>NC_134710.1:8853820-9453820 GCF_043290135.1 Rhipicephalus microplus
CCTCGTCACGAAGCGAGACGTGTACCCACTCCCACGAGTCGACGATACGTTGGATAAACTGCGCAATGCTCACTTTTTTTCATCGTTGGATCTAAAGAGCGGGTACTGGCAAATAGAAGTCGACGAACGAGATCGGGAAAAGACGGCGTTTGTGACACCCGACGGACTCTACGAGTTCAAAGTACTCCCATTTGGTTTGTGTTCTGCTCCCGCTACCTTCCAGAGGATAATGGACACTGCTCTCCGGCCTCAAATGGCAGTCATGTCTTGTCTATCTTGATGACATAGTAATTTTTTCCACTACGTTCGAGCAGCACGTACAGACATTGAGAACGGTACTGGACGCCATTCGTATGGCCGCACTTACGATCAAGCCCGAAAAGTGCCACTTTGGATTCCGGGAGCTTCGGTTCCTCGGGCACATTGTCAGTTCTCATGGTGTCCGCCCAGATCCGGATAAAATCACTGCGGTTGAAAATGTTCCAAGGCCAAGAGACAAAAAAGCTATGCGACGTTTCCTGGGGCTTTGTGCCTACTATAGGCGCTTCGTTGAAAGCTTTTCCAAGATTGCGGAACCACTGACACGGCTTACGAAGAAGGGTGTACCATTTATCTGGCACCAAGAGCAAGAAGACGCCTTCTCTGAGTTACGACGGCGTTTGCAGTCACCTCCCATACTCGCTCATTTTGACGAAGATGCCAAAACAGACATTCATACGGACGCCAGCAACGTTGGCTTCGGTGCTATTCTTGTTCAATGGCAGAACGGGGAAGAAAAAGTTATTGCTTATGCAAGCCGCACTCTGTCGAAAGCTGAGTATAATTATTCAGCTACGGAAAAGGAATGTCTCGCAGTTATATGGGCCATCAGTAAGTTCCGTCCATATTTATACGGTAGACCATTCCGAGCCATCAGTGACCATCATTCATTGTGCTGGCTTGCGAGCCTCAAGGATCCTTCCGGAAGACTTGCTAGATGGAGCCTGCGTCTAGAAGAATATGACATCACCGTAGTCTACAAGTCTGGCCACAAGCACAATGACACGGACTGCTTGTCACGAGCACCAGTCCAGACCTCGTCTCCTGAGCATGAACAAGACTCCGCGTTTCTTGGAGCTGTGAATGTATCGGAGATGGCTCATGATCAGCGAATGGACCCAGAATTACTTCTGCTCATTCAATACTTAGAGGGGCAGCAAGTCGAAGTACCGCGAGTTTTCGTCCGTGGACTACGTTCCTACGTCCTCCGCAACAACGTTCTCTACAAGAGAAACTTTCAACACACCGGTAAAACGTTCCTACTGCTGATACCATCATCACTGCGAGCGGAAATTTTAGAAGCGTATCATGATGACCCATCGGCAGGTCACTTGGGCATTAGTAGGACTTTGGCGAGAATCCGCCAGAGATATTACTGGCCAAAATTGATGGATTCAGTACAGCATTACGTAAGATCATGTCGAGAATGCCAAAGACGCAAAGTACCACCCCTAAAACCAGCAGGTCTTCTGAAACCGATAGAGCCACCGAAAATTCCGTTTGAGCAGGTCGGAATGGATTTGCTAGGACCATTTCCTATGACATCGTTTGGGAAGCGCTGGATAGTTGTAGCAACCGACTACATGACCCGGTATGCCGAGACGTCATCTCTCACAAAAGGAACGGCAAATGAAGTGGCTCAGTTTTTTGTGACCCAGATAGTGCTGCGACATGGCGCACCTAGAGTCCTTATAACTGACAAAGGAACTGCGTTCACTGCCAGACTAGTGCAGTCTGTCATGAAGCTAACGCACACCGACCACAGAACTACTACCGCATACCATCCGCAAACTAACGGGTTAACTGAAAGGCTGAACAGGACGCTTGCTGACATGATCGCGATGTATGTGGACGTCGAGCATCGGACTTGGGACACCATATTACCGTATGCTACATTTGCATACAATACCGCAGTACAAGAGACAACCCACTTCACGCCATTTCAACTTGTTTGTGGTCGGACAGTAATAACGACATTAGACGCGATGCTGCCTGTCAACAGCACGATTAAAGAGGACCCTGGCATAAGCGAATATGTAGAAAGAGCAGAAGAAGCACGACAACTAGCACGGAACCGCATCATTCAACAGCAGGACGTCGACGCGCACCGTTACAATCTAAGACGAAGGGATGTTCAGTACTCCCCTGGAGACCAAGTGTGGGTCTGGACGCCTGTACGTGCACGTGGCCTATCAGAAAAGCTTATGCGCCGCTATTTTGGCCCTTACAGGGTTCTTCGTCAGCTAGGCCCATTAAACTACGAAGTGATCCCTGAAGGTCAAGTATGCACAACACGACGCCGGAATCTCCCGGAAGTTGTACATGTAGTACGGATGAAACCGTACTACGACAGGAACTCAACAAGTGAACTGACTGACGTCGTCTAACACAAGGACAAGTCCTATTGTTTAGAAACTGTCAACCGGCTCTACGCATCGGGGCGATGCTTGCTAGGAGGGGGACTAATGCCACAGCTCGAACATCGCAGAAGACGCTGCCACAATTCGCGTTCGTAAAAGCCGCCAAGCAAGTAGCAAGAAAGCCGCGCCATGGAACGCCGTCCTGCACGCGCCACGATGCTACGCCACGGGACCGGCACGAGACTCGAGGGGCAGAAGAAGAGACCGACGAAGTTAAAGTCAGCGAGCAAGAGGCATTCTTGGCTGACCATCTTTAGCTTTGAGTTTTCGGGCACAAGTTCGCCCTAAATAAAGAGTTTATATAGTACCAGGTGCTATATTTATTCGTAACAATATATATATATATATATATATATATATATATATATATATATATATATATATATATATATATATATATATATATATATATATATATATATATATATATATATATATATATATATATATATATATATTTGCATAGATCGTTCTGTTTTGACTGCAACTTAAATTTAGTCGCTGTTTTTGCTGCCGTTAGTTTTTATGCACGCCATTAATTTGAGGGCCCATTGAGAGTTCCTTACTTTGTGACCTCCTGATTTTGTATGTATCATGTAACCCATTCTTTGTACATGCAATAATAGTGAGTAAACTTGAATAAACTTGAATAAACTTGTGTTGGTCCGCCTGAATACCATCATGTCTAACAAGGTGGCCAAAAAACATAAGTTCGTCATAATCAAAATGAATTGTTTCTGCTTTCCGCGATAGGCCTGCGGTTCGAATTGCCGCAAAGGCATATCAAAGCCGGTGCTTGTGCTGCTCAAACGTTTCTAAAAGACAAGGACGTCATCTAAGTAAACAGACACGCTTTCACTCAAGACCTGATAGCACTGTATCCGTCATTCTCTGGAACGTCGCAGGAGCAGAGCACAGGCTGAATGGTAGTGCTTTGAATTCGTACAGCCCATCAGGATTTAGCCATGCTTTTTTTGCGGTCACGTTCATAAACTTCGATCTGCCAATAGCCGCTGCGTTGATCCATGGAGGAGAAATATCAAGAGTGTTGCAGGCGGTCTACTGTGTCGTCCATGCGTCCATGAGAATAAACGTCTTTCTTTTTTACCTGTTTGAGTTTATGGCAAACGACGCAAAATCTAAGGGTGCCATCCATCTCATTCGCCAGTACGATGGGGGACGACCATGGACTGGTCGAGGATTGTATTACGTCGTCGTCTAGCATCGGCCTCACTTGATTAGTGTATGGCCTCTTGTTCCTTTTGTGACACGCAGAAGCTGTGCTGACGTATGGGTCGTTAAATAGGGTCAGTTATATTCCGTTTGGTTCTTTGCACTCGCCTCTCGCTTGTTGCGCGACATTTGCTGCTTCCGCCAAGGAAGCCGAAGACGAGAACTTTGCATCTGCTGGCACCTTGAGGAAACGACCGCTCCGACATCATCTGGATATAAAGACGTTTATTCGTTTCTCTTCTCTTCCTCCTTTCACTCTCCCTGCACCCCTGGTTCTATCCCCTGTCTCCCCATTCAACCACTCTTACAGTCCAATCGTAACGCACCACTCTTACAGTCCAATCGGAACGCCCAGATGTGTCTCTTCTCGCCACAACCTTGAAGACCCACCGCCTCTTGCCCACTCATCGGTTCTCCGCCGTCGCTCAGGTTTCTTTCACACCGGTTCCCGGAATGGTCGACGACGGCGTTGCCAGGTCGTGGAAAAACGCCTCCGAGTAAGTTCCCGCGATGCCGCGCTGACAGGCCTTCAATAAAATTGGCCCTTGCGCCTATTCCGTCGCCTTCGCTGATTCTGATTGTCCGGCGGACGCGTACGTGTACCTTCCACGTGTACCTTCCACGTGTGCCTTCCACGTGTACCGGCCACCTGCAGCCTGGCTTGGTCTTCAGTAAGGCGCCATATTTGAGCCCGACAGGGGCACGGGAATTGTCACGTCCTTTGGGGCCAGCAGACAGTCCTCTTCCCGCATTCCGGTGGCCCTGCTTCCTTGTTGGCGAGGGGTCGCCGGTCGCGGGGTGGGTAACATAAGGTATTCGGGGAACGCACGAAGTTCGAGCCCAACAGGGTCTGTTAATTCGCGGCTGCACGTCGATGTTTGCTTTATTTTGAATGTAGACGCGAAACAGTCGCTAAACATGCAGAGAAAACAGTGGATTTGGTCTTTCTGCACACATGGCAGCTTCGCATTGACATCGACTGTAGCGGGTATTGTGGTGTCACCTTTGATGTTTGCGGAAATCAGAGCAATAATTGATCATGGTACATCATATATCATGATTCCGTGGGCCTTTGGCGGACGCCTTGAAGCGAAAACCAAGATGCATCATAGTCAAGCAACAGAGAAGCAATATATATTTGAGCCTGACGCAGTTACCCATCAACCCGGTTCTGCATGACGTATTGTGTGTGCACGCGCCTGTTCAAAGCCATGGAATGTTTACCCAAGAAATGCCGTTTCCCCTGGCATTCATTCGTAGATGTGTAACTAGTTACCTTTACAGTTCCGCGATCCTAAATAAAACGGTGGTGTTCCCACGTTCCTCCCAAAAGAAACTATAGTTACAGGCACGCCGTTCCTTAGAACGCCGTTCCCTACACGCAAACGTTGAAAACGTCTTCGTTTAGTGTTTAGTCGAAAGAATTCACACCAAGATTGTGTTAAAGATGACATTGAAACTACAAAAATGTTATCAAAAGAGCTGATTACAATATTATAGACGCCATCTGCCTGGTTTGCACACCCTGGAATGCACCACTCTATATGCTAAAGCGTAGAATAGCACTAAATAAGTGCTACGGCACCCTAAAGACAGACCACGGCAATTTATTTAGGTCAATAGATGCCACTGAAGTTTCTTTTGACAATTTCATATTTTCATTTTATTTATTAATAACATAACCATTACACTTTGCCTTGGGGGACACGACCAAAGGCTAAATAAACGCCTGAACTAGGTCGTGTCACCCTGGCAGCAAAAGCATAAACACACCAACAAGAATTTGTTGTACAGAGCACACTGGTACATAATAATCCAGAATGATAACAGGAATAAAGAAAATTAAAAGTTCACAAATATATAAACACAGCTGTCTTAAAGTGATAATGATTTAGCGAACGTGTACTCATTTTGAGCCACAAAGAAACTTAATAAAATAAAAATAGTCTCTCACGGCTATTGCGAGAGAAATGCACAAAAACATAATCAACATTCACTAGAAAACAAAATCGATAGGACTGGGCACGCTTATGTACAGAAGGAGAAACATACGAGCATACCAATCAGAATTTTTCAACTTTCGTTATTTATCCGAAATAGTGGACTTGGGAAAACCGTAGAAAACCCTCAAATCTAAATTTTTGGTTCCTCGGCTTGGCTTTCCACTGGCCCCACTGCGCGTGACGTTCAAAGTGCCGGTACTGTCGAACGTATTAAGTAGGCAAGCAACGATCGTATGTGTTTGGCTCGAAAATCAGAGGTTTGCTGGCCTAAAACGATGGCACATAACTGCGGAAATTTCGACCATCTGGCGTTCTTTAACGTGCATTGAAATCGCACAGTACTCGGGCTCGTTATTTAGCCTTCACGAAAATGCGAATGCCACGGGTGGGATCAAACTCGCGACCTTCGGGTCAGCAGCTGACCACCACAACCACTGTTGCACCAAAACGTAAACGGCAGGGCTTCGCCGGTGTCCCTGACGTAAAAATTTTTTAAACTCTGCGCATTAGGAAACATGTGGCTACTGAAAGTTTACATAAGTAATGAAGCAGAATACAGTTGTTTACGTTATGTGCTTGCCCGACTTATCCTGCGCCATCTGATCGCATCACCTCTGGAGGCCTCTCAAGCTCAAGCCTAGCCTAATGAAGTGGAACGCTAACGCCTAGTTTATTGGCAAACTGAAACACTCCTATAGAGGAAGAGTGAATAGGTTGGTGTACAGCAGCGCCCAATTGTGCGGCGACAGGATTGGCGAATAGTATCGGAGAAGTAAGAGCCGTCTTTTGCTGGATGCGCTGCTTACTGAACCTCGAAAAAACTTGGTAAAAACCAGTTTCCGAACTCTAAACAAACAATAATGAAGGTCGTTTTCAGCTAGAGTCACGACACAAATGGTGCAGTGCGATCATGTTTCCGCTGAGCATTTGCTCTTCTAGCTTTCGTCCTCCGTGCTTGTTGCGTCTCTTAGCATGATTTACGGTTTACGTACATGTCTACGGCACTCGATAAAAAAACCGCTAATCTTGTATTCTGTGACTCATTTATTATTTCACTCGAAATCGCGAGACATTTCTACTATCAGGCACTCGACAGGAGCATCTCGGGACCATAGAAATGCCATTATTTATCGATATTGTAAAATAATCGCTGTAGTGGCCTTATACTGAGGGCCTTCTACGATGAACCACAAAAAAAAAGATGGAAAAGAAGAGCAACTCTGTGGTTAGAGTGAAGATTGCATGATTAACACACACTCTTTTAGATCATACCATTGGCTCGCTTCATATGCTGTTACAGGAAATACATTCTGAGTCAAGACCAAATCGCGGCTATCTTTCTTGGACCAAAATAAAATTAAAAACAGTGGCAATATTCTCCGTCACGTGGTCGTGAGGTTCTCCGCTTGCTTTCTGCATTTTACAGCGAAATATGTTATGAGATCACAACTCGGGTCACGCGCACTTGTCCGCCGCCGCCGCCGCCGCCAGTGACCATAACCATATCGCGTGAGATTAAAGGAAGAAAAAAAAGCTAGCACCAATGACACTTTGTGGCTCCAATGCGAGTGCGCCGGGAGCGAGACCAGTATTCCGCCACTGAACCACACCGGTGCTTGGGACTTGCTGGCAAAACTGCCTTAGGCAGGCTTGATGTCGCCAAAGTCATCGCGTTAATATGACTTGCAGAGAGTTTTAAAAGAGCGAAAAAACCGCCAGTCGTCGCACAATGCGAATAGCTTACCGAATGAGTCACCCAATCTCCCAATCTATTTAAAAAAGCTTGTTTTTGATCACCTAATAGCTGTGGTGCATACCCACTTCAGGTATAGTTTCTCATCGTCGTCAGCCACTGCATGAACAATTGACGCGAAATTCCTCGTAAATGTTCAGTGGATACGACGGTTCTCAGAAGAATGACGAGAATACCATAGCGAATGCCGGCCTACTGAAGCCAAAATTATAATATTATACCCTAGTAGGTATCAAGCAAGTGTGCTTGCAGTAGTTACCCTATGAGTGTTGTGAAAGGCTTTGAAAGGTCGCTCTTCTAGCTTTCGCAGTGACTGTGCGGAGGCCGGGCGTTTTTTGATCCCCTTCATGCCATGCAGTTATTAGGAACAAAAAACACACTGACCTGACGGGCCGACTGAGCCTCTTCTTATCGGGTTTCATGCCGCAGCGGTGTTCGACGTGGTCGTCCTCCATGGCTGCTGCTTGTTTGTTTGTTTGTTTGCTTGTTTGTGTCCTCTAATCCATGGCTCATACCCACTCTGGGGGATTGGCCAAGAGAACATATAGTCTCATATGGACGATAACTGCATTATTGCTTACAACGAGAAAAAAGGGAGGGGGGGTTGGGGGAGTTGTATCGTGAAAACAGTATGTTAAAAAAAAGAAAGGAACCAAAGATTTAGATAGTGATAAAAAAGAATCAACAAGAAAGTAGACACTAATAGCTACAACTTGATTTTAGGAGCCGACCAGACAGCTGGTTTTGCCAAAGCCGATTAATTTGGTATGTCACGGATTTATCCAGAATTTAAAGTTACTTTTCGACCCGTTTTTGTTTGGGGGGGGGGGGTATCTGTTAACGTGGTGCTCGCACGTTTCTTCGTCTTCGTCGTCTGCCAACTGCCAGTTGACCGTCAGGTGCAGGAAATTGCATAAAACGCGCGCATGATATTGACTGCCTATCGTGTACATGCTGTTCCTAACATCTCTGTGGACACCCCATTGGCGACATCTGACAAAGCTATGTATTAGCTAAAAATTCTCTCAAATTGGGCCATGGCACTTGTACCATGCAGGTTAACCTTACGTTCACTAACAAGGCATATAATAATACACTACAACGGAATACATTATCTACTCCTCTATTTCTGGAGCAAGCTCCCTGGCTGTCGAAAAATAGCGGGCAGCTCATTAAGTAATAGCAATGCGCAATTCTGCGCTCAGAAAGAAATAAATAAAAGGAAAAGACAGCGAGGTAGAACAGTGTTCAAATGAAGAACAGTGAATACACGGTGATAACAAAATTAGGATTCAGTCAATATTGTCTTCTTACCGCCACATTCACCGATCTTCGACACAGACAGGTGCGAAGACAACAGAAACTGCGGAAGCTCTAGCGACGTTCCTGCTACACGCAACAGACGAAATATTCGGCTGTATACGGCGGCACACGATAAACAACTTAAATTAGAAATGGCGAAGTTTGCTACTACGCCGCGCAAGCTTACAAACCGAGAAAATGGGAAATGATGAAGACTAATGTTATTTATTTTAGGTTGTTTCTAGTAGAAGCACTAGAACACGGAGAATGTACAAAGCGGCGCGCGAATGCGTAAGAGGAGTGAGGGCCTTTCGCGGTGTACTCCCACGCCGCAGCGCTATGCTGCCCTTGGGTAACAGAGTTCCGCCTCTGCTTTCCAAGCACCGCTCACTCCATCTGCAGGAGTTCAGCACTTCTTAGGGTTCCTCGATGCGCGCGCCTTCTTTTGCCGCTTTGGAGGGTGGCATAGTGTTTCATAAAATAATACCTAGAGGGGAATCTGGCGCTAGTGTCTACGCGGGCTCCTTCAGCGGCGCTTGTACCCCATGGGAATTATGGGAAATACAGGCTTCGGATCTGCGCTAGATGGATTACGTTCTTAAGACTCGACGCTTGTTTGCTGAGTGTAAAACAAAGTGACATGAAGTTCAGTTTAATTGAAACTTGCTTCATTTTTTTTGTACGCAAGCTTAATTGCAAAAGGTTTTTGCGACTAGGCGATAGAAGTGAAACTTTGACAAATTTAATCGTCAGGGTATGCATTGCTTTGCCATTTCGTTCCAGATTTGACATCAAGATGCAATGAAACATTCTTTGGAACATTTCAAAACAAACATTTTTGTTTTGCCCTCGAAAGTAAGCAGTATCCATTTATGGTAATAACAGCACAGTATTAATTGAGAAACACTTAACGTTTCATATTCTGCGGTGCCAGGTGTGTCGGTTCAAGTGGTCTCCCCCAACGCACCTCTCGTTTTGTTGTGACGGTGAGCCAGAAGAGCATGGGGGTGCGTCTACTTCGCGTCGCCTTGCAGTTTATTTCAACGAGTTTTTGCAAGACACACTAACAACAAACGTGAACTCGATGTAATATTCTGCACTGGCATAGGACGCTACATCTATGCGCAGCGGTGAGTAGACGATGCTTCCTTTAAACTGTCTAACACAACTTATACAGCACTAGCGTTGCAGTAAATTGAGAGACCTAGCCGTTTAGAGTATCTTTGAACAACAAAGGCGCAGCTTCAGTCTTTTGCCCCCACTCCACTACCCAGTCTACGCGAAGACCAAAACTGAAACTGCAGAAAAAGACCCGTAGACAGTTCACTGGCAAGCGCGATTCAATCCGAAGCCTGTTCTTCCCATAATTCCTATGAGGAAATGCGATGGCAGCGCCACATTTTTTTCCAGGTAATATTGTATGAAACTCTATGAAGAGTGGAGACAACCGCGTCGTCTGCTACGGAGTCCGCAATCACGATGCCTTCTCCGCAAGGCGCCTGCAGCTGCGATGGCCTGCCAACGAGTGTTGCGCGGCTGCATGCAGAGTTTGTATATTGTTGTTTGTAGAGTTTGTATTTGTATGTAGTTTGAATAAAGTGCGCGGAATGTTAAAGTCCCGCGCATATAATCCAGAGGGCTCCCTTCGTTTTGTCCTCGAGAAGGGGTCCTTTACTAGAGGAACTTCGAGCTCCATGGTTACAAGTTTTTACTCGTTGTACCTACACCTTTACGAAACGAGATTCTGCACACATGTAATGATGTGCCAACATCTGCACGTATGGGTGTCAGCCGTACATTCACCAGAATTTATCTAAAATACTACTGGCCAAAACTGTTAGCATCAGTTCAGCACTATGGTAAAACTTTCCGTCAGTGTCAAAGACGCAAAACTCCATCCGTTAAACCTGCAGGCCTCCTCCAATAGAAATGCCGGATGCCCCATTCTAAGAAGTCGGTCTGGATCTCCTAGGCCCGTTTCCGACATCGACTGCACGCAAGAAGTGGATAGTCGTAGCCACGGACTATCTCACTCGTTACGCTGAGACTGACTCGCTGTACAGTGCAACAGCCCTTGAAGTTACCAAGTTCTTCATCAACAACATAGTCCTCAGACATGTTGCACCCAGTGTCGTAGTTACAGATCGTGGCACAGCTATCACCGCACACCTAATCAAATGTCTGACGCGAATGACCCATACAGACCAGAGAAGAACAACGGCATACCATCCTCAAACAAATGGCCTAACGGAGTGCCTGAACAGAACTCTGACTGATATGCCCTACGGGCCCTGAGGGTATTCTAATAAATAAATAAATAAATATATGTCGACGCCGAACATAAACTGTGGGATGAAATATAGCCCTACATCACGTTCGCATACAATACAGGCATTCAAGAAACAACGCGGGTGACACCACATGAACTTGTATTCGGCCAAACAGTCACCACTGCACTGGATACCTTGTTACCACTGAATGATGAAAGCAGAAATCCACCAGACCTAGACGACTTCTTGCAAAAAGCCGAGGCAGCACGACAGATGGCGAGATACAGAATACGCCGCCAACAGCGTATCGACTCCTACCGGTACAATCAGCGTCGTACCGAAGCGCATTATCAACCAGGTGACAAAGTATGGATACGGACCCCAAGCATCACCGTGTACTTTCTGCAAAACTTTTTAGGTGATACTTCGGGCTTTACGAAGTACTCCATGGTGTAAGCGATGTAACGTACCAAGTCAGATCTGCTACACACGGGAGCTCTAAATGCCGCAACCCTACAGAGGTTGTACATGTTGTGCGGGTGAAGCCTTACTATGAAAGATCATCGGAAAACCGGTGACGCCTACCACCAAACTATTCATTGCCTGACGCATCGGGACGATGCGTATGAGGAGGGGGATCAGGCCGCGACATCTTGCCTGCATTGAAACAAGGCGCCCATCACCGCGCGCACAGGGACATACATGCGCGCCATGTAGTGTTGCGCAGAAATGACGATGATGGCATGAGCACCCAGCTGGACCCGGCTGATGTGCGCCACGCGCTCGGGACTTCTCTTGAAAAGGAAAAAGAAGGTGGACATCTTTGGTGTTCGACTGACACGTTCTACGACCATAGTCACTTGGAGTTGTGGGCGCAGGTTCGCCCTTTAATAAATACGTTTTATCACACCCCCGAGTCCTTCGGAATTGCTAAAGTATCGTTAAAATGAAGCGGCCGCACGGCTTTACAACAACGAGCAAGGAAAGTACATTTATTATAAGGCACTTTCAAATGTCATAGCTTTATTTGGGTGATAACTTTATTATACTGCAAAAAAGTGATATAACTGACTGCAAGTTAACCGCAGCGCATGCCTTGCTTCCACTTCTGCTGTTTCTCGTTGTTTCTAGCTAGCACAGGTGAATGCGCAACTTTACTTGTGCATAAATTGACATCAACATTTTTTCCAGAGAAACCCTGTGTTGCTCGCATGCCTGCCCATTGCCCTTCACCCTTTTTATTTATTATTCAGTTGCAGCTTTGAGAGGGGACTTCCGGATGAACAAGTTGTCTGTCCAGGAACGTGATTCCTTTAAAGTCTTCTTCACAAGATATGAGCAAACTCATAACCTCACCGCTCGGATAACGCAAGTTCTCACCAACCGTAACATACTCCTTCCGTGCAGTTAATAATGCGTGTTCATGGTTCACCGAGTCCTTCATTGCATCCCTGCACTGCCAACACTTCGTTTTCTTCAAGAGTACTTACACGAAAAATCCACCTATATGGTGCAAAATGCCGCCTCTATTGAAGTCAACGCTTCGATGAAAAGAATTTCTCTATAATCAATTCCCTCTACAGAATCTCCACAACACTCTATCTTCTCTCGGGAAATCATGTCAACCAAGTAATGTGAGCCATCATTTTTAATACATGAGCATGTTGGCTTGTGCAAAAACTGTTTGACGCATACAAGCTTTAAAGCGCGTTTCATGTCGTAGGCGCTAAGAATGGGCACCCGGGTGGACGTACGGACGGACAGACACACGGACGAATGCAGGGACGGAGGCACAGATGCACGGACAGATGAATGGACGTACATCCGAACCCAGGGACGTACGAACAGACGGACGCATGATTGTACGTTCATCGGATGGACGGAAAGACGGACGCACGGAAGCACGGACGGACTGATGGACACTTCGCACCATTCGTCATTATTCCCTTCGTGAATATGCTATGACAATGTTTTTTATTGACATGCAATGCAATGCAACTGGCTACGACAACTACGACGACACGCGACGTACGACCCACGGCGTAAGAGGCTTTGCCCCTAAAAGAAATAGTTGAAGGTGCCGGCAGCAACAAGTGCACAACGTAGGCGCACATCTTCGTGCAATTGCAGCTTGTGTACAGCAAAAGATTAAGAACAACGCATTAGGTGTTATCCAGATTCAACGAGTTAAATACGCATGTACGCAGCATGCGAATGAACGTGTATTGCACCCGGTGCACTGGACACCGCAATTAGATACGATCAGAATCAAAATTTTCAACAGTCATTGGCGCCCTTCTGTAGCCGACGTAAAAGAGTCAATCACATCAAGATTTATCGCGATTCAAAGTGCCCGTGTAACAGCGCTTTAACTTTATAACTGTCGAAATGCTCGAATTGCATAACTTACGGTGCACAAACACGAATGGTCCATAAGTTGCCTTATGTCGCGCTTGATTTTTACAAGCCACAAGAGTCGCCTTTTCAGATCTTTCGCAAATATGAACATCCTGTAGCCATTTCGCAAGTGATTTGTGCTCTGAGGCTCGCAACATCCGGGCATTTTGCCCAAGAAAATGCCGCGTACGTGGCTCACTCCCACGACGAGACAGAGGGAGCCGAATGGCGGCCACCGAACGGCTGGTGGCACTCACCTCTTCAAAGAGTGGTTCCACCCTCCGAGGGGGCACGCGCATCGAGGAACGCTAGCACCACTATTCGCTGAGCGCCATCACGAGGTCATGAGTGAGTGAGTGAATGAACTTTATTTGGTCCAGCAAAACGCGACAAAACGTGCACCTGGCTAATCACACTACGGAACCGACAAGTCTAGCCTGCCGGCCCAATACAGGACGCGCTGGACGGCCAGGATTTGATCTTCGATAATGGAACTTCGCAGGAGCGTGTCCCACTTTTCCTTGTATCGGGCCCAGTGACCGACACTTCTGAGCACTGGCTCTGTGCGGCCCGCAGAACGTAAACGGCGAGACGCTCCGGCGACTCGCTTCACCTGCCGCGAGTGCGTGCTGCTCTCTCTAAGAACCAGGTCCGTGTGGCCCGCGGATCCTAAACGGTGATACGCTTCTGCAACTGGCTTCACCTACCGCTGGTGCGTGCTGATCTCTCTGTCCAGCGGGTCCATGGGGCCCGCGAAAAGTAAACGGCGATACGCTTCCACTGGTGGCTTCACCCGTCACAAGCGCGTGGCGCTCACTCTGAGCACTGGGTTCGTAAGGCCCGCGAAACGTAAACGGCAATGCGCTTCTGCAACTGGCTTCACCCGCATCGAGCGTGTGCTGCTCTCTCTGAGCACCGGGTCCGTGTGGCCGGCGAAACGTAAACGGCGATAAGCTCCTACCTATGGCTTAACCCGCCACAAGCACATGCTGCTCTGTCTGAGATCTGGGTCCGTAGGGCCCACGGAACGTAAATGGCGACACGCTTCTGGAAGTGGCTTCACCCTCCGCGAGCGGGTGCTGCTCTCTGTGAGCACCGGGTCCGTGTGGGACGCGAAACGTAAACGGCGATACGCTACTGCCGATGGTTTCACCCGCCACAAGCGCGTGTCGCTCTCTCTGAGCACCAGGCCCTTGTGGGCGGCGAAACGCAAATCGTGATACGCTGCTGCAGCTGGATTCACCTGCCGCGTCCGCGTGCTGCTCTCTCTGAGCACTGAGTCCTTGTGGCACTAAAAAAGTACTTCACGGCGAGAAACTCATTCAACTGGCTTCACCCGCTGGGAGAACTTGCTGTGAATTCTGAGAACCGGATCCGTGTGGCTCACATAGGTTCACGTGCAGCCTTTCGAATGATTCGCAAGAGAAAGAATCTAATTTTTTCTCCATTTTCTCGCTCCTAGCTCCGCTTCACTCTGCCAGTACTACTATTTAGCCCAGCTGGTTAGGATCGTGGGGTGCCTGCCACCTCCTGAGGAACTTCTTTCCTTCTGCCTCGTTCTGCCCCCCTCTCTCAACCATGAGAGTTGCCAAATAAAGCTTCGTACGCGTTGCCAGAGCGAACAGGAGGACTGAGATGTAGAATAGAGCACGTGGTGGTTCATGATAACGTTGATTGTTTTTGTTCACACTCCCAGTGCAACGAAACGCTCCACTCCTTAAAAAGGCCCTCAGAGAATGCACCAAAAGTGGGGAGTTCTATGCAAGCATGTTACGTCTTGATTGCAAGTAACGGGAAGCAGGCTATCGAAGCAAGTGCATTTAAATATTTATTCAAGCGCGTGGCAGAAGCAACTTACGCTGTGGTCACTTCATAATGTCCAGGGTTCGACAGCATTCATAATGTCCAGGGTTCGAACAAAGTTCGTCTTGCGAGAAAATGTCATAGTTCAACAAAAGATAGTGTCGTCATTCGTAAATAACACAAAACAACAAATGATGTTTCGGCGCCGAATACCTTGATATGGGGCGCTGAAACGTCGATTCTGTATTTTTGTGTTTTTCTTGAACCTTATAAGATTCATGTATCAAAGGTTTTGTAGTTACGGAGCTTGCGTCCTTTTTTTGCAGTTCTGCATCTAAAAAATGACACGGAAACTGTGGCCGCACATGATACGATGTCCATTGAACAAAGTGTATTTACGGATGTTGCGTCCTTTTTTTGCAGTTCTGCATCTAAAAATGACACGGAAACTGTGGCCGCACATCGTACGATATCCATTGAACAAAGTGTATCGAGCAGGGAACATTTTCATAAATTATTCGTATATAAAAGTTGCGTGGAAATCAAGATGGCATGACGCTTCGCTGCTAAAATTGAAGCTGTAACTGCAGATCAACCGCCATGCATATACCGAACCAGCTGGTTTATAAAAGTTAATAATACAGTAACAAAGGAAGAAATAGGTGCTATATGTCGTCATAATAAAATAATGGATTGATTGAGGCCCATAGAATGTAAATGGCGATACGCTTCTCCAACTGTCTTCAGCCGCCGAGAGTGCGTTCTGCTCTCGCAGAGCACTGGGTCCGAATGGCATGAGGAACGTAAATGGTGATACGCTTCCGCAACTGGCTTTACTCGACGCGAGCGCGTGCAGCTCTCTCTGTGAACAAGGCCTGTGTGGCCTGCAGAACGTAAACAGTGATACGCTACTGCAACTGGATTCTCTCGCATCGAGCACGAGCCGCTCTCTCTGTGCACTAGGCCTGTGGAGCCCGACAAACCTAAACGATGGTACGCTTCTGCAACTGGCTTCACCCGTCGCGAGCGCATGCTCCTCTTTCTGAGAACCTGGTTTGCGTGGCCAACGGAATGTACATGGCGATACGTTTCTCCAACTTTCTTCACCTACTGGGAGTGCGTGCTGCTCTGTCTCAGCACCGGGTCCATGTTGCCCGCAGAACGTAGTGATATGCTTCTGCAACTAGCTTCACCTGCATCGAGCGCGTGCCGTTCTCTCTGAGCACCGGGTCTGGTCAGCACACGGAACCCAAACAACGTGTTTGCAGCGACAAACATTTCCAACTGGCTTCACCCGCCACGAGTGTGTGCTGCTTTCTTTAAGCACAGAGTCCGTGAGGCGCGTGCAACATAATTAGCGATAAGCTTCTGCAAATGGCTTATTCCGCCGCGAGCGCGTGCTCCTCTCTGTGCACAGTGTGCGTGTGACCCGCGGTAGGTAAACGAAGATATGCTTCTGCAAACGGCTTGACCCACCGCGAGCGTGTGCTGCTCTCTCTGAACACCTGGTCCGTGTGGCCCGTGGAATTTTAACAGCGATACGCTTCTGCAACTGGCCTCACCAGCCAGGAGCGCGTACTGCTCCCTTTGAGTACTGGGTCCATTTGGCCCGCAAAATGTAAACAACGATAAGCTTTTGCAACATGCTTCACCAGCCAGGATCGATTTTCGCTCTCTCTTTGCGCAAGGTCTGTGTGGGCTGCACAACGTTAACAGCAATATGCTCCCGCATCTCGCTTCACCTCTCGCGAGTGCGTGCTGCTTCCTCTGAGCACCGGGATCGTGTGTCCCGCAGAACGCAAACAGCTATACGCTTCTGCAACTGGCTTCACCCGCATCGACCTCGTGCTGCTCTAAAGGAGCACCGGGTTCGTGTGGCCCGAGGAACGTAAACGGCGATACGCTCCCGCGACTGGCTTTACCCGGTGCGAGCGCGTGTTGATCTCTGAGCACCAGGTCCGTGTGGCCCATGAATTGTAAATGGTGATACGCTTCTGCAAATTTCTTCACCTGCCACGAGTGCGTGCTGCTCTGTGTGAGTACCAGGCCCGTTTGGCCCGCAGAACGCAAAACGGTGATACGGTTCTGCAACTGGTTTCACCCGCCGCGAGCGCGTGCTGTTCTGTCTAAGACACGGGTCCGTGTGGAAGACGGAACACCAACGGCGATATGCATCTGCAACTGTCTTCACCCGCCACGAGCGCGTGCTGCTCTCTCCGAGCACCGGGTGCATGTGTCCCGCGGAACGTAAATCGTCGTATGCTCCTGCCACTCGTTTCACCTACTGCGAGTGCTTCTGCTCTCTTTAAGCACCGGATACGTGTGGCACGCGCAAAGTAAACAGTGATATGCTTCTGCAACTGGCTTCACCGGCATCGAGCGCGTGCCGCTCTCTATGAGCACCGGGTCCGTGTAGCACGCGGAACCTAAACGGCGATACGCTTCTGCAACTGGCTTCAATCGCCACGAGCGCATCCTTCTCTCTCTGAGCATGGGGTCCGTGTGGCTCGCGGAACGTAAACAGCAATACGCTTCTGCAGCTGGCTTCAGTCGCATCGAGCGCGTGCCGCTCTCTCTGACACCGGGTCCGTACGGCCCACGGAACGTAAACGGTGATACGCTTCTGCAATTGGATTCACCCGCCACGAGTGTGTGAGGCGCGCGGAATGTAAATAGCAATACGCTCCTGCAAATAGCTTATTCCACCGTGAGTGCGTGCTGCTCTCTTTGTGCACCAGGTCCATGTGGCCGCAGAACGTAATCGCGATATGCTTCTGCAACTGGCTTCACCCACATTGAGCGCGTGCTGCTCTCTCTGAGCACCGAGTCTGGTTGGGCCGCGGTAGGTAAACGAAGATGCGCTTCTGCAAATGACTTCACCCACCGCGAGCGTGCGCTGCTCTATCTGAGCACTGGGTCCGTGTGGCCTGTGGAACGCAAACAGCGATACGCTCCTGAACGTAAACGGCGATACGCTCTTACAACTCGCTTCACCTGTCGCGAGTGCGTGCTGCTCTCTCGGAGCACCGGGTCCGTGTGGCATGGGGAACGTAAATGGCGATACGCTCCTTCAACTCGCTTCACCTGCTACGAGTGCGTGCTGCTCTATCTGAGCACTGGCTCTGTGCGGCGCACAGAACGTAAACGGCGAGACGCTCCGGCAACTCGCTTCACCTGCCCCGAGTGCGTGCTGCTGTCTCTGAGAACCAGGTCCCTGTGGCCCGCAGAACGTAAATGGTGATACGCTTTTGCAACTGGCTTCACCTGCTGCTGGCACGTGCTGCTTTTTCTGTTCACCGTGTCCATGGGGCCCGCGAAACCTAAGCGGCGATACGCTCCTACTGGTGGCTTCACCCGTCAAAAGTGCGTGCCGCTCTCTCTGAGCACTGGGTTCGTAAGGCCCGCGGAACGTTAATGGCGATATGCTCCTGCAACTGGCTTAACCTGCCGTGAGCGCGTGTGGCTCTCTCTGAGCACCGTGTTCATGACACCCACGGAATGTAAATGGCGATACGCTTCTCCAACTGTCTTCACCCGCCGCGAGCACGTGCTGCTCTGTCTGAGCACAGGCTTCGTGTGGTGCGCGAAACCGGGTCCGTGTGGTACGTGAAACGTAAATGGCGATGCGCTTCTGCAACTGGCTTCAGCCGCCGTGAGCGTGTAGTTCTTTCTCTGAGCACTGGCTTCGTGTGGTCCCCAGAACGTAAACAGCGATATCCTCCTCCTACTAGCGTCACGTGCCACGAGCGCGTGCTGCTCCCTCTTAGCACCGGGTCGGTGTGGCCCTCAAATCTAAACGGCGATATGCTTCTGCAACTGGCTTCACCCACCGGGAGCGCTTTCTGCTCTCTCTGTGCACCAGATCCGTGTGGGCTGCAGTACGTAAACGGCGATACGCTCCCGCAACTCGATTCAACCACCGCGAGCATGTGATGCTCTCTCTGAGTACCGGGTCCGTGTGGCCCGCAGAACGTAAACAGCGATACGCTTCTACAACCTGCTTCACATGCCAGGAACGCGTACTGTTGTCTCTGAACACTGGGTTTGTGTGGCCTGAAGAACGTAAACGACAATACGCTCCTGACACTGACTTAACACGATGCGAGCGCGTGCTGCTCTCTCTGAGCACCATGTCCGTGTAGGTGGCGAAACCTAAATTGCGATACGCTCCTGCAGCTGGATTCACCTGCCGCGTGCACGTGCTGCTCTATCGGAGCACCGGGCTTGTGTGGCCTGCGCAACGCCAACAGCTATACGCTCCTGCAACTTGCTTCATCTGCTGCAAGCGCGTGCTGCTCTCTTTGTGTACCAGGTCTGTGTGGCCCGCAGAAAGTAAACGATGATACACTCCCGCAACACGCTTCACCTACCGCGAGTGCGTTCTGCCCTCTGTGAGCACCGGGTCCACATGGCGCCCGGAACGTAAAATGGTGTAACGCTTCTCATACGCTTCTGGTTGTTTCGCGGTAGGATACGCTTCGGCAAATGGCTTCACCCACCGCGAGCGCGTGCTGCTTTCTCTGAGCACCAGGTCCGATGAAATGTAAACAACAAAATGCTCATGAACGTAAAGGCGATATGCTACTTCTGCTTGCTTCACCCGCCGCGTGTGCGTGCTGCTCTCTCCGAGCACCGGGTCCGTGTCGCTCGCAGAACGTAAACGGCGATACGCTCCTGCAACTAGCTTCACCACCGCGAGTGCATGCTGCTGTCTCGGAGCACCGGGTCCGTGTGGCCCGCGAAACGTAAACGGCGATACGCTCCTTCAGCTCACTTCACCTGTCGCGAGGCGTGCTGCTCTTTCTGAGCACTGGGTCCGTTAGGCCCACGGCCCGTAAATGGCAATGCGCTTCTGCTACTGGCTTCACCTGCATCGAGCGTGTGCTGTTCTCTCTGAGTATCGGGTCAGTGTGGCCGGCGAAACGTAAATGGCGTTACGCTCCTACCTATGGCTTCACCCGCCACAAGCGCGTGTCGCTCTGTCTGAGCGCTGGATCCGGAGGCTCCACGGAACGTAAATGATGACACGCTTCTGGAAGTGGCTTCACCATCCGCGAGCGGGTGCTGCTCTTTGTGAGCACCGGGTCCGTGTGGGACGCGAAACGTAAACAGCGATACGCTCCTGCCGATGGTTTCACCCGCCACGAGCGCGTGTCGCTCTCTCTGAGCACCAGGCCCTTGTGGGTGGCGAAACGCAAATCGTGATACGCTCCTGCAGCTGGATTCACCTGCCGCGTCCGCGTGCTGCTCTCTCTGAGCACTGAGTCCTTGTGGCACTAAAAAAGTACTTCACGGCGAGAAACTCATTCAACTGGCTTCACCCGCTGGGAGAACTTGCTGTGAATTTTGAGAACCGGATCCGTGTGGCTCACATAGGTTCACGTGCAGCCTTTCGAATGATTCGCAAAAGAAAGAATCTGTTTCGCGTATTTTTTCTCCATTTTCTCGCTCCTAGCTCCACTCCACTCTGCCAGTATACCTACATAGCCCAGCTGGTTAGGATCGTGGGGTGCCCGCCACCTCCTGAGGAACTTCTTTCCTTCTGCCTCGTTCTGCCCCCCTCTCTCAACCATCAGAGTTGCCAAATAAAGCTTCGTACGCGTTGCCAGAGCGAACAGGAGGACTGAGATGTAGAATAGAGAACGTGGTGGTTCATGATAACGTTGATTGTTTTTGTTCACACTCCCAGTGCAACGAAACGCTCCACTCCTTAAAAAGGCCCTCAGATAATGCACCAAAAGCGGGAAGTTCTATGCAAACATGTTACGTCTTGATTGCAAGTAACGGGAAGCAGGCTATCGAAGCAAGTGAATTTGAATATTTCTTCAAGCGCGCGGCAGAAGCAACTTACGCTGTGGTCACTTCATAATGTCCAGGGTTCGACCAAAGTTTGTCTGGCGAGAAAAAATTATAGTTCAACAAAATATACAGTCGTCATTCGTAAATAACACAAAACAGCAGTTGATGTTTCGGCGCCGAATACCTTGATATGGGGCGCTGAAACGTCGATTCTGTATTTTTGTGTTTTTCTTGAACCTTATAAGATTCATGTATCAAAGGTTTTGTAGTTACGGAGCTTGCGTCCTTTTTTTGCAGTTCTGCATCTAAAAAATGACACGGAAACTGTGGCCGCACATGATACGATGTCCATTGAACAAAGTGTATTTACGGATGTTGCGTCCTTTTTTTGCAGTTCTGCATATAAAAATGACACGGAAACTGTGGCCGCACATCGTACGATATCCATTGAATAAAGTGTATCGAGCAGGGAACATTTTCATAAATTATTTGTATATAAAAGTTGCGTGGAAATCAAGATGGCATGACGCTTCGCTGCTAAAATTGAAGCTGTAACTGCAGATCAACCGCCATGCATATACCGAACCAGCTGGTCTATAAAAGTTAATAATACAGTAACAAAGGAAGAAATAAGTGCTATATGTCGTCATATTAAAATAACGGATTGATGCAAAATAGATTAGACATACTGGGCCATTATGGAATACCTTCATTCGATAGCGCTTCCGTAGTTTGCCTCACCACGAGAGTTCAGTTGTAAGATACGAGCCCGGTAACAAATATCAAAACTCCTAGACAGCCTATCGACAAATGTAGTCCTTTCGCAGAGAGAAATTGATTGCGTGAACAGTATGGACAAATTATTTTAAGAGTGGCGACGTAGATGAGCCAGACACGTTGCTTTTGCAAATGCTTTTATTGTCATATATACTGGTGCCCTTGAAAATTTTAAGCTCAATAACTTTTGAAGCGTTGAAAAGCGACGAATCTCATGGTTCTCAAAGGGCAGGCGTAGTTCGGTTTTCAAAAGTGGCCCACAGGTGTGATCGATGCCGCAGTCCTCGGTAGGGAAGGTGGCCCTAGGGACTTTTGCGACGGACACCACCGCTTGCTGCCTGATCTTCGTTCGGGGTCCACCGATTGCACACCTTGATGCGCTCTAGAATCTCGGTCATTGTGCGGTCAATGTAGTCCACACTCACCTTTCCGCAAAGGAAGAAAAGAAATGAAGCAAATGCTTCATGTTAGAGCGGCGTTTCATTTATTTATTTATTTATTTATTTATTTATTTATTTATTTATTTATTTATTTATTTATGCTGTTAGCCAAAGGCCGTTACAGGGTGGGGTAAAGAAATACACTTCACTTGTTGACACAAGCACTACAAAATGAAGTCAAGAAAGACAACACAAAAGGCAGTATTTAACAGAGGAACAACCCAACAGGTATATTAATTAAGGTTTACACAGTAGTGATCAACGATTGGAATTGTAGCATAACTTCCTACAACACACTTTACGAAGGCTATATCATATACATAACAAACTTCAGCGTCGTAGAAAATTTTCCTATCAACGTAACGTGCATTATAGAAAAATACACAAAAAAGGGAACATCTCCAGGTAGAAGAGAGGAGGTAACAACGCCTTGATGTGGTTACCTAGAGGAGTAATATGCCATTACCATCTTTTCAAATTCCTCGTTGAAATAATTTGAGTTATGCTATGGGGTAGTGCGTTCCATTCTTCAATCGTTTTTGGGAAGAGAGAAAATTTAAAGGTGTCAACCTTTGTAGGGATAGGCACAAACTGGTCCTCATTGCTAGATGTAACAACCCGTGAAATTCCAAACGTTCTGTTTTCTATGAGTCTGTAGGGGTTGAAGTTAAAGTAGTTGTGTTTCATTAAGTGTATGAATTTTTATTTAGCCACTTTTCGTCACAATGAAAGCTCGGGCAATTTTAGTTGAGTCAGCATTTCGGTCGCAGAGTCTATATACCTATATTTCGACATTATAAACCTTGCTGCACGCCTCTGTATATTTTCCACATTTTTGCTTCGCTTTTTGTATGTATGTGACGAATTCGAACGCGAAAGCGTTCGAATTCGTCAAGCACGAGCGCAATAACGAGGATGTACGCACGCTCCGATGTCTTCCTTCGGTCGCAAAGGAATCAAAGTAACTGATAGACAATTTTGACGTCTCATTTCTTTCTGATGCAATACGTAGCTAACGACCCACTTATCATGCCAGGAAAAGTCATTTACTCGAGGGCAGGCTGCTAATCATCAGGAGGAAGTTCTATAACGCCAGACTACCGTTTCGCTTTCAGAGAGCGCCGAGAACTCTGCATAGTTTTTATGTAAACAAGGCTGGCTACGCGAGCCACATTCACATTACCATAGCATTTAAAACCCTATATGTGAGACCCTCCGAAAATGCACTGCAGTCAAGGACGTCGTCTTCTGTTGTATTGAAGTCTGTGAAAAAGTGCTTTCTCTACTAAGTATCCTGCTTGACTTTTGGGAGCTGTCCACATTAAGACCACGTTGGTTTGCACGTCGTCGTGAGGTGCGGTGTTTTACGTGCACGACAAATTGATTTTAAAGCGAGGTCTGATACTTTCAAAGTGTATCGAGATTTGGCTATACAGCTAAAGTGGTTGCTTGGGCGCCTTGGTACGACATAGTGAAAAAGAAACACAGGGAAAAACGAGAGACCAGACGAAAAGAGACACAGACATAGGGGACTTTCTATGACCCTCTTCGTCTGGTTTCTCGTTTTTTGTGCTGTTTTTTTTTTCACTTTGGCTATACAGAAGTGGCAACATAGGTTACGGCTAGAAAATCTGCAAGGTAATTCTAATGAAAACGCACGGCTCGTACTGGGGCTCACAATTAGCTTAAATTGTGTCGATTGTTGTTTACTTCATTGTTTACTTCATTTTAAAATTTTTTGACATATGGTACTTGAAGTTATTTTTTTTAAGCACTGCACCAAAATAGCAAGAAACCCTTCACAGAAGTGTGACTGAAATTATGAGCGTATGACAAGCAATAGATTAGTTATGTTTATTTTATATTTTTCGTCGTATGAAAATTGTCAGGTATGATTGTGTTTTTCATCATAAAAATGCACCTTGATTGACTATTGATTCTGCTTCCCTATATGTATTTGCCACTAATAGACACACGGGAAAAGCTTGTTTGTTATCCCAAATGTATCCGAAAAAAAGGTCACACAATATAAAAATTGTGTTTTGTTTCTAGAAAAACGCAGCAATTGTAAAGAGGTACAGGCATATTTCCTCAAAATGTGTCACAAAAGAGGGACACAAAACTATTTTCGACACCGCGAGTGCATAAGTGTGATACACGTTTTTAAAAATAAGTAAATCCTGCCTGAGGTGATCGATAAATTCGCTAACTAAATTGTTTGAGCAACGCAGTTTGCCTAATTATGTTATGGGCTATATAAGCGGTTGATGGTGTCCAGATGATGCGTGTGTGTTCGCCCAAACCAATGCTAAAAGTCCTTTAAAGCCTTGTGTAAGTATTCCATTATTAAAGGGCCCTGCGGCCTGAGTTACGCGCGTAGATATCACTGCTTCTCGAATGGTGGATCACACCGATATCGTGGCGCGAGCGGGAACGCCAAAAAATAAATGGTTATAATTTTATTTCTGCGGAGAAACTACATTGTTCTCAGACTACAGCGACACACAATGGCTATTTCTGTGATCGGAGAAGCGCCGCGTCATGACGTGCGAGTGACGAGATTGGTCGTTCGTTTTGATTGCTTTGACGCCATTGGTCACACGTTATATCCATGTGGTCACAAATAGGCCAACGCTATGTTGTGCTGAAAATGATAAAAACACATTTTTTCCTTCATCAGATACAAAAGCATTCCTGTTTTCAATTATAAATATTTTAAAGCAATGGCGGAACAACTCCAGGAGCACTAGACAACGCCACCACGAGAGTTACTACGCTCCCTACGGGAGGAAAGTGGGCATAGGTCTGCCAAATTATGTTCAACGGATGCGCAGTGAATATACTCGTCGGGCACGCAGAAAGCGACGTGGCGTCTCCCGCGTTGGTGGCCTGCCTTATTTGCATTCGCCTGCGCTGAGTCAGATTGCACTCAAACAGCGCAGGTGTTCTACAGCATCGCGTCTGCGGGTAGAATGACGCGTGCAACGGCAATATTGCAGCGTTCGGTTGATTCCGGGTGCAGCGCAGGGCATGAAGCGGAGCTTATACGTGCAACAACAAGATTGTGAGCTAAGTGATCTAAGTGAGTAATAAAGCAAATCGCAAGTTTTTTTAGGTGCACTAGCGGAGTTAACTAAAGTTTAATTAGGCAATTAAATTGTGTCCAAAGTGAACCGGAGTTGCACTGCACTTAGAGAAGCTGTATATGGCCATAGGCTTTGAGCAAAAGTGTATCCGTTTGTCGAGTCCCACGCTCAAAGAATTATGCAGTGAAGGCTGCTTCACTCCCACAGCTTTCTTAAGCACGCTACGATCTAATGGCTAAAAAGCTCGCTTGCACATGTTTTACAGAAAATATTGCAATTCTTTACTGCGTGCACACAAGCTTTTCTGACGTGGCCACAAAGCGCGAACTATGTATTTAAGGGCGCTTAAAGAAACTTCAAGAACGAATGGCGGCACCATTCTAATCGGTGGTCAGAAGACTGTTGTGTGTACAGTCTCACTGGCAATTACTGAAAAAGTTAAGTTTGTCCCGAACCATCATTGGCAGCTACTTCAAAGTTCGAAAAAGCATTGGCGATGGAACTGACGGAAACAAGTTGGTGCAACAGCCGAGCCGTGGGTCTGTAAATTTGCCTTCGCCACGCAAATCTTAAACCTCTGACGTCATTTTGCCTCACGTGACGGCGCTCGCCGAATGGCAGTGGAAGCGGCGCAAGGACCAAGTGTGCTAAACTCTTTTGCCTGTGGTAGCATAGGCGCTATAACAGAGTCACTGAAAAAAAAAACACCATCTCCTATATTAAGGGGAACCATGAGTAACATGTGAAATAGCGAATGGATTGGCTTTAAGTTCGTTTCTACACGGGTATACCTTGCGCGATGTTAACGCGCCCTTGCAAGTGGAACACACCATCAGTTCAGTGTAGTTCCTGCTGCTGTTATTCGTCCCAAACTCTTGTTGAAGCACGCCACGCAGATTCATCGCAACGACACGCGGGAGCATATTTGTTCATCGTGCGGTTGCAGAATCTCGTTTTCCGACGCCATGAACAGAATACTGCTGAAGGAGTATAAGAGGGAGATGCCAGAGCGTCTTAGCGCTAGTGCGTGAGCGCGTTCTGGCATTGTTTGGCCCAGCTGTTGCGTATGCACAGTAAGAATAGCGCAGCGGATTAAGCTCAACCATAAACTGCTTCACAATAATATTTCCATGGTATACCGCTATGGTCCCGTGAATAATAGTACCGAAAAGTTAGGCTGCATGCGGGCAACATTAAGCGGTGACAGCTAATTTTATTTTGAGGCCCTCCGGCCAGTTGCTGTTGTGCGTGGAGAGGAGACTAATCTTTTCGTCCGACATCGTGTTACGCTCGCCTGAACTGTACTATGTGGGCTTAATTCTTCAATAGGTTGGTATAGAAGCGAGTTTGAGTTATCGATGATTACGAATTAACTGCGCCGCAAGCCACGTAATTGTGAATCTAATTTATGGCGAGTATCTCCGTCTACTCCCAAACTCTCTTCACGGCCATCATTTCTTCATCAATTTCGTTTCGTGCCACGGGTGCGTTCGCTTAGTACGAAGGTGTTCGCTCGGTACAGGCACTTCACGCAAGAAACCATTTATTTCTACACTGAGTGAATATTGCGTGTTTGAGCTAACATTGCAGTCTGCTGAATGTGCAGTCACTGTTCAGGAAACGGCGACACATTTGTAAATGTGTTGTTATTTCCTAACCAATTCGTAAAAAATGTAGCTGGTTAGAACACCTAAATGACACGTGAAGAGACGTGTTCTTGAGATTTTGCTGTGCTCCGCGGCATATATGTTTTTTTTTGTTCAAGTTGGAAGCGCGTAAGCAGTTGAAAGTTCGGTTCAGTTTATACTTTCTTTGCGTCATGCGCGCATATTAAGGTTTTGTTCACACAGTACTTTTTACATTTTTGCTCAGAAATAGCGAAGCCGAAATATTTTTCTAAGCCTATGGTAAACAATCACATTATCTCAATTAGGTTCTGATAATGTATCTAACCAATAAGCTCTGCAATATTTGCTAATGGGAAACAGTCTTTCCTGTTTATCTGAGCACTTGGAGTACAATGGAAGTCTATACAAGGTTAATTAGGACGAAAAGAAAAGAAGCGCGAAATGCACGTTCTATTTATATATATATATGTACATGAAGCTGTTCGAAGTGGCCCAACCACGAGTGTAACTCACTGGAAATGTAAAAGATACCTGTTTTCATTGTGAACATCAACTGTATTGTGAAGGTACACTCGGTGGAATACAGCGTGTTAGCATCCTCGTTTTTGCAATAAATTAGCCTAATAAAATCTCCTGATAGCGTTTTGTATGATCAAGTTTTATGCGGAATCTATCAGTCACGCTCGTGTTTTGCGACACAGCAAATGATCACGCCACAATGGCCTTCAAGGTCTGCCCATAAAGAGTTATTTTACTTGCTTTTAGATATTTCTGTGATGGGTGACCTGTTTTCTCCTAATGCATGCGCAGTCTGTTCAAAATATTCAGACATAATCAACCGAGCAAATTGAAGAGGTTGTAGTGCGTTGTTTGAATCACTGAGCAGAGAATTCGCATAGGGTGAAATACTTTTCATTTCTTATGTGATTCTCAAAAAGAAAAGAAAAGTGAGCCCCGTAACTGTCTGCATCAGTGTGCGACACCTCAGCGGTAGCTCACGAGGGATTGGGGTAAGGAGGGATTAAAAAGATAGGATTAAAGGTATACAGATACAGAGGGGGACGGAGAAAGCATGGCGCAGGGACAGCGACACCAAGAAGCTAGGAGAAGATACCAAAGATGGACATGGTCGCAGGAGCCCTAGGACGGGGAACCACTCAGTGAGAGCTCTTGTCGGCGGCAGGAAATGGCGTAGGGTGAGCCAGTCGACCACAGCTGTGCTCTCCTCGGAGATCGCAGGGGCATAACCGATCGGCACGATACCCAGCGAGCGAGTCCAAATATTCTGTCACACGAGTTTATTTCCAGCGAACTTCTCGTAGATTACTTCAGAAACCAGTGTTCTTGGAGGGAGCAAATTCTCTGGTTTTATTGATATGTGCGGTTTAACGTCCCATAACCACCATTTCATTATGAGGGACACTGCAGTGGAGGACTCCGGAAATTTCGACCACCTGGCGTTCTTTGATGTGCAACGAAATTTGAGCACACAGGCTCACGGCATTTTTGCCTCCATCGAAGATGCAATCGCCACAGCCGGGATTCGATCCCGCGACCTGCGGTTCAGTAGCCGAGTACCTTAGCCACTGAACCACCGTGGCGGGGTGAGCGAATTCTCTGAGATCAATTCTCTGCAGTCATGTAGAAAGCAGTTCTTCGGCATCTTCTCTGCACGGATTGCGAAAATAAACGAGATTCTCAGGTCACGTTCAGTTTCTGCTAAGCTATACTTCCTCGCATATGCATGTCAGGTTAAAAAACCGCAGAAATACTTCTAGAAACGGTGCTTATGCGAAAATTATGGCCGCGCTGCGCGTTCAACGTGCGTGCACCGACAGCGCTTGGAAGGGATGTGGCGTTGCGAAGTCATGTGATGTGAGTGAGCCAATCGCATCGACGGTGGCGTGCAGGAAACGGATGTCACACTTAATTTTTTTTAAAGCCGATAGTATTTCTTGGGGACTTCGGACGCAAAAATTTTTGTCGGCCTCTCAATACATATGCCTGTTTGTCTGCCCGCAATGGTACCTTAAACGGCATCAAAGTGGCGAAGCGGTACTCCAAACGGCCGACCCCATCCGCAGCACCCACTAATACTGCTTAAGATTCAGCGTTCATACTTGTGCGATTGTCAATTAAAAAGCAATTATTGTGCATATCTGAGACACCATAAAAACACTTCAATATTGTGTATGTGTCTCTAACTAGAAAAGGCATACATAAGTAATTATAAGGACCGTAGCGTTTATCACGTTCGGCGAGTAGGCAACGCTTGCACGAAAAGGCAAGTATTTCCAACGCTTAGCTAAGACGACACGGCGGTGGCACCTACGTGTCGCCTCGCGTTTTACACATTATGACCACCGAGACGGGCGCGTAGGGCGCGCGCGCTTCGTTTTCCTAGCTAACTGCCAGATGGCGCTTTTGTCTCACGTGGGGCGTGACTTGATGCAGTCGTTCGCCTCCGCTGCATGCTAGAGACACTAACGTCACGCTTCTAGCAAACAATTACCAAATTTTTTTGTGCAGGACATCAAATAAACGTTTTGTTCGCTCTCTCCAGATGCAAGAGTATCGTCTTTCGACGACATTTGCAGTGTAACATGCAAATACGGGGCCAATATTTCTTGGGTGAATCGAGCCACCCAAAAGCGACGCTCGCGGTGATTGGAACCGGCTTTTTAAAAGTTAGTGGCAGAGTGACAAAGCGATACGCTAAAGAAGACTTTTTTCTCGTTGACTGCTGAGGATTGAGGCTAATAAGTTCCGTTGTTACACAAATTTCGATCATTCTTTTTTCGTTCATCTGAATATTCTGCACTGCAGCGCTCACAGACAAAAAAAAAAAAAAAACATCGCACCCCTCCCTCCCCCCGGGCGGCGCCAGCACGCATCGTGACCTGAGCAAGTTCATTCCGCCGATGGCGGCACCCCTCGATGGATGAGGCCCTGCACAAGAAGCTCCAAAGTTCAAGAAACTCTCACAGAGCGCGAAAAATTTGAGCGCTGGTAGTGGACATCTGTCTTACAACCAGATGGGGCTGCGCTATTGCTGTTCCATTCAATGGCCAACCATAAGTTCAAAATACTATTGTCATAACTGAAGGCTATACTTCTTTAGAGACTGCTCAACTTTAATGAAAAAAAAACTGCTGTTTACAACAGGTTATCTTATCGAGTACTGAGTCACCAGTATTTTGTAATTGTTTTTGTTTTATATAGGTGACTCGTTTCAGCCTTTATCATTATCTTAATACTTGTGTTCGGCGGCAAAGGTGGTGCGTTCGAATGGGTCTCGTGCTGTCTCGTTTTAGTGTAAATATTTCGTGGCGCGGGCGCTGAGAGAAAAAGAATTCGGTCTGTTTCTTTTGACTAACTAAAATGCTTTCGCTGAGCTCGTCCAACTAACTTCGGCAGAACGAACGGATTGGGGAAGCTTTGGCGCGATGAACATAATTTCAAGTCACGCCATTTTGAAGGCACTTATTGACTTATCGATCGTCGAAATAGGCGTGGTCTCTTCAACTTTCTCTTGACTTTAGATGCAGCGAATAATTACGACATGCGAGAGACATTGGATGGAGATTCCTGACCTCGATCTTTTTCACATTTTGAATGATGTCCATGATGCAGCCAGCCACGCGGGGATCTTGGCCGGCTACCAGCTCCGGGTTTGGCAGAGACGCCCTGCGTTCACCGTTGTCAGCCGTCGACTCGCCCTTAGAGAGGGGGTGCCTGCACAGCGAGCGATTTCAGTGCACAAACGCATGCATCCAATAGAGCGCCGTCAAGCATAATATGCAATATGTAGGACTGCGATGAATGGCCATTCAAATAATAACTTTAAAGGCGTTCGGAAATCCATGTATTGCGCACATTCCTTTATTTGCTTTTTTTCCTAAAAGAGGAATACACATTTAGACGGCAAACATTTGACAATATTTGTTGTTCTTTTAGTATGACTTTCTTGTGAATATGTGGGCTAAGTAATACAGAATCCTGGTATAATTTTTCAAAAGAAAATATGCTTTACAGAAATGCGTTTGGATGGGCGAAATTATAAAAAGTACGTGTGTTGCGTGACCAGAAGTCTAATGTCGATAGTCTCCTAGCACACCTAAATTCATTTAGGCTGGCGATTCCATTCACGGCGGAATGTGAAACAAACAACATTCTTCCTTTACTCGACATTGTAATTTCGCAATGCACATGGTCTATAAGGTGGCGTGCAAGGTTATTTGAAATGGTGGATTCAAAAATTATAGAATTGTTGACTGCGCGTCCAAGTCGCAGTACCTCGGGCTTATCTGCCTCGTTCCTTAGCTCGCCCATAGAGTGTTTCCTCATTTTTCGCCATTCAAAGCTGCGAAATGCTGCTGCCTTTTACAAAGCTGCTATGGGAAGGAAACATAAGGAGTCAATCATTCGTTCGAAGGTGGCTGGGGCGTTACAAAGGCCGAAGGGCATGAACTTGAACAGATATAGGCCATAGGAATTGATGAATGCAGTCTTTTCACTGTCTATTTCATCTACCTCTATCTGCCAGTAGACGGAACGAAATCTATAGAGAAAAAATAGTGGGACCCATAGAGGCAATCAAAAGCATCATCAATTCGTGGTACAGGGTACACGTCTTTTTTTGGTAATTTTGTTGAGGTGCCGATAATCAACGCAGAAACCACATGCACCGTCTTTCTGGCGGACTAGCACTACAGGAGAAGCCCAAGGGCTTTAGGATGGCTCAATGATGTCCTTGGCGAGCCTTTTGTCGACCTCACTTTGGATAATGTGACGCTCGGCCACCAACACCCGATATGAACGCCTATGAATAGGATGCTCATCACCAGTGTTTATGCGGCGGGTCATACCAGTAGCTTTCCCCAATGGACGGCCACTGAGTTCAAAAACGTCGATGTAGGACAGGAGAACCAGGCGGAGCTCGTCAGTCTGCTGCGGCGTTAAGTTGGAAGCGATCATCGACGTAATAGCGCTGTAGAAGCAAGTGTCAGATTGATTTTGAGTGTTGGGGTCAGAAGAAGCGGCCATCGTAAAAGCATCTACCGCATTGTCTTCTAAGGTGCAGAGCAACGCCAAAGAGATCCCTTGTGACAGCACTTTAGGCGTCAAGCTAAAGTTGACAACTGGAAGACACGTGGGATTTCCTGCGACGGACGGAATGGAGTGCGGCAATGCAATGCCACGATTTATTAGGACATCGGTGATGGGGGTGAAAACATAGTCACCGTCGGGAACTGGCGGTATTGAGGCGAGCTCTATGTACGTCAGTGTCTGTGGAGGGAGGCGCGCATGTCCCGTTGTGCAGAGGTGACTCGGCCGTTCTGCAAGCGGTTATGATGCGGGCAAGTGTAGACGGAGCGTACTGGTCGATCAGTCTATGAGGGCAGAATGCGCGGACAGGAAGTCGAGGCCTAAGATTATGTCGTGGGGGCATTTATAAAAGATGGTGAAGAAAACAACTGTGTGTCGATCAGCAATGCTTACGTGAGCGGAGCACATTCCAACGATAGATGCTATTCCGCCATCCGCGACACGGACGAACTGAGTGGTCGTAGGTGTGAGATCCTTCTTCAGCTTGCGGCGAAAATAACTCCTCATCACGGAAAGTTGAGTGCCAGTGTCGGCAAGATCAGTGACATGTACGCTATTTACTTGTACGTCTATAAGGTTACGTTTTGTGCGTATCGTCAAGAGAGGGTTTTCTGTCGATGGATGGATGGATGGATGAATGAATGAATGGATATGGCTGTGCCCTTTAGATCGGGCGGTGGCTAGCGCCACCAAGCCGTAATACTTAATGAACCAAAAACTAGATTTATATATATATATATATATATATTCCTTTAAATAGTGAAGTGGAGAATTCGTACTTTGCAGTGAAGAGTTTAATTTTCACTCGTGCCTTGACTTTAGCCACCAATCAGATAATCTCCTTCTAGTTAATTATACTCGCTTAAAGTCTATTTTGCCTTCCCTGTCCCTAAACCCCAGTACTTTGAAAATCTCTGCGCCATCATCCTGAACTATCGAGTGAAGCCGTTTACAAACCATTTTCAAGTGTTCAGCACTTTCTTCTTCCTCTCCACACGCACTGTATACCGTGTCTACCCCTTCGTATTTGGCCCGATATATTTTGGTTCGCAATACTCCCGTCCTGGCCTCAAACAGTCGAGAACTACCCCGAGTATTATCATAGATTCTTTCCTTGGCAATTTCCTGCTTAAAAGTTTGATAGATGTCTAGTGCGGACTTCTTAATCATACCGATTCTCCACATATTGGTCTCAGCTTCCTTCACCTTCTTCTTAACCGATACTTTTTTTTTGGTTTGGCGCCCTGCTGTTTTCTACGTATTTACCAGTCAATTTTCTGGTTCGCTTCCTTCATTTTGTATCGAAATTCTTCATGTACAAGTAGCTGAATACCTTCCTAGCCAAACGCTCCTGCCCCATTTTTCTCAATCGCTTCTCAAATTTTATCTTGCTGCTAGCTTCCCTGCCCTCAAATGATGTCCATCCCATATAACCTTGTACTCCCTGCTTTGGTGTATTCCCGTGAGCTCCTAAGGGAAGCCTACTTATTCCACGTTGCTTAATTTCTAATCTTGCTTGAACTTATGATCTCATGCACAAGACCTCATTGCCGAACGTCAGACCTAGAACCATGACCCCTTTTCATATTCCTCTCACAACATCATATCTATTGTAATTCCACAGTGCCCTGTTTTTCATTACCGCTGCATTCCTGTTACCTTTAGTCGTCACGTATGTTTCGTGTTCCCTTAGGTAGTCGGCCCCAATGCTTATCCATACGCCCAGATATTTGTATATATCTGTTATCTCTAGCGTGACCTCCTGTATTCTAAGCTCACTACCTTCATTGTCATAAAAATCATGACTGCTGATTTTTCCTTACTGAATCTGAAATCTAACCTATCTGCCTTATTACCGCAGATGTCCACAAATCTCTGCAAATCTTCCTTGTTGTCGGCCATTAGCACTACATCATCTGCGTACATCAATGCTGGTAGTGCCTGTTCAATCAGTTTTTCTTGTTTCACGAAAGAGAGGTGAAGCCCAGTCCACTTCCCTGTAATTTGACCTCTAATCCTTGTAGGTACTTCCGTCAGTCCGAGTGATGCAGCGCCACCTTCGGAAGCTGCAACACTTGGTTTTCCGTCGAAAAACCTTGTGGGAAGGTGGTGAAAGACTGTCGGCGGGGCTTTGGAGAACGAGACTGGCGACGTTGGGGGAATAGAGAGCGGGAGTAGCTGTCTTTAGTAGCAGGTTACTGGGCAAAATGGTCACGGCTGGCCTCATGGCGATAGGCAGAACGCGCATCGAAGGGACGTGCAGGGACGTGCAGGGACGTGGAAGGGCTTGTGCAGGAGGAACCCAGCGACTTCTGCAATGGCTAGAAATGTGCCCGATTTGGTGACATGAGAAGCAGATTGGCTTGTGATCGTGTGTTCGCCATGCGGATGGATTACGGAACGTTGAGGGAGAGCTGGTCGGGAAGGGACGTGCAGGCGTGTATGGGGGCTGGAAGTCGGGGCAGGGAGGTGGTGAAATAGAGTGAATTCCCAAGCTGGTGATTTCCTGCTGGATGACTGCTTGAATGAGGGGCTACATAATTGGAGGAGAGGGGTCAGGGCACGTTAGTCCCACCTTAGCTGGAGCAGCCGCTTCAAGCTCTCACCTGAAGAGTCGCGTCAAGTTGTCACAGGTGTCTGGTGGATGATATGTGTCGAGACACAAGGATGTCGCAGCGGTGTTTGGAAGGCGCTGGAACTGATGGGAGATGCGCCTGCTTTCACCTTGTTGGAACTGGCGGCATTCTTGAATAATTGCATCAACAGATGACACATTGTTGATTACCAACAAGCTGAAAACATCGTCGGCGATACCCTTTAGAATATGCGCAACTTTGTCAAGCTCCGACATGTTTTCGTCAGCTTGGCGGCATAGTGAGAAGACGGCCTGATTGTAACTGATGTAGGACTCCGTGGAAGATTAGGCGCAAATCGACAACTCATTCTTCACAGCTTCACGACGACCAAAGGGGTTGCTGAAAAGCTCACGGATCTTTTTCTTGAAGCTGTACAAGCTTGTAATGTCATGCTCGTGGTTGTTAAACAAAACACGAGGGATTACAACGAGATAAAAGATGACGTTCGCAAGCATATGTGTGGGGTTCCACCTTTAAGTGGCGCTGCCGCGTTCGTAGAGGCGTAGCCTATGTCGGAATCCTCGAGAACACGCCAGGGTTTTTGAGGGCGGGAAGCGTCACGAAAGTTGTTGTAGGAGCTGGGTTGACAGGCCGGGAAGAAGGGCGGGCAACCGGGGAGGATGTAGCCGAGTCTCGAGTGGTCACGTTAAAAGCCGCGAAGGAGCGTCCGCTTCGGAATTCCGTGACGAGGACGGGGATCGCACAAGTTCACCAAATATGTTACATGAAGTAGACCGACTCAGAGGGGTAGTCATAGATGTATTTTCAGCCGGTTAAGCGAGCAGCGCCAGCCACAGAGATTTGCTCACGCCAGTCTATATGCTTTTCTTCTTCATCTCCATGCACTGGCACGCAGCAATATTTACAACATATGTACATAACGTAAACGAAGAAGCTTCCGACACTTGATGCACTCGCATTTTATAGGCACCGAGACTCTCGAGGAGGAGGGCACCGCCCATTGTTGGGCGCGCACAGCGACTCTGAGGGACGCGTCCAGCATCTTTGACGAACGCCTCCGGTGTCCGTGAAAGACTCGCCAGTGGCTCTTAGAGCAACACCAGCAAGGGGGTTGAGAAAGCACTGCCCAGTGCATAGCGAGTTCATGACAGCATCTCTGCTGGGCTGACGATGAACTAATGGACAAGGATCTGAAGCTACTGTCTGGAGGGTCACTGTTTAGGAGGCCGAAGTGTCCACTCTTGCCAATGCCGGGAACAGCTGATGGCGCATAACGTCGGACCCGGCTAGACGTCGTGGACTCAGCTCTGACCTCCGGGCTCGCCCTCTGCAGATGCGCCATCACAGTGAAACCCACAAGCGCTATACACTACCCCCTAAGACCTGCCAGGCTCATTGTACAAGAATGAGTAAAGTTGGCAAGCGAGAGGAAGAAGAATTCGCGGCCCACTCAAGCAATCGCGTCCCATACCAGACGGAGGGACTGCTTTACCACCTGGCTTGATCCGATACACAAATACACTTTGTAACATAGTTCGTTGGCACGCGCTTCTCAAATCCCTTGGATGCATAACGGAATCGCCCTCCAGGCGCAGCATTGACGGGGCTCTATCCGAAAAAACTTGTTTCCAAACGCATGAAGGCAGGAGCATCTGAACGACATTGGCCTGCATCCAAACGCCTTTCTCTGCCTCAAATCGAGAATTCGATTCCTCTCTCTCTACCTCTGTATCATTGTCCGTGTCTTCGGTCTTCGGTCATGCTTATGGAGTTCATTGTAGTAACGAGTGACATACCCGGATCGGCAGCTACAAGCTCAAAAGTTTCTGCCTGACATTCACCCACGCTAACCGAGAGGCATTAGCGTGTTATTTCAATGGAGCCCTTCCGGAGAAACTCTACCTCCGACTTTGTACTCGGTGCTTTGACGAGTGCGTCTGCACTCTTTTCCTGCTGAGCTGGAAATACCGCATCTGCCGTGCGCTGAGAAATTAAATACTTCTGACTTCCAGCCAGGCTAGTGGTGTATCTTACCTCATACTGCCCAGGAACGCTGTCATTACGATCTAACTCACATGCGCGTTCTGTAAACCTAGCACTCGCATCACCACTAGTGGCTTCGCTTTTGTACATTGAACACCCACATGCCTCCTCAGCATAATCTGGAGCTCAAGCCGCTTTAATTCGGAAAGAAGCAATGGTCCTTTTAATTCATCAGCATGCTTTCCTTTTTCCTCAGCACGCCCTTTTTTATTATTTGCCTCACGCTTTTTAGCTTCAGCTTAGCGCTTTTCTACGTTTGCATGGAGCTCTTTAATAATCTACCAAGAATGGTGAAGCTCTCAATCATATAATCATAAGGCAAGTAACGCCTGAATGATGTGCGGCTTCCGTGCGGCGTTCTCCACGTCCTCCCTCAATTCCACACAAAGCAAAACACAACAGGCTTGCGTAGCGAATTTAGGTCCATAACCACAAGCTCAGACATCAAACTCTTCTCCCTATCTATTCTCCATCAATAACACTAAAAAAAATTACGCAAAAAACGCTAAAGTTTGATACAGATAACCTACCAGTTTCAAGCTTCAAATCTACCTTTAAAAGCTTGGCAAATCTTGAGGGAAAAAAGTCTAACACTCACGTCAATGCAGTAATAGGTTCTGTTGCGTTGTCCAGGTTTCAGCATGTTCAAGTTGCAAGGCCCACTGCCATCGCACTGCTGCTACCAGTTGTTACGAAGAAAATAGGGCCCCACAGGTTTCTTGGGTAGCGTGTCGCAAGGGCCAACGGATTGGGCAGGAAGGATCCAGACAGTGGCAAGCAAAATGCCGCCAGAAGGAAAATAGCGTGTATATTTACAACGTATGTACATAACGTGGACGAGGGAGCCCCCGACACTTGATGCGACGGCCTTTTATAGGTGTCGAGACGCTCGAGGAGGAGAACACCACCCACTGTTGGACGCGCGCAGCGTCTTCTAGAGACGCGTCCAGCGTGTCTGATGGACACTTCTGGTTTCCGTGACGGCCGCGTCAATTTCTCTTGGAGGAACACCAGAAAGGTGGGCGTGAGAGAGCTGCCCGGCACGTAGTGAGTTCATAACAACACTGATACGATGCCTTCCGGATAAGAGCTTGACATCCAGCGCTATAGTTATCTCTCTGCGGCGAAACAACCCGCAAGGTGTGAACGGAGTAGTTTCTTGCACGGCGGTGTTATAAGCGAACGTGTGTAGGGAAGAATGTCAGCCCCAGTTTTTGTGGTCTTGGTAAACGAGAAAGAATAGCTTGTTGACGGCCGTCTTCTTGAGTTTCTCTGTAAAGCTATTCCTTTGTGAATGGTATGCAGTAGTTTTTCGATAAACGGTTCCGCTAAGCTGCATGACGCCTTGTATCATCCGGGCGGTAAGACCTGTTCCACGATCAGTTATGACAACTGCTGGTACTGCACAACCCAGGATGGGGTTCTGATTGAGAAAGTGGGCAATATCACTGGCGCTGTCACGTTGTAGTGCCTTCGTTGCTTAGTATCGCGTCGTATAATCAGGAACTAAAATGTAGCGTATTCCATCATGAGACTTGGTGAAAGGTCCGAGCATGTCCATGCCAATTTGTTGAAACGGTTGGGCTGGAAGGGCAACGGGCTTCGGAAAAGTGGGTGGGCACTGAGGTGGTGCCTTGCAGCGCTGGTATTCGCGACACGTTTAAATAATGGTTCACGTCCCGATGGACCTTTGGCCGGTAGTAGTTTTGGCAAATCCGGGCCAAAGTACGCGTCAATCACAAGGGGCCGGACGAAGACTTATCGTGACAGACAGACAAGACATCCACTCGTAACACTGATGGGATGATGATGAGGTGTTCAATTGCAGGTTGTCACACGTTCTTTATACACAGGATATTGCTGCGAACAAAGAACGATGATTGCGATCGTGAAAATGCTGGTGGCGGATGCAAACTGTGGCCTTCAAGATAGTTCATGAATTTTCGAAGCTCGAAATCGCTTTTCTGATTATGAGATGTTCAGCCAACTCAGATGCACTGATATCGCATTGAAAACGATCACCTAACACCTAACGCCTTTGCAAGGGGAGCTCGAAAGGCAGTCACGTTAGTCTGCCTCCGGCTAAACTTGCAGAACTGTAAAGTTGAATTCTTGAAGGTATAAGCTCTACCTGGCCAGACGTCTGGAAGATCTCTAAGATTCGCCAACCAGCAGATGGCAAGATGATCGGTAACAACTCTGAACTGGCGGCCATACAGGTACAGTCTGAATTTACCTATCGCTCAGACAAGAGCTAGGCACGCCTTTGCAGTCACTATCCAGCTAGCATAAGCAAAATCCAGCTAGCATCAGAAATTGGACATTCGATGTCATCCTGCCACTGGACTAAGAATGCACTATTTTGACCAATGTTTTTGGCGTTTGTGTGTATCTGAGTGTCGGCATGTTTATCGCACTGTTCAAGTACGGGCTCAGTTTGGAGGCGCTGTTTAAGCACGGGAAAAGTGTGTATTTGCTCAGGGCCCCACACGAAGGCAACGTCTTATCTTGCTGGACGAGAGGGAGGTGGGGCTACATTAGCAACATTTTGCACAAAACGGATGTAGTATGCAAAAAGGCCCAAAAGTCGACGCACATCTAGTTTGTTCGCAGGTGGTGGGAAATTAATAACAGCCAAGCACAAAACAACTTTTGTGCTTTTTCATGGCTCCCAAATCGTCATTACTTCTTCCATCCATCTCTCATTGAATATTCTTGATATACCGGCATCTGATAATAATTTTCTTGGTACTACTCTGGATAAACACTTTAAATATAATATTTGTGCCAACTCGCTCACCAAAAATGTTTCTTTTAGTATCCGCAATATCATTAAAGCACGTTCATTTTTTGAACCTCCCATTTTTTCTCGCTTTATCATGCTTATATTAACAGCCATTTATCATACTGCCTATCATCATAACGCCATTCATCTCTAACCGCTTCAGCGCCTTCAAAACAAGGCGATAATTCTAATGCCATATATCTCATTCCGTTTCCATTCCATACTCATCTGGTAACACCTGGGCATTCTACCAGTTCAAGAGTTGTTTTATCAAAGATTATCCCTCATCACATATCATCTTATTTATCATGAAATATTATTAGATAGTATTCCTCACTTTATCCTTGTCAATAACAATAACGCCAGGTTTTCAGAGCAAGAAACTTTATTTTACTGAAAATAGGATCGAACTATGGCAGAGTAACAGTTCGCTTCTATGGTATTCATATGCCTCTTCATACTAAATCTTTTAAACACAACATGAAAACATATTGTTAAAGGAAGCTTTTGTTCATCCATAAAAAATTCATTTTCATCAATATATATATATATATATATATATATATATATATATATATATATATATATATATATATATATATATATATATATATATATATATATATATATATATATATATATATATATATATATATATTCGTATAGGAAAGAAAGGTAAGAAGAAGCACGTATGAAGTTATTTTATATTTAATAAGTTATTCAATAATAATAATTAATATATATATTATTAAGTTATTTATTAAGACAACTTCGTACGTGCGTCTTCTTTCCTATACGAATAATCTTTCCCGGACCCAGCATCACTATTGTTTTTGGTATATATATATATATATATATATATATATATATATATATATATATATATATATATATATATATATATATATATATATATATATATATATATATATATATATATATATATATATATATATTCAAATTTATATATAAATATTCAAATTTCAAATTTCGTACATTAGTAGCCGGTATCAACGAGGACCCCGGAAAACTCAACTGCCTCCGAGAAGTAAGCCAGGAGAAAATTGGTGACAAAGATTGATAGCTGGAGACCATGCTTTTTTCTGACTGACTCGTACGTGTACACTGTCCCTCTCCTTTTTTTTTTACATGCACATACAAAGTGTTTACGTTCGCCTACCACTTCATGACCGTTGAAGGGAAACGGACGAAGATTAAAGGTAAATAGCCGACCGACCCATTAACGAGAAACCTTTCCTTTACACACACCGCCCGCCGCCCGCCGAACGACCAATTACGGGGAAACCCCTTTCTTTAGGCACGCCGTCCCGGACCCTCCCGGCACCGCGGCGACAATCTTGGGTGGCCCGACACACGCCAAGAACTGAACAGCACGTGATATGAACCGTAGGTGGATGTAGACGGACAGTTGGCTTCGTTCTCAGTGTTGACAGTAGTTCTTCCTCTTTTTTACTTTCTTTCTTTTCTTTCTTTTTTCGTCTTTTTTCTCCCTTTTTTTTCTTCTTCCAGTTCCCTCTCACTCTCGCAAACGTCTTTCAAGGCGAGAGGGACGCGGCAGCAAGGAAGTTTGGAAGCTCATGTCAGTATAACTCATCCCCTGATGAAGGGAGGTCCCCTCCCGAAACTGTTGGGAAATAAATATATTTATCCTTGTTGACAACGCTCCCGTTGTGCCATATCCCATACCTTCATATATATATATATATATATAATTAAGAATGAAGGAGCACACTTACGAAAATTTGATAATTGTTTACTCTACGTTTCGGCCGTGGCACGGCCTTCGTCAGGATTATCCTGACGAAGGCCGTGCCACGGCCGAAACGTAGAGTAAACAATTATCAAATTTTCGTAAGTGTGCTCCTTCATTCTTAATTATATTTGCACCGGACCCACAGAATTTCTTTTTTGAATCATATATATATATATATATATATATATATATATATATATATATATATATATATATATAGACTATGTCTACTTAGGGCAGGTAATAACCGCAGAGCCGAACCACGAGATTGAAGTAACTAGAAGAATAAGAATGGGGTGGAGCACATTCGGCAAGCACTCTCAAATTATGACAGGTAGATTGCCACTATCCCTCAAGAGGAAGGTATATAACAGCTGTATCTTGCCGGTACTTAGCTACGGAGCAGAAACCTGGAGATTTACAAAGAGGGTTCAGCTTAAATTGAGGAAGACGCAGCGAGCAATGGAAAGAAAAATGGTAGGTGTAACCTTAAGAGACATGAAGAGAGCAGAGTGGATTAGGGAACAAACGGGGGTTAAGGATATTATAGCTGAAATCAAGAAGAAGAAATGGACAGGGGCAGGGCATGTAGTGCGTAGACAGGATAAGCGCTGGTCATTAAGGGTAACTGACTGGATTCCCTGAGAAGGGAAGCGGGTTAGGGGGAGACAGAAGGTTAGGTGGGCAGACGAGATTAAGAAGTTTGCGGGTATAAATTGGCAGCAGCAAGCGCAGGACCGGGTTAACTGGCGGAACATGGGAGAGGCCTTTGTCCTGCAGTGGACGTAGTCAAGATGATATATATATATATATATATATATATATATATATATATATATAATGTAACAAGCGCGTTCTTCGGAGGAGTTTCAGCAAGAAACTCGCCAGGGCAAGCAACACAGCTGCAGCCCAGAAAACAGGAGGCCGAGAGCGCGACACACGAACTTCGTCGTCTTTTCTCTCTGGCACAGAGCTAGCGCCTATATATATATATATATATATATATATATATATATATATATATATATATATATATATAAAGGAAAGAAGTGTATACCTAAGGGCTCGTTTTTCCGTGTTTTAACAGAATATGAATGAGATCTAACAGACAGTAATGCCAAGGAATGTACAGGGGAAGTTATTAGAACCAATGGATTGTAAGTAAGAAGAAAGAAAAGTGGATGAAAAAATAACCAGCCGTGAGCAGGAATCGAACCTACGACCTTCGAATAACGCGTACGATGCTCGAACCACTGAGCTACCACAGCGGCCTTCGCTCCATCCAGTTTTTTTGGGTTTATATGTGAATTTAGAAGTAGGAGTGACAGTCAGCGCCATCTATAAGCCAAGCAACGAGTGTGAAAACACTCTTTTATGCGCATGTTTGGCGTCACGTAGCACGTGAACCTATTATGAGCGGGCAGCTGATTAATTGTCTCTCTTATACAACCTAAACACACCAAGCCTGCCAGTACGAGACCCTCGTTCAAATGAAATAAGGGTAATAAGTGAATACCTAAGGGCTCGTTTTTCCGTGTTTTAACACAATACGAATCAGATCTAACAGACAGTAATGCCAAGGAATGCACAGGGGAAGTTATTAGAACCAATGGAATGTAATTAAGAAGAAAGAAAAATGGATGAAAAAATAACCAGCCGTGAGCAGGAATCGAACCCACGACCTTTGAATAATCCACTTTTTTGTGTTTATATGCGAATTTAGAAGTAGGAGTGACAGTCAGCGCCATCTATAAGCCAAACGACGAGTGTGAAAACACTCTTATGCGCATGTTTTGGCGACACGTAGCACGTGAACTTATTATATATATATATATATATATATATATATATATATATATATATATATATATATTTATATATTTGGTCGCTCTTTTTGCTGCCGTTAGTTTTTATGCACGCCACTAATTCGAGGTCCCACTGAGAGTCCCGTACTTTGTGACCTCCTGATGTTGTATGTATCATGTAACCCATTCATTGTACATGCAATAATAATGAGTAAACTTGAATAAACTTGAATAAACTTGTGTTGGTCCGCCTGAATACCATCATGGCTAACAAGGTGGCGAAAGAACATTAGTTCGTCATAATCGAAATGAATTGTTTCTGCTTTCAGCGATAGGCCTGCGGTTCGAATCGCCACAAAGGCACATCAAAGCCAGTGCTTGTGCTGCTCAAACGTTTCTAAAAAGACAATGAGGTCATCTAAGCAAGAAGACACGCTTTTCACCCAAGAACTGATAGCACTGTATCCGTCATCCTATGGAACGTCGCAGGAGCAGAGCACAGGCTGAATGGTAGCGTTTTGAATTCGTACAGCCCATCAGGAATTAGCCATGCTTTTTTTGCGGTCATGTTCATCAACTTCGATCTGCCAATAGCCGCTGCGTTAATCCATGGAGAAGAAATATCAAGAGTGTTGCAGGCGGTCTAGTGTGTCGTCCTTGCGTCCATGAGAATAAACGTCTTTCTTTTTTACCCTTTTGAGTTTATGGCAAACGACACAAAATCTAAGGGTGCCATCCTTCTCATTTGCCGGTACGATGGGGGACGACCACGGAGTGGTCGAGGGCTGTATTACGTCGTCGTCTAGCATCGGCCTCACTTGATAAGCGTATGGCCTCTTGTTCCTTTTGTGACACCCAGAAGGCGTGCTGACGTATGAGTCGTTAAATAGGGTTTGTTACAATGCGGGGCTGCACGTCGATGTTTGCTTTATTTTGAATGTAGACGCGAAACAGTCGCTAAACATGCAGAGAAAACAGTGGATTTGCTCTTTCTGCGCACATGGCAGCTTCGCATTGACATCGACTGTAGCAGGTATTGTTGTGTCACCTTTGATGGTTGCGAAAATCAGAGCAATAATTGATCATGGTACATCATATATCATGGTTTCGTGGGCCTTTGGTGGACGCCTTGAAGCGAAAACCAAGATGCATCATAGTGAAGCAACAGAGAAGCGATATATATTTGAGCCTGACGCAATCACCCATCAACCCGGTTCTGCATGACGTACTGTGTGTGCGCGCGCCTGTTCAAAGCCATGGAATGTTTACCCAAGAAATACCGTTTCCCCTGGCATTCATTCCTAGATGTGTAACTAGTTACCTTTACAGTTCCGCGATCCTAATTAAAACGGTGGCGTTCCCACGTTCCTCCCAAAAGAAACTATAGTTCCAGGCACGCCGTTCCTAAGAACACCGTTCCCTACACGCAAACGTTAAAAACGTCTTCATTTAGTGTTTAGCCGAAAGAATGCCAACCAAGATTGTGTTAAAGATGACATTGAAACTACAAAAATGTTATCAAACGAGCTGATTACAATGTTATAGACGCCATCTGCGTAGTTTGCACACCCTGGAATGCTCCACTCTATATGCGAAAGCGTAGAATAGCACTGAATAGGTGCTACAGCACCCTAAAGACAGACTACGGCAATTTATTTAGGTCAATAGATGTCACTGAAGTTTCTTTTGACAATTTCATATTTTTATTTTATTTATTCAAAACATAATCATTACACTTTGCCTTTGGAGACACGACCAAAGGCTAAATAAACGCCTGACTAGGTCGTGTCACCCTGGCAGCAAAAGCATAAACACACCAACAAGAATTTGCTGTACAGAGCACACTGGTACATAATAATCCAGACTGATAACAGGAATAAAGAAAATTATAAGTTCACAAATATATAAACACAGCTGTCTTAAAGTGATAATGATTTAGCGAACGTGTACTCATTTTGAGCCACAAAGAAACTTCATAAAATAAAAATGGTCTCTCGCGGCTATTGCGAGAGAAATGCACAAAAACATAATCAACATTCACTAGAAAACAAAATCGATCGATATGACTGGGCACGCTTATGTAACGAAGGAGAAACATACGAACATACCAATCGGAGTTTTTCGACTTTCGTTATTTATCCGAAATAGTGGACTTGGGAAAACCGTAGAAAACCCATAAATCTAAATTTTTGGTTCCTCGGCTTGGCTTTCCACTGGCCCCACTGCGCGTGACGTTCAAAGTGCCGGTACTGTCGAACGTATTGAGTAGGCAAGCAATGATCGTATGTGTTTGGCTCGAAAATCATAGGTTTGCTGGCCTAAAACCATGGCACATAACTACGGAAATTTCGACCATCTGGCGTTCTTCAACGTGCATTGAAATCGCACAGTACTCAGGCTCTGTAATTAACCTTCACCAAAATGCGAATGCCACGGGCGGGATCATACTCGCGACCTTCGGGTCAGCAGCTGACCACCACAATCACTGTTGCACCAAAACGTAAACGGCAGGGCTTCGCCGGTGTCCCTGACGTTAGAAATCTTGAAACTCTGCGCATTAGGAAACATGTGGCTACTGAAAGTTTAGATAAGTAATGAAGCAGAATACATTTGTTTACGTTATGTGCTTGCCCGACTTATCCTGCGCCATCTGATGGCATCACCTCTGGAGGCCTCTCAAGCTCAAGCCTAGTGTAATGAAGTGGAACGCTAACGCCTAGTTTATCGGCAAACTGAAACACTCCTACAGAGGGAGAGTGCATATAGGTTGGTGTACAGAAGCGCCCAATAGTGCGGCGACAGGATTGGCGAATAGTATCGGAGAAGTAAGAGCCGTCTTTTGCTGGATGCGCTGATTACTGCACCTCGAAAAAACTTGGTATAAACCAGTCTCCGAACTCTAAACAAGCAATACTAAAGGTCATTTTCAGCTAGAGTCACGACACAAATGGTGCAGTGCGATCATGTTTCCGCTGAGCATTTGCTCTTCCAGCTTTCGTCCTCCGTGCTTGTTGCGTCACTTTGCATGATTTATGGTTTACGTCCCTGTGTACGCCGCTCGATAAAAAAACCGCTAATCTCGTATTATGTGACTCATTCATTACTTCACTCGAAATCGCAAGACATTTCTACTATCAGGCACTCGACAGGAGCATTTCGGGACCATAGAAAAGTCATTATTTATCGATATTGTAAAATAATCGCTGTAGTGGCCTTATACTGAGGGCTTTCTACGATGAATCACAAAAAAAAAAGATGGAAAAGAAGAGCGATTCTGTGGTTAGAGTGAAGATTGCATAATTAACACACACTCTTTTAGATCATACCATTGGCTCGATTCATATGTTGTTACAGGAAATACAGTCTGAGTCAAGACCAAAACGCGGCTATCTTTCTTGGACCAAAATAAAATAAAAACAAATGCCATAGCAGTGACAATATTCTCCGTCACGTGGTCGTGAGGTTCTCCGCTTGCTTTCTGCATTTTACAGCGAAATATGTTATGAAATCACAACTCGGTTCATGCGCAGTTGTCCGCCGCCGCCGCCGCCACCAGTGACCATAACCATATCGCGTGGGATTAAAGGAAGAAAAAAAAAGCTAGCACCAATGACACTTTGTGGCTCCAATGCGAATGCGCCAGGTGCGAGACCAGTATTCCACCACTGAACCACACCGGTGCTTGGGACTTGCTGGCAAAACTGCCTTAGGCAGGCTTGATGTCGCCAAAGTCATAGCGTTAATATGACTTGCAGAGAGTTTTAAAAGAGTGAAAGAACCACCAGTCGTCGCACAATGCGAATAGCGTACCGAATGAGTCATCCAATGTCCCAATCTATTAAAAAAGCTTGTTTTTGATCACCTAAAAACTGTGGTGCATACCCACTTCAGGTATAGTTTCTCATCGTCGTCAGCCACTGCATGAACAATTGTCGCGAAATTTCTCGTAAATGTTCAGTGGATACGACGCTTCTCAGAAGAATGACGAGAATACCATAGCGAATGCCGGCCTACTAAAGCAATAATTATAATATTATACCCTAGTAGGTATCAAGCAAGTGTGCTTGCAGTAGTTACCCAATGAGTGTTGTTAAAGGCTTTGAAAGGCCGCTCTTCTAGCTTTCGCAGTGACTGTGTGGAGGCCGGGCGTTTTTTGATCCCCTTCATGCCATGCAGTTATTACGAACAAAAAACACACTGACCTGACGGGCCGACTGAACCTCTTCTTATCGGGTTTCTTGCCGCAGCGGTGTTCGACGTGGTCGTCCTCCATGGCTGCTGCTTGTTTGTTTGTTTGTTTGTTTGTTTGTATCCTCTAATCCATGGCTCATACCCACTCTGGGGGATTGGCCAAGAGAACATATAGTCTCATATGGACGATAACTGCATTATTGCTTACAACGAAAAAAAAAAGGGGGGGGGGTTTGGGAGTTGTATAGTGAAGACAGTATGTTAAAAAAAGAGAAAGAAACCAAAGATGTAGATAGTGAGAAAAAAGAATCAACAACAAAGTAGACACTAATAGCTACAACTTGATTTTAGGAGCCGACCAGACAGCTGGTTTTGCCAAACCCGATTAATTTGGTATGTCACGAATTTATCCAGAATTGAAAGTTACTTTTCGACCCGTTTTTTTTGGGGGGGGGGGGGTATCTGTTAACGTGGTGCCCACACGTTTCTTCGTCTTCGTCGTCTGCCAACTGCCAGTTGACCATCAGGTGCAGGAAATTGCACAAAACGCGCGCATGATATTGACCGCCTATCGTGTACACGCTGTTCCTAACATCTCTGTGGACACCCCATTGGCGACATCTGACAAATCTATGTATTAGCTAAAAATTCTCTCAAATTGGGCAATGCCACTTGTACCATGCAGGTTAACCTTACGTTCACTAACAAGGCATATAATAATACACGACAACGGAATACATTATCTACTCCTCTAGTTCTGGAGCAAGCTCTCTGGCTGTCCAAAAATAGCGGGGAGTTCATTAGGTAATAGCAATGGGCAATTGTTCAGAGAGAAATAAATAAACAGGAAGGTGGAACAGTGTTCAAATGAAGAACAATGAATACACGGTGATAACAAAATTAGGATTCAGTCAATATTGTCTTCTTACCGCCACATTCACCGATCTTCGACACAGACAGGTGCGAAGACAACAGAAACTGCGTAAGCTCTAGCGACGTTCCTGCTACACGCAACAGACGAAATATTCGGCTGTATACGGCGGCACACGATAAACATAAAATGAGAAATGGCGAAGTTTGCTACTACGCCGCGCAAGCTTACAAACCGAGAAAATGGGAAATTATGAAGACTAATGTAATTTATTTTAGGTTGTTTCGAGTGGAGGCACTAGAACTCGGAGAATGTACAAAGCGGCGCGTGAATGCGTAAGAGGAGTGAGGGCCTTTCGCGGTGTACTCCCACGCCGCAGCGCTATGCTGCCCTTTGGTAACAGAGTTCCGCCTCTGCTTTCCAAGCACCGCTCACTCCATCTGCAGGAGTTCAGCGCTTCTTAGGGTTCCTCGATGCGCGCGCCCCCATTTGCCGCTTTAGAAGGTGTCATAAAGTTTCATAAAATAACAGCTAGAGGGGAATCTGGGGCTAGTGTCTACGCGGGCTCCTTCAGCGGCGCTTGTACCCCCATGGGAATTATGGGAAGTACAGGCTTCGGATCTGCTCTAGATGGATTACGTTCTTAAGACTTGACGCTTGTTTGCGAAGTGTAAAACAAAGTGATATGAAGTTATGTCTAATTGAAACTTGCTTCATTTTTGCAACATTATTGCAAAAGGTTTTTGCGACTAGGCGATAGAAGTGAGATTTTGACAAATTTAATCACCAGGGTATGCATTGCTCTGCCATTGCATCCCAGATTTGACATCAAGATGCAATGAAACATTCTTTAGAACTATTCAAAACAAACATTTTTGTTTTGCCCTCGAAAGTACGCAGTATTTATTTATGGTAATAACAGCACAGTATTAATTGAGAAACACTTAACTTTTCATCAGCTGCGATGCCAGGTGTGTCGGTTCAAGTGGTCTGCCCCCAACGCACCTCTGATTTTAGGTTGACGTTGAGCCAGAAGAGCGTGGGGGTGCGTCTACTTCGCGTCGCCTTGCAGTTTATTTCAACGAGTTTTCGCAAGAAGCACTAACAACGAACGTGAACTCGATGTAATATTCTGCACTGGCATAGGACGCTACATCTATGCGCAGCGGTGAATAGACGATGCTTCCTTTAAACTGTCCAACACAACTTATACAGCACTAGCGTTGCAGTAAATTGAGAGACCTAGCCGTTTCGAGTATCTTTGAACAACACAGGCGCAGCTTCAGTCTTTTGCACTTACCCCACTACCCAGTCTACACGAAGAACAAAACTGAAACTGCAGAAAGAGACCCGTAGACAGTTCACTGGCAAGCACGATTCAATCCGAAGCCTGTTCTTCCCATAATTCCTGTGAGGAAATGCAATGGCAGCGCCACATTCTTTTCCAGGTATTATTGTATGAAACTCTATGAAGAGTGGAGACAACCGCGTCGTCTGCTACGGAGTCCGCAATCACGATGCCTTCTCCGCAAGCCGCCTGCAGCTGCGATGGCCAGCCAACGAGTGTTGCGCGGCTGCATGCAGAGTTTGTATACTGTAGCTTGTATAGTTTGTATTTGTATTTGTAGTTCGGATAAAGTGCGCGGGGCGTTAAAGTACTGCGCACTTTAACCAGAGGGCTCCCTTCGCTCCGTCTTCGAGAAGGGGTCCTTTACAAGAGGAACTTCGAGCCACATGGTGACAAGTTTTTACTCGTTGTACCTGCACCTTTACCAAATGAGATTCTGCACGCATGTCATGATGAGCCAACATCTGGACATATGAGTCTCAGCCGTACATTCGCCAGAATTCATCTAAAATACTACTGGCCAAAACTGTTAGCATCACTTCAGCACTATGGTAAAACTTTCCGTCAGTGTCAAAGACGCAAAACTACATCCGTGAAACCTGCAGGCCTCCTCCAGCCAATAGAACTGCCGGATGCCCCATTTTAAGAAGTCGGTATAAATCTCCTAGGCTCGTTTCCGACATCGACCACACGCAAGAAGTGGATAGTCGTGGCCACGGACTATCTCACTCGTTACGCTGGGACTGACTCGCTGTACAGTGCAACTGCCCTTGAAGTTACCTAGTTCTTCATCAACAACATAGTCCTCAGACATGGTGCACCCAGCGTCGTAATTACAGATCGTGGCACAGCTTTCACCGCAGACCTAATCAAATGTCTGACGCGAATGACCCATACAGACCAGAGAAGAACTACGGCATACCATCCTCAAACAAATGGCCTAACGGAGTGCCTGAACAGAACTCTGACTGAAATGCTTTCAATGTATGTCAACGCCGAACATAAACTGTGGGATGAAATATAGCCCTACATCACGTTCGCATACTATAGAGGCATTAGAGAAACAACGCGGGTGACACCACATGAACTTTTATTCGGCCAAACAGTCACCTTTGCACTGGATACAATGTTACCACTGAAAGATGAAAGCAGAAATCCACCCGACCTAGACGACTTCTTGCAAAAAGCCGAGGCAGCACGACAGATGGCGAGATACAGAAAACGCCGCCAACAGCGTATCGACTTCTACCGGTACAATGAGCGTCGTACCGAAGCGCATTATCAACCAGGTGACAAAGTATGGATACGGACCCCAGTGCGTCACCGTGTACTTTCTGCAAAACTTCTTAGGTGATACTTCGGGCTTTACGAAGTAGTTAATCGTGTAAGCGACGTAACGTACCAAGTCAGATCTGCTACACACGGGAGCTCAAAATGCCGCAACCCTACAGAGGTTGTACATGTTGTCCGGATGAAGCCTTACTATGAAACATCATCGGAAAACCAGTGACGCCTACCACCAATCTATTCTTTGCCTGACGCATCGGCACGATGCGCATGAGGAGGGGGATTAGGCCGCGACATCTTGCCTGCATTAAAACAAGGCGCCCATCACCGCGCGCACAGGGACATACATGCGCGCCGTGTAGTGTTGCGCAGAAATGACGATGATGGCATGAGCACCCAGCTGGACCCGGCTGATGTGCGCCACGCGCTCGGGACTTCTCTTGAAAAGGAAGAAGAAGGTGGACATCTTTGGTGTTCGACTGACACGTTCTACGACCATAGTCACTTTGAGTTGTGGGCACAGGTTCGCCCTTTAATAAATACGTTTTATCACACCCCCGAGTCCTTCAGAATTGCTAAAGTATTGTTAAAATGAAGTGGCCGCATGGCTTTAACACAACGAGCAAGGAAAGTGCGTTTAATATAAGGCAATTTCAAATGTCATAGCTTTATATGGGTGATAACTTTATTATACTGCAAAAAAAAGTGATATAACTGACTGCAAGTTTACCGCAGCTCATGCCTTGCTTCCACTTTTGCTGTTTCTCGTTGTTTCTAGCTAGCACAGGTGAATGCGCAACTTTACTTGTGCATAAATTGACATCAACATTTTTTCCAGAGAAACTCTGTGTTGCTCGCATGCCTGCCCATTGCACTTCACACTTTTTATTTATTATTCAGTTGCAGCTTTGAGAGGGGACTTCCGGATGAACAAGTTGTCTGTCCAGGATGTGATTCCTTTAAAGTCCTCTTCAAAAGATATGAGCAAACTCATAACCTCACCGCTCGGATAACGCAAGTTCTCACCAATCGTAACATACTCCTTCCGTGCAGTTAAATATGCGTGTTCATGGTTCACCGAGTCCTTCATTGCATCCCTGCACTGCCAACACTTCGTTTTCTTCAAGAGTACTTACACAAAAAATCCACCTCTATGGTGCAAAATGCCGCCTCTATTGAAGTCAACGCTTCGATGAAAAGAATTTCTCCATAATCAATTCCCTCTACAGAATCTCCACAACACTCTATTTTACCTCGGGAAATCATGTCAACCAAGTGCTGTGAGCCATAATTTTTATTACATGAGCATGCTGGCATGTGCAAAAACTGTTTGACGCATACAAGCTTTAAAGCGCGTTTCATGTCGTAGGCGCTAAAAATGGGCACCCGGGCGGACGTACGGACGGACAGACACACGGACGAATGCAGGGATGGAGGCACAGATGCACGGACAGATGAATGGACGTACATACGAACCCAGGGACGTACGAACAGACGGATGCATGATCGGACGTTCATCGGTTGGACGGAAAGACGGACGCACGGAAGCACGGACGCACTGATGGACGCTTCGCACCATTCATCATCATTCCCTTCGTGGATAGGCTATGACACTGTTTTTTATTGACATGCAATGCAATGCGATTGGCTACGACAACTACGACGACACGCGACATACGACCCACGGCGTAAGAGGCTTTGCCCCTAAAATAAATAGTTGAAGGCGCCGGCAGCAACAAGCGCACAACGTAGGCGCACATCTTCGTGCAATTGCAGCTTTTGTAAAACAAAAGATTAAGAACAACGCATTTGGTGTTATCCAGATTCAACGAGTTAAATACGCATGTACGCAGCATGCGAATGAACGTGTGTTGCACCCGGGTAATTGGACACCGCAAATAGATACGATCAGAATCAAAATTTTCAGCAGTCATTGGCGCCCTTGTGTAGCCGACGTAAAAGAGTCAATCACATCGAGCTTTATCGCGATTGAAAGTGCCCGTGTGACAGCGCTTTAACTTTATAACTGTCAAAATGCTCAAATGGCATAACTTACGGTGCACAAACACGAATGGTGCATAAGTTGCCTCATGTCGCGCTTGATTTTTACAAGCCACAAGAGTCACCTTTTAAGGTCTTTCGCAAATATGAACATCCTGTAGCCATTTCGCGAGTGATTTGTGCTCTGAGGCTCGCAACATCCGGGCATTTCGCCCAAGCAAATGCCGCGCACGTGGCTCACTCCCACGACGAGACAGAGGGCGCCGAATGGCAGCCACTGATGGGCTGGTGGCACTCACCTCTTCAAAGAGTGGTTCCACCCTCCGAGGGGGCACGCGCATCGAGGAACGCTAGCACCCCTATTCGCTGAGCGCCATCACGAGGTCATGAGTGAGTGAGTGAATGAACTTTATTTGGTCCAGCAAAACGCGACAAAACGTGCACCTGGCTAATCACACGACGGAACCGACAAGTCTAGCCTGCCGGCCCAATCCAGGGCACGTTGGACGGCCAGGATTTGATCTTCGATAATGGGACTTCGCAGGAGCGTGTCCCACTTTTCCTTGTATCGGGCCCAGTGACCCACACTTATGAGCACTGGCTCTGTGCGGCCCGCAGAACGTAAACGGCGAGACGCTCCGGCGACTCGCTTGACCTGCCGCGAGTGCGTGCTGCTCTCTCTAAGAACCAGGTCCGTGTGGCCCGCGGAACGTAAACGGTGATACGCTTCGGCAAATGGCTTCACCTACCGCTGGTGTGTGCTGCTCTCTCTGTCCACCGGGTCCATGGGGCCCGCGAAACGTAAACGGCGATACGCTTCTACTGGTGGCTTCACCCGTCACAAGCGCGTGGCACTCAATCTGAGCACTGGGTTCGTAAGGCCCGCGAAACGTAAATGGCGATACGCTCCTGTAACTGGCTTAACCTGCCGCGAGCGATTGTTGTTCTCTGTGAGCACCGGGTCCGTGTGGGACGCGAAACGTAAACGGCGATACGCTCCTACCTATGGCTTCACCCGCCACAAGCGCATGCCGCTCTCTCTGAGCACCAGGCCCTTGTGGGTGGCGAAACGCAAATCGTGATACGCTCCTGCAGCTGGATTCACCTGCCACGGCCGCGTGCTGCTCTCTCTGAGCACTGAGTCCTTGTGGCACTAAAAAAGTACTTCATGGCGAGAAACTCATTCAACTGGCTTCACCCGCTGGGAGAACGTGCTGTGAATTCTGAGAACCAGATCCGTGTGGCTCACACAGGTTCACGTGCAGCCTTTCGAATGATTCGCAAAAAAAAAAAGAATCTAGTTCGCGAATTTTTTCTCCCTTTTCTCGCTGCTAGCTCCGCTTCACTCTGACAGTATACCTACATAGCCCAGCTGGTTAGGATCGTGGGGTGCCCGCTACCTCCTGAGGAACTTCTTTCTTTCTGCCTCGTTCTGCCCCCTCTCTCAACCATGAGAGTTGCCAAATAAAGATTCGTACGCGTTGCCAGAGCGAACAGGAGGACTGAGATGTAGAATAGAGCACGTGGTGGTTCATGATAACGTTGATTGTTTTTGTTCACACTCCCAGTGCAACGAAACGCTCCTCTCCTTAAAAAGGCCCTCAGAGAATGCACCAAAAGGGGGGAGTTCTATGCAAACATGTTACGTCTTGATTGCAAGTAACGGGAAGCAGGCTATCGAAGCAAGTGCATTTGAATATTTATTCAAGCGCGTGGCAGAAACAACTTACGCTGTGGTCACTTCACAATGTCCAGGGTTCAACAACATTCCTAATGTCCAGGGTTTGACCAAAGTTCGTTCGTCTGGCGAGAAAAAATCATAGTTCAATAAAAGATACAGTCGTCATTCGTAAATAACACAAAACAACAGTTGATGTTTCGGCACAGAATACCTTGATATGGGGCGCTGAAACGTCGATTCTGTATTTTTGTGTTTTTTTTAACCTTATAAGATTCAAGCATCAAAGGTTTTGTTGTTACGGAGCTTGCGTCCTTTTTTTGCAGTTCTGCATCTAAAAAACGACACGGAAACTGTGGCCGCACATCGTACGATGTCCATTGGACAAAGTGTATTTACGGATCTTGCGTCCTTTTTTTGCAGTTCTGCATCTAAAATTGACACGGAAACTGTGGCCGCTCATCGTACGATATCCAGTGAACAAAGTGTATTGAGCAGGGAACATTTTCATCAATTATTTGTATATAAAAAGTTGCGTGGAAATCAAGATGGCATGACGCTTCGCTGCTAAAATCGAAGCTGTAACTGCAGATGCACCGCCATGCATATACCGAAGCAGCTGATCTCTAAAAGTTAATAATACAGTAACAAAGGAAAAAAAAAGTGCTATATGTCGTCATATTAAAATAACGGATTGATGCAAAATAGATGAGACATACTGGGCCATTATGGAATACCTTCATCCGATAGCGCTTCCGTAGCTTGCCTCACCACGAGAGTTCAGTTGTAAGATATGAGCCCGGTAACAAATATCAAAACTTCTAGACAGCCTATCGACAAATGTAGTCCTTTCGCAGAGAGAAATTGATTGCGTGAACAGTATAGACAAATTATTTTAAGAGTGGCGACGTAGATGAGCCAGACACGCTGCTTTTGCAACTGCTTTTATTGTGAGATATATTTGTGCCCTTGAAAATTTTGAGCTCAATAACTTTTGAAGCGTTGAAAAGCGAAGAATCTGATGGTTCTTAAAGGGCAGGCGTAGTTTGGTTTTCAAAACTGGCCCACAGGTGTGATCGATGCCGCAGTCCTCGGTACGGAAGGTGGCCCTAGGGACTTTTGCGACGGACACCACCGCTTGCCGCCTGATCTTCGTTCGGGGTCCACCGATTGCACAACTTGATGCGCTCTAGAACCTCGGTCAATGTGCGGTCAATGTAGTCCACACTCGCCTTTCCGCAAAGGAAGAAAATAAAAGAAGCGAATGCTTCATGTTAGAGCGGCGTTTCATTTATTTATTTATTTATTTATTTATTTATTTATTTAATTATCTATATATATATACTGTTAGTCAAAGGCCTCTACAGGGTGGGGTAAAGAAATACACTTCACTTGTTGACACAAGCACTACAAAATGAAATCAAGAAAGACAACACAACAGGCAGGTTTTAACAGAGGACCAATTCAACAGGTATAATAATTAAGGTTTACACAATAGTGATCAACGATTGGCATTCTAGCATAACTTCCTAGAACACACTTTACGAAGGCTATATCATATACATCACAAGCTTCAGCGTCGTAGGAAGTTTTCCTACCAACGTGACGTGCAGTTATAGAAAAATACACAAAAAAGGGAACATCTCTAGGTAGAAGAGAGGAGGTAACAAATCCTTGATGTGGTTACCTAGAGGAGTAATATGCATTACCGTCTTTTCAAATTTCTCTGTGGAATTAGTTTGAGTTATGCTATGGGGTAGTGCGTTCCATTCTTCAATCGGTTTTGGGAAGAGGGAATATTTAAAGGTGTCAACCTTTGTAAGGATAGGCACAAACTGGTCCTCATGGCTATATGTAACAACCCGTGAAATACATGGCGTTCTTTTTTCTATAAATCTGTAGGGGTTGAAGTTAAAGTAGTTGTGTTTCATTAAGTGTATGAATTTTAATTTAGCCACTTTTCGTCACAATGAAAGCTCGGGCAATTTTAGTTGAGTCAGCATTTCGGTCGCTGAGTCTATATACCTATATTTCGACATTATAAACCTTGCTGCACGCCTCCGTATTTTTTCAATTTTTTTGCTTCGCTTTTTGTAAGTGGATCCCATATTAAGCTTCCGTATTCTAGTGCGGGACGTATCAAAGTCAGATATGCAGTTAGTTAGTTTAACATTTCGGGAAGCAAGTTTCAATTTACGTCTAAGTGACCAGAGTTTAACCTCAGCGGCATTACATAAGTTAGTAATATGCTTTTTCCGAGATAAGTCATCTGATATCGTAATGCCTAAATACTTGAAGTGCGTAACTTGTGTCAATGGCTTTCCGTGTAATATGTAATTGAAAACTGACACATTTTTTGTTTTCCTAGTTATGCGGGCGTATACCGTTTTCTCTTGGTTCATTTTCATTTTCCATTGTGTGCACCAACCAGCAATGGATTGCAGTGCTGAGGCTAACTCTTGGTAATCTTCATGAGATGATATTTTAGAATATATTAGGCAATCGTCTTCAAGCAGACGAACAGTGATTTTGCTACTGAGGACACTTGTAATATCGTTTATATAACATAGGAATAAAACAGGTCCTAATACTGATCTACGGGGAACACCAAACGTTACATTTAACATTCTCGATTTCTTTACTTTCACCTCCCCGTATTGTGTCCTATCAGCTAAATATAATTCAATCCACCTAGTTATATTTAGGTTTACTCCAAGATCAAGTATTTACAAATTAAACGCGACTGGGAAACGCGATCAAAGGCTTTCGATAAGTCTAAGCGAATTCCGTCTATTTGACCTGTTTCATTATATATTTCAGCAAAATCATGCACTGTTTCAGCAAGTTGGGTGATTGTGGATAAACGTCTCCTAAATCCATGCTGGTTAGGATATAACCAGTTTGAGCTTTCGAGAAAACTAAACATGCTTTTTGACAATATATGCTCGAATATTTTACAGCATGCGCATGTAATGAATATTAGTCTGTATTTTTATACTTTATGTTTATCACCTGTTTTGTGTACTGGTACGACTCGCGCTATTAGCCAATCATGTGGTAGTTTATGCTGCTCAAGAGACGCATTAGAAATTATCATATATATGTTCTAAATGGTGGCAATCCACCATTCCGATTGCAAGATTAGGCAGTTTCACCGATTCTTTGGTGCGCTACACACAGCTACCTAGTGCATGCTCTGAGCCAGTGCAGGGAACTACGGAAACTTCAGCGTGACAGCGTTAAAGAGCTCGTTTCGTAGAAATTCTCGTATTGTCCTTAACGTATAGTTGCTTGTGAGAGAAAAACAGTGGTATGCGCGCGTGAAAATTCAAAACAAATGCTTATAAAGGGGTATTTTCTATTAAAGGGGGCCTAGAACTTGTGTGTGGCAAACAGGTGTGCAATCACGGAGCTACGGCCACGCTTCAAATGGCTTAAAAATAAAAAAAAACACTTCCTGATACATGAATGATTTATAGTGCCAAGAGACATGTAATATAGCATGGCAGGCCTGAAAATGTTCAAACTACCAAACGAAAGGTTATAATTAACTATCATTCTGAACAACAACGTGTGCCTGCAAAAAGAGGCCTGGCACACCACAGATGTACTTACAGTAATTGTAACACGCTCAAAATGCCTCAATTTCGCCGCCCATCGAGAGGCGAAGTGATAAAAACAGGCTCGGAGGACATTGTTGTGTTTTACTCTTCGAGGCAAAGCTCTTCCAAGTTCTTGGGTTTTCGCTTTATGAAAGTGCATGACGCGATAAACTTGGCTGTGAAGCGATGGCGAACGCACATTAGTTGAAACGAAGTGGATGTACCATCACGCCGCACTTAAAAAGACCCTTTAATCATCAAGTCACGTTCCTATCAAAATGCATCGCATCGCTTTCCGCGAAAGCGTTCGAATTCGTCAAGCACGAGCGCAATAACGAGGACGTACGCACGCTCCGATGTCTTCCTTCCAACGGTCGCCAAGGAATCAAAGTAACTGATAGACAATTTTGACGTCTCATTTCTTTCTGATGCAATACGTAGCTAACGACCAACTTATCATGCCAGAAAAAGTCATTTACTCGAGGGCAGGATGCTAATCATCAGGAAGAAGTTCTATAACGTCAGAATACCATTTCGCTTTCAGAGAGCGCCGAGTACTCTGCATAGTTTTTATGTAAACAAGGCTGGCTACGCGAGCCACATTCACATTACCATAGCGTTTAAAACCCTATATATGAGACCCTCCAAAAATGCACTGCAGTCAACGACGTCGTCATCTGTTGTATTCAAGTCTGTGAAAAAAGTGCTTTCTCTACTGAATATCCTGCTTGACTTTTGGGAGCTGTCCACATTAAGACCACGTTGGTTTGCACATCGTCGTGAGGTGCGGTGTTTTACGTGCACGACAAATTGATTTTAAAGCGACGTCTGATACTTTCAAAGTGTATCAAGATTTGGCTATACAGCTAAAGTGGTTGCTTGGGCACCTTGGTACGACATAGTGAAAAAGAAACCGAGGGAAAAACGAGAGACCAGACGAAAAGGGACCCAGACATAGGGGACTTTCTATGACCCTCTTCGTCTGGTTTCTCGTTTTTCGTGCTGTTTTTTTTTCGCATTGGCTATACAGAAGTGACAACATAAGTTACAGCTAGAAAATCTGCAAGGTAATTCTAATGAAAACGCACGGCTCGTATTGGGGCTCAAAATTAGCTTAAATTGTGTCGATTGTTGTTTACTTCATTTTTTACTTTGTTTTAAAATTTGTTGACATATGGTACTTGAAGTTATCTTTTTTTAAGCACTGCACCAAAATAGCAAGAAACCCTTCACAGAAGTGTTACTGAAATTATGAGCGTATGACAAGCAATAGATTAGTTATGTTTATTTTATAATTTTTCGGCGTATGAAAATTGCCAGGTATGATTGTTTTTTTTTTCATCATAAAAAATGCACCTTGATTGACTATTGATTCTGCTTCCCATTATGTATTTGCCACTAATAGACACACGGGAAATGTTTGTTATCTCAAATAGATCCGAGAAAAAGGTCACACAATATAAAAGTGGTGTTTTGTTTCTAGAAAAACGCAGCAATAGTGAAGAGGTACAGGCATATTTCCTCTAAATGTGTCACAAAAGAGGGACACAAAACTATTTTCGACACCGCGAGTGCATAAATCTGATACACGTTTTTAAAAATAAGTAAATCCTGCCTGAGGTGATCGAAAAATTCGCTAACTAAATTGTTTGAGCAACGCAGTTTGTCTAATTATGTTAAGGGCTATATAAGCGGTTGATGGTGTCCAGATGCTGCGTGTGTGTCCGCCCAAAACCAATGCTAAAAGTCCTTTAAAGCCTTGTGTAAGTATTCCATTATTAAAGGGCCCTGCGGCCTGAGTTACGCGCGTAGATATTACTGCTTCTCGAATGGTGGATCACACCGATATCGTGGAGCGAGTGGGAACGCCAAAAAATAAGTGGTTATAATTTTATTTCTGCGGAGAAACTACATTGTTCTCAGACTACCGCGACACACAATGGCTATTTCTGTGATCGGAGAAGCGCCGCGTCATGACGTGCGAGTGACGAGATTGGTCGTTCGTTTTGATTGCTTTGACGCCATTGGTCGCACGTTATATCCATATGGTCACAAATAGGCCAACGCTATGTTGTGCTGAAAATGATACAAACACATTTTTTCCTTCATCAGATACAAAAGCATTTTTGTTTTCAATTATAAATATTTCAAAGCGACGGCGGAACAACGCCAGGAGCACTAGACAACGCCACCACGAGAGTTACTATGCTCCCTACGGGAGGAAAGGGGGCATAGGTCTGCCAAATTATGTTCAACGGATGCGCAGTGAATATACTCGTCGGGCACGCAGAAAGCGACGTGGCGTCTCCCGCGTTGGTGGCCTGCCTTATTTGCATTCGCCTGCGCTGAGTCAGATTGCACTCAAACAGCGCAGGTGTTCTACAGCATCGCGTCTGCGGGTAGAATGACGCGTGCAACGGCAATATTGCAGCGTTCGGTTGATTCCGGGTGCAGCGCGGGGCATGAAGCGGAGCTTATACGTGCAACAACATGATTGTGAGCTAAGTGATCAAAGTGAGCATTAAAACAAATCGCAAGTTTCTTTAGGTGGACTAGCGGAGTTAACTAAAGTTTAATTAGGAAATTAAATTGTGCCCAAAGTGAACCGGAGCTGAACTGCACTTAGAGAAGCTGTATATGGCCATAGGCTTTGGGCAAAAGTGTATCCGTTTGTCGAGTCCCACGCTCAAAGAATACTGCAGTGGAGGCTGTTTCACTCCCACAGCTTTCTCAAGCACGCTACGATCTAATGGCTAAAAAGCTCGCTTGCACATGTTTTACAGAAAATATTGCAATTCTTTACTGCGTGCTCACAAGCTTTTCTGACGTGGCCACAAAGCGCGAACTATGTATTTAAGGACGCTTAAAGAAACTTCAAGAACGAATGGCGGGACCATTCTAATCGGTGGTCAGAAGACTGTTGTGTGTACAGTCTCACTGGCAATTACTGAAAAAGTTAAATTTGTCCCGAACCATCATTGGCAGCTGCTTCAAAGTTCGAAAAAGCATTGGCGATGGAACTGACGGAAACAAGTTGGTGCAACAGCCGAGCCGTGGGTCTGTAAATTTGGCTTCGACACGCATATCTTAAACCTCTGACGTCATTTTGCCTCACGTGACGGCGCTCGCCGAATGGCAGTGGAAGCGGCGCAAGGACCAAGTGTGCTAAACTCTTTTGCCTGTGGTAGCATAGGCGCTATAACAGAGTCACTGAAAAAAAAAAAACACCATCTCCTATACTAAGGGGAACCATGAGTAACATGTGAAGTAGCGAATGGATCGGCTTAAGTTCGTTTCTTCACGGGTATACCTTGCGCGATGTTAACGCGCCCTTGCAAGTGGAACACACCATGAGTTCAGTGTAGTTTCTGCTGCTGTTATTCGTCCCAAACTCTTGTTGAAGCACGCCACGCAGATTCATCGCAACGACACGCGGGAGCATATTTGTTCATCGCGTGGTTGCAGAATATCGTTCCCCGACGCCATCAACAGAATACTGCTGAAGGAGTATAAGAGGGAGATGCCAGAGCGTCTTAGCGCTAGTGCGTGAGCGCGTTCTGGCATTGTTTGGCCCAGCTGTTGCGTATGCACAGTAAGAATAGCGGACCGGATTAAGCTTAACCATAAACTGCTTCACGTTTAACATTTCCATGGTATACCGCTATGGTCCCGTGAATAATAGTACCAAAAAGGTAGGCTGCACGCGGGCAACATTAAGCGGTGACAGCTAATTTTTTTTTGAGGCCCTCCGGCCCGTCGCTATTGTGCCTGGAGAGGAGACTAATCTTTCCGTCCGATATCGTGTTACGCTCGACTGAACTGTACTATGTGGGTTTAATTCTTCAATAGGTTGCTATAGAAGCGATTTTGGGTTATCGATGATTACGAATGAACTGCGCCGCAAGCCACGTAATTGTGAATCTAATTTCTGGCAAGTATCTCCGTCTAATCCCAAACTCTCCTCACGACCATCATTACTTCATCAATTTTGTTTCGTGCCACAGGTGCGTTCGCTTAGTACGAAGGTGTTCGCTCGGTACAGGCACTTCACGCAAGAAACCATTTATTTCTACACTGAGTGAATATTGCGTGTTTGAGCTAACATTGCAGTCTGCTGAATGTGCAGTCACTGTTCAGGAAACGGCGACACATTTATAAATGTGTTATTTCCTAACTGATTCGTAAAAAAAGTAGGCGGTGAGAAATGAACGGAGAACACCTAAATGACACGAAAAGAGGCGTGTTCTTGAACTTTTGTTGTGCTACGCGGCATATATGTTTTTTTTTTGTTCAAGTTGGAAGCGCGTAAGCAGTTGAATGTTCGGTTCAGTTTCTACTTTCTTTGCGTCATGCGCGCATATTAAGGTTTTGTTCACACAGTACTTTTTACATTTTTGCTCAGAAATAGCGAAGCCGAAATATTTTTCTAAGCGTAAGGTAAACAATCACATTATCTCAATTAGGTACTAATAATGTCGCTAACCAATAAGCTCGGCAATAATTGCTAATAGAAAACAGTTTTTCCTGTTTATCTGAGCACTTGGAGTACAATGGAAGTCTATACAAGGTTAATTAGGACGAAAAGGAAGGAAGCGCGAAATGCACGTTCTATATATATATATATATATATATATATATATATGCACATGAAGCTGTTTGAACTGGCCCAACCATGAGTGTAACTCACTGGAAATGTGAAAGACACCTGTTTTCATTGTGAACATCAACTTTATTGTAAAGGTACACTCGGTGGAATACAGCGTGTTAGCATCCTCGTTTTTGCAATAAATTCGCCTAATAAAATCTCCTGATAGCGTTTTGTATGAACAAGTTTCATGCGGAATCTATCAGTCACGCTCGTGTTTTGCGACACAGCAAATGATCACACCACAATGGCCTTCAAGGTCTGCCCATAAAGAGTTATTTTACTTACTTTTAGATATTTCTGTGATGCGTGACCTGTTTACTCCTAATGCATGCGCAGTCTGTTCAAAATATTCAGATATAATCAGCCGAGCAAATTGAAGAGGTTGTAGTGCGTTGTTTGAATCACTGAGCAGAGAAGTCGCATAAGGTGAAATACTTTTTCTTTTCTTATGTGATTCTCAAAAAGAAAAGTGAGCCCCGTAACTGTCTGCATCAGTGTGCCACACCTCAGCGGTAGCTCACGAGGGATTGGAGTAAGGAGGGATTAAAAAGATAGGATTAAAGGTATATAGATAGAGAGGGGGACGGAGAAAGCATGGCGCAGGGACAGCGACACCAAGAAGCTAGGAGAAGATACCAAAGATGGACACGGTCGCAGGAGCCCTAGGACGGGGAAGCACTCAGCGAGAGCTCTTGTCGGCGGCAGGAAATGGCGTAGGGTGAGCCAGTCGACCACAGCTGTGCTCTCCTCGGAGATCGTAGGGGCACAACCGATCGGCACGACATCCAGCGAGCGAGTCCAAATATTCTGTCATAAGAGTTTATTTCCAGCGAACATCTCGTAAATTACTTCAGAAACCAGTGTTCTTGGAGGGAGCAATTCTCTGGTTTTATTGATATGTGCGGTTTAACGTCCCATAACCACCATTTCATTATGAGGGACACTGCAGTGGAGGACTCCGAAAATTTCGACCACCTGGCGTTCTTTGATGTGCACCGAAATTTGAGCACACAGGCTCACGGCATTTTCGCCTCCATCGAAAATGCAATCGCCGCAGCCGGGATTCGATCTCGCGACCTGCGGTTCAGTAGCCGACTACCTTAGCCACTGAACCACCGTGGCGGGGAGAGCGCATTCTCTGCTCTGAGATCAATTCTCTGCAGTCATGTAGAGAGCAGTTCTTCGGCATCTTCTCTGCACGTAATGCGAAAATAAACGAGATTCCCAGGTCCCGTTCAGTTCCTGCTAAGCTATACTTCCTCGCATATGCATGTCAGAATAAAAAACCGCAGAAATACTTCTAGAAACGGTGCTTATGCGAAAATCATGGCCGCGCTGCGCGTTCAACGTGCGTGCACCGACAGCGCTTGGAAGGAATATGGCGTTGCGAAGTCACGTGATGTGAGTGAGCCAATCGCATCGACGGTGGCGTGCGGGAAACGGATGTCACACTCAGAATGTTTTAAAGCCGATAGTCTTTCTTGGGGACCTTGGACGCAAAAATTTTGGTCTGCCTCTCAGTACATATGCCTGTTTGTCTGCCCTCAATGGTACCTTAAACGGCATCAAAGTGGCGAAGCGGTACTCCAAACGGCCGACCCCATGCGGAGCACCCACTAATACTGCTTAACATTCAGCGTTCATACTTGTGCGATTGTCAATTAAAAAGCATTTTGTGCATATCTGAGACACCATAAAAACACTTCAATATTCTGTATGTGTTTCTAACTAGAAAAGGCACACATAAGTAATTATAAGGACCGTAGCGTTTATCACGTTCGGCGAGTAGGCAACGCTTGCACGAAAAGGCAAGTATTTCCAACGCTTTGCTAAGACGACACGGCGGTGGCACCTACGTGTCGCCTCGCGTTGTACACCTTATGACCACCGAGACGGGCGCGTAGGGCGCGCGCGCTTCGTTTTCCTAGCTAACTGCCAGATGGCGCTCTTGTCTCACGTGGGGCGTGACTTGATGTGCTCGTTCACCTCCGCTGCATGCTCGAGGCACTAACGTCACGCCTCTAGCAAAAAATTCCCAAATTTTCTTGTACAGAACATCAAATGAACGTTTTGTTCGCTCTCTCCAGATGCAAGAGTATCGTCTTTCGACGACATTTGCAGTGTAACATGCAAATACGGGGCCAATTTTTCTTGGGTGAATCGAGCCACCCCAAAGCGACGCTCGCGGTGATTGGAACCGGCTTTTTAAAAGTTAGTGGCGGAGTGACAAAGCGATACGCTAAAGAAGACTTTTTTTCTCGTTGTCTGCTGAGGATTGAAGGCTAATAAGTTCCGTTATTACACAAATTTCGATTTTTCTTTTTCCGTTCATCTGAATATTCTGCACTGCAGCGCTCACAGACAAAAAAAAACAAAAAAACATCGCAGCCCCCCCCCCCCCCCCCCCCCAGGCGGCGCCAGCACGCATCGTGACCTGAGCAAGTTCATTCCGCCGACGTGGCACCCCTCGATGGATGAGGCCCTGCACAAGAAGCTCCAAAGTTCAAGAAATTCTCACAAAGCGCGAAAAATTTGAGCGCTGGTAGTGGACATCTGTCTTACAACCCGATGGGGCTGCGCTATTGCTCTCCATTCAAGGGCCAACCTTAAGTTCAATATACTATTGTCATAACTGAAGGCTATACTTCTTTAGAGACTGCTCAATTTTAATGAAAAAAAACTGCTGTTTACAATAGGTTGTCTTCTCGAGTACTGAGTCACCAGTATTTTGTAATTGTTTTTGTTCTATATAGGTGACTCGTTTCAGCCTTTATCATTATCTTAATACTTGTGTTCGGCGGCAGAGGTGGTGCGTTCGATTGGGTCTCGTGCTGTCTCGTTTTAGTGTAAATATTTCGTGGCACGGGCGCTGAGAGAAAAGGTTTCGGTCTGTTTCTTTTGACTAACTAAAATGCTTTCGCTGAGCTCGTCCAACTAACTTCGGCAAAACGAACGGATTGGTGAAGCTTTGGCGGGATGAACATAGTTTCAAGTCACGACATTTTGAAGGCACTTATCGACTTATCGATCGTCGAAAGAGGCGTGGTCCTGTCAACTTTCTCTTGACTTTAGTTGCAGTGAATAAATACGACATGCGTGAGACATTCGATGGCGATTATTGACCTCGATCTTTTTCACATTTTGGATTATGTTCATGATGGAGCCAGCCACGCTGGGATCTTGGCTGGCTACCAGCTCCGGGTTCGGCAGAGGCACCTTGCGGTCACCGTTGTCAGCCGTCGACTCGCCCTTAGAGAGGGGGTGCCTGCACAGCGAGCAATTTCAGTGCACAAACGCATGCATCCAATAGAGCGCCGTCAAGCATAATATGCAATATGTAGGACTGCGATGAATGGCCATTCAAATAATAACTTTATAGGCGTTCGGAAATCCATGTATTGCGCACATTCTTTAATTTGCTTTTTTTCCTAAAAGAGGAATACACATTTAGACGGCAAACATTTGACAATATTTGTTGTTGCCTTAGTATGACTTTCTTGTGAATATGTGGGCTAAGTAATACAGAATCCTGGTATAATTTTTTAAAAGAAAATATGCTTGACAGAAATGCGTTTGGATGGGCGAAATTATAAAAAGTACGTGTGTTGCGTGACCAGAAGTCTAATGTCGATAGTCTCCTAGCACACCTAAATTCATTTAGGCTGGCGATTTCATTCACGGCGGAACGTGAAACAAACAACATTCTTCCTTTACTCGACATTGTAATTTCACAATCCACATGGTCTATAAGGTGGCGTGCAAGGTTATTTGAAATGGTGGATTCAAAAATATAGAATTGTTGACTGCGCATCCAAGTCGCAGTACCTCGGGCTTATCCGCCTCTTTCCTTAGCTCGCCCTTGGAGTGTTTCTTCATTTTTCACCGTTCAAAGCTGCGAAATGCTGCTGCCTTTTACAAAGCTGTTATTGGAAGGAAACATAAGGAGTCAATCATTCGTTCGAAGGTGGCTGGGGCGTTACAAAGGACGAAGAGCATGAACTTGAACAGATATAGACCATCGGAAGTGATGAATGCCGTCTTTTCACTGTCCATTACATCTACCTCTATCTGTCAGTAGACGGAACTAAATCTATAGAGGAAAAATAGTGGGACCCATAGAGGCAATCAAGAGCATCATCAATTCGTGGTACAGAGTACACGTATTTTTGGGTAATTTTTTGAGGTGCCGATAATCAACGCAGAAACCACATGCACCGTCTTTCTGGCGGACTAGCACTACTAGAGAAGCCCAAGGGCTTTAGGATGGCTCAATGATGTCCTTGGCGAGCCATTTGTCGACCTCACTTTGGATAGTGTGATGCTCGGCCACCAACACCCGATATGGACGCCTATGAATAGGAAGCTCATTACCAGTGTTTATGCGGTGGGTCATACCAGTAGCTTTCCCCAATGGACGGCCACTGAGTTCAAAAACTTCGATGTAGGACAGCAGAACCCGGCGGAGCTCGTCAGTCATCTGCGGCGTTAAGTTCGAAGCGATCATCGACGTAATACGCGTTCGAAGCAAGTGTCAGATTGATTTTGAGTGTTGGGGTCAGAAGGAGTGGCCATCGTGAAGACATCTACCGCATTGTCTTCTAAGGTGCAGAGCAACGCCAAAGAGATCCCTTGTGACAGCACTTGAAGCGTCAAGCTAAAGTTGACAACTGGAAGACACGTGGGATTTTCTGCGATGGACAGAATGGAGTGCGGCAATGTAATGCCACAATTTATGAGGACATCGGTGATGGGGGTCAAAACATAGTCACCGTCGGGAACTGGTGGTATTGAGACGAGCTTTATATACGTCAGTGTCTGTGGAGGGAGGCGCGCATGTCCCGTTGTGCAGAGGCGACTCGGCCGTTGTGCAAGAGGTTCTGATGCGGGCAAGTGTAGACGGAGCGTACTGGTCGATCAGTCTATGAGGGCAGAATGCGCGGACAGGAAGTCGAGGCCTAAGATTATGTCGTGGGGGCATTTATAAAAAATGGTGAAGAAAACAACTGTGTATCGATCCGCAATGCTTACATGAGCGGCGCACATTCCAACGATAGATACTATTCCGCCATCCACAACACGGACGAACTGAGTGGTCGTAGGTGTGAGATCCTTCTTCAGCTTGCGGCGAAAATAACTCGTCATCACGGAAAGTTGAGTGCCAGTGTCGGCAAGATCAGTGACATGTACGCTATCTACTTGTATGTCTATAAGGTTACGTTTTGTCCGTATCGTCAAGAGAGGGTTTTCCGTCGATGGATGGATGGATGGATGAATGAATGGATGGATATGGCTGTGCCCTTTAGATCGGGCGGTGGCTAGCGCCACCAAGCCGTAATACTGAATGAACGAAAAACTAGATTTATATATATATATTTTTTCCTTTAAATAGTTAGGTTGAGGATTCGTACTTTGCAGTGAAGAATTTAGTTTTCACTCGTGCCTTGACTTTAGCCACCAATCAGATAACCCCCGTTTAGTTAATTCTACCCGCTTAAAGTTATTTTGCCCTCCCTGTCCCTAAATCCCAGTGCTTTGAAAATCTCTGCGCCATCATCCTGAACTATAGGATGAAGTACTTTACAAACCATTTTCAAGTGTTCAGCAGTTTCTTTTTCCTCTCCACACGCACTGTATACCGCGTCTACCCCTTCGTATTTGGCCCGATATGTCTTGGTTCGCAATACTCCCGTCCTGGCCTCAAACAGTAGAGAACTACCCCGAGTATTATCATAGATCCTTTTCTTGGCAATTTCCTGCTTAAAAGTTCGATAGATCTCTAGTGCGGACTTCCTAATCATGCTGATTCTCCACATATCGGTCTCTGCTTCCTTCACCTTCTTAACCGATAATGCTTTTTGGTTTGGCCCCCTGCTGTTTTCTAAGTATTTAGCAGTCATTTTTCTGGTTCGCTTCCTCCATTTTGTATCGACATTCTTCATGTACAAGTAGCTGAATACCTTCCTAGCGGAACGCTCCTCCTCCGAATTTCTCAATCGCTTCTCAAATTTTATCTTGCTGCTAGCTTCCCTGCCCTCAAATGATGTCCATCCCATATCACTTTGTACTCCCTGCTTTGGTGTATTCCCGTGAGCTCCTAAGGGAAGCCTACCTATTTCACGTTGCTTAATTTCTAATCTTGCTTGAACTTCTGATCTCATGCACAAGACCGCATTGCCGAACGTCAGACCAGGAACCATGACCCCTTTCTATATTCCTCTCACAACATCATATCTACTGTAATTCCACAGTGCCCTGTTTTTCATTACCGCTGCATTCCTTTTACCTTTAGTCGTCACGTATGTTTCGTGTTCCCTTAGGTAGACGGCCCCATTGCTTATCCATACGCCCAGATATTTGTATTTATCTGTTATCTCTAGCGTGACCTTCTGTATTCTAATCTCACTACCTTCATTGTCATAAAAATCATGACTGCTGATTTTCCCTTACTGAATCTGAAATCTAACCTATCTCCCTCATTACCGCAGATGTCCACCAATCTCTGCAAATCTTCCTTGTTTTCGGCCATTAGCACTACATCATCTGCGTACATCAATGCTGGTAGTGCCTGTTCAATGAGTTTTTCTTGTTTCACGAAAGAGAGGTGAAGCCCAGTCCACTTCCCTATAATTTGGCCTCTAATCCTTGCAGGTACATCCGTCAGTCCGAGTGATGCAGCGCCACCTTCGGAAGCTGCAACACTTGGTTTTCCGTCGAAAAACCTCGTGGGAAGGTGGCGAAAGACTGTCGGCGGGGCTGTGGAGAACGAGACTGGCGACGTTGGGGGAATAGAGAGCGGGAGTAGCTGTCTTTAATAGCAGGTTACTGGGCAAAATGGTGACGGCTGGCCTCATGGCGATAGGCAGAACGCGCGTCAAAGGGACGTGCAGGGACGTGCAGGGACGTGGAAGGGCTTGTGCAGGAGGAACCCAGCGACTTCTGCAATGGCAAGCATTGTGCCCGATTTGGTGACATGAGAAGCAGATCGGCTTGTCATAGTGTGTTCGCCATGCGGATGGATTACAGAACGTTGAGAAAGAGAGCTGGTCGGGAAGGGACGTGCAGGCGTGTATTGGGGCTGGAAGTCGGGGCGGGGAGGTGGTGAAATAGAGTGAATTCCCAAGCTGGTGATTTCCTGCTGGATGACTGCTTGAATGAGGGGCTACGTAATTGGAGGAGAGGGGTCAGGGCACGTAGGTCCCACCTTAGCTGGAGCAGCCACTTCAAGCTCTCGCCTGACGGGTCGCGTCAAGTTGTCACAGGTGTCTGGTGGATGATATGTGTCGAGACACGAGGATGTCGCAGCGGTGTTCGGAAGGCGCTGGAACTGATGGGAGATGCGCCTGCTTTTACCTTGTTGGAACTGGCGGCATTCTCGAATAATTGCATCAACAGATGACACATTGTTGAATACCAACAGGTTGAAAACATCGTCGGCGATACCCTTTAGAATATGCGCAACATTGTCAAGCTCCGACATGTTTTCGTCAGCTTGGCGGCATAGTGAGAAGACGGCCTGAATGTAACTGATGTAGGACTCCGTGGAAGATTATGCGCAAGTCGACGACTCATTCTTCACAGCTTCATGACGACCAAAGGTGTTGCTAAAAAGCTCACGGATCTTTTCCTTGAAGCTGTACAAGCTTGTAATGTCATGCTCGTAGTTGTTAAACAAAACACGAGGGGTTCCATCGAGATAAAAGATGACGTTCGCAAGCATATGTGTGGGGTCCTACCTGTAAGTGGCGCTGACGCGTTCGTAGAGGCGTAGCCAATGTCAGAATCCTCGAGAACACGTCAGGGTCTTTGAGAACGGGAAGCGTCACGAAAGTTGTTGTAGGAGCTGGGTTGACAGGCCGGGCAGAAGGGCGGGCAACCGGGGAGGATGTAGCCGAGTCTCGAGCGGTCATGTTGAAAGCCGCGAGGGAGCGTCCGCTTCGGAATTCCGCGGCGAGGACGGGGATCGCACAACTTCACCAAATATGTTACGTGAAGTAGACCGACTCAGAGGGGTAGTCACAGATGTATTTTCAGCCGGTTAAGCGAGCAGTGCCAGCCACGGAGATTTGCTCGCGCCAGTCTATATGCTTTGCTTCTTCGTCTCCATGCACTGGCACGCAGCAATATTTACAACATATGTACATAACGTAAACGAGGAAGCTTCCGACACTTGATGAACTCGCATTTTATAGGCACCAAGACCCTCGATAAGGAGGGCACCACCCGTTGTTGGGCGCGCACAGCGTCTCTAAGGGACGCGTCAAGCGTCTTTGACGGACGCCTCCGGTGTCCGTGAAAGACGCGTCAGTGGCTCTTAGAGAAACACCAGCAAGGGGGTTGAGAGAGCACTGCCCAGTGCATAGCGAGTTCATGACAGCAGCTCTGCTGGGCTGACGATGAACTAATGGACAAGGATCTGCAGCTACTGTTCAGAGGGTCACTGTTTAGGAGGCCTAAGTGTCCACTCTTGCAAATGCCAGGAACAGCTGATGACGCATAAAATCGGACATGTCTAGACGTCGTGGACTCAGCTCTGACCTCCGGGCTCGCCCTCTGCAGATGCGTCATCCTAGTGAAACCCGCGAGCGCCAAACACTACCCCCTAAGACCTGCCAGGCTCATTGTACAAGATTCAGTAAAGTTGGCAAGGGAGAGGAAGAAGAATTCGCACCCCACTCAAGCAATCGCGTCCCATACCAGACGGAGGGACTTCTTTACCACCTGGCTCGATCCGATACACAAAGACAATTTGTAACTTAGATCGTTGGCACGCGCTACTCAAATCCCTTGGATGCATAACGGAATCACCCTCCAAGGCGCAGCATTGACGGGGCTCTATCCAAAAAAACTTGTTTCCAAACGCATGAAGGCAGGAGCATCTGAACGACTTTGGCCTACATCCAAACGCCTTTCTCTGCCTTAAATCGAGAATTCGATTCCTCTCTCTCTACCTCTGTATCATTGTTCGTGTCTTTGTTCTTCGGTCATGCTTATGGAGTTCATTATAGTAACGAGTGACATACCCGGATCGGCAGCTACAAGCTCAAATGTTTCTGCCTGACATTCACCCACGCTAACCGAGAGGCATTAGCGTGTTATTTCAATGGACCCATTGTGGAGAAACTCTATCTCAGACTTTGTACTCGGTGCTTTGACGAGTGCGTCTGCACTCTTTTCCTGCTGTGCTGGAAATACTGCATCTGCCGTGCGCTGAGGAATTAAATCCTTCTGATTTCCAGCCAGGCTAGTGGTGTCTCTTACCTCACACTGCCCAGGAACGCTGTCATTTCGATCTAACTCACGCGCGCGTTCGTAAAACCTAGCATTCGCGTCATCACTAGTAGCTTCGCTTTTGTACATTGCACATTCACATGCCTCCTCAGCACAGTCTGGAGCTCAAGCCGCTTTAATTCGGAAAGAAGCAATAGTCCTTTTATTTCATCAGCATGCTTTCCTTTTTCCTCAGCATGCCATTTTTTATCATTTGCCTCACGCTTTTTAGCTTCAGCTCAGCGCATTTCCTCGTTTGCATGGAGCTCCTTAATAATTTACCAAGAATGGTGAAGCTCTCAGTCATATAATCATAAGGCAAGTAATGCCTGAATGATGTGCGGCTTCCGTGCGGCGTTCTCCACGTCCTCCCTCCATTCCGCACAAAGCAAAACACATCAGGCTTGCGTAGTGAATTGAGGTCCATAACCACAAGCTCAGACATCAAACTCTTCTTCCTATCTATTCTCCATCAATATCACTAAGGAAAATTACGCAAAAAACGCTAAAATTTGATAACAATAACCTACCAGTTTCAAGCTTCAAGTCTACCTTTAAAAGCTCGGCAAATCTTGAGGGAAAAAAATCTGACACTCACGTCGATGCTGTCATAGGTTCTGTTGTGTGTCCAGGTTTCAGCATGTTCAAGTTGCAAGGCCCACAGCCATCGCACCGCTGCTACCAGTTGTTTCGAAGAAAATAGGGCCCCACAGGTTTCTTGGGTAGCGTGTCGAAAGAGCCAACGGATTGGGCAGGAAGGATCCAGACAGTGGCAAGGCAAAATGCCGCCAGAAGGAAAAAAAGCGTGTATATTTACAACGTATGTACATAACGTGGACGAGGGAACCCCCGACACTTGATGCGACGGCTTTTTATAGGCGCCGAGACGCTCGAGGAGAAGAGCACCGCCCACTGTTAGACGCGCGCAGCGTCTTCGAGAGACGCGTCCGGCGTGTCTGATGGACACTTCTGGTTTCCGTGACGGCCGCGTCACTTTCTCTTGGAGGAACACCAGAAAGGGGGGCGAGAGAGCACTGCCCGGCACGTAGCGAGTTCATAACAACACTGGTATACGATGCCTTCCGGATAAGAGCATGGCATCCAGCGCTGTTTATCTCTCTTCGGCGAAGTAACCCGCAAGGTGTGAACGCAGTAGTTTCTTGCACGGCGGTGTTATAAGCGAACGTGCGTAGGGAAGAATGTCAGCCCCAGTTTTTGTGGTCTTGGTAAACGTGAAAGAATAGCTTGTTGACGGCCGTCTTCTTGAGTTTCTCTGTAAAGCTATTACTTTGTGAATGGTATGCAGTAGTTTTTCGATAAACGGTTCCGCTAAGCTGCATGACGCCTTGTATCATCCGTTCGGTAAGACCTGTTCCACGATCAGTTATGACAACTGCTGGTACTGCACAACCCAGGATGGGGTTCTGATTGAGAAAATGGGCAATATCACTGGCGCTGTCGAGTTGTAGTGCCTTCGTTGCTTAGTATCGCGTCTTGTAATCAGCAACTAAAATGTAGCGTATTCCATCATGAGACTTGGTGAAAGGTCCGAGCATGTCCATGCCAATTTGTTGAAACGGTTGTGCTGGTAGGGCAACGGGCTTCGGAAAAGCGGGTGTGCACTGAGGTGGTGCCTTGCAGCGCTGGCATTTGCGACACGTTTAAAGTAATGTTTCACGTCCCGATGGACCTTCGGCCTGTAGTAGTGTTGGCAAATCCGGGCCAAAGTACGCGTGAATCACAAAGGGCCGGACGAAGACTTATCGTGACAGACAGACAAGACATCCACTCGTAACACTGATGGAATGATGATCAGGTGTTCAATTGCAGGTGGTCACACGTTCTTTATACACAGGATATTGCTGCGAACAAAGAACGATGATTGCGATCGTGAAAATGCTGGTGGCGGATGCAAACTGTGGTCTTCAAGATAGTTCATGAATTTTAGAAACTCGAAATCGCTTTTCTGATTATGAGATGTTCAGTCAACTCAGATGCACTGATATCGCAGTGAAAACGATCACCTAACGCGTTTATAAGGGGAGCTCGAAAGGCAGTCCACGTTAGTCTGCCTCCGGCTAGACTTGCACAACTGTAAAGTTGAATTCTTGAAGGTATAAGCTCTACCTGGCCATACGTCCGGAGGGGTCTCTAAGATTCGCCAACCAGCAGATGGCAAGATGATCGGTAACAACTCTGAACGGGCGGCCATACAGGTACAGTCTGAATTTACCTATCACTCAGACAAGAGCTAGGCACGCCTTTTCAGTCACGATCCAGCTAGCATAAGCAAAATCCAGCTAGCATGAGAAATTGGACATTCGATGTCATCTTGCCACTGGACTAGGAATGCACTATTTCGGCCAATGTTATTGGCGTCTGTGTGTATCTGAGTGTCGGCATGTTTATCGCACTGTCCATGTACGGGCTCAGTTTGGAGGCGCTGTTGAAGCACGGGAAAAGTGTGTATTTGCTCAGGGCCCCACACGAAGGCAACGTCTTATTTTGCTGGACGAGGGGGAGGTGGGGCTACATTAGCAACATTTTCCACAAAACGAATGTAGTATGCAAAAAGGCTCAAAAATCGACGCACATCTCGTTTGTTCGCATGTGGTGGGAAATTAACAACAGCCAAGCACAAAACAACTTTTGTGCTTTTTCATGGCTCTCAAATGGCCAGTACTTCTTCCATCCTTCTCTTATTGAATATTCTTGATATACCGGCATCTGAAAATAATTTTCTTGGTACTACTCTGGATGAACACTTTAAATATAATATTCATGCCAACTCGCTCACCAAAAAGGTTTCTGTTAGTATCCGCAATATCATTAAAGCACGTTCATTCTTTGAACCTCCCATTTTTGTCGCTTTATCATGCTAATATTAACAGCCATTTATCATACTGCCTATCATCATAACGCCATTCATCTCTAACCGCTTCAGCGCCTTCAAAACAAGGCGCTAAAACTAATGCCATATATCTCATTCCGTTTCCATTCTATACCCATCTGTTAACACCTGCGCATTCTACCAGTTCAAGAGTTGTTTTATCAAAGATTATCCCTCATCACATATCATCTTATTTATCATGAAATATTATTAGATAGTATTCCTCACTATGTCCTTGTCGATAACAATAATACCAGGTTTTCAGAGCAAGAAACTTTATTTTACTCAAAATAAGATCGAACTATGGCAGAGTAACAGTTCGCTTCTAAGGTATTCATCATTGGAATTGCATGCCTCTTCATGCTAAATCTTTTAAACACAACATGAAAACATATTGTTAAAGGAAGCTTTTGTTCATCCATAATAAATTCGTTTTCATCAAATATATATATATATATATATATATATATATATTTATATATAATATATTTATGTATATATATATATATATATATATATATATATATATATATATATATATATATATATATATATATATATATATACAATTTAACAAGCGTGTTCTTCGGAGGAGTTTCAGCAAGAAACTCGCCAGGGCAAGCAAGACAGCTGCAGCACAGAAAACAGGAGGCCGAGAGTGCGACACACGAACTTCGTCGTCTTTTCTCTCTGGCGGAGAGCTAGCGCCGAGCGCCGCCGATATATACACACACACACACACACACACACACACACACACACACACACACACACACACACACACAGACATATATATATATATATATATATATATATATATATATATATATATATATATATATATATATATATATATTGCAACAGCTCGAACATCGCAGAAGACGCTGCCACAATTCGCGTTCGTAAAAGCCGCCAAGCAAGTAGCAAGAAAGCCGCGCCATGGAACGCCGTCCTGCACGCGCCACGATGCTACGCCACGGGACTGGCACGAGACTCGAGGGGCAGAAGAAGAGACCGACGAAGTTAGAGTCAGCGAGCAAGAGGCATTCTTGGCTGACCATCTTTAGCTTTGAGTTTTCGGGCACAAGTTCGCCCTAAATAAAAAGTTTATATAGTACCAGGTGCTATATTTATTCGTAACAATCTGGTGGAAGTGCTGGGTATGATTCCAAGCCCACCACACGCAAGGGAGAGAAGCCCAGATCCCACAACATTGGAGCCAGCAGAATTGACACCTTTGCACCAACGCACGAGTCGCCGACTACGTGGTGAGCAGCCCGAGTTTGGCCCCCTAATTGACCCATCAAGACCTGTCGAGACCTCAAGCACAAGCGTCACTGCGATGGCCACCCAGTCGATGCCATCTCCATCTCACCTCATTGTGGATTCGCCACGTACACCAGAGGTCTTCCACGGTGAGACCTTTGAAGATGCCGAGGACTGGCTTGAAGGCTTCGAGCGCGTTGCACGATTGAATGGTTGGGACGAAGCCCGAAAACTTCGTTACGTTTACGTCGCCCTCAAGATTCGGCACTTACGTGGTTTGAGAACCACGAAGCGTCCTTGCTGTCGTGGGACGACTTCCCACGAGAGCTCATCGCAACCTATCCGAACACGGACCGCAAAGAGAAGGCAGAGGCTGCTCTTCAGACAAGGAACCAACGGAATAACGAGAGTGTGGCCATGTACATAGAAGACATGTCGCGGCTGTTCCGCCGAGCCGACCAAAACATGGCCGAAGAGAATAAGTTGCGGCACCTAATGCGCGGAGTCAAAGAAGAGATTTTTGAAGGCCTGGTGCGTAATCCACCACGAACTGTGGCGGAGTTCTGGTCCGAGGCAACGACCATGGAAAGGACACTACAACAACGTGCGCGATTGTACAACAGAGACTTCAGCGTCTCTTCAGTCAGGGCGGAGTCAACAACCCTCCCCACAAACGTTGACGTCCTCCGGGAAATGGTGAGGGCTATTGTTAAGGAGGAGCTCCAGAAACTGCAACTCCCCCAAAGTCCTTTAGCGATGCCCTCAATCGCGGACGTTGTACGTGAAGAAGTGCGGCAAGCAATTACTCAACCGCAGCCTCAGGTGCCACACCACACGCAATCGGAACCTCAGCCACAGCTGTCATACGCGCAAGTCGTACGGCAAGACATGAGACGCCCGAGCTTTGCACAAGCTCCCGTTATGCCACCGACCTTTCCTCGCAGTACGCCACCGCCGATGCCAGAAGCGAGACCCCGCAAAAGTGATGTATGGCGCACGGCAGACCGGCGGCCCCTCTGCTACCACTGTGGGGAGGCAGGTCATCTTTATCGGACATGCCACTACCGTCGGGTCGGGCTACGTGGCTTCCCAGTGAATGCACCTTGCCCTCGTAACGGTGAGCGCCCTTACGAAATCGAAGAATATTTATCTTCGCGCTATGCATATCCAAACACTCAGCGACATGAATCGTGGTCGATTGCACCAATGCGCAATAGGTCGCCGAGTCCACACCCATCATCTACTTTCCCGAGGCGTCGTTCACCAAGCCCTCGACGGGAAAACTAGAGCCAGCGACCTGTGGAGGCAGGGCCGCTGATTTTCGGGAAACTGAAAACCCTCCATCGCTAACCGGATCAGACGACGACACTGACACAATGACGGACAAGCGCAGTAATGGTGACGTGACATCCGAGCTACAAGTCAGAATCGACGACGTCGAAACCAAAGCGTTAATAGACACAGGTGCAGACTACTCAGTTATAAGTTACATGCTCACAAAGAAGTTGAAGAAAGTGCTCACTCATTGGACCGGACCGCAGATACGCACCGCCGGAGGGCATTTAGTCAGCCCCATAGGAATGTGCACAGCGAGAGTGGGAATAAGAGGCCATGTGTACGTCTGCAGTTTTATTGTTCTCCCCGAGTGTTCCCGTGAGGCAATTCTGGGCATGGACTTCCTGCAAGCGAACAGTGCCATCATCGACTTGCAGAAATCCCAAGTTTCTTTCTCTACAGAGAACGCTGTTTCCGTGTGTCATGCGGAGCAACCAATTGTTTCGTCTCTTCGTATTGTGGATGAAGGTGTGACAGTGCCGGCACGTAGCAGCGTGACAGTTTCTGTGAAGAGCGACGTTTTTCGTGAATATGCCGGACTAGCTGATGGAAATATCGAACTGCTACTCACAAAGGGGATACGCGTGGCGAGGGGTCTAGTGAACCTGCGGAACGGATATACTGATGTGCTATTGACTAACTTTACCAACGAGGTACAGCATGTGGTGAAGGGAGCAGCCATAGCATCACTTCATGACTACGTACAAGTGTCAGATGTTTGCACCATAGGAAAAGTACCCACAACACCCTCAACAGTGGACAGTGTCCTAGAGAAAATAGATATTGACCGAGAGCTTTCATCTCTGCAGAAAGACCAGATTGTGGAGTTGATCAAGGAATTCGCAGAGTGTTTTTCCTCTTCATCGAAAGTCGGACGTACACCTGTAGCAAAGCACCGCATTGTAATCGAAGGGCATGTTAGACCAGTATGTCAGCATCCATACCGAGTAGCCCCAAAAGAAAGGGAGGCGATAAAGAAGCAAGTACAGGAGATGCTCGACGACGATGTCATACAGCTCTCTAAAAGCCTTTGGGCATCGCCGGTAGTACTAGTGAAGAAGAAGGACAACACCATGCGGTTCTGTGTTGATTACAGAAAACTCAACCTCGTCACGAAGCGAGACGTGTACCCACTCCCACGAGTCGACGATACGTTGGATAAACTGCGCAATGCTCACTTTTTTTCATCGTTGGATCTAAAGAGCGGGTACTGGCAAATAGAAGTCGACGAATGAGATCGGAAAAAGACGGCGTTTGTGACACCCACGGACTCTACGAGTTCAAAGTACTCCCATTTGGTTTGTGTTCTGCTCCCGCTACCTTCCAGAGGATGATGGACACTGTGCTCTCCGGCCTCAAATGGCAGTCATATCTTGTCTATCTTGATGACGTAGTAATTTTTTCCACTACGTTCGAGCAGCACGTACAGAGATTGAGAATGGTACTGGACGCCATTCGTATGGCCGCACTTACGATCAAACCCGAAAAGTGCCACTTTGGATTCCGGGAACTTCGGTTCCTCGGTCACATTGTCAGTTCTCATGGTGTCTGCCCAGATCCGGATAAAATCACTGCGGTTGAAAATGTTCCAAGGCCAAGAGACAAAAAAGCTATGCGACGTTTCCTGGGGCTTTGTGCCTACTATAGGCGCTTCGTTGAAAGCTTTTCCAAGATTGCGGAACCACTGACACGGCTTACGAAGGAGGGTGTACCATTTATCTGGCACCAAGAGCAAGAAGACGCCTTCTCTGAGTTACGACGGCGTTTGCAGTCACCTCCCATACTCGCTCATTTTGACGAAGATGCCAAAACAGACATTCATACGGACGCCAGCAACGTTGGCTTCGGTGCTATTCTTGTTCAATGGCAGAACGGGGAAGAAAAAGTTATTGCTTATGCAAGCCGCACTCTGTCGAAAGCTGAGTATAATTATTCAGCTACGGAAAAGGAATGTCTCGCAGTTATATGGGCCATCAGTAAGTTCCGTCCATATTTATACGGTAGACCATTCCGAGCCATCAGTGACCATCATTCATTGTGCTGGCTTGCGAACCTCAAGGATCCTTCCGGAAGACTTGCTAGATGGAGCCTGCGTCTAGAAGAATATGACATCACCGTAGTCTACAAGTCTGGCCACAAGCACAATGACGCGGACTGCTTGTTACGAGCACCAGTCCAGACCTCGTCTCCTGAGCATGAACAAGACTCCGCGTTTCTTGGAGCTGTGAATGTATCGGAGATGGCTCATGATCAGCGAATGGACCCAGAATTACTTCTGCTCATTCAATACTTAGAGGGGCAGCAAGTCGAAGTACCGCGAGTTTTCGTCCGTGGACTACGTTCCTACGTCCTCCGCAACAACGTTCTCTACAAGAGAAACTTTCAACACACCGGTGAAACGTTCCTACTGCTGATACCATCATCACTGCGAGCGGAAATTTTAGAAGCGTGTCATGATGACCCATCGGCAGGTCACTTGGGCATTAGTAGGACTTTGGCGAGAATCCGCCAGAGATATTACTGGCCAAAATTGATGGATTCAGTACAGCATTACGTAAGATCATGTCGAGAATGCCAAAGACGCAAAGTACCACCCCTAAAACCAGCAGGTCTTCTGAAACCGATAGAGCCACCAAAAATTCCGTTTGAGCAGGTCGGAATGAATTTGCTAGGACCATTTCCTATGACATCGTTTGGGAAGCGCTGGATAGTTGTAGCAACCGACTACATGACCCGGTATGCCGAGACGTCATCTCTCACAAAAGGAACGGCAAATGAAGTGGCTCAGTTTTTTGTGACCCAGATAGTGCTGCGACATGGCGCACCTAGAGTCCTTATAACTGACAAAGGAACTGCGTTCACTGCCAGACTAGTGCAGTCCGTCATGAAGCTAACGCACACCGACCACAGAAGAACTACCGCATACCATCCGCAAACTAACGGGTTAACTGATAGGCTGAACAGGACGCTTGCTGACATGATCGCGATGTATGTGGACGTCGAGCATCGGACTTGGGACACCATATTACCATATGCTACATTTGCATACAATACCGCAGTACAAGAGACAACCCACTTCACGCCATTTCAACTTGTTTATGGTCGGACAGTAATAACGACATTAGACGCGATGCTGCCTGTCAACAGCACGATTAAAGAGGACCCTGACATAAGCGAATATGTAGAAAGAGCAGAAGAGGCACAACTAGCACGGAACCGCATCATTCAACAGCAGGACGTCGACGCGCACCGTTACAATCTAAGACGAAGGGATGTTCAGTACTTCCCTGGAGACCAAGTGTGGGTCTGGACGCCTGTACGTGCACGTGGCCTATCAGAAAAGCTTATGCGCCGCTATTTTGGCCCTTACAGGGTTCTTCGTCAGCTAGGCCCATTAAACTACGAAGTGATCCCTGAAGGTCAAGTATGCACGACACGACGCCGGAATCTCCCGGAAGTTGTACATGTAGTACGGATGAAACCGTACTACGACAGGAACTCAACAAGTGAACTGACTGACGTCGTCTAACACAAGGACAAGTCCTATTGTTTCGAAACTGTCAACCGGCTCTACGCATCGGGGTGATGCGTGCTAGGAGGGGGACTAATGCCACAGCTCGAACATCGCAGAAGACGCTGCCACAATTCGCGTTCGTAAAAGCCGCCAAGCAAGTAGCAAGAAAGCCGCGCCATGGAACGCCGTCCTGCACGCGCCACGATGCTACGCCACGGGACCGGCACGAGACTCGAGGGGCAGAAGAAGAGACCGACGAAGATAGAGTCAGCGAGCAAGAGGCATTCTTGGCTGACCATCTTTAGCTTTGAGTTTTCGGGCACAAGTTCGCACTAAATAAAGAGTTTATATAGTACCACGTGCTATATTTATTCGTAACAATATATATATATATATATATATATATATATATATATATATATATATATATATATATATATATATATATATATATATATATATATATATATATATATATATATATATATTGCATAGATCGTTCTGTTTTGACTGCAACTTAAATTTAGTCGCTGTTTTTGCTGCCGTTAGTTTTTATGCACGCCATTAATTTGAGGGCCCATTGAGAGTCCCTTACTTTGTGACCTCCTGATTTTGTATGTTTCATGTAACCCATTCTTTGTACATGCAATAATAGTGAGTAAACTTGAATAAACTTGAATAAACTTGTGTTGGTCCGCCTGAATACCATCATGTCTAACAAGGTGGCCAAAAAACATAAGTTCGTCATAATCAAAATGAATTGTTTCTGCTTTCCGCGATAGGCCTGCGGTTCGAATTGCCACAAAGGCATATCAAAGCCGGTGCTTGTGCTGCTCAAACGTTTCTAAAAGACAAGGACGTCATCTAAGTAAACAGACACGCTTTTCACTCAAGACCTGATAGCACTGTATCCGTCATTCTCTGGAACGTCGCAGGAGCACAGCACAGGCTGAATGGTAGTGCTTTGAATTTGTACAGCCAATCAGGAATTAGCCATGCTTTTTTTGCGGTCACGTTCATAAACTTCGATCTGCCAATAGCCGCTGCGTTGATCCATGGAGGAGAAATATCAAGAGTGTCGCAAGCGGTCTAGTGTGTCGTCCATGCGTCCATGAGGATAAACGTCTTTCTTTTTTACTCTTTTGAGTTTATGGCAATCGACGCAAAATCTAAGGGTGCCATCCTTCTCATTCGCCAGTACGATGGGGGACGACCATGGACTGGTCGAGGATTGTATTACGTCGTCGTCTAGCATCGGCCTCACTTGATTAGTGTATGGCCTCTTGTTCCTTTTGTGACACGCAGAAGCTGTGCTGACGTATGGGTCGTTAAATAGGGTCAGTTATATTCCGTTTGGTTCTTTCCACTCACCTCTCGCTTGTTGCGCGACATTTGCTGCTTCCGCCAAGGAAGCCGAAGACGAGAACTTTGCATCTGCTGGCACCTTGAGGAAACGACCGCTCCGACATCATCTGGATATAGAGACGTTTATTCGTTTCTCTTCTCTTCCTCCTTTCACTCTCCCTGCATCTCTGGTTTTATCCCCTGTCTCCCCATTCAACCACTCTTACAGTCCAATCGTAACGCACCACTCTTACAGTCCAATCGGAACGCCCAGATGTGTCTCTTCTCGCCACAACCTTGAAGACCCACCGCCTCTTGCCCACTCATCTGTTCTCCGCCGTCGCTCAGGTTTCTTTCACACCGGTTCCCGGAATGGTCGACGACGGGCGTTGCCAGGTCGTGGAAAAGCGCCTCCGAGTAAGTTCCCGCGATGCCGCGCTGACAGGCCTTCAATAAAATTGGCCCTTGCGCCTATTCCGTCGCCTTCGCTGATTCTGATTGTCCGGCGGACGCGTACGTGTACCTTCCACGTGTACCTTCCACGTGTACCTTCCACGTGTACCTTCCACGTGTACCGGCCACCTGCAGCCTGGCTTGGTCTTCAGTAGGGCGCCATATTTGAGCCCGACAGGGCCACGGGAGTTGTCACGTCCTTTGTGGCCAGCAGACAGTCATCTTCCCGCATTCCGGTGGCCCTGCTTCCTTGTTGGCGAGGGGTCGCCGGTCGCGGGGTGGGTAACATAAGGTATTCGGGGAACGCACGAAGTTCGAGCCCAACAGGGTCTGTTACAATTCGCGGCTGCACGTCGATGTTTGCTTTATTTTGAATGTAGACGCGAAACAGTCGCTAAACATGCAGAGAAAACAGTGAATTGCTCTTTCTGCACACATGGCAGCTTCGCATTGACATCGACTGTAGCGGGTATTGTGGTGTCACCTTTGATGTTTGCGGAAATCAGAGCAATAATTGATCATGGTACATCATATATCATGATTCCGTGGGCCTTTGGCGGACGCCTTGAAGCGAAAACCAAGATGCATCATAGTCAAGCAACAGAGAAGCGATATATATTTGAGCCTGACGCAGTTACCCATCAACCCGGTTCTACATGACGTATTGTGTGTGCACGCGCCTGTTCAAAGCCATGGAATGTTTACCCAAGAAATGCCGTTTCCCCTGGCATTCATTCGTAGATGTGTAACTAGTTACCTTTACAGTTGCGTGATCCTAAATAAAACGGTGGTGTTCCCACGTTCCTCCCAAAAGAAACTATAGTTACAGGCACGCCGTTCCTTAGAACGCCGTTCCCTACACGCAAACGTTAAAAACGTCTTCGTTTAGTGTTTAGTCGAAAGAATGCCAACCAGGATTGTGTTAAAGATGACATTGAAACTACAAAAATGTTATCAAAAGAGCTGATTACAATATTATAGACGCCATCTGCGTGGTTTGCACACCCTGGAATGCAACACTCTATATGCTAAAGCGTAGAATAGCACTGAATAAGTGCTACAGCACCCTAAAGACAGACTACGGCAATTTATTTAGGTCAATAGATGCCACTGAAGTTTCTTTTGACAATTTCATATTTTCATTTTATTTATTCAAAACATAATTATTACACTTTGCCTTGGGGGACACGACCAAAGGCTAAATGAACGCCTGACTAAGTCGTGTCACCCTGGCAGCAAAAGCATAAACACACCAACAAGAATTTGCTGTACAGAGCACACTTGTACATAATAATCCAGACTGATAACAGGAATAAAGAAAATTATAAGTTCACAAATATATAAACACAGCTGTCTTAAAGTGATAATGATTTAGCGAACGTGTACTCATATTGAGCCACAAACAAACTTAATAAAATAAAAATAGTCTCTCGCGGCTATTGCGAGAGAAATGCACAAAAACATTATCAACATTCACTAGAAAACAAAATCGATATGACTGGGCAGGCTTATGTACAGAAGGAGAAACATACGAACATACCAATCGGAATTTTTCAACTTTCGTTATTTATCCAAAATAGTGGACTTGGGAAAACCGTAGAAAACCCACAAATATAAATTTTTGGTTCCTCGGCTTGGCTTTCCACTGGCCCCACTGCGCGTGACGTTCAAAGTGTCGGTACTGTCGAACGTATTAAGTAGGCAAGCAACGATCGTATGTGTTTGGCTCGAAGACCAGATGTTTCCTGGCCTAAAACTATGGCACATAACTGCGGAAATTTCGACCATCTGGCGTTCTTTAACGTGCATTGAAATCGCACAGTACTCGGGCTCTGTATTTAACCTTCACCAAAATGCGAATGCCACGGGCGGGATCAAACTCGCGACCTTCGGGTCAGCAGCTGACCACCACAACCACTGTTGCACCAAAACGTAAACGGCAGGGCTTCGCCGGTGTCCCTGACGTAAAAAATTTTTAAACTCTGCGCATTAGGATACATGTGGCTACTGAAAGTTTACATAAGTAATGAAGCAGAATACATTTGTTTACGTTATGTGCTTGCCCGACTTATCCTGCGCCATCTGATGGCATCACCTCTGGAGGCCTCTCAAGCTCTAGCCTAGTGTAATGAAGTGGAACGCTAACGCCTAGTTTATCGGCAAACTGAAACACTCCTATAGAGGAAGAGTGCATAGGTTGGTGTACAGCAGCGCCCAATTGTGCGGCGACAGGATTGGCGAATAGTATCGGAGAAGTAAGAGCCGTCTTTTGCTGGATGCGCTGCTTACTGAACCTCGAAAAAACTTGGTAAAAACCAGTCTCCGAACTCTAAACAAGCAATACTACAGGTCGTTTTCAGCTAGAGTCACGACACAAATGGTGCAGTGCGATCATGTTTCCGCTGAGCATTTGCTCTTCCAGCTTTCGTCCTCCGTGCTTGTTGCGTCACTTTGCATGATTTATGGTTTACGTCCCTGTGTACGGCACTCGATAAAAAAAACCGCTAATCTTGTATTTTGTGACTCATTTATTATTTCACTCGAAATCGCAAGACATTTCTACTATCAGGCACTTGACAGGAGCATCTGGGGACCATAGAAATGCCATTATTTATCGATAATGTAAAATAATCGCTGTAGTGGCCTTATACTGAGGGCCTTCTACGATGAACCACAAAAAAAAAAAGATGGAAAAGAAGAGCGATTCTGTGGTTAGAGTGAAGATTGCATGATTAACACACACTCTTTTAGATCATACCATTGGCTCACTTCGTATGCTGTTACAGGAAATACATTCTGAGTCAAGACCAAATCGCGGCTATCTTTCTTGGACCAAAATAAAATTAAAAACAAATGCCATAGCAGTGGCAATATTCTCCGTCACGTGGTCGTGAGGTTCTCCGCTTGCTTTCTGCATTTTACAGCGAAATATGTTATGAGATCACAACTCGGCTCACGCGCAGTTGTCCGCCGCCGCCACCAGTGACCATAACCATATCGCGTGAGATTAAAGGAAGAAAAAAAAGCTAGCACCAATGACACTTTGTGGCTTCAATGCGAGTGCGCCGGGTGCGAGACCAGTATTCCACCACTGAACCACACCGGTGCTTGGGACTTGCTGGCAAAACTGCCTTAGGCAGGCTTGATGTCGCCAAAGTCATCGCGTCATTATGACTTGTAGAGAGTTTTAAAAGAGCGAAAGAACCACCAGTCGTCGCACAATGCGAATAGCTTACCTAATGAGTCACCCAATGTCCCAATCTAATAAAAAAGCTTGTTTTTGATCACCTAATAACTGTGGCGCATACGCACTTCAGGTATAGTTTCTCATCGTCGTCAGCCACTACATGAACAATTGACGCGAAATTTCTCGTAAATGTTCAGTGGATACGACGCTTCTCAGAAGAATGACGAGAATACTATAGCGAATGCCGGCCTACTGAAGCAAAAATTATAATATTATACCCTAGTAGGTATCAAGCAAGTGTGCTTGCAGTAGTTACCCAATGAGTGTTGGTAAAGGCTTTGAAAGGCCGCTGTTCTAGCTTTCGCAGTGACTGTGTGGTGGCCGGGCGTTTTTTGATCCCCTTCATGCCATGCAGTTATTACGAACAAAAAACACACTGACCTGACGGGCCGACTGAACCTCTTCTTATCGGGTTTCATGCCGCAGCGGTGTTTGACGTGGTCGTCCTCCATGGCTGCTGCTTGTTTGTTTGTTTGTTTTTATCCTCTAATTCATGGCTCATACCAACTCTGGGGGATTGGCCAAGAGAACATATAGTCTCATATGGACGATAACTGCATCATTGCTTACAACGAAAAAAAAAAAAAGGGGGGGGGGGTTTAGGGAGTTGTATAGTGAAGACAGTATGTTATAAAAAGAGAAAGAAACCAAACATTTAGATAGTGATAAAAAAGAATCAACAACAAAGTAGACACTAATAGCTACAACTTGATTTTAGGAGCCGACCAGACAGCTGGTTTTGCCAAACCCGATTAATTTGGTATGTCGCAGATTTATCCAGAATTGAAAGTTACTTTTCGACCCGTTTTTTTTGGGGGGGGGAGGGGGTATCTGTTAACGTGGTGCCCGCACGTTTCTTCGTCTTCGTCGTCTGCCAACTGCCAGTTGACCATCAGGTGCAGGAAATTGCATAAAACGCGCGCATGATATTGACTGCCTGTCGTGTACATGCTGTTCCTAACATCTCTGTGGACACCCCATTGGCGACATCTGACAAAGCTATGTATTAGCTAAAAATTCTCTCAAATTGGGTCATGCCACTTGTACCATGCAGGTTAACCTTACGTTCACTAGCAAGGCATATAGTAATACACGACAACGGAATACATTATCTACTCCTCCAGTTCTGGAGCAAGCTCTTTGGCTGCCCGAAAATAGCGGGCAGTTCATTGAGTAATAGCAATGCGCAATTGTTTAGAGAGAAATAAATAAACAGGAAGGTAGAACAGTGTTCAAATGAAGAACAATGAATATACGGTGACAAAAAATTAAGATTCTGTCAATATTGTTTTCTTACTGCCACATTCACCGATCTTCCACACAGGCAGGTGCGAAGCCAACAGAAACTGCGGAAGCTCTAGCGACGTTCCTGCTACACGCAACAGACGAAATATTCGGCTGTATACGGCGGCACACGATAAACAAAATAAAATAAGAAATGGCGAAGTTTGCTACTACGCCGCGCAAGCTTACAAACCGAGAAAATTGGAAATTATGAAGACTAATGTAATTTATTTTAGGTTGTTTCTAGTAGAGGCACTAGAACACGGGGAATGTACAAAGCGGCGCGTGAATGCGTAAGAGGAGTGAGGGCCTTTCGCGGTGTACTCCCACGCCGCAGCGCTATGCTGCCCTTTGGTAACAGAGTTCCGCCTCTGCTTTCCAAGCACCGCTCACTCCATCTGCAGGAGTTCAGCGCTTCTTAGGGTTCCTCGATGCGCGCGCCCCCTTTTGCCGCTTTGGAGGGTGGCATAGAGTTTCATAAAATAATACCTAGAGGGGAATCTGGCGCTAGTGTCTACGCGGGCTCTTTCAGCGGCGCTTGTACCCCCATGGGAATTATGGGAAGTACAGGCTTCGGATCTGCTCTAGATGCATTACGTTCTTAAGACTCGAGACGCTTGTTTGCTGAGTGTATTTTAGAGTGACATGAAGTTATGTCTAATTGAAACTTGCTTCAATTTTTTGTACGCAAGCTTTACTGCAAAAGGTTTTTGCGACTAGGCGATAGAAGTAAGACTTTGACAAATCTAGTCATCAGGGTATGCATTGCTCTGCCATTTCGTTCCAGATTTGACATCAAGATACAATGAAACATTCTTTAGAACATTTCAAAACAAACAATTTTGTTTGCCCTCGAAAGTGCACAGTATCCATTTATGGTAATAACAGCACAGTATTAATTGAGAAACTCTTAACGTTTCATATTCTGCGGTGCCAGGTGTGTCGGTTCAAGTGGTCTGCCCCCAACGCACCTCTCGTTTTGTTGTGACGGAGAGCCAGAAGAGCGTGCGGGTGCGTCTACTTCGCGTCGCCTTGCAGTTTATTTCAACAAGGTTTTGCAAGACACACTAACAACAAACGTGAACTCGATGTAATATTCTGCACTGGCATAGGACGCTACATCTATGCGCAGCGGTGAGTAGACGATGCTTCCTTTAAACTGTCCAACACAACTTATACAGCATCAGCGTTGCAGTAAATTGAGAGACCTTGCCCTTTCGAGCTTCTTTGAACAACACAGGCGTAGCTTCAGTCCTTCGCACCCACCCCCTTGCCCAGTCTACGCGAAGAACGAAACTTAAACTGCAGAAAAAGAACCGTAGACAGTTCACTCGCAAGCGCGATTCCATCCGAAGCCTGTACTTCCCATAATTCCTATCAGGGTACGCGATCGCAGCGCCACATTTCTTGCCAGGTGTGATTGTATGAAACTCTATGAAGAGTGGAGACAACCGTGTCGTCTGCTACAGAGTCCGCAATCATGATGCCTTCTCCGCATTCTGTCTGCAGCCGCGATGGCCTGCCAACGAGTGTTGAGTGGCTGCATGCAGAGTTTGTATATTGTTGTTTGTAGAGTTTGTATTTGTATGTAGTTTGAATAAAGTGCGCGGAATGTTAAAGTCCCGCGCATATAATCCAGAGGGCTCCCTTCGATTTGTCCTCGAAAAGGGGTCCTTTACTAGAGGAACTTCAAGCTCCATGGTTACAAGATTTTACTCGTTGTACCTGCACATTTACGAAACGAGATTCTGCACAGATGTCTTGATGAGCCAACATCTGCACGTATGGGTGTCAGCCGTACATTCACCAGAATTTATCTAAAATACTACTGGCCAAAACTGTTAGCATCAGTTCAGCACTATGGTAAAACTTTCCGTAAGTGTCAAAGACGCAAAACTCAATCCGTTCAACCTCCAGCCAATAGAACTGCCGGATGCCTCATTCTAAGAAGTCGGTCTGGATCTCCTAGGCCCGTTTCCGACGTCGACTGCACGCAAGAAGTGGATAGTCGAAGCCACGGACTATCTCACTCGTTACGCTGAGACTGACTCGCTGTACAGTGCAACAGCCCTTTAAGTTACCAAGTTTTTCATCAACAACATACTTCGTTTTCCAGTAGCCAACACTTCGTTTTCTTCAAGAGTACTTACACGAAAAATCCACCTCTATGGTGAAATGCCGCCTCTATTGGAGTCAACGCTTCGATGAAAAGAATTTCTCCATAATCAATTCCCTCTACAGAATCTCCACAACACTCTATTTTCTCTCGGGAAATCATGTCAACCAAGTACTGTGAGCCATCATTTTTAATACAAGAGCATGCTGGCTTGTGCAAAAACTGTTTGACGCATACAAGCTTTAAAGCGCGTTTCATGTCGTAGGCGCTAAGAATGGGCACCCGGGCGGACGTACGGATGGACAGACACACGGACGAATGCAGGGACGGAGGCACAGATGCACGGACAGATGAATGGACGTACATACGAACCCAGGGACGTACGAACAGACGGACGCATGATCGGACGTTCATCGGATGGACGGAAAGACGGACGCACGGAAGCCTGGACGGACTGATGGACACTTCGCACCATTCATCATCATTCCCTTCGTGGATATGCTATGACACTGTTTTTTATTGAGATGTAATGCAATGCAACTGGCTACAACAACTGCGACGACACGCGACATACGACCCACGGCTTAAGAGGCTTTGCCCCTAAAAGAAATAGTTGAAGGCGCCGGCAGCAACAAGCGCACAACGTAGTCGCACATCTTCGTGCAATTGCAGCTTGTGTACAACAAAAGATTAAGAACAACGCATTTGGTGTTATCCAGATTCAACGAGTTTAATACGCATGTACGCAGCATGCGAATGAACGTGTATTGCACCCGATGCACTGGACACCGCAATTAGATACGATCAGAATCAAAATTTTCAACAGTCATTGGCGCCCTTCTGTAGCCGACGTAAAAGAGTCAATCACATCAAGATTTATCGCAATTGAAAGTACCCGTGTGCCATTGTGAAAGTGCCAATTTGAGCATTTCGACTTTATAACTGTCGAAATGCTCAAATTGCATAACTTACGGTGCACAAACACGAATGGTCCATAAGTTGCCCCATGTCGCGCTTGATTTTTACAAGCCACAAGAGTCGCCTTTTCAGATCTTTCGCAAATATGAACATCCTGTAGCCATTTCGCGAGTGATTTGTGCTCTGAGGCTCGCAACATCCGGGCATTTTTCCCAAGAAAATGCCGCGCACGTGGCTCACTCCCACGACGAGACAGAGGGAGCCGAATGGCGGCCACCGATCGGCTGGTGGCACTCACCCCTTCAAAGAGTGGTTCCACCCTCCGAGGGGGCACGCGCATCGAGGAACGCTAGCACCCCTATTCGCTGAGCGCCATCACGAGGTCATGAGTGAGTGAGTGAATGAACTTTATTTGGTCCAGCAAAACGCGACAAAACGTGCACCTGGCTAATCACACGACGGAACCGACAAGTCTAGCCTGCCGGCCCAATCCAGGGCACGCTGGACGGCCAGGATTTGATCTTCGATAATGGGACTTCGCAGGAGCGTGTCCCACTTTTCCTTGTATCGGGCCCAGTGACCGACACTTCTGAGCACTGGCTCTGTGCGGCCCGCAGAACGTAAACGGCGAGACGCTCCGGCGACTCGCTTCACCTGCCGCGAGTGCGTGCTGCTCTCTCTAAGAACCAGGTCCGTGTGGCCCGCGGAACGTAAATGGTGATACGCTTCTGCAACTGGCTTTACCTTCCGCTGGTGCGTGCTGCTCTCTCTGTCCAGCGGGTCCATGGGGCCCGCGAAACGTAAACGGCAATACGCTTCTACAGGTGGCTTCACCCGTCACAAGCGCGTGGCACTCACTCTGAGCACTAAGTTCGTTAAACCCGCGAAACGTAAATGGCGATACGCTCCTGTAACTGGCTTAACCTGCCGCGAGCGAGTGTTGCTCTCTTTGAGCACCGGGTCCGTGTGGCCGGTAAAACGTAAACGGCGATACGCTCCTACCTATGGCTTCACCCGCCACAAGCGCGTGCCGCTCTGTCTGAGCGCTGGATCCGTAGGGCCCACGGAACGTAAATGGTGACACGCTTCTGGAAGTGGCTTCACCCTCCGCGAGCGGGTGCTGCTCTCTGTGAGCACCGGGTCCGTGTAGGACACGAAACGTAAACGGCATACGCTTCTGCCGATGGTTTCACCCGCCACAAGCGCGTGCCACTCTCTCTGAGCACCAGGCCCTTGTGGGTGGCGAAACGCAAATCGTGATACGCTCCTGCAGCTGGATTCACCTGCCGCGTCCGCGTGCTGCTCTCTCTGAGCACTGAGTCCTTGTGGCACTAAAAAAGTACTTCACGACGAGAAACTCATTCAACTGGCTTCACCCGCTGGGAGAACTTGCTGTGAATTCTGAGAACTGGATCCGTGTGGCTCACATAGGTTCACGTGCAGCCTTTCGAATGATTTGCAAAAGAAAGAATCTATTTCGCGTATTTTTTCTCCATTTTCTCGCTCCTAGCTCCACTTCACTCTGCCAGTATACCTACATAGCCCAGCTGGTTAGGATCGTGGGGTGCCCGCCACCCCCTGAGGAACTTCTTTCTTTCTGCCTCGTTCTGCCCCCCCCCCCTCTCAACCATGAGAGTTGCCAAATAAAGCTTCGTACGCGTTGCCAGATGGAACAGGAGGACTGAGTCCGGACTGAGTCCAGGAGGACTGAGATGGAACAGGAGGACAGGAGAACAGGAGGCGTTGCCAGATGGAACAGGAGATGGAGCACGTGGTGGTTCATGACAACGTTGATTGTTTTTGTTCACACTCCCAGTGCAACGAAACGCTCCACTCCTTAAAAAGGCCCTCAGAGAATGCACCAAAAGGGGGCAGTTCTATGCAACCATGTTACGCCTTGATTGCAAGTAACGAGAAGCAGGCTATCGAAGCAAGTGCATTTGAATATTTCTTCAAGCGCGCGGCAGAAGCAACTTACGCTGTGGTCACTTCATAATGTCCAGGGTTCGACAACATTCCTAATGTGCAGGGTTTGACCAAAGTTCGCCTGGCGAGAAAAAATCATTGTTCAATAAAAGATACAGTCGTCATTCGTAAATAACACAAAACAACAGTTGATGTGTCGGCGCAGAATACCTTGATATGGCGCGCTGAAACGTCGATTCTGTATTTTTGTGTTTTTCTTGAACCTTATAAGATTCATGCATCAAAGGTTTTGTAGTTACGGAGCTTGCGTTCTTTTTTTTTGCAGTTCTGCATCTAAAAAATGACACGGAAACTGTGGCCGCACATCGTACGATGTCCATTGAACAAAGTGTATTGAGCAGGGAACATTTTCATTAATTATTTGTATATAAAAGTTGCGTGGAAATCAAGATGGCATGACGCTTCGCTGCTAAAATTGAAGCTGTAACTGCAGATGAACCGCCATGCATATACCGAATCAGCTGGTCTATAAAAGTTAATAATACAGTAACAAAGGAAAAAATAAGTGCTATATGTCGTCATATTAAAATAACGGATTGATGCAAATTAGATGAGACATACTGGGCCATTATAGAATACCTTCATTCGATAGCGCTTCCGTAGTTTGCCTCACCACGAGAGTTTAGTTGTAAGATATGAGCCCGGTAACAAATATCAAAACTCCTAGACAGCCTATCGACAAATGTAGTCCTTTCGCAGAGAGAGATTGATTGCGTGAACGGTATAGACAAATTATTTTAAGAGTGGCGACGTAGATGAGCCAGACACGTTGCTTTTGCAAATTCTTTTATTGCCAGATATATTGGTGCCCTTGAAAATTTTAAGCCCAATAATTTTTGAAGCGTTGAGAAGCGAAGAATCTCATGGTTCTTAAAGGGCAGGCGTAATTTGGTTTTCAAAACTGGCCCACAGGTGTGATCGATGCCGCAGTCCTCGGTACGGAAGGTGGCCCTAGAGGCTTTTGCGACGGACACCACCGCTGGCCGCCTGATCTTCGTTCGGGGTCCACCGATTGCACAACTTGATGCGCTCTAGAATTTCGGTCATTGTGCGGTCAATGTAGTCCACACTCACCTTTCCGCAAAGGAAGAAAATAAAAGAAGCGAATGCTTCATGTTAGAGCGGCGTTTCATTTATTTATTTATTTATTTAATTATCTATATATATATACTGTTAGCCAAAGGCCTCTACAGGGTGGGGTAAAGAAATACACTTCACTTGTTGACACAAGCACTGCAAAATGAAATCAAGAAAGACAAAACAACAGGCAGTTTTTAACAGAGGACCAATTCAACAGGTATAATAATTGAGGTTTACACAATAGTGAACAACGATTGGCATTCTAGCATAATTTCCTAGAACACACTTTACGAAGGCTATATCATATACATCACAAGCTTCAGCGTCGTAGGAACTTTTCCTGCCAACGTGACGTGCAGTTATAGAAAAATACACAAAAAGGAAACATCTCCAGGTAGAAGAGAGGAGGTAACAACGCCTTGATGTGGTTAACTAGAGGAGTATTATGCCATTACCGTCTTTTCAAATTTCTCTGTGGAATTAACTTGAGTTATGCTATGGGGTAGTGCGTTCCATTCTTCAATCGGTTTTGGGAAGAGGGAATATTTAAAGGTGTCAACCTTTGTAAGGATAGGCACAAACTGGTCCTCATGGCTATGTGTAACAACCCGTGAAATACATGGCGTTCTTTTTTCTATAAATCTGTAGGGGTTGAAGTTAAAGTAGTTGTGTTTCATTAAGTGTATGAATTTTAATTTAGCCACTTTTCGTCACAATGAAAGCTCGGGCAATTTTAGTTGAGTCAGCATTTCGGTCGCTGAGTATATATACCTATATTTCGACATTATAAACCTTGCTGCACGCCTCCGTATTTTTTCAATTTTTTTGCTTCGCTTTTTGTATGTGGATCCCATATTAAGTTTCCGTATTCTAGTGCGGGACGTATCAAAGTCAGATATGCAGTTAGTTAGTTTAACATGTCGGGAAGCAAGTTTCAACTTACGTCTAAGTGACCAGAGTTTAACCTCAGCGGCATTACATAAGTTAGTAATATGCTTTTTCCGAGATAAGTCATCTGATATCGTAATGCCTAAATACTTGAAGTGCGTAACGACACACTTTTTGTTTTCCTAGTTATGCGGGCGTATACCGTTTTCTCTTGGTTCATTTTCATTTTCCATTGTGTGCACCAACCAGCAATAGATTGCAGTGCTGAGGCTAACTCTTGGTAATCTTCATGAGAAGATATTTTAGAATATATTAAGCAATCGTCTTCAAGCAGACGAACAGTGATTTTGCTACTGAGGACACTTGTAATATCGTTTATATAACATAGGAATAAAACAGGTCCTAATACTGATCCACGGGGAACACCAAACGTTACATTTAACATTCTCGATTTCTTTACTTTCACCTCCCCGTATTGTGTCCTATCAGCTAAATATAATTCAATCCACCTAGTTATATTTAGGTTTACTCCAAGATCAAGTATTTACAAATTAAACGCGACTGGGAAACGCGATCAAAGGCTTTCGATAAGTCTTAGCGAATTCCGTCTATTTGACCTGTTTCATTAATTATTTCAGCAAAATCATGCACTGTTTCAGCAAGTTGGGTGATTGTAGATAAACGTCTCCTAAATCCATGCTGGTTAGGATATAACCAGTTTGGGCTTTCGAGAAAACTAAACATGCTTTTTGACAATATATGCTCGAGTATTTTACAGCATGCGCATGTATTAAGTATTAGTCTGTATTTTTATACTTTATGTTCATCACCTGTTTTGTGTACTGGTACGACTCGCGCTATTAGCCAATCATGTGGTAGTTTATGCTGCTGAAGAGACGCATTAGAAATTATCATATATATGTTCTAAATGGTGGCAATCCACCATTCCGATAGCAAGATTAGGCAGTTTCACCGATTCTTTGGTGCGCTACAGACAGCTACCTAGTGCATGCTCTGAGCCAGTGCAGGGAACTACGGAAACTTCAGCGCGACAGCGTTAAAGAGCTCGTTTCGTAGAAATTCTCGTATTGTCCTTAACGTATAGTTGCTTGTGAGAGAAAAACAGTGGTATGCGCGCGTGAAAATTCAAAAGAAATGCTAATAAAGGGGTATTTTCTATTCAAGTGGGCCTGGAACTTGTGTGTGGCAAAAAGTGTGCAATCACGGAGCTACGGCCGCGCTTCAAATTGCTTAAAAATAAAAAAAAACACTTCCTGATACACGAATGATTTATAGTGCCAAGAGACATGTAATATGGCATGGCAGGCCTCAAAATGTTCGAACAGCCCAACGAAAGGTTATAATTAACTATCATTCTGAACAACAACGTGTGCGGCTAACCGCAAAAAGAGGCCTGGCACACCACAGATGTACTTACAGTAAACGTAACACGCTCAACATGCCTGAATTATGCCGCCCCCGGAGAGGCGAAGTGATGAAAACAGGCTCGGAGGACATTGTTGCGTTTTACTCTTCGAGGCAAAGCTCTTCCAAGTTCTTGGGTTTTCGCTTTATGAAAGTGCATGACGCAATAAAGTTGGCTGTGAAGTGATGGCGAACGCACATTAGTTGAAACGAAGTGGATGTACCATCACGCCGCACTTAAAGAGACGTTTTAATCATCAAGTCTCGTTCCTATCAAAATGCATCGCATCGCTTTCCGCGAAAGCGTTCGAATTCGTCAAGCACGAGCGCAATAACGAGGACGTACGCACGCTTTGATGTCTTCCTTCCAACGGTCGCACAGGTATCAAAGTAACTGATAGACAATTTTGACGTCTCACTTCTTTCTGATGCAATACGTAGCTAACGACCCACATATCATGCCAGGAAACGTCGTTTACTCGAGGGCAGGATGCTAATCATCAGGAGGAAGTTCTATAACGCCAGACTACCGTTTCGACTTCAGAGAGCGCCGAGTACTCTGCATAGTTTTTATGTAAACAAGGCTGGCTACGCGAGCCACATTCATATTACCATAGCATTTAAAACCCTATATGTGAGACCCTCCAAAAATGCACTGCAGTCAAGGACGTCGTCATCTGTTGTATTCAAGTCTGTGAAAAAAGTGCTTTCTCTACTAAGTATCCTGCTTGACTTTTGGGAGCTGTCCACATTAAGACCACGTTGGTTTGCACGTCGTCGTGAGGTGCGGTGTTTTACGTGCACGACAAATTGATTTTAAAGCGAGGTCTGATACTTTCAAAGTGAGTATCGAGATTTGGCCATACAGCTAAAGTGGTTGCTTGGGCGCCATGGTACGACATAGTGAAAAAGAAACAGCGGGAAAAACGAGAGACCAGGCGAAAAGGGACACAGACATAGGGGACTTTCTATGACCCTCTTCGTCTGGTTTCTCCTTTTTCGTGCTGTTTATTTTTTAACTTTGGCTATACAGAAGTGGCAACATAGGTTACGGCTAGAAAATCTCCAAGGTAATTCTAATGAAAACGCGCGGCTCGTATTGGGGCTCAAAATTAGCTTAAATTGTGTCGATTGTTGTTTACTTTATTTTTTACTTTATTTTAAATTTTTTTGACATATGGTACTTGAAGTATTATTTTTTAAGCACTGCACCAAAATAGCAAGAAACCCTTCACAGTAGTGTTACTGAAATTATGAGCGTATGACAAGCAATGGATTAGTTATGCTTATTTTATATTTTTCGGCGTATGAAAACTGCCAGGTATGATTGTTTTTTTCATCATAAAAAATGCACCTTGATTGATTATTGATTCTGCTTCCCATTATGTATTTGCCACTATTAGACACACGGAAAAAGTTTGTTTGTTATCCCAAATGGATCCGAGAAAAAGGTCACACATTATAAAAATTGGTGTTTTGTTTCTAGAAAAACGCAGCAATAGCGAAGAGGTACAGGCATGTTTCCTGGAAATGTGTCACAAAAGAGGGACACAAAACTATTTTCGACATTGCGAGTGCATAAATGTGCTACATTTAAAAAAAAGAGTAAATCCATCCTGACGTGATCGAAAAATTCGCTAACTAAATTGTTTGAGCAACGCAGTTTTCCTAATTATGTTATGGGCTATATAAGTGGTTGATGGTGTCCAGATGATGCGTGTGTGATATTTGCTGATCGCGTGGTTGCAGAATCTCGTTCCCCGACGCCACCAACAGAATACTGCTGAAGGAGTATAAGAGGGGGATGCCAGAGCGTCATTGTTTGGCTCAGCTGTCGCGTATGCACAGTAAGAATAGCGCACCGGATTAAGCTCAACCATAAACTGCTTCACGTTTAATATTTCCATGGTATACCGCTATGGTCCCGTGAATAATAGTACCAAAAAGGTAGGCTTCACGCGGGCAACATTAAGCGGTGACAGCTAATTTTTTTTGAGGCTCTCCGGCCCGTTGCTATTGTGCGTAAAGAGGAGACTAATCTTTCTGTCCGATATCGTGTTACGCTCGACTGAACTGTACTATGTGGGTTTAATTCTTCAATAGGTTGCTATAGAAGCGATTTTGGGTTATCGATGATTACGAATGAACTGCGCCGCAAGCCACGTAATTGTGAATCTAATTTGTGGCGAGGATCTCCGTCTACTCCCAAACTCTCTTCACGGCCATCATTACTTCATCAATTTTGTTTCGTGCCACAGGTGCGTTCGCTTAGTACGAAGGTGTTCGCTCGGTACAGGCACTTCACGCAAGAAACCATTTATTTCTACACTGAGTGAATATTGCGTGTTTGAGCTAACATTGCAGTCTGCTGAATGTGCAGTCACTGTTCAGGAAACGGCGACACATTTGTAAATGTGTTGTTATTTCCTAACGAATTCGTAAAAAAAGTAGCTGGTTAGAAATGAACGGAGAACACCTAAATGACACGAGAAGAGACAGGTTTTTTTTTGTTCAAGTTGGAAGCGCATAAGCAGTTGAAAGTTCGGTTCAGTTTCTACTTTCTTTGCGTCATGCGCGCATATTAAGGTTTTGTCCACACAGTACTTTTTACATTTTTGCTCAAAAATAGCGAAGCCGAAATATTTTTCTAAGCGTATGGTAAACAATCACATTATCTCAATTAGGTACTGGTGATGTCGCTAACCAATAAGCTCGGCAATAATTGCTAATGGGAAAGAGTCTTTCCTGTTTATCTGAGCACTTGGAGTACAATGGAAGTCTATACAAGGTGTATTAGGACGAGAAAGAAAGAAGCGCGAAATGCGCGTTCTAATTATATATATATATATATATATATATATATATATATATATATATATATATATATATATATATATATATATATATATATATATATATATATATATATATATATATATATATATATATAAAATATATATATATATATATATATAAATATATATATATATATATATATATATAAATACATATATATATATATATATATATATATATATATATATATATATATATATATATATATATATATATATATATATATACATTAAGCTGTTCGAACTGGCGCAACCACGAGTGTAACTCACTGGAAATGTAAAAGACACCTGTTTTCATTGTGAACATCAACTGTATTGTAAAGGTACACTCGGTGGAATACAGCGTGTTAGCATCCTCGTTTTTGCAATAAATTCGCCTAATAACATCTCCTGATAGCGTTTTGTATGAACAAGTTTCATGCGGAATCTATCAGCCACGCTCGTGTTTTGCGACACAGCAAATGATCACGCCACAATGGCCTTCAAGGTCTGCCCATAAAGAGTTATTTTACTTACTTTTAGATATTTCTGTGATGCGTAACCTCTTTACTCCTAATGCATGCGCAGTCTGTTCAAAATATTCAGATATAATCAACCGAGCGAATTGAAGAGGTTGTAGTGCGTTGTTTGAATCACTGAGCAGAGAAGTCGCATAAGGTGAAATACTTTTTCATTTCTTATGTGATTCTCAAAAAGAAACGAAAAGTGAGCCCCGTAACTGTCTGCATCAGTGTGCGACACCTCAGCGGAAGCTCACGAGGGATTGGGGTAAGGAGGGATTAAAAATATAGGATTAAAGGTATATAGATAGAGAGGGGAACGGAGAAAGCATGGCGCAGGGACAGCGACACCAAGAAGCTAGGAGAAGATACCAAAGATGGACATGGTCGCAGGAGCCCTAGGACGGGGAACCACTAAATGAGAGCTCTTGTCGGCGGCAGGAAATGGCGTAGGGCGAGCCAGTCAGCCACAGCTGTGCTCTCCTCGGAGATCGCAGGGCCACAACCGATCGGCACGACTTCCAGCGAGCGAGTTCAAATATTCTGTCACACGAGTTTATTTCCAGCGAACTTCTCGTAGATTACTTCAGAAACCAATGTTCTTGGAGGGAGTAAATTCTCTGTTTTTATTGATATGTGCGGTTTAACGTCCCATAACCACCATTTCACTATGAGGGACACTGCAGTGGAGGACTCCGGAAATTTCGACCACCTGGCGTTCTTTAATGTGCACCGAAATTTGAGCACACAGGCTCACGGCAATTTCGCCTCCATCGAAAATGCAATCGCAGCAGCCGGGATTCGATCCCGCGACCTGCGGTTCAGTAGCCGAGTACCTTATCCACTGAACCACCGTGGCGGGGAGAGCGAATTCTCTGAGATCAATTCTCTGCAGTCATGTAGAAAGCAGTTCTTCGGCATCTTCTCTGCACGGAATGTGAAAATAAGCGAGATTCTCAGGTTACGTTCAGTTTCTGCTAAGCTATACTTCCTCGCATATGCATGTAAGGATAAAAAACCGCAGAAATACTTCTAGAAACGGTGCCTATGCGAAAATCATGGCCGCGCTGCGCGTTCAACGTGCGTGCACCGACAGCGCTTGGAAGGGATATGGCGTTGCGAAGTCACGTGATGTGAGTGAGCCAATCGCATCCACGGTGGCCTGCGGGAAACGGATGTCACACTCAGAATTTTTTAAAGCCGATAGTCTTTCTTGGGGACCTTGGACGCAAAAATTTTGGTCTGGCTTTCAGTACATATGCCTGTTTGTCTGCCCTCAATGGTACCTTAAACGGCATCAAAGTGGCGAAACGGTATCCAAACGGCCGACCACATCCGCAGCACCAACTAATATTGCTCAAGATTCAGCGTTCATACTTGTGCGATTGTCAATTAAAAAGCAGTTACTGTGCATATCTGAGACACCATAAAAACACTTCAATAATCTGTATGTGTCTCTAACTAGAAAAGGCACACATAAGTAATTATAAGGACCGTAGCGTTTTTCACATTCGGTGAGTAGGCAACGCTTGCAAGAAAAGGCAAGTATTTCCAACACTTTGCTAAGACGACACGGTGGTGGCACCTACGTGTCGCCTCGCGTTGTACACCTTATGACCACCGAGACGGGCGCGTAGGGTGCGCGCGCTTCGTTTTCCTAGCTAACTGCCAGATGGCGCTCTTGTCTCACACGGGGCGTGACTTGATGTAGTAGTTCGCCTCCGCTGCATGCTAGAGGCACTAACGTCACGCCTCTACCAAACAATTCCTAAACTTTCTTGTGCAGGACATCAAATAAACGTTTTGTTCGCTCTCTCCAGATGCAAGACTATCGTCTTTCGACGACATTTGCAGTGTAACATGCAAATACGGGGCCAATTTTTCTTGGGTGAATCGAGCTACCCCAAAGCGCCGCTCGCGGTGATTGGAACCGGCTTTTTAAAAGTTAGTGGCAGAGTGACAAAGTGATACGCTAAGGAAGACTTTTTTCTCGTTGTCTGCTGAGGATTGAAGCCTAATAAGTTCCGTTATTACACAAATTTTGATCATTCTTTTTTCGTTCACCTGAATATTCTGCACTGCAGCGCTGACGGACAAAAAAAAAAAAAACATCGCAGCCACCCCCCCCCCCCCAGGCGGCGCCAGCACGCATCGTGACCTGAGCAAGTTCATTCCGCCGACGTGGCACCCCTCGATGGATGAGGCCCTGCACAAGAAGCTCCAAAGTTCAAGAAACTCTCAAAAAGCGCGAAAAATTTGAGCGCTGGTAGTGGACATCTGTCTTACAACCCGATGGGGCTGCGCTATTGCTGTTCCATTCAAGGGCCAACCTTAAGTTCAAAATACTATTGTCATAACTGAAGGCTATACTTCTTTAGAGACTGCTCAATTTTAATGAAGAAAAAACTGCTGTTTACAACAGGCTGTTTTATCAAGTACTGAGTTACCAGTATTTTGTAATTGTTTTTGTTCTATATAGGTGACTCGTTCCAGCCTTTATCATTATCTTAATACTTGTGTTCGGCGGCAGATGTGGTGCGTTCGAATGGGTCTCGTGCTGTCTCGTTTTAGTGTAAATATTTCGTGGCGCGGGCGCTGAGAGAAAAGGTTTTGGTCTGTTTTTTTTTTGACTAACTAAAATGCTGTCGCTGAGCTCGTCCAACTAACTTCGGCAGAACGAACGAATTGGTGAAGCTTTGGCGGGGTGAACATAGTTTCAAGCCACGACATTTTGAAGGCACTTATTGACTTATGGAACGTCGAAACAGGCGTGGTCGTGTCAACTTTCTCTTGACTTTAGATGCAGCGAATAATTACGACATGCGTGAGACATTCGATGGAGATTCCTGACCTCGATCTTTTTCACATTTTGGATTATGTTCATGATGGAGCCAGCCACGCGGGGATCTTGGCCGGCTACCAGCTCCGGGTTTGGCAGAGGCACCTTGCGGTCACCGTTGTCAGCCGTCGACTCGCCCTTAGAGAGGGGGTGCCTGCACAGCGAGCAATTTCAGTGCACAAACGCATGCATCCAATAGAGCGCCGTCAAGCATAATCTGCAATATGTAGGACTGCGATGAATGACCATTCGAATAATAACTTTATAGGCGTTCGGAAATCCATGTATTGCGCACATTCCTTAATTTGCTTTTTTTCCTAAAAGAGGAATACACATTTAGACGGCAAACATTTGACAATATTTGTTGTTCTCTTAGTATGACGTTTTTGTGAATATGTGGGCCAAGTAATACAGAATCCTGGTATAATTTTTTAAAAGAAAATATGCTTGACAGAAATGCGTTTGGATGGGCAAAATTATAAAAAGTACGTGTGTTGCGTGACCAGAAGTCTAATGTCGATAGTCTCCTAGCACACCTAAAATCATTTAGGCTGGCGATTCCATTCACGGCGGAACGTGAAACAAACAACATTCTTCCTTTACTCGACATTGTAATTTTGCATTGCATATGGTCTATAAGGTGGCGTGCAAGGTTATTTGAAATGGTTGATTCAAAAATTATAGAATTCTTGACTGCGCGTCCAAGACGCAGTACCTCGGGCTTATCCGCCTCTTTCCTTAGCTCGCCCATAGAGTGTTTCCTCATTTTTCGCCGTACAAAGCTGCGAAATGCTGCTGCCTTTTACAAAGCTGCTATGGGAAGGAAACATAAGGAGTCAATCATTCGTTCGAAGGTGGCTGGGGCGTTACATAGGCCGAAGGGCATGAACTTGAACAGATATAGGCCATAGGAAGTGATGAATGCAGTCTTTTCACTGTCTATTTCATCTACCTCTATCTGCCAGTAGACGGAACGAAATCTATAGAGGAAAAATAGTGGGACCCATAGAGGCAATCAAGAGCATCATCAATTCGTGGTACAGGGTACACGTCTTTTTTTGGTAATTTTGTTGAGGTGCCGATAATCAACGCAGAAACCACATGCACCGCCTTTCTGGCGGACTAGCACTACTAGAGAAGCCCAAGGGCTTTAGGAGTGCTCAATGATGTCCTTTGCGAGCCTTTTGTCGACCTCACTTTGGATAATGTGATGCTCGGCCACCATTACCTGATATGAACGCCTATGAATAGGATGCTCATTACCAATGTTTATGCGGCGGGTCATACCAGTAGCTTTACCAAACGGACGGCCACTGAGTTCAAAAACGTCGATATAGGACAGGAGAACCAGGCGGAGCTCGTCAGTCTGCTGCGGCGTTAAGTTGGAAGCGATCATCGACGTAATATCGCTGTAGAAACAAGTGTCAGATTGATTTTGAGTGTTGGGGTCAGAAGAAGCGGCCATCGTAAAAACATCTACCGCATTGTCTTCTAAGGTGCAGAGCAACGCCAAAGAGATCCCTTTTGACAGCACTTGAGGCGTCAAGCTAAAGTTGACAACTGGAAGACACGTGGTATTTCCTGCGATGGACAGAATAAAGTGCGGCAATGTAATGCCACGATTTATTAGGACATCGGTGATGGGGGTGAAAACAGTCACCGTCGGGAACTGGTGGTATTGAGACGAGCTTTATATACGTCAGTGTCTGTGGAGGGAGGCGCGCATGTCCCGTTGTCCAGAGGCGACTCGGCCATTGTGCAAGAGATTCTGATGCGGGCAAGTGTAGACGGAGCGTACGGGTCGATCAGTCTATGAGGGCAGAATGCGCGGACAGGAAGTCGAGGCCTGAGATTATGTCGTGGGGGCATTTATAAAAGATGGTGAAGAAAGCAACTGTGTGTCGATCAGCAATGCTTACATGAGCGGAGCACATTCCAACGATAGATCCGCAACACGGACGAACTGAGTGGTCGTAGGTGTGAGATCCTTCTTCAGCTTGCGGCGAAATTAACTCGTCATCACGGAAAGTTGAGTGCCAGTGTCGGCAAGATCAGTGACATATACGCTACCTACTTGTACGTCTATAAGGTTACGTTTTGTCCGTATCGTCAAGAGAGGGTATTCTGTCGATGGATGGATGGATGGATGAATGAATGGATGGATATGGCTGTGCCCTTTAGATCGGGCGGTGGCTAGCGCCACCAAGCCGTAATACTTAATGAACCAAAAACTATATATATATATATATATATATATATATATATATATATATATATATATATATATATATATATATTTCTTTAAATAGTGAAGTGGAGGATTCGTACTTTGCAGTGAAAGGTTTAATTTTCACTCGTGCCTTGACTTTAGCCACCAAACAGATAATTTCCTTCTAGTTAATTATACTCGCTTAAAGTCTATTTTGGCTTCCCTGTCCCTAAACCCCAGTGCTTTAAAAATCTCTGCGCCATCATCCTGAACTATCGGGTGAAGCCGTTTACAAACCATTTTCAAGTGTTCAGCTGTTTCTTCTTCCTCTCCAAACACACTGTATACTGTGTTTACCCCTTCGTATTTGGCCCGATATATCTTGGTTCGCAATACTCCCGTCCTGGCCTCAAACAGTCGAGAACTACCCCGAGTATTATCATAGATCATTTCCTTGGCAATTTCCTGCTTAAAAGTTCGATAGATCTCTAGTGCGGACTTCTCAATCATACCGATTCTCCACATATTGGTCTCAGCTTCCTTCACCTTCTTCTTAACCGATAATTTTTTTTGGTTTGGCCCCCTGCTGTTTTCTAAGTATTTACCAGTCAATTTTCTGGTTCGCTTCCTTCATTTTGTATCAAAATTCTTCATGTACAAGTAGCTGAATACCTTCCTAGCCGAACGCTCCTGCCCCGTTTTTCTCAATCGCTTCTCAAATTTTATCTTGCTGCTAGCTTCCCTGCCCTCAAATGATGTCCATCCCATATAACCTTGTACTCCCTGCTTTGGTATATTCCCGTCAGCTCCTAAAAGAAGCCTACTTATTCCACGTTGCTTAATTTCTAATCTTGCTTGAACTTCTGATATCATGCACAAGACCTCATTGCCGAACGTCAGACCTAGAACCATGACCCCTTTCCATATTCCTCTCACAACATCATATTTATTGTAATTCCACAGTGCCTAGCTGTTTTTCATTACCGCTGCATTCCTGTTACCTTTAGTCGTCACGTATGTTTCGTGTTCCCTTAGGTAGTCGGCCCCATTGCTTATCCATACGCCCAGATATTTGTATTTATCTGTTATCTCTAGCGTGACCTCCTGTATTCTAAGCTCACTACCTTCATTGTCATAAAAATCATGACTGCTGATTTTTCCTTACTGAATCTGAAATCTAACCTATCTGCCTCATTACCGCAGATGTCCACCAATCTCTGCAAATCTTCCTTGTTGTCGGCCATTAGCACTACATCATCTGCGTACATCAATGCTGGTAGTGCCTGTTCAATGAGTTTTTCTTGTTTCACGAAAGAGAGGTGAAGCCCAGTCCACTTCCCTATAATTTGGCCTCTAATCCTTGCAGGTACATCCGTCAGTCCGAGTGATGCAGCGCCACCTTCGGAAGCTGCAACACTTGGTTTTCCGTCGAAAAACCTCGTGGAAAGGTGGCGAAAGACTGTCGGCGGGGCTGTGGAGAACGAGACTGGCGACGTTGGGGGAATAGAGAGCGGGAGTAGCTGTCTTTTATAGCAGGTTACTGGGCAAAATGGTCACGGCTGGCCTCATGGCGATAGGCAGAACGCGTATCGAAGGGACGTGCAGGGATGTGCAGGGACGTGGAAGGGCTTGTGCAGGAGGAACCCAGCGACTTTTGCAACGGCTAGAAATGTGCCCGATTTAGTGACATGAGAAGCAGATCGGCTTGTCATCGTGTGTTCGCCATTGCATCAACAGATGACACATTGTTGAATACCAACAGGTTGAAAACATCGTCGGCGATACCCTTTAGAATATGCGCAACATTGTCAAGCTCCGACATGTTTTCGTCAGCTTGGCGGCATAGTGAGAAGACGGCCTGAATGTAACTGATGTGGGACTCCGTGGAAGATTATGCGCAAATCGAACACTCATTGTTCACAGCTTCACGACGACCAAAGTGGTTGCTAAAAAGCTCACGGATCTTTTCCTTGAAGCTGTACAAGCTTGTAATGTCATGCTCGTGGTTGGCAAACAAAACACGAGGGATTACATCGAGATAAAAGATGACGATCGAAAGCATATGTGTGGGGTCCCACCTGTAAGTGGTGCTGACGTGTTCGTAGAGGCGTAGCCAATGTCAGAATCCTCGAGAACACGTCAGGGTCTTTGAGGGCGGGAAGCGTCACGAAAGTTGTCGTAGGAGCTGGGTTGACAGGCCGGGAAGAAGGGCGGGCAACCGGGGAGGATGTAGCCGAGTCTCGAGTGGTCACGTTGAAAGCCGCGAAGGAGCGTCCGCTTCGAAATTCCGTGGCGAGGACGGGGATCGCACAACTTCCCCAAATATGTTACGTGAAGTAGACTGACTCAGAGGGGTAGTCACAGATGTATTTTCAGCCGGTTAAGCGAGCAGCGCCAGCCACAGAGATTTGCTCGTGCCAGTCTATATGCTTTTATTCTTCGTCTCCATGCACTGGCACGCAGCAATATTTACAACATATGTACATAGCGTAAACGAGGAAGCTTCCGACACTTGATGCCCTCGGAATTTATAGGCACCGAGACCCTCGAGGAGGAGGGCACCGCCCGTTGTTGGGCGCGCATAGCGTCTCTGAGGGACGCGTTCAGCGTCTTTGACGGACGCCTCCGGTGTCCGTGAAAGACGCGTCAGTGGCTCTTAGAGAAACACCAGCAAGGGGGTTGAGAGAGCACTGCCCAGTGCATAGCGAGTCCATGACAGCATCTCTGCTGGGCTGACGATGAACTAATGGACAAGGATCTGCAGCTACTGCCTGGAGGGTCACTGTTTAGGAGGCCGAAGTGTCCACTCTTGCATATGCCGGGAACAGCTGATGGCGCATAACGTCGGACCCGGCTAGACGTCGCGGACTCAGCTCTGACCTCCGGGCTCACCCTCTGCAGATGCGCCATCACATTGAAACCCGCAAGCGCCATACTCTACCCCCTAAGACCTGCCAGGCTCATTGTACAAGAATGAGTAAAGTTGGCAAGCGAGAGGAAGAAGAATTCGCGGTCCACTCAAGCAATCGCGTCCCATACCAGACGGAGGGACTTCTTTACCACCTGGCTCGATCCGATACACAAAGACACTTTGTAACATAGTTCGTTGGCACGCGTTTCTCAAATCCCTTGGATGCATAACGGAATCGCCCTCCACGGCGCAGCATTGACGGGGCTCTATCCGAAAAAACTTGTTTCCAAACGCATGAAGGCAGGAGCATCTGAACGACATTGCCCTGCATCCAAACGCCTTTCTCTGCCTCAAATCGAGAATTCGATTCCTCTCTCTCTACCTCTGTATCATTGTCCGTGTCTTCAGTCTTCGGTCATGCTTATGGAGTTCATTGTAGTAACGAGTGACATACCCGGATCGGCAGCAACAAGCTCAAAACTTTCTGCCTGACATTCACCCACGCTAACCGAGAGGCATTAGCGTGTTATTTCAATAGAGCCCTTCCGGAGAAACTCTACCTCCGACTTTGTACTCGGTGCTTTGACGAGTGCGTCTGCACTCTTTTCCTGCTGAGCTGGAAATACCGCATCTGCCGTGCGCTGAGAAATTAAATCCTTCTGACTTCCAGCCAGGCTAGTGGTGTATCTTACCTCATACTGCCCAGGAATGCTGTCATTACAATCTAACTCACGCGCGCGTTCTGTAAACCTAGCATTCGCATCACCACTAGTGGCTTCGCTTTTGTACATTGAACACCCACATGCCTCCTAAGCACAGTCTGGAGCTCAAGCCGCTTTAATTCGGAAAGAAGCAATGGTCCTTTTAATTCATCAGCATGCTTTCCTTTTTCCTCAGCACGCCCTTTTTTATTATTTGCCTCACGCTTTTTAGCTTCAGCTGAGCGCTTTTCCTCGTTGGCATGGAGCTCCTTAATAATTTATCAAGAATGGTGAAGCTCTCACTCATATAATCATAAGGCAAGTAATGCCTGAATGATGTGCGGCTTCCGTGCGGCGTTCTCCACGTCCTCCCTCAATTCCACACAAAGCAAAACACATCAGGCTTGCGTAGCGAATTTAGGTACATAACCACAAGCTCAGACATCAAACTCTTCTCCCTATCTATTCTCCATCAATATCACTAAAGAAAATTACGCAAAAAACGCTAAAGTTTGATACAGATAACCTACCAGTTTCAAGCTTCAAATCAACCTTTAAAAGCTCGGCAAATCTTGAAGGAAAACAAAGTCTGACACTCACGTCAATGCAGTAATAGGTTCTGTTGCGTTGCCCAGGTTTCAGCATGTTCAATTTGCAAGGCCCACTGCCATCACACCGCTGCTACCAGTTGTTACGAAGAAAGTAGGGCCCCACAGGGTTCTTGGGTAGCGTGTCGCAAGGGCCAACGGATTGGGCAGGAAGGATCCAGACAGTGGCAAGGCAAAATGCCGCCAGAAGGAAAAAAAGCGTGTATATTTACAACGTATATACAAAACGTGGACGAGGGAACCCCCGACACTTGATGCGACGGCCTTTTATAGGCGCCGAGACGCTCGAGGAGGAGAGCACCGCCCACTGTTGGGCGTGCGCAGCGTCTTCGAGAGACGCGTCCGGCGTGTCTGATGGAGACTTCTGGTTTCCGTGACGGTCGCGTCACTTTCTCTTGGAGGAACACCAAAAAGGTGGGCGAGAGAGCACTGCCCGGCACGTAGCAAGTTCATAACAACACTGATACGATGCCTTCCGGATAAGAGCATGACATCCAGCGCTGTAGTTATCTCTTTGCGGCGAAGTAACCCGCAAGGTGTGAACGGAGTAGTTTCTTGCACGGCGGTGTTATAAGCGAACGTGTGTAGGGAAGAATGTCAGCCCCAGTTTTTGTGGTCTTGGTGAACGTGAAAGAATAGCTTGTTGACGGCCGTCTTCTTGAGTTTCTCTGTAAAGCTATTCCTTTGTGAATGGTATGCAGTAGTTTTTCGATAAACGGTTCCGCTAAGCTGCATGACGCCTTGTATCATCCGTTCGGTAAGACCTGTTCCACGATCAGTTAGGACAACTGCTGGTACTGCACAACCCAGGATGGGGTTCTGATTGAGAAAGTGGGCAATATTACTGGCGCTGTCACGTTGTAGTGCCTTCGTTGCTTAATATCGCGTCGTGTAATCAGCAACTAAAATGTAGCGTATTCCATCATGAGACTTGGTGAAAGGTCCGAGCATGTCCATGCCAATTTGTTGAAACGGTTGTGCTCGAAGGGCAACGGGCTTCGGAAAAGCGGGTGTGCACTGAGGTGGTGCCTTGCAGCGCTGGCATTCGCGACACGTTTTAAGTAATGGTTCACGTCCCGACTGACCTTTGGCCTGTAGTAGTGTTGGCAAATCCGGGCCAAAGTACGCGTGAATCACAAAGGGCCGGACGAAGACTTATCGTGACAGACAGACATCCACTCGTAACACTGATTGGATGATGATCAGGTGTTCAATTGCAGGTGGTCACACGTTCTTTATACACAGGATATTGCTGCGAACAAAGAACGATGATTGCGATCATGAAAATGCTGGTGGCGGATGCAAACTGTGGTCTTCAAGATAGTTCATAAATTTTCGAAACTCGAAATCGCTTTTCTGATTATGAGATGTTCAGCCAACTCAGATGCACTGATATCGCAGTGAAAACGATCACCTAACGCGTTTCTAAGGGGAGCTCGAAAGGCAGTCCACGTTAGTCTGCCTCCGGCTAGACTTGCAAAACTGTAAGGTTGAATTCTTGAAGGTATAAGCTCTGCCTGGCCAGACGTCCGGAGGGGTTTCTAAGATTCGCCAACCAGCAGATGGCAAGATGATCGGTAACAACTCTGAACTGGCGGCCATACAGGTACAGTCTGAATTTACCTATCGCTCAGACAAGAGCTAGGCACGCCTTTTCAGTCACTATCCAGCTAGCATAAGCAAAATCCAGCTAGCATAAGGAATTGGACATTCGATGTCATCTTGCCACTGGACTAAGAATGCACTATTGACATCGACTGTAGCGGGTATTGTGGTGTCACCTTTGATGTTTGCGGAAATCAGAGCAATAATTGATCATGGTACATCATATATCATGATTCCGTGGGCCTTTGGCGGACGCCTTGAAGCGAAAACCAAGAGGCATCATAGTCAAGCAACAAAGAAGCGATATATATTTGAGCCTGACGCAGTTACCCATCAACCCGGTTCTGCATGACGTATTGTGTGTGCACGCGCCTGTTCAAAGCCATGGAATGTTTACCCAAGAAATGCCGTTTCCCCTGGCATTCATTCGTATATGTGTAACTAGTTACCTTTACAGTTCCGCGATCCTAAATAAAACGGTGGTGTTCCCACGTTCATCCCAAAAGAAACTATAGTTACAGGCACGCCGTTCCTTAGAACGCCGTTCCCTACACGCAAACGTTAAAAACGTCTTCGTTTAGCGTTTAGTCGAAAGAATGCCAACCAGGATTGTGTTAAAGATGACATTGAAACTACAAAAATGTTATCAAAAGAGCTGATTACAATAATATAGACGCCATCTGCGAAGTTTACACACCCTGGAATGCACCACTCTATATGCTGAAGCGTAGAATAGCACTGAATAAGTGCTACAGCACCCTAAAGACAGACTACGGCAATTTATTTAAGTCAATAGATGCCACTGAAGTTTCTTTTGACAATTTCATATTTTCATTTTATTTATTAAAAACATAATCATTACACTTTGCCTTGGGGGACACGACCAAAGGCTAAATAAACGGCTGAATAGGTCGTGTCACCCTGGCAGCAAAAGCATAAACACACCAACAAGAATTTGTTGTACAGAGCACACTGGTACATAATAATCCGGAATGATAACAGGAATAAAGAAAATTAAAAGTTCACAAATATATAAACACAGCTGTCTTAAAGTGATAATGATTTAGCGAACGTGTACTCATTTTGAGCCACAAAGAAACTTAATAAAATAAAAATAGTCTCTCACGGCTATTGCGAGAGAAATGCACAAAAACATAATCAACATTCACTAGAAAACAAAATCAATAGAACTGGGCACGCTTATGTACAGAAGGAGAAATGTACGAGCATACCAATCAGAATTTTTCAACTTTCGTTATTCATCCGAAATAGTGGACTTGGGAAAACCGTAGAAAACCCTCGAATATAAGCTTTTGGTTCCTCGGCTTGGCTTTCCACTTGTCCCACTGCGCGTGACGTTCAAAGTGCCGGTACTGCCGAACGTACTGAGTAGGCAAGCAACGATCGTATGTGTTTGGCTCGAAAATCAGAGGTTTGCTGGCCTAAAACCATGGCACATAACTGCGAAAATTTCGACCATCTGGCGTTCTTTACCGTGCATTGAAATCGCACAGTACTCGGGCTCTGTATTTAACCTTCACCAAAATGCGAATGCCACGGGCGGGATCAAACTCTCGACCTTCGGGTCAGCAGCTGACCATCACAACCACTGTTGCACCAAAACGTAAACGGCAGGGCTTCGCCGGTGTCCCTGACGTAAAAAAGTTTTAAACTCTGCGCATTAGGAAACATGTGGCTACTGAAAGTTTACATAAGTAATGAAGCATAATACATTTGTTTACGTTATGTGCTTGCCCGACTTATCTTGCGCCATCTGATGGCATCACCTCTGGAGGCCTCTCAAGCTCAAGCCTAGTGTAATGAAGTGGAACGCTAACGCCTAGTTTATGGGCAAACTGAAACACTCCTATAGAGGAAGAGTGCATAGGTTGGTGTACAGCAGCGCCCAATTGTGCGGCGACAGGATTGGCGAATAGTATCGGAGAAGTAAGAGCCGTCTTTTGCTGGATGCGCTGCTTACTGAACCTCGAAAAAACTTGGTATAAACAAGTCTCAGAACTCTAAACAAGCAATACTACAGGTCATTTTCAGCTAGAGTCACAACAAAAATGGTGCAGTGTGATCATGTTTCCGCTGAGCATTTGCTCTTCCAGCTTTCGTCCTCCGTGCTTGTTGCGTCACTTTGCATGATTTACGGTTTACGTCCCTGTGTACGGCACTCAATAAAAAAACCGCTAATCTTGTATTCTGTGACTCATTTATTATTTCACTCGAAATCGCAAGACATTTCTACTATCAGGCACTCGACACGAGCATCTCGGGACCATAGAAATGCCATTATTTATCGATATTGTAAAATAATCGCTGTAGTGGCCTTATACTGAGCGCCTTCTACGTTGAACCACAAAAAAAAAAGATGGAAAAGAAGAGCGATTCTGTGGTTAGAGTGAAGATTGCATGATTAACACACTCTTTTAGATCATACCATCGGCTCGCTTCATATGCTGTTACAGGAAATACATTCTGAGTCAACACCAAATCGCGGCTATCTTTCTTGGACCAAAATAAAATAAAAACAAATGCCATTGCAGTGGCAATATTTTCCGTCACGTGGTCGTGAGGTTCTCCGCTTGCTTTCTGCATTTTACAGCGAAATATGTTATGAGATCACAACTCGGGTCACGCGCAGTTGTCCGCCGCCGCCGCCGCCAGTGACCATAACCATATCGCGTGAGATTAAGGGAAGAAAAAAAAAAGCTAGCACCAATGACACTTTGTGGCTTCAATGCGAGTGCGCCGGGTGCGAGACCAGTATTCCACCACTGAACCACACCGGTGCTTGGGACTTGCTGGCAAAACTGCCTTAGGCAGGCTTGATGTCGCCAAAGTCATCGCGTTAATATGACTTGCAGAGAGTTTTAAAAGAGCGAAAGAAGCACCAGTCGTCGCACAATGCGAATAGCTCACCGAATGAGTCATCCAATGTCCCAATCTATTAAAAAAAGCTTGTTTTTGATCACCTAAAAACTGTGGCGCATACCCACTTCAGGTATAGTTTCTCATCGTCGTCAGCCACTGCATGAATAGTTGACGCGAAATTCCTCGTAAGTGTTCAGTGGATACGACGCTTCTCAGAAGAATGACGAGAATACCATTGCGAATGCCAGCCTACTGAAGCAAAAATTATAATATTATACCCTAGTAGGTATCAAGCAAGTGCGCTTGCAGTAGTTACTCAATGAGTGTTGTTAAAGGCTTTGAAAGGCCGCTCTTCTAGCTTTCGCAGCGACTGTGCGGAAGCCGGGCGTTTTTTGATCCCCTTCATGCCATGCAGTTATTACGAACAAAAAACACACTGACCTGACGGGCCGACTGAACCTCTTCTTATCGGGTTTCTTGCCGCAGCGGTGTTCTACGTGGTCGTCCTCCATGGCTGCTGCTTGTTTGTTTGTTTGTTTGTATCCTCTAATCCATGGCTCATACCCACTCTGGGGGATTGGCCAAGAGAACATATAGTCTCATATGGACGATAACTGCATCGTTGCTTACAACGAAAAAAAAAGAAGGGGGGTTTGGGTAGTTGTATAGTGAAGACAGTATGTTAAAAAAAGAGAAAGAAACCAAAGATTTAGATAGTGAGAAAAAAGAATCAACAACAAAGTAGACACTAATAGCTACAACTTGATTTTAGGAGCCGACCAGACAGCTGGTTTTGCCAAACCCGATTAATTTGGTATGTCACGGATTTATCCAGAATTGAAAGTTACTTTTCGACCCGTTTTTTTTTTTTTGGGGGGGGGGGGGGGTATCTGTTAACGTGGTGCCCGCACGTTTCTTCGTCTTAGTCGTCTGCCAACTGCCAGTTGACCATCAGGTGCAGGAAATTGCATAAAACGCGCGCATGATATTGACTGCCTGTCGTGTACATGCTGTTCCTAACATCTCCGTGGACACCCCATTGGCGACATCTGACAAAGCTATGTATTAGCTAAAAATTCTCTCAAATTGGGCCATGCCACTTGTACCATGCAGGTTAACCTTACGTTCACTAACAAGGCATATAATAATACACGACAACGGAATACATTATCTACTCCTCCAGTTCTGGAGCAAGCTCTTTGGCTGTCCAAAAATAGCGGGCAGTTCATTGAGCAATAGCAATGCGCAATCGTTCAGAGAGAAATAAATAATCAGGAAGGTAGAACAGTGTTCAAATGAAGAACAATGAATATACGGTGACAAAAAAATTAAGATTCAGTCAATATTGTTTTCTTACTGCCACATTCACCGATCTTCCACACAGGCAGGTGCGAAGCCAACAGAAACTGCGGAAGCTCTAGCGACGTTCCTGCTACACGCAACAGACGAAATATTCGGCTGTATACGGCGGCACACGATAAACAACATAAAATAAGAACTGGCGAAGTTTGCTTCTACGCCGCGCAAGCTTACAAACTGAGAAAATGGGAAATTATGAAGACTAATGTAATTTATTTTAGGTTGTTTCTAGTAGAGGCACTAGAACACGGAGAATGTACAAAGCGGCGCGTGAATGTGTAAGAGGAGTGAGGGCCTTTCGCGGTTTTCTCGCACGCCGCAGCGCTATGCTGCTCTTTGGTAACAGAGTTCCGCCTCTGCTTTCCAAGCACCGCTGTCTCCATCTGCAGGAGTTCAGTGCTTATTAGGGTTCCTCGATGCGCGCGCCCCCTTTTGCCGCTTTGGAGGGTGGCATAGAGTTTCATAAAATAATACCTAGAGGGGAATCTGGCGCTAGTGTCTACGCGGGCTCCTTCAGCGGCGCTTGTACCCTCACGGGAATTATGGGAAGTACAGGCTTCGGATCTGCTCTAGATGGATTACGTTCTTAAGACTCAAGACGCTTGTTTGCTGAGTGTATTTTAGAGTGACATGAAGTTATGTCTAATTGAAACTTCCTTCATTTTTTTGTACGCAAGCTTTACTGCAAAAGGTTTTTGCGACTAGGCAATAGAAGTAAGACTTTGACAAATTTAGTCATCAGGGTATGCATTGCTCTGCCATTTCGTTCCAGATTTGACATCAAGATACAATGAAACATTCTTTAGAACATTTCAAAACAAACATTTTTGTTTGCCCTCGAAAGTGCACAGTATCCATTTATGGTAATGACAGCACAGTAATAATTGAGAAACACTTAACGTTTCATATTCTGCGGTGCCAGGTGTGTCGGTTCAAGTGGTCTGCCCCCAACGCACCTCTCGTTCTGTTGGGACGGTGAGCCAGAAGAGCGTGGGGGTGCGTCTACTTCGCGTCGCCTTGCAGTTTATTTCAACGAGGTTTTGCAAGACACACTAACAACAAACGTGAACTCGATGTAATATCCTGCACTGGCATGGGATGCTACATCTATACGCAGTGGTGAGTAGACGATGCTTCGTTTAAACTGTCATACACAAATTATACAGCACCAGCGTTGCAGTAAATTGAGAGACCTAGCCGTTTCGAGCTTCTTTGAACAACACAGGCGTAGCTTCAGTCCTTTGCACCCACCCCCTTGCCCAGTCTACGCGAAGAACGAAACTTAAACTCCAGAAGAAGACCCGTAGACAGTTCACTGGCAAGCGCGATTCGATCCGAAGCCTGTACTTCCCATAATTCCTATGAGGGTACGCGATCGCAGCGCCACATTTCTGGCCAGGTGTTATTGTATGAAACTCTATGAAGAGTGGCGACAACCGTGTCGTCTGCTACAGAGTCCGCAATCATGATGCCTTCTCCGCAATCTGTCTGCAGCCGCGATGGCCTGCCAACGAGTGTTGAGTGGCTGCATGCAGAGTTTGTATATTGTTGTTTGTAGAGTTTGTATTTGTATGTAGTTTGAATAAAGTGCGCGGAATGTTAAAGTCCCGCGCATATAATACAGAGGGCTCCCTTCGTTTTGTCCTCGAGAAGGGGTCCTTTACTAGAGGAACTTCGAGCTACATGGTTACAAGTTTTTACTCGTTGTACCTGCACCTTTACGAAACGAGATTCTGCACACATGTCATGATGAGCCAACATCTGCACGTATAGGTGTCAGCCGTACATTCACCAGAATTTATCTAATATACTACTGGCCAAAACTGTTAGCATCAGTTCAGCACTATGGTAAAACTTTCCGTCAGTGTCAAAGACGCAAAACTCGATTTGTTAAACCTGCAGGCCTCCTCCAGCCAATAGAACTGCCGGATGACCCATTCTAAAAAGTCGGTCTGGATCTCCTAGGCCCGTTTCCGACATCGACCACACGCAAGAAGTGGATAGTCGTAGCCACGGACTATCTCACTCGTTACGCTGAGACTGACTCGCTGTACAGTGCAACAGCCCTTGAAGTTACCAAGTTCTTCATCAACAACATAGTCCTCAGACATGTTGCACCCAGCGTCGTAGTTACAGATCGTGGCACAGCTTTCACCGCAGACCTAATCAAATGTCTGACGCGAATGACCCATACAGACCAGAGAAGAACTACGGCATACCATCCTCAAACAAATGGCCTAACGGAGTGCCTGAACAGAACTCTGACTGATATGCTTTCAATTTATGTCGACGCCGAACATAAACTGTGGGATGAAATATAGCCCTACATCACGTTCGCATACAATACAGGCATTCAAGAAACAACGCGGGTGACACCACATGAACTTGTATTCGGCCAAACAGTCACCACTGCATTGGATACCACGTTACCACTGAAAGATGAAAGCAGAAATCCACCCGACCTAGACGACTTCTTGCAAAGAACCGAGGCAGCACGACAGATGGCGAGATACAGAATACGCCGCCAACAGCGTATCGACTCCTACTGGTACAATGAGCGTCGTACCGAAGCGCATTATCAACCAGGTGACAAAGTATGGATACGGACCCCAGTGCGTCACCGTGTACTTTCTGCAAAACTTCTTAGGTGATACTTCGGGCTTTACGAAGTACTCCATCGTGTAAGCGTTGTAACGTACCAAGTCAGATCTGCTACACACGGGAGCTCTAAATGCCGCAACCCTACAGAGGTTGTACATGTTTTCCGGATGAAGCCTTACTATGAAAGATCATCGGAAAACCAGTGACGCCTACCACCAATGTATTCATTGCCTGACGCATCGGGACGATGCGTATGAGGAGGGGGATTAGGCCGCGACATCTTGCCAGCATTAAAACAAGGCGCCCATCACCGCGCGCACAGGGACATACATGCGCGCCGTGTAGTGTTGCGCAGAAATGACGATGATGGCATGAGCACCCAGCTGGATCCGGCTGACGTGCGCCACGCGCTCGGGACTTCTCTTGAAAAGGAAGAAGAAGGTGGACATCTTTGGTGTTCGACTGACACGTTCTACAAACATAGTCACTTTGAGTTGTGGGCACAGGTTCGCCCTTTAATAAATACGTTTTATCACACCCCCGAGTCCTTCAGAATTGCTAAAGTATCGTTAAAATGAAGCGGCCGCACGGCTTTACAACAACGAGCAAGGAAAGTGCATTCAATATAAGGCAATTTCAAGTGTCATAGCTTTATTTGGGTGATAACTTTATTATACTGCAAAAAAGTGATATAACTGACTGCAAGTTAACCGCAGCGCATGCCTTGTTTTCACTTCTGCTGTTTCTCGTTGTTTCTAGCTAGCACAGGCGAATGCGCAACTTTACTTGTGCAAAAATTGACATAAACATTTTTTCCAGAGAAACCCTGTGTTGCTCGCATGCCTGCCCATTGCACTTCACCCCTTTTATTTAATATTCAGTTGCAGTTTTGAGAGGGGACTTCCGGATGAACAAGTTGTCTGTCGAGGATGTGATTCCTTTAAAGTCCCCTTCACAAGATATGAGCGAACTCATAACCTCACCGCTCAGATAACGCAAGTTCTCACCAACCGTAACATACTACACTGTAAACAGAAATAAGCCGAAATGGGAGTAAATGACCCTGTCCTCTAGCGCACACCCAGATGGGAGTTTTAAAAAACCCGTCTCTGGGAGTAAAAAATTTACTCTCCATCAGAAGGGGGTTTTCGCATGGTGTCAGGGGGGTTTTTATTTACATCCATAGGGGAACTTTTTCAGGTCAGTATGGGAGTAAATTTTTTGCATCGACCGAGAAAAAAAATCACGTCAGCAGCCGTACCATGCGCAAGCGTAACTTTAATTACATTACATTTAATACGCACAACAATGATTACAGTACACGAACATTATCACAACGTTCACGTAATATCACAACACTCGCACTCACCACAGCTTGCCACACGCAGTACACACCTACCATATAGTCACCGAGTATATATAGGCACCACATTCTGACCTCCTGTAGCCCAGGTTAAAGCCTTTTTGTTTCTAATAATTAAGCAATAAATACGCACGGCGTAAGTATGAACTTGCGGTGGTCTGATGTAAGCACTGCAACACACATGCCTTTTATCCTAATCCTGCCTAATATTTAATATTTTTTTACTATAACGAAAAAGTTTTATCAGTTGACGCTCTGTCGTACAGGCTGAATTCGCATCAGCAGTGCTGTTTGTGGACCCGTAAAATGCACTGAATCATACACAAAGTGCGCGCGGCCTTGAATGAACACATTAACGAGGCACATTCAGCAGCTCCAGCGATGAACCGAGGTAGACCGCCGCTACCGCGTTCGACGACTAGGCCTCACTCACGAGTACGGCACGGTGATTCGATGAATGACAGCTGGCGATCACAAAATGCTTGCTGATGTGCAGTTTACGCCTCATTTTTCCCATGCACAGAAATAGGTGTCCGCTATCCAGGCAGTTTAAGCTACGGAGCGATAGACTTAAACGAATGAGACGGTTCGCAGTCGCTGTTCCCGTTGCTCGCATGCATTGCATGCATTGCTCGCAAAGCTCGCCACGGCGGCCGGTGCGCAGTGCGAGCTCGATACGATGCCGGCTTGATACCGACGCCATAGCGAGGCCTTCCTACCGCTTAGATGTTGCAGCCGGTGAAATACCGGTGACACTCCGAGAAGCCACTATCGGAGGAGACGGGGCGAGCGCGTCGCCGGCGCAACTCTCAGACCGGTTGCCGGCCAGCCTGCCGTAGTCGAGCGAAGCCTACTTCGAACCGCTTCGAAGTTTTACGGTGCAATCGCTGACCATCGTACTCCGCCTCGTTCGGCGCTCGCCTTGTAGTTAGTCATTGACAGCTGCGGTCGCAAGGCGCAGAAGACTGTTATACATCCCAGCAGCCTTCATTTTTTGTGAAACACATTCTTTGCATCGCCGGTGGTCGGTGCTAGCTCGTAGCGCTTGCCGCGGTGGCTAGCACACAGTGCGAGTTCGATACGATGCCGGCTTGATACCGACGCCATAGCGAGGCCTCCTTACCACTTAGATGTTACAGCCAGTGAAATACCGGTGACACTCCGAGAAGCCACTATCGGCGGAGACGGGGTGAGCGCGTCGCCGGCGCAACTCTCAGACCGGTTGCCGGCCAGCCTGCCGTAGTCGAGCGAAGCCTACTTCGAACCGCTTCGAAGTTTTACGGTGCAATCGCTGACGATCGTACTCCGCCTCGTTCGGCGCTCGCCTTGTAGTTAGTCATTGACAGCTGCGGTGGCAAGGCGCAGAAGACTGTTATACATCCCAGCAGCCTTCATTTTTTGTGAAACACATTCTTTGCATCGCCGGTGGTCGGTGCTAGCTCGTAGCGCTTGCCGCGGTGGCCAGCGCACAGTGCGAGTTCGATACGATGCCGGCTTGATACCGACGGCATAGCGAGGCCTTCTTACCACTTAGATGTTACAGCCGGTGAAACACCGGTGACACTCCGAGAAGCCACTATTGGCAGAGACGGGGCGAGCGCGTCGCCGGCGTACTCTCAGACCGGTTGCCGGCCAGCCTGCCGTAGTCGAGCGAAGCCTACTTCAGACCACTTCGAAGTTTCTGATGGTGAAACTCCAGAAGCAGCCGCTGACGATCGTAACAGCTTACTTTTGCTACCATTAATTTATTCTTAGAAGTTTTTTGTTACTCGGCCCTCTGAAGCGTGGTATTCAGGACGTTTCGTTGAGGAATCGGACCGATGTGCAGCGTGGTTTAAGGTGCGAAATATATTGAAATGTTCCCAGTAAATACCAACCGGTCGTTGCTATTCTTCGCTGCACTTATAATTTCGTTGCCTGTTGACAGATGCTTACACGGTTAGCCACACTAATCACATGTGTTTCACACCGACGTGCAAACATATGCCCGTACAGACACACGCACACACACACACACACACGCACACGCACACACACACACACACGTCACGCCCAAAGAGGGTTTTTAAAGCTCCTATAGGGAGTTTGTAACCACGTGACCTGAAACTCCCTGGGGAGTTTAACAAGGTCATGTCGTTCATAAACTCTGTGATTAAGGAGGGGGCGTTTTACGATGACATGTGCGGAGTTCACTCCCTACCAGGGAGTAAATAATTGGGGCAGGGGAGTTTTGTGGGCTCATGTGCTGGAGAAACTCCCATTTCGGTTTACAGTGTACCTCCGTGCAGTTAATAATGCGTGTTCATTGCTCACTGAGTCCTTCATTGCAGCCCTGCACTGCCAACACTTCGTTTTTTTCAAGAGTACTTACACGAAAAATCCACCTCTATGGTGCAAAATGCCGCCTCTATTGAAGTCAACGCTTCGATGAAAAGAATTTCTCCATAATCAATTCCCTCTACAGAATCTCCACAACACTCTATTTTCTCTCGGGAAATCATGTCAACCAAGTACTGTGAGCCATCATTTTTAATACATGAGCATGCTGGCTTGTGCAAAAACTGTTTGACGCATACAAGCTTTAAAGCGCGTTTCATGTCGTAGGCGCTAAGAATGGGCACCCGGGCGGACGTACGGACGGACAGACACACGGACGAATGCAGGGACGGAGGCACATATGCACGGACAGATGAATGGACGTACATACGAACCCAGGGACGTACGAACAGACGGACGCATGATCGGACGTTCATCGGATGGACGGAAAGACGGACGCACGGAAGCACGGACGGACTGATGGACGCCAAGCACCATTCATCATCATTCTTTTCGTGGATATGCTATGACACTGTTTTTCATTGACATGCAATGCAATGCAACTGGCTACGACAACTACGACGACACGCGACATACGACCCTCGGTGTAAGAGGCTTTGCCACTAAAAGAAATAGTTGAAGGCGCCGGCAGCAACAAGCGCACAACGTAGGCGCACATCTTCGTGCAATTACAGTTTGTGTACAACAAAAGATTAAGAACAACGCATTTGGTGTTATCCAGATTCAACGAGTTAAATACTTATGTACGCAGCATGCGAATGAACGTGTATTGCACCCGGTGCACTGGACACCGCAATAAGAATCGATCAGAATCGAAATTTTCAACAGTCATTGGCACCCTTCTGTAGCCGACGTAAAAGAGTCAATCACATCAAGATTTATCGCGATTGAAAGTGCCCGTGTAACAGCGCTTTAACTTTATAACTGTCGAAATGCTCAAATTGCATAACTTACGGTGACGAACACGAATGGTCCATAAGTTGCCCCATGTGGCGCTTGATTTTGACAAGCCACAAGAGTCGCCTTTTCAGATCTTTCGCAAATATGAACATCCTGTAGCCATTTCGCGAGTGATTTGTGCTCTGAGGCTCGCAACATCCGGGCATTTTGCCCAAGAAAATGCCGCGCACGTGGCTCACTCCCACGACGAGACAGAGGGAGCCGAATGGCGGCCACTGATCGGCTGGTGGCACTCACCTCTTCAAAGAGTGGTTCCACCCTCCAAGAGGGCACGCGCATCGAGGAGACCTAGCACCCCTATTCGCTGAGCGCCATCACGAGGTCATGAGTGAGTGAGTGAACGAACTTTATTTGGTCCAGCAAAACGCGACAAAACGTGCACCTGGCTAATCACACGACGGAACCGACAAGTCTAGCCTGCCGGCCCAATCCAGGGCACGCTGGACGGCCAGGATTTGATCTTCGATAATGGGACTTCGCAGGAGCGTGTCCCACTTTTCCTTGTATCGGGCCGAGTGACCGACACTTCTGAGCACTGGCTCTGTGCGGCCCGCAGAACGTAAACGGCGAGACGCTCCGGCGACTCGCTTCACCTGCCGGGAGTGCGTGCTGCTCTCTCTAAGAACCATGTCCCTGTGGCCCGCGGAACGTAAACGGTGATACGCTTCTGCAACTGGCTTCACCTACCGCTGGTGCGTGCTGCTCTCTCTGTCCAGCGGGTCCTTGGGGCCCTAGAAACGTAAACGGCGACACGCTTCTACTGGTGGCTTCACCCGTCACAAGTGCGTGGCACTCACTCTGAGCACTGGGTTCGTAAGGCCCGCGAAACGTAAACGGCAATGCGCTTCTGCAACTGGCTTCACCCTCCGCGAGCGGGTGCTGCTCTCTCTGAGCACCAGGCCCTTGTGGGTGGCGAAACGCAAATCGTGATACGCTCCTGCAGCTGGATTCACCTGCCGCGTCCGCGTGCTGCTCTCTCTGAGCACTGAGCCCTTGTGGCACTAAAAAAGTACTTCACGGCGAGAAACTCATTCAACTGGCTTCACCTGCTGGGAGAACTTGCTGTGAATTCTGAGAACCGGGTCCGTGTGGCTCACATAGGTTCACGTACAGCCTTTCGAATGATTCGCAAGAGAAAGAATCTGTTTCGCGTATTTTTTCTCCATTTTCTCGCTCCTAGCTCCACTTCACTCTGCCAAGATACCTACATAGCCCAGCTGGTTAGGATCGTGGGGGGCCCGCCACCTCCTGAGGAACTTCTTTCCTTCTGCCTCGTTCTGCCCCCCTCTCTCAACCTTGAGAGTTGCCAAATAAAGCTTCGTACGCCTTGCCAGAGCGAAGAGAAGGACTGAGAAGTAGAATAGAGCACGTGGTGGTTCGTGATAACGTTGATTGTTTTTGTTCACACTCCCAGTGCAACGAAACGCTCCACTCCTTAAAAAGGCTCTCAGAGAATGCACCAAAATTGAGGAGTTCCATGCAAACATGCTACGTCTTGATTGCAAGTAACGGGAAGCAGGCTATCGAAGCAAGTGCATTTAGATATTTATTCAAGCGCGTGGCAGAAGCAACTTACGCTGTAGTCACTTCATAATGTCCAGGGTTCGACAGCATTCACAATGTCCAGGGTTCGACCAAAGTTCGTCTTGCGAGAAAAAATCATAGTTCAACAAAAGATACAGTCGTCATTCGTAAATAACACAAAACAACAGTTGATAATTCGGCGCCGAATACCTTGATATGGGGCGCTGAAACGTCGATTCTGTATTTTTGTGTTTTTTTGAACCTTATAAGATTCATGCATCAAAGGTTTTGTAGTTACGGAGCTTGCGTCCTTTTTTTTTTGCAGTTCTGCATCTAAAAAATGACATGGAAACTGTGGCCGCACATCGTACGATATCTAGTGAACAAAGTGTATTGAGCAGGGAACATTTATCATCAATTATTCCTATATAAATGTTGCGTGGAAATCAAGATGGCATGACGCTTCGCTGCTAAAATTGAAGCTGTAGATGAACCGCCATGCATATAGCGAACCAGCTGGTCTATAAAAGTTAATAATACAGTAACAAAGGAAGAAATAAGTGCTATATGTCGTCATACTAAAATAACGTATTGATTGAGGCCCATAGAATGTAAATGGCGATACACTTCTCCAACTGTCTTCAGCCGCCGAGAGTGCGTTCTGCTCTCGAAGAGCACTGGGTCCGTATGGCATGAGGAACGTAAATGGTGATACGCTTCCGCAACTGGCTTTACTCGACGCGAGCGCGTGCTGCTCTCTCTGTGAACAAGGCCCGTGTGGCCTGCAGAACGTAAACAGTGATACGCTACTGCAACTGGATTCTCTCGCATCGAGCACGAGCCACTCTCTCTGTGCACTAGGCCCGTGGAGCCCGACAAACCTAAACGATGATACGCTTCTGCAACTGGCTTCCCCGTCGAGAGCGCATGCTCCTCTTTCTGAGAACCCGGTTTGCGTGGCCAACGGAATGTACATGGTGATACGCTTCTCCAACTTTCTTCACCTACTGGGAGTGCGTGCTGCTCTGTCTCAGCACCGGGTCCATGTTGCCCGCAGAACGTAGTGATATGCTTCTGCAACTAGCTTCACCTGCATCGAGCGCGTGCCGTTCTCTCTGTGCACCGGGTCTGGTTGGGCCGCGGTAGGTAAACGAAGATGCGCTTCTGCAAATGACTTCACCCACCGCGAGCGTATGCTGCTCTATCTGAGCACCGGGTCCGTGTGGCCTGTGGAACGCAAACAGCGATACGCTCCTGAACGTAAACGGCGATACGCTCCTACAACTCGCTTTACCTGTCGCGAGTGCGTGCTGCTCTCTCGGAGCAACGGGTCCGTGTGGCATGGGGAACGTAAATGGCGATACGCTCCTTCAACTCAATTCACCTGCTACGAGTGCGTGCTGCTCTCTCTGAGCACTGGCTCTGGGCGACCCACAGAACGTAAACGGCGAGACGCTCCGGCAACTCGTTTCACCTGCCCCGAGTGCGTGCTGCTGTCTCTGAGAACCAGGCCCGTGTGGCCCGCAGAATGTAAACGGTGATAGGCTTCTGCAACTGGCTTCACCTGCTGCTGGCGCGTGCTGCTTTCTCTGTCCACTGTGTCCATGGGGCCCGCGAAACCTAAGCGGCGATACGCTCCTACTGGTGGCTTCACCCGTCACAAGTGCGTGCCGCTCTCTCTGAGCACTGGGTTGGTAAGGCCCGCGGAACGTAAATGGCGATATGCTCCTGCAACTGGCTTAACCTGCCGTGAGCGCGTGTTGCTCTCTCTGAGCACCGTGTTCATGACACCCACGGAATGTAAATGGCGATACGCTTCTCCAACTGTCTTCACCCGCCGCGAGCACGTGCTGCTCTGTCTGAGCATAGGCTTCGTGTGGTGCGCGAAACCGGGTCCGCGTGGTACGTGAAACGTAAAAGGCGATGCGCTTCTGCAACTGGCTTCAGCCACCGTGAGCGTGTAGTTCTCTCTCTGAGCACTGGCTTCGTGTGGTCCCCAGAACGTAAACAGCGATATCCTCCTCCTACTGGCGTCACGTGCCACGAGCGCGTACTGCTCCCTCTTAGCACCGGGTCCGTGTGGCCCTCAAATATAAACGGCGATATGCTTCTGCAACTGGCTTCACCCACCAGGAGCGCTTTCTGCTCTCTCTGTGCACCAGATCCGTGTGGGCTGCAGTACGTAAACGGCGATACGCTCCCGCAACTCGATTCAACCACCGCGAGCATGTGCTGCTCTCTCTGAGTACCGGGTTCGTGTGGCCCGCAGAACGTAAACAGCGAAACGCTTCTACAACATGCTTCACCAGCCAGGAACGCGTACTGTTCTCTCTGAACACTGGGTTTGTGTGGCCTGAAGAACGTAAACGACGATACGCTCCTGCAACTGACTCTCTGAGCACCATGTTCGTGTAGGTGGCGAAACCTAAATTGCGATACGCTCCTGCAGCTGGATTCAGCTGCCGCGTGCACGTGCTGTTCTATCGGAGCACCGGGCTTGTGTGGCCTGCGGAACGTCAACAGCTATAAGCTCCTGCAACTTGCTTCATCTGCTGCAAGCGCGTGCTGCTCTCTTTGTGTACCAGGTCTGTGTGGCCCGCAGAAAGTAAACGACGATACACACCCGCAACAAGCTTCACCTACCGCGAGTGCGTTCTGCCCTCTGTGAGCACCGGGTCCACTTGGCCCCCGGAACGTAAAATGGTGTAACGCTTCTCATACGCTTCTGGTTGTTTCGCGGTAGGATACGCTTCTGCAAATGGCTTCACCCACCGCGAGCGCGTGCTGCTTTCTCGGAGCACCAGGTCCGATGGAATGTAAACAACAAAATGCTCCTGAACGTAAAGGCGATATGCTACTTCTGCTCGCTTAACCTGCCGCGTGTGCGTGCTGCTCTCTCCGAGCACCGGGTGCGTGTCGCTCGCAGAACGTAAACGGCGATACGCTCCTGTAACTAGCTTCACCACCTCAAGTGCATGCTGCTGTCTTGGAGCACCAGGTCCGTGTGGTATGGGGAACGTAAATGGCGATACGCTTTTGCAACTGGCTTCACTCGCCCCGAGCGCGTGCTCCTCTCTCTGAGCACCGGGTCCGTGTGGCCCGCGAAACGTAAACGGCGATACGCTCCTTCAGCTCGCTTCACCTGTAGCGAGGCGTGCTGCTCTCTCTGAACACCGGGTCCGTGTGGCCCACGGCCCGTAAATGGCAATGCGCTTCTGCAACTGGCTTCACCCGCATCGAGCGTGTGCTGCTCTTTCGGAGCATCGGGTCCGTGTGGCCGGCGAAACGTAAACGGCGATACGCTCCTACCTATGGCTTCACCCGCCACAAGCGCGTGCCGCTCTGTCTGAGCGCTGGATCCGTAGGCTCCACGGAACGTAAATGGCGACACGCTTCTGGAAGTGGCTTCCCCCTCCGCGAGCGGGTGTTGCTCTCTGTGACCACCGGGTCCGTGTGGGACGCGAAACGTAAATGGCGATACGCTCCTGCCGATGGTTTCACCCGCCACAAGCGCGTGCCGCTCTCTCTGAGCACCAGACCCTTGTGGGTGGCGAAACGCAAATCGTGATACGCTCCTGCAGCTGGATTCACCTGCCGCGTCCGCGTGCTGCTCTCTCTGAGCACTGAGTCCTTGTGGCACTAAAAAAGTACTTCACGGCGAGAAACTCATTCAACTGGCTTCACGCGCTGGGAGAACTTGCTGTGAATTCTGAGAACCGGATCCATGTGGCTCACATAGGTTCACGTGCAGCCTTTCGAATGATTCGCAAAAGAAAGAGTCTGTTTCGCGTATTTTTTCTCCATTTTCTTGCTCCTAGCTCCACTTCACTCTGCCAGTACACCTATTTAGCCCAGCTGGTTAGGATCGCTGGGTGCCCGCCACCTCCTGAGGAACTTCTTTCTTTCTGCCTCGTTCTGCCCCGCTCTCTCAACCATGAGAGTTGCCAAATAAAGCTTCGTACGCGTTGCCAGAGCGAACACGAGGACTGAGATGTAGAATAGAGCACGTGGTGGTTCATGATAACGTTGATTGTTTTTGTTCACACTCCCAGTGCAACGAAACGCTCCACTCCTTAAAAAGGCCCTCAGAGAATGCACCAAAAGGGGGGAGTTCTATGCAAACATGTTACGTCTTGATTGCAAGTAACGGGAAGCAGGCTATCGAAGCAAATGCATTTGAATATTTCTTCGAGCGCGCGGTAGAAGCAACTTACGCTGTGGTCACTTCATAATGTCCAGGGTTCGACCAAAGTTGATGTTTCGGCGCAGAATACCTTGATATGGGGCACTGAAACGTCGATTCTTTATTTTTGTGTTTTTCTTGAACCTTATAAGATTCATGCATCAAAGGTTTTCTTGTTACGGAGCTTGCGTCCTTTTTTGCAGTTCTGCATCTAAAAAATGACACGGAAACTGTGGCCGCACATCGTACGATATCTATTGAACAAAGTATATTGAGCAGGGAACATTTTTCATCAATTATTCGTATATAAAAGTTGCGTGGAAATCAAGATGGCATGACGCTTCGCTGCTAAAATATAAGCTGTAACTGCAGATGAACCGCCATGCATATACCGAACCAGCTGGTCTATAAAAGGTAATAATGCTGTAACAAAGAAAGAATTAAGTGCTATATGTCGTCATAATAAAATAACGGATTGATGCAAAATAGATGAGACATACTGGGCCATTATAGAATACCTTCATTCGATAGCGCTTCCGTAGTTTGCCTCACCACGAGAGTTTAGTTGTAAGATATGAGCCCGGTAACAAATATCAAAACTCCTAGACAGCCTATCGACAAACGTAGTCCTTTCGCAGAGAGAAATTGATTGCGTGAACAGTATAGACAAATTATTTTAAGAGTGGCGACGTAGATGAGCCAGACACGTTGCTTTTGCAAATGCTTTTATTGTCAGATATTTCGGTGCCCTTGAAAATTTTAGCTCAATAACTTTTGAAGCGTTGAAAAGCAAAGAATCTGATGGTTCTTAAAGGGCAGGCGTAGTTCGGTTTTGAAAACTGGCCCACAGGTGTGATCGATGCTGCAGTCCTCGGTACGGAAGGTGGCCCTAGAGGCTTTTGCGACGGACACCACCGCTTGCCGCCTGATCTTCGTTCGGGGTCCACTGATCGCACAACTTGATGTGCTGTAGAATGTCGGTCACTGTGCGGTCAATGTAGTCCATACTCTCCTTTCCGCAAAGGAAGAAAAGAAAAAGAAGCAAATGCTTCATGTTAGAGCGGCGTTTCATTTATTTATTTATTTATTTATTTATTTATTTATTTATCTATATATACTGTTCGCCAAAGGCCGTTACAGGGTGGGGTAAAGAAATACACTTTACTTAACACAAGCACTACAAAAAGAAATCAAGAAAGACAACACAACAGGCAGTTTTTAACGGAGGACCACTCCAACAGGTATATTAATTAAGGTTTACACAGTAGTGATCAACAATTGGCATTGTAGCATAACTTCCTGCAACACACTTTACGAAGGCTATATCATATACATCACAAGCTCGTCTTAGGAACTTTTCCTACCAACGTGACGTGCAGTTATAGAAAAATACACAAAAAAGAGAACATCTCCAGGTAGAAGACATGAGGTAACAACGCCCCAATGTGGTTACCTAGAGGAGTAATATGCCATTACCGTCTTTTCGCATTCCTCTGTGGAATTAATTTAAGTTATGCTATGGGGTAGTGCGTTCCATTCTTCAATCGTTTTTGGGAAGAGGGAATATTTAAAGGTGTCAGCCTTTGTAGGGATAGGCACAAACTGGTTCTCATGGCTAGATGTAACAACCCGTGAAATACATGACGTTCTGTTTTCTATGAATCTGTAGGGGTTGAAGTTAAAGCAGTTGTGTTTCATTAAGTGCATGAATTTTAGTTTAGCCACTTTTCGTCACATTCAAAGCTCGGGCAATTTTAGTTGAGTCAGCATTTCGGTCGCTGAGTCTATATACCTATATTTCGACATTAAAAACCTTGCTGCACGCCTCTGTATTTTTTCAATTTTTTTGCTTTGCTTTTTGTATGTGGATCCCATATTATGCTTCCGTATTCTAGTGCGGGACGTATCAAAGTCAGATATGCTGTTAGTTTAAATTCTTGGAAAGCAAGTTTCAACTTACGTCTAAGTGACCAGAGTTTAACCTTAGCGGCATTACATAAGTTAGTAATATGCTTTTCCCGAGATAAGTCATCTGATATCGTAATGCCTAAAAAATTGAAGTGCCTAACGTGTGTCAATGGCTTTCCGTCTAATATGTAATTGAAAACTGACACATTTTTTTTCCTAGTTATGCGGGCGTATACCGTTTTCTCTTGGTTTGTTTTCATTTTCCATTGTGTGCACCAACCAGCAATAGATTGCAGTGCTGAGTTTAACTCTTGGTAATCTTCATGAGAAGATATTTTAGAATATATTAGGCAATCGTCTTCAAACAGACAAACAGTGATTTTGCTACTAAGGACACTTGTAATATCGTTTATATAACAGAGTAATAAAACAGGTCCTAAAACTGATCCACGGGAAACACCAAACGTTACATTTAACATTCTCGATTTCTTTACTTTCACCTCCCCGTATTGTGTCCTATCAGCTAAATATGATTCAATCCACCTAATTATATTTAAGTTTACTCCAAGATCAAGTAATTTACTAATTAAACGCGAGTGGGAAACGTGATCAAAGCTGTCGATAAGTCTAAGCAAATTGCATTTATTTGACCTGTTTCATTAATTATTTTAGCTAAATCATGCACTGTTTCAGCAAGTTGGGTGATTGTGGATAAACGTCGCCTAAATCCATGCTGGTTAGGATATAACCTGTTTGGGCTTTCGAGAAAACTAAACATGCTTTTGACAATATATGCTCGAATATTTTACAGCATGCGCATGTAATGAATATTAGTCTGTATTTTTATACTTTATGTTTATCCCCTGTTTTGTGTACTGGTACGACTTGCGCTATTAGCCAATCATGTGGTAGTTTACGCTGCTCAAGAGACGCATTAGAAATTATCATATATATGTTCTAAATGGTGGCAATCCACCATTCCGATAGCAAGATTAGGCAGTTTCACCGATTCTTTGGTGCGCTACAGACAGCTACCTAGTGCATGCTCTGAGCCAGTGCAGGGAACTACGGAAACTTCAGCGCGACAGCGTTAAAGAGCTCGTTTCGTAGAAATTCTCGTATTGTCCTTAACGTATAGTTGCTTGTGAGAGAAAAACAGTGGTATGAGCGCGTGAAAATGCAAAACAAATGCTAATAAAGGGGTATTTTCTATTCAAGTGGGCCTAGAACTTGTGTGTGGCAAACAGGTGTGCAATCACGGAGCTACGGCCACGCTTCAAATTGCTTAAAAATAAAAATAATCACATCCTGCCACATGAATCATTTATTGTACCAAGAGACATGTAATATGGCATGGCAGGCCTGAAAATGTTCGAACTGCCCAACGAAAGGTTATAATTAACTATCATTCTGAGCAACAACGTGTGCGGCTAACCGCAAAAAGAGGCCTGGCACACCACAGATGTACTGACAGTAAACGTAACACGCTCAAAATGCCTCAATTCTGCCGCCCATCGAGAGACGAAGTGATGAAAACAGGCTCGGAGGACATTTTTGCGTTTTACTCTTCGAGGCAAAGCTCTTCGAAGTTCTTGGGTTTTCGCTTTATGAAAGTGCATGACGCGATAAACTTGGCTGTGAAGTGATGGCGAACGCACATTAGTTGAAACGAAGTGGATGTACCATCACGTTGAACTTAAAAAGACCCTTTATTCATCAAGTCACGTTCCTATCAAAATGCATCGCATCGCTTTCCGCGAAAGCGTTCGAATTCGTCAAGCACGAGCGCAATAACGAGGACGTACGCACGCTTTGATGTCTTCCTTCCAACGGTCGCACAGGTATCAAAGTAACTGATAGACAATTTTGACGTCTCACTTCTTTCTGATGCAATACGTAGCTAACGACCCACATATCATGCCAGGAAACGTCGTTTACTCGAGGGCAGGATGCTAATCATCAGGAGGAAGTTCTATAACGCCAGACTACCGTTTTGACTTCAGAGAGCACCGAGTACTCTGCATAGTTTTTATGTAAACAAGGCTGGCTACGCAAGCCACATTCACATTACCATAGCATTTAAAACCCTATATTTGAGACCCTCCAAAAATGCACTGCAGTCAAGGACGTCGTCATCTGTTGTATTCAATTCTGCGAAAAAAGTGCTTTCTCTACTAAGTATCCTGCTTGACTTTTGGGAGCTGTCCACATTAAGACCACGTTGGTTTGCACGTCGTCATGAGGTGCGGTTTTTTACGTGCACGACAAATTGATTTTAAAGCGACGTCTGATACTTTCAAAGTGAGTATCGAGATTGGGCTATACAGCTAAAGTGGTTGCTTGGGCGCCTTGGTACGACACAGTGAAAAAGACGCAGTGGGAAAAACGAGAGACCAGACGAAAAGGGACACAGATATAGGGGACTTTCTATGACCCTCTTCGTCTGGTTTTCGTTTTTCGTGCTGTTTTTTTTTTCACCTTGGCTATACAGAAGTGGCAACATAGGTTAGGGCTAGAAAATCTGCAAGGTAATTCCAATAAAAACGTGCGGCTCGTATTGGGGCTCAAAATTAGCTTAAATTATGTCGATTGTTGTTTACTTCATTTTTTACTTTATTTTAAAATTCGTTGACATATGGTACTTGAAGTTATCTTTTTAAGCACTGCACCAAAATAGCAAGAAATCCTTCACAGAAGTGTTGCTGAAATTATGAGCGTACGACAAGCAATAGATTAGTTATGTTTATTTTATATTTTTCGGCGTATTAAAATTGCCAGGTATGATTGTTTTTTTTTCATCATAAAAATGCACCTTGATTGACTATTGATTCTGCTTCCCATTATGTATTTGCCACTAATAGACACACGGGAAAAGTTTGTTTGTTATCCCAATTGGATCCGAGAAAAAGGTCACACATTATAAAAATGGTGTTTTGAGAAAAACGCAGCGATAGTGAAGAGGTACAGGCATATTTCCTCAAAATATGTCACAAAAGAGGGACACAAAACTATTTTCGACACCGCGAGTGCATAAGTGTGATACACTTTTTAAAAAATAAGTAAATCCTCCCTGAGGTGATCGAAAAATTCGCTAACTAAATTGTTTGAGCAACGCAGTTTGCCTAATTATGTTATGGGCCATATAAGCGGTTGATGGTGTCCAGATGATGCGTGTGTGATATTTGCTGATCGCGTGGTTGCAGAATCTCGTTCCCCGACGCCACCAACAGAATACTGCTGAAGGAGTATAAGAGGGAGATGCCAGAGCGTCATTATTTGGCCCAGCTGTCGTGTATGCACAGTAAGAATAGCGCACCGGATTAAGCTCAACCATAAACTGCTTCACGTTTAATATTTCCATGGTATACCGCTATGGTCCCGTGAATCATAGTACCAAAAAGGTAGGCTGCACGCGGGCAACATTAAGCGGTGACAGCTAATTTTTTTTGAGGCTCTCCGGCCCGTTGCTATTGTGCGTAAAGAGGAGACTAATCTTTCTGTCCGATATCGTGTTACGCTCGACTGAACTGTACTATGTGGGTTTAATTCTTCAATAGGTTTCTATAGAAGCGATTTTGGGTTATCGATGATTGCGAATGAACTGCACCGCAAGCCACGTAACTGTGAATCTAATTTGTGGCGAGTATCTCCGTCTACTCCTAAACTCTCTTCACGGCCATCATTACTTCATCAATTTCGTTTTGTGCCACGGGTGCTTAGTACGAAGGTGTTCGCTCGGTACAGGCACTTCACGCAAGAAATCATTTATTTCTACACTAAGAGAATATTGCGTGTTTGAGCTAACATTGCAGTCTGCTGAATGTGCAGTCACTGTTCAGGAAACGGCGACACATTTGTAAATGTGTTGTTATTTCTTAACCAATTCGTAAAAAAAGTTGGCGGTTAGAAATGAACGGAGAACACCTAAATGACACGAGAAGAGGCGTGTTCTTGAGATTTTGCTGTGCTCCGCGGCATATATGTTTTTTTTGTTCAAGTTGAAAGCGTGTAAGCAGTTGAAAGTTCGGTTCAGTTTCTACTTTCTTTGCGTCATGCGCGCATATTAAGGTTTTGTCCACACAGTAGTTTTTACATTTTTGCTCAGAAATAGCGAAGCCAAAATATTTTTCTAAGCGTATGGTAAACAATCACATTATCTCAATTAGGTACTGATAATGTCGCTAACCAATGAGCTCGGCAATAAGTGCTAATGGGAAACAGTCTTTCCTGTTTATCTGAGCACTTGGAGTACAATGGAAGTCTATACAAGGTTAATTAGGACGAAAAAGAAAGAAGCGCGAAATGCACGTTCTATTTATATATATATGTACATGAAGCTGTTCGAACTGGCCCAACCACGAGTGTAACTCACTGGAAATGTAAAAGACACCTGTTTTCATTGTGAACATCAACTGTATTGTAAAGGTACACTCGGTGGAATACAGCGTGTTAGCATCCTCGTTTTTGCAATAAATTCGCCTAATAACATCTCCTGATAGCGTTTTGTATGAACAAGTTTCATGCGGAATCCATCAGTCACGCTCGTGTTTTGCGACACAGCAAATGATCACGCCACAATGGCCTTCAAGGTCTGCCCATAAAGAGTTATTTTACTTACTTTTAGATATTTCTGTGATGCGTGACCTGTTTACTCCTAATGCATGCGCAGTCTGTTCAAAATATTCAGATATAATCAGCCGAGCAAATTGAAGAGGTTGTAGTGCGTTGTATGAATCACTGAGCAGAGAAGTCGCATAAGGTGAAATAGTTTTTCATTTCTTATGTGATTCTCAAAAAGAAAAGAAAAGTGAGCCCCGTAACTGTCTGCATCAGTGTGCGACACCTCAGCGGTAGCTCACGAGGGATTGGGGTAAGGAGGGATTAAAAAGATAGGATTAAAGGTATATAGATAGAGACGGGGACGGAGAAAGCATGGCGCAGGGACAGCGACACCAAGAAGCTAGGAGAAGATACCAAAGATGGACATGGTCGCAGGAGCCCTAGGACGGGGAACCACTCAGCGAGAGCTCTTGTCGGCGGCAGGAAATGGCGTATAGGGTGAGCCAGTCGGCCCACGGAAGAAGCAAAAAGGTAAGGAGAGGGCATGCCCAGCCGGCGCAGGGCGTAAAAAATGTGGCGGAAATGACATCATGGCGGCCATATTCAGTAGGCGCAATGGCGGCGTTGTTATGGTTACGTGTTGCGCAGTGAAGCTGGTCTAGCAGTGAGCGGCCGCGGCTGGCGGCGGAATGTGTGCCTCCGCCGGTCTCGTGCTGAGCCGTGGCGGACAATATCTGTGCTCGGCGCCGCGTTATTGGTTACGCAGTGTTCGTCTGGCTGTTACATTACTCTTAGCAACGTTTACAAATCTCTTTGTTCATCACGGGTTTTCAACAGTGCGTAGAACAAGTGCATATCCATGTGTCGTGCGGCGGATGACGCGGATGAAGCAGTTAGTGTTCAGCGAAATGGCGTTGGGCACCATGACGAAGCTGAATGACAACGAACGCCTTGCAGGTCAGTGACGGTTGAGCAGTGCTCCTGCTTGTGACAACGGACGACGCTGTTGAGCCCAGCAAGACGCCGTGAGGACCATGTGCACATACGTAGTTTCGTGTTGTGTGTGTACAGTAAACACTTGCATGTGCGTATTAAAACACCTTTTCTGTTCCGCTTGGTACACTCTCCACCAGCATTGCATGTAATCTCAACGTAACAGCAACCACGTTCAACTGTCACTTGCACCGTGCTCAAAGTCACCACGGTCGCAGAATGCTGACGCAGGTGAGTTTCACGCGAAACACGGACACAGCGGCAGGACGCTGCGTCAGTCGCGTGGCGGAATGCAACCGTAGAAGGCGCACGACCGATCGTGTTGTCTGTACAGTTGCTGAATTAATGACGTGAAAGCACTCGCCGTTGTCAGTGCATCTAGCGCGCGTTCTTTCGTAGTTGCTTCGTTGTCAGCGAGCTGTTACTCTTTGTTATTACTCGGACGAAGCGATTTCGCTGAAGGTGTCCCGCTGGCTCTGGGTGATGAGCCAAGTTCCATTAGTTTCGGATCGTCACGACACGCGCGCTGCGCAGCTCACGTGCTTTCCAAGCCGGAGAGGGAGTCGCGCCTTCTGCTTCGCATTCATATGTTAACAAGAGAGGAGAATTTGCCTACTCAATATGGCCGACTTCCGGCTTCATCGCGGCTTCACAACGAGTGACGTCAGGGCCTCTCCTTACCTTTTCCTTCCTCCGTGCAGTCGGCCACAGCTGTGCTCTCCTCGGAGATCGTAGGGGCACAACCGATCGGCACGACATCCAGCGAGCGAGTCCAAATATTCTGTCACAAGAGTTTATTTCCAGCGAACTTCTCGTAGATTACTTCAGAAACCAGTGTTCTTGGAGGGAGCAATTCTCTGGTTTTATTGATATGTGCGATTTAACGTCCCATAGCCACCATTTCATTATGAGGGACACTGCACTGGAGGGCTCCGGAAATTTCGACCACCTGGCGTTCTTAAAGTGTACCGAAATTCAAGCGCACAGGCTCACGGCATTTTCGCCTCCATCGTAAATGCAATCACCGCAGCCGAGATTCGATCCCGCGACCTGCGGTTCAGTAGCCGAGTACCTTATCCACTGAACCACCGTGGCGGGGAGAGAGAATTCTCTGAGATCAATTCTCGGCAGTCATGTAGAAAGCAGTTCTTCGGCATCTTCTCTGCACGGAATGCGAAAATAAGCGAGATTCTCAGGTTACGTTCAGTTTCTGCTAAGCTATACTTCCTCGCATATGCCTGTCAGGTTAAAAAACAGCAGAAATACTTCTAGAAACGGTGCTTATGCGAAAATCGTGGCCGCGCTGTGCGTTCAACGTGCGTGCACCGACAGCACTTGGAAGGAATATGGCGTTGCGAAGTCACGTGATGTGAGTGAGCCAATCGCATCGACGGTGGCGTGCGGGAAACGGACGTCACACTCAGAATTTTTTAAATCCGATAGTCTTTCTTGGGGACTTTGGACGCAAAAATTTTTGTCTGCCTCTCAGTACATATGCCTGTTTGTCTGCCCTCAATGGTACCTTAAACGGCATCAAAGTGGCGAAACGGTATCCAAACGGCCGACCACATCCGCAGCACCCACTAATATTGCTTAAGATTCAGCGTTCATACTTGTGCGATTGTCAATTAAAAAGCAGTAACTGTGCATATCTGAGACACCATAAAAACACTTCAGTAATCTGTATGTGTCTCTAACTAGAAAAGGCACACATAAGTAATTATAAGGACCGTAGCGTTTTTCACGTTCGGCGAGTAGGCAACGCTTGCACGAAAAGGCAAGTATTTCCAACGCTTTGCTAAGACGACACGGCGGTGGCACCTACGTGTCGCCTCGCGTTGTACACCTTATGACCACCGAGACGGGCGCGTAGGGCGCGCGCGCTTAGTTTTCCTAGGTAACTGCCAGATGGCGCTCTTGTCTCACGTGGGGCGTGACTTGATGTAGTCGTTCGCCTCCGCTGCATGCTAGAGGCACTAACGTCACGCCTCTAGCAAACAATTCCCAAATTTTCTTGTGCAGGACATCAAATAAACGTTTTGTTCGCTCTCTCCAGATGCAAGACTATCGTCTTTCGACGACATTTGCAGTGTAACATGCAAATACGGGGCCAACATTTCTTGGGTGAATCGAGCCACCCCAAAGCGACGCTCACGGTAATTGGAACCGGCTTTTTAAAAGTTAGTGGCAGAGTGACAAAGCGATACGCTAAAGAAGACTTTTTTCTCGTTTACTGCTGAGGATTGAAGGCTAATAAGTTCCGTTAGTACACAAATTTCGATCATTCTTTTTTCGTTCATCTTAATATTCTGCACTGCAGCACTCACAGACAAAAAAAAAAAAAAACATCGCACCCCTCCCTTTCCCGGGCGGCGCCAGCACGCATCGTGACCTGAGCAAGTTCATTTCGCCGACGGCGGCACCCCTCGATGGATGAGGCCCTGCACAAGAAGCTCCAAAGTTCAAGGAAATCTCACAAAGCGCGAAAAATTTGAGCGCTGGTAGTGGACATCTGTCTTACAACCCGATGGGGCTGCGCTATTGCCGTTCCATTCAAGGGCCAACCTTAAGTTCAAAATACTATTGTCATAACTGAAGGCTATACTTCTTTAGAGACTGCTCAAATTTAATGAAAAAAAAAACTGCTGTTTACAACAGGTTGTCTTATTGAGTACTGAGTCACCAGTATTTTGTAATTGTTTTTGTTCTATATAGGTGACTCGTTTCAGCCTTTATCATTATCTTAATACTTGTGTTCGGCGGCAGAGGTGTTGCGTTCGAATGGGTCTCGTGCTGTCTCGTTTTAGTGTAAATATTTCATGGCGCGGGCGCTGAGAGAAAAGGTTTCGGTCTGTTTCTTTTGACTAACTAAAATGCTTTCGCTGAGCTTGTCCAACTAACTTCAGCAGAACGAACGGATTGGTGAAGCTTTGACGGGATGAACATAGTTTCAAGCCACGGCATTTTGAAGGCACTTATCGACTTATGGAATGTCGAAATAGGCGTGGTCCTGTCAACTTTCTATTGACTTTAGATGCAGAAATAATTACGACATGCGGGAGACATTCGATGGAGATTCCTGACCTCGATCTTTGACACATCTTGGATGATGTTCATGATGGTGCCAGCCACGCGGGGATCTTGGCCGGCTACCAGCTCCGGGTTTGGCAGAGGCACCTTTCGGTCACCGTTGTCAGCCGTCGACTCGTCCTCAGAGAGGGGGTGCCTGCACAGCGAGAAATTTCAGTGCACAAAGGCATGCATCCAAGAGAGCCGTCAAGCATAACATGCAATATGTAGGACTGCGATGAATGACCATTGAAATAATAACTTTATAGGCGTTCGGAAATCCATGTATTGCGCACATTCCTTAATTTGCTTTTTTTCCTAAAAGAGGAATACACATTTAGACGGCAAACATTTGACAATATTTGTTGTCCTTTTAGTATGACTCTCTTGTGAATATGTGAGCTAAGTAGTACAGAATCCTGGTATAATTTTTTAAAAGAAAATATGCTTGACAGAAATGCGTTTGGATGGGCGAAATTATAAAAAGTACGTGTGTTGCGTGACCAGAAGTCTAATGTCGATAGTCTCCTAGCACATCTAAATTCATTTAGGCTGGCGATTCCATTCATGGCGGAACGTGAAACAAACAACATTCTTCCTTTACTCGACATTGTAATTTCGCAATGCACATGGTCTATAAGGTGGCGTGCAAGGTTATTTGAAATGGTGGATTCAAAAATTATAAAATTGTTGACTGCGCATCCAAGTCGCAGTACCTCGGGCTTATCCGCCTCTTTCCTTATCTCGTCCATGCAGTGTTTCCTCATTTTTCGCCGTTCAAAGCTGCGAAATGCTGCTTCCTTTTACAAAGCTGCTATTGGAAGGAAACATAAGGAGTCAATCATTCGTTCGAAGGTGGCTGGGGCGTTACAAAGGCCGAAGGGCATGAACTTGAACAGATATAGGCCATAGGAAGTGATGAATGCAGTCTTTTCACAGTCTATTTCATCTACCTCTATCTGCCAGTAGACGGAACGAAATCTATAGAGGAAAAATAGTGGGACCCATAGAGGCAATCAAGAGCATCATTAATTCGTGGTACGGGGTACACGTCTTTTTTTTGGTAATTTTGTTGAGGTGCCGATAATAAACGCAGAAACCACAAGCACCGTCTTTCTGGCGGACTAGCACTACAGGAGAAGCCCAAGGGTTTTAGGATGGCTCAATATTGTCCTTGGCGAGCCTTTTGTCGACCTCACTTTGGATAATGTGATGCTCGGCCACCAACACCCGATATGAACGCCTATGAATAGGATGCTCATTACCAGTGTTTATGCGGCGGGTCATACTAGTAGCTTTCCCCAATGGACGGCCACTGAGTTCAAAAACGTCGATGTAGGACAGGAGAACCAGGCGGAGCTCGTCAGTCTGCTGCGGCGTTAAGTTGCAAGCGATCATCTACGTAATAGCGCTGTCGAAGCAAGTGTCAGATTGATTTTGAGTGTTGGGATCAGAAGAAGCGGCCATCGTAAAAACATCTACCACATTGTCTTCTAAGGTGCAGAGCAACGCCAAAGAGATCCCTTGTGACAGCACTTGAGGCGTCAAGCTAAAGTTGACAACTGGAAGACACGTGGGATTTATTGCGACGGATAGAATGGAGTGCGGCAATGTAATGCCACGATTTATTAGGACATCGGTGATGGGGGTGAAAACATAGTCACCGTCGAGAACTGGTGGTATTGAGACGAGCTCTATGTACGTCAGTGTCTGTGGAGGGAGGCACGCATGTCCCGTTGTGCAGAGGCGACTCGGCCGTTGTTCAAGAGATTCGGATGCGGGCAAGTGTAGACGGAGCGTACTGGTCGATCAGTCTATGAGGGCAGAATGCGCGGACAGCAAGTCGAGGCCTAAGATTATGTCGTGGGGGCATTTATAAAAGATGGTGAAGAAAACAACTGTGTGTCGATCCGCAATGCTTACATGAGCGGAGCACATTCCAACGATAGATGCTATTCCGCCATCCGCGACACGGACGAACTGAGTGGTCGTAGGTGTGAGATCCTTCTTCAGCTTGCGGCGAAAATAACTCCTCATCACGGAAAGTTGAGTGCCAGTGTCGGCAAGATCAGTGACATGTACGCCATCTACTTGTACATCTATAAGGTTACGTTTTGTCCGTATCGTCAAGAGAGGGTTTTCTGTCGATGGATGGATGGATGGATGGATGGATGGAAGAATATGGCTGTGCCCTTTAGATCGGGCGGTAGTTAGCGCCACCAAGCCGTAATACCTAATGAACCAAAAACTAGACTTTTATATATATATATATATATATATATATATATATATATATATATATATATATGAGATATAACAGACAGTAATGCCAAGGAATGTACAGGGGAAGTTATTAACATTAATGGAATGTAAATAAGAAGAAAGAAAAGTGGATGAAAAAATTACCAACTGTAAGCAGGAAACGAACCTACGACCTTCGAATGCTTAAAAGTTGGTAATTTTTTCATCCACTTTTCTTTCTTCTTATTTACATTCCATTAATGTTAATAACTTCCCCTGTACATTCCTTGGCATTACTGTCTGTTATATCTCATTATTATTGTGTTAAAAACACGGAAAAACGAGCCCTTAGGTATACACTTCTTTCCCTTATTTTATATATATATATATATATATATATATATATATATATATATATTCCTTTAATTAGTGAGGTGGAGGATTCGTACTTTGCAGTGAAGGGTTTAATTTTCACTCGTGCCTTGACTTTAGCCACCAATCAGATAATCTCCTTCTAGTTAATTATACTCGCTTAAAGTCTATTTTGCCTTCCCTGTCCCTAAACCCCAGTGCTTTGAAAATCTCTGCGCCATCATCCTGAACTATAGGATGAAGCCGTTTACAAACCATTTTCAAGTGTTCAGCAGTTTCTTCTTCCTCTCCACACGCACTGTATACCGTGTCTACCCCTTCGTATTTGGCCCGATATATCTTGGTTCGCAATACTCCTGTCCTGGCCTCAAACAGTCGAGAACTACCCCGAGTATTATCATAGATCCTTTCCTTGGCAATTTCCTGCTTAAAAGTTCCATAGATCTCTAGTGCGGACTTCTTAATCATACCGATTCTCCACATATTGGTATCAGCTTAATTCACCTTCTTCTTAACCGATAATTTTTTTTTTGGTTTGGCCCCTGCTGTTTTCTAAGTATTTACCAGTCAATTTTCTGGTTCGCTTCCTTCATTTTGTATCGAAATTCTTCATGTACAAGTAGCTGAATACCTTCCTAGCCGAACGCTCCTGCCCCATTTTTCTCAATCGCTTCTCAAATTTTATCTTGCTGCTAGCTTCCCTACCCTCAAATGATGTGCATCCCATATAACCTTGTACTCCCTGCTTTGGTGTATTCCCGTGAGCTCCTAAGGGAAGCCTACCTATTCCACGTTGCTTAATTTCAAATCTTGCTTGAACTTCTGATCTTATGCACAAGACCTCATTGCCGAACGTCAGACCTAGAACCATGACCCCTTTCCATATTCCTCTCACAACATCATATCGATTGTAATTCCACAGTGCCCTGTTTTTCATTACCGCTGCATTCCTGTTACCTTTAGTCGTCACGTATGTCTCGTGTTCCCTTAGGTAGTCGGCCCCATTGCTTATCCATACGCCCAGATATTTGTATTTATCTGTTATCTCTAGCGTGACCTCCTGTATTCTAAGCTCACTACCTTCAGTGTCATAAAAATCATGACTGCTGATTTTTCCTTACTGAATCTGAAATCTAACCTATCTGCCTCATTACCGCAGATGTCCATCAATCTCTGCAAATCTTCCTTGTTGTCGGCCATTAGCACTACATCATCTGTGTACATCAATGCTGGTAGTGCCTGTTCAATGAGTTTTCCTTCTTTGACGAAAGAGAGGTGAAGCCCAGTCCACTTCCCTATAATTTGGCCCCTAATCCTTGTAGGTACATCCGTCAGTCCGTGTGATGCAGCGCCACCTTCGGAAGCTGCAACACTTGGTTTTTCGTCGAAAAAGGTGGTGAAAGACTGTCGGCGGGGCTGTGGAGAACGAGACTGGCGACGTTGGGGGAACAGAGAGAGGGAGTAGCTGTCTTTAGTAGCAGGTTACTGGGCAAAATGGTCACGGCTGGCCTCATGGCGATAGGCAGAACGCGCATCGAAGGGACGTGCAGGGACGTGCAGGGACGTGGAAGGGCTTGTGCAGGAGGAACCCAGCGACTTCTGCAATGGCAAGAAATGTGCCCGATTTGGTGACATGAGAAGCAGATCGGCTTGTCATCGTGTGTTCGCCATGCGGATGGATTACGGAACGTTGAGGGAGAGCTGGTCGGGAAGGGACATGCAGGCGTGTATGGGGGCTGTAAGTCGGGGCGGGGAGGTGGTGAAATAGAGTGAATTCCCAAGCTGGTAATTTCCTGCTGGATGACTGCTTGAATGAGGGGCTACATAATTCGAGGAGAGGGGTCAGGGCACGTTGGTCCTACCTTAGCTGGAGCAGCCACTTCAAGCTCTCGCCTGACGAGTCGCGTCAAGTATTCACAGGTGTCTGGTGGATGATATGTGTCGAGACACGAGGGTTTCGCAGCGGTGTTCGGAAGGCGCTGGAACTGATGGGAGATGCGCCTGCTTTTACCTTGTTGGAACTGGCGGCATTCTCGAATAATTGCATCAACAGATGACACATTGTTGAATACCAACAGGATGAAAACATCGTTGGCAATACCCTTTAGAATATGCGCAACTTTGTCAAGCTCCGACATGTTTTCGTCAGCTTGGCGGCATAGTGAGAAGACGGCCTGAATGTAACTGATGTAGGACTCAGTGGTAGATTATGCGCAAGTCGACAACTCATTCTTCACAGCTTCACGACGACCAAAGGGGTTGCTAAAAAGCTCACGGATCTTTTCCTTGAAGCTGTACAAGCTTGTAATGTCATGCTAGTGGTTGTTAAACAAAACACGAGGGGTTCCATTGAGATAAAAGATGACGTTAGCAAGCATATGTGTGGGGTCCCACCTGTAAGTGGTGCTGACGCGTTTGTAGAGGCGTAGCCAATGTCGGAATCCTCGAGAACACGCCAGGGTCTTTGAGGGTGGGAAGCGTCACGAAAGTTGTTGTAGGAGCTGGGTTGACAGGCCGCGAAGAAGGGCGGGCAACCGGGGAGCATGTAGCCGAGTCTAGAGTGGTCATGTTGAAAGCCGCGAGAGAGTGTCCGCTTCGGAATTCCGTGGCGAGGACGGGGATCGCACAACTTCACCAAATATGTTACCTGAAGTAGACCGACTCGGAGGGGAGGTCACAGATGTATTTTCAGATGGTCGCGCCAGTCTATATGCTTTGCTTCTTTGTCTCCATGCACTGGCACGCAGCAATATTTACAACATATGTACATAACGTAAACGAGGAAGCTTCCGACACTTGATGCACTCGCATTTTATAAACACCGAGACCCTCGAGGAGGAGGGCACCGCCCGTTGTTGGGCGCGCACAGCGTCTCTGAGGGACGCGTCCAGCGTCTTTGACGGACGGCTCCGGTGTCCGTGAAATACGCGTCAGTGGCTCTTAGAGAAACACCAGCAAGGGTGTTGAGAGAGCACTGCCCAGTGCATAGCGAGTTCATGACAGCATCTCTGCTGGGCTGACGATGAACTAGTGGACAAGGATCTGCAGCTACTGTCTAGAGGGTTACTGTTTAGGAGGCCGAAGTGTCCACTCTTGCAAATGCCGGGAACAGCTGATGGCGCATAACGTCGGACCCGGCTAGACGTCGCGGACTCAGCTCTGACCTCCGGGCTCGCCCTTTGCAGATGCGCCATCACAGTGAAACCCGCAAGCGCCATACACTACCCCCTAAGACCTGCCAGGCTCATTGTACAAGAATGAGTAAAGTTGGCAAGCGAGAGGAAGAAGAATTCGCGGCCCACTCAAGCAATCGCATCCCATACCAGACGGAGGGACTTCTTTACCACCTGGCTTGATCCGATACACAAAGACACTTTGTAACATAGTTCGTTTGCACGCGCTTCTCAAATCCCTTGGATGCATAACGGAATCGCCCTCCACGGCGCAGCATTGACGGGGCTCTATCCGAAAAAACTTGTTTCCAAACGCATGAAGGCAGGAGCATCTGAACGACATAGGCCTGCATCCAAACGCCTTTCTCTGCCTCAAATCGAGAATTCGATTCCTCTCTCTCTACCTCTGTATCATTGTCCGTGTCTTCGGTCTTCGGTCCTGCTTATGGAGTTCATTGTAGTAACGAGTGACATACCCGGATCGGCAGCTACAAGCTCAAAAGTTTCTGCCTGACATTCACCCACGCTAACCGAGAGGCATTAGCGTGTTATTTCAATGGAGCCCTTCCGGAGAAACTCTACCTCCGACTTTAAACTCGGTGCTTTGACGAGTGCGTCTGCACTCTTTTCCTGCTGAGCTGGAAATACCGCATCTGCCGTGTGCTGAGAAATTAAATCCTTCTGACTTCCAGCCAGGCTAGTGGTGTATCTTACCTCATACTGCCCAGGAATGCTGTCATTACAATCTAACTCACGCGCGCGTTCTGTAAACCTAACACTCGCATCACCACTAGTGGCTTCGCTTTTGTACATTGAACACTCACATGCCTCCTCAGCACAGTCTGGAGCTCAAGCCGCTTTAATTCGGAAAGAAGCAATTGTCCTTTTATTTCATCAGCATGCTTTCCCTTTTTCCTCAGCACGCCCTTTTTTATCATTTGCCTCACACTTTTTAGCTTCACCTTAGCGCTTTTTCTCGTTTGCATGGAGCTCCTTAATAATTTACCAAGAATGGTGAAGCTCTCAATCATATAATCATAAGGCAAGTAATGCCTGAATGATGTGCGGCTTCCGTGCGGCGTTCTCAACGTCCTCCCTCAATTCCGGCGTTCTCAACGTCCTCCCTAATTGAGCCCGACAGTGGCACGGGAGTTGTCGCGTCCTTTCTGGCCAGCAGACAGTCCTCTTCCCGCATTCCGGTGGCCCTGCTTCCTTGTTGGCGAGGGGTCGCCGTCCGCGGGGTTTGTAACATAAGGTATTCGAGGAACGCACGAAGTTCGAGCCCAAATGGGTCTGTTACAATTCGCGGCTGCACGTCGATGTTTGCTTTATTTTGAATGTAGACGCGAAACAGTCGCTAAACATGCAGAGAAAACAGTGGATTTGCTCTTTCTGCACACATGGCAGCTTCGCATTGACATCGACTGTAGCGGGTATTGTGGTGTCACCTTTGATGGTTGCGGAAATCAGAGCAATAATTGATCATGGTACATCATATGTCATGATTCCGTGGGCCTTTGGCGGACGCCTTGAAGCGAAAACCAAGATGCATCATAGTCAAGCAACAGAGAAGCGATATATATTTGAGCCTGACGCAGTCACCCATCAACCCGGTTCTGCATGACGTACTGTGTGTGCGCGCGCCTGTTCAAAGCCATGAAATGTTTACCCAAGAAATGCCGTTTCCCCTGGCATTCATTCGTAGATGTGTAACTAGTTACCTTTACAGTTCCGGGAACCTAATTAAAACAGTGGTGTTCCCACGTTCCTCCCAAAAGAAACTATAGTTCCAGGCACGTCGTTCCTTATAACGCCGTTCCCTACACGCAAACTTTAAAAACGTCTTCGTTTAGAGTTTAGCCAAAAGAATGGCAACCAAGATTGTGGTAAAGATGACATTGAAACTACAAAAATGTTATCAAACGAGCTGATTACAATGTTATAGACGCCATCTGCGTAGTTTGCACACCCTGGAATGCACCACTCTATATGTAAAGCGTAGAAAAGCACTGAATAAGTGCTACAGCACCCTAAAGACAGACTACGGCAATATATTTAGGTCAATAGATGCCACTGAAGTTGCTTATGACAATTTCATATTTTCATTTTATTTATTAAAAACATAATCATTACACTTTGCCTTGGGGGACACGACAAAATGCTAAATAAACGCCTGACTAGGTCGTGTCACCCTGGCAGCAAAAGCATAAACACACCAACAAGAATTTGTTGTACAGAGCACACTGGTGTATAATAATCCAGAATAATAACAGGAATAAAGAAAATTATAAGTTCACAAACATATAAACACAGCTGTCTTAAAGTGATAATGATTTAGCGAACGTGTACTCATATTGAGCCACAAACAAATTTGATAAAATAGAAATAGTCTCTCACCGCTATCGCGAGAGAAATGCACAAAAACATAATCAATATTCACTAGAAAACAAAATCGATATGACTGGGGACGCTTATGTACAGAAGGAGAAACATACGAACATACCAATAGAAATTTTTCAACTTTCGTTATTTATCCGAAATAGTGGACTTGGGAAAACCGTAGAAAACCCACAAATCTAAATTTTTGGTTCCTCGGCTTGGCTTTCCACTGACCCCACTGCGCGTGACGTTCAAAGTGCCGGTACTGCCGAACGTATTGAGTAGGCAAGCAACGATCGTATGTGTTTGGCTCGAAAATCAGAGGTTTGCTGGCCTAAAACCATGGCACATAACTACGGAAATTTCGACCATCTGGCGTTCTTTAACTTGCATTGAAATCGCACAGTACTCGGGCTCGTTATTTAGCCTTCACGAAAATGCGAATGCCACGGGCGGGATCAAACTCGCGACCTTCGGGTCAGCAGCTGACCACCACAACCACTGTTGCACCAAAACGTAAACGGCAGGGCTTCGCCGGTGTCCCTGACATTAAAAATTTTGAAACTCTGCGCATTAGAAAACATGTGGCCACTGAAAGTTTACATAAGTAATGAAGCAGAATACATTTGTTTACGTTATGTGCTTGCCCGACTTATCCTGCGCGATCTGATGGCATCACCTCTGGAGGCCTCTCAAGCTCAAGCCTAGTGTAATGAAGTGGAACGCTAACGCCTAGTTTATGGGCAAACTGAAACACTCCTATAGAGGAAGAGCGCATAGGTTGGTGTACAGCAGCGCCCAATTGTGCGGCGACAGGATTGGCGAATAGTATCGGAGAAGTAAGAGCCGTCTTTTGCTGGATGCGCTGCTTACTGAACCTCGAAAAAACTTGGTATAAACAAGTCTCAGAACTCTAAACAAGCAATACTACAGGTCATTTTCAGCTAGAGTCACAACAAAAATGGTGCAGTGTGATCATGTTTCCGCTGAGCATTTGCTCTTCCAGCTTTCGTCCTCCGTGCTTGTTGCGTCACTTTGCATGATTTACGGTTTACGTCCCTGTGTACGGCACTCAATAAAAAAACCGCTAATCTTGTATTCTGTGACTCATTTATTATTTCACTCGAAATCGCAAGACATTTCTACTATCAGGCACTCGACAGGAGCATCTCGGGACCATAGAAATGCCATTATTTATCGATATTGTAAAATAATCGCTGTAGTGGCCTTATACTGAGGGCCTTCTACGATGAACCACACAAAAAAAAAGATGGAAAAGAAGAGCGATTCTGTGGTTAGAGTGAAGATTGCATAATTAACACACACTCTTTTAGATCATACCATTGGCTCGCTTCATATGCTGTTACAGGAAATACATTCTGAGTCAAGACCAAATCGTGGCTATCTTTCTTGGACCAAAATAAAATTGAAACAAATGCCATAGCACTGGCTATATTCTGCGTCACGTGGTCGTGAGGTTCTCCGCTTGCTTTCTGCATTTTACAGCGAAATATGTTATGAGATCACAACTCGGGTCACGCGCAGTTGTCCGCCGCCGCCGCCGCCGCCAGTGACCATAACCATATCGCGTGAGATTAAAGGAAGAAAAAAAAAGCTAGCACCAATGACACTTTGTGGCTCCAATGCGAGTGTGCCGGGTGCGAGACCAGTATTCCACCACTGAACAACACCGGTGCTTGGGACTTGCTGGCAAAACTGCCTTAGGCAGGCTTGATGTCGCCAAAGTCATCGCGTTAATATGACTTGCAGAGAGTTTTAAAAGAGCGAAAGAACCACCAGTCGTCGCACAATGCGAATAGCTTACCGAATGAGTCATCCAATGTCCTAATCTATTAAAAAAGCTTGTTTTTGATCACCTAAAAACTGTGGCGCATACCCACTTCAGGTATAGTTTCTCATCGTCGTCAGCCACTGCATGAACAATTGACGCGAAATTCCTCGTAAATGTTCAGTGGATACGACGCTTCTCAGAAAAATGACGAGAATACCATAGCGAATGCTGGCCTACTGAAGCAAAAATTATAATATTATACCCTAGAAGGTATCAAGCAAGTGTGCTTGCAGTAGTTACCCAATGAGTGTTGTTAAAGGCTTTGAAAGGCCGCTGTTCTAGCTATCGCAGTGACTGTGCGGAGGCCGGGCGTTTTTTGATCCCCTCATGCCATGCAGTTATTACGAACAAAAAACACACTGACCTGACGGGCCGACTGAACCTCTTCTTATCGGGTTTCATGCCGCAGTGGTGTTCGACATGGTCGTCCTCCATGGCTGCCGCTTGTTTGTTTGTTTGTTTGTATCCTCTAATCCATGGCTCATACCCACTCTGGGGGATTGGCCAAGAGAACATATAGTCTCATATGGACGATAACTGCATTATTGCTTACAACGAGAAAAAAAAAGGGGGGGTTTGGGGATTTGTATAGTGAAGGTAATATGTTAAAAAAAGAGAAAGAAACCAAAGATGTAGATAGTGAGGAAAAAGAATCAACAACAAAGTAGACACTAATAGCTACAACTTGATTTTAGGAGCCGACCAGACAGCTGGTTTTGCCAAACCCGATTAATTTGGTATGTCACGGATTTATCCAGAATGGAAAATTACTTTTCGACCCGCTTTTTTTTTTGGGAGGGGGTATCTGTTAACGTGGTGCCCGCACGTTTCTTCGTATTCGTCGTCTGCCAACTGCCAGTTGACCATCAGGTGCAGGAAATTGCATAAAACGCGCGCACGATATTGACTGCCTATCGTGTACATGCTGTTCCTAACATCTCTGTGGACACCCCATTGGCGACATCTGAGAAAGCTATGTATTAGCTAAAAATTTTCTCAAATTGGGCCATGGACTTGTACCATGCAGGTAAACCTTACGTTCACTAATAAGGCATATAATAATACACGACAACGGAATACATTATCTACTCCTCTAGTTCTGGAGCAAGCTCCCTGGCTGTCCGAAAATAGCGGGCAATTCATTAGGTAATAGCAATGCTCGATTGTTCAGAGAGAAATAAATAAATAGGGAGGTAGAACAGTGTTCGAATGAAGAACAATGAATACACGGTGATAACAAAATTAGGATTCAGTCAATATTGCTTTCTTACCGCCACATTCACCGATCTTCGACACAGAGAGGTGCGAGGACAACAGAAACTGCGGAAGCTCTAGCGACGTTCGTGCTTCACGCAACAGACGAAATATTCGGCTGTATACGGCGGCACACGATAAACAACATACAATAAGAAATGGCGAAGTTTGCTACTACGCCGCGCAAGCTTACAAACCGAGAAAATGGGAAATAATGAAGACTAATGTAATTTATTTTAGGTTGCTTCTAGTAGAGGCACTAGAACACGGAGAATGTCCAAAAAGGCGCGCGAATGCGTAAGAGGAGTGAGGGCCTTTCGCGGTGTACTCCCACGCCGCAGCGCTATGCTGCCCTTGGGAAACAGAGTTCCGCCTCTGCTTTCCAAGCACCGCTCACTCCATCTGCAGAAGTTCAGCGCTTCTTAGGGTTCCTCGATGCGCGCGCCCCCATTTGCCGCTTTGGAGGGTGGCATAGAGTTTCATAAAATAATACCTAGAGGGGAATCTGGCGCTAGTGTCTCCGCGGGCTCCTTCAGCGGCGCTTGTACCCCCATGGGAATTATGGGAAGTACAGGCTTCCGATCTGCGCTAGATGGATTACGTTCTGAAGACTCGACGCTTGTTACCTGAGTGTAAAACAAAGTCACATGAAGTTAAGTCTAATTGAAACTTGCTTCAATTTTTGTACGCAAGATTTATTGCAAAAGGTTTTTGCGACTACGCGATAGAAGTGAGACTTTGACAAATTCAATCATCAGGGTATGCATTGCTCTGCCTTTGCGTTCCAGATTTGACATCAAGATGCAATGAAACATTCTTTAGAACATTTCAAAACAAATATTTTTGTTTTTCTCTCGAAAGTAAGCAGTATCCATTTATGGTAATAACAGCACAGTATTAATTGAGAAACACTTAACGTTTCATATTCTGCGATGCCAGGTGTGTCGGTTCAAGTGGTCTGCCCCCAACGCACCTCTGATTTTGTTGTGACGTTGAGCCAGAAGAGCGTGGGGGGGGCGTCTACTTCGCGTCGCCTTGCAGTTTATTTACACGAGTTTTCGCAAGACGCACTAACAACAAACGTGAACTCGATGTAATATTCTGCACTGGCATAGGACGCTACATCTATGCGCAGCGGTGAGTAGACGATGCTTCCTTTAAACTGTCCAACACAACTTATACAGCACTAGCGTTGCAGTAAATTGAGAGACCTAGCCGTTTAGAGTATCTTTGAACAACACAGGCGCAGCTCCAGTCTTTTGCACCCACCCCACTACCGAGTCTACGCGAAGACCAAAACTGAAACTGCAGAAAAAGATCCGTACACAGTTCACTGGCAAGCGCGATTCAATCCAAAGCCTGTTCTTCCCATAATTCCAGTAAGGAATTGCAATGGCAGCGCCACATTCTTTTCCAGGTATTACTGTATGAAACTCTATGAAGAGTGGAGACATCCGCGTCGTCAGCTACAGAGTCCGCAATCGCGATGACTTCTCCGCAAGCCGCCTGCAGCTGCGATGGCCTGCCAACGAGTATTGCGCGGCTGCATGCAGAGTTTGTATATTGTAGTTTGTATAGTTTGTATTTGTATTTGTAGTTCGGATGAAGTGCGCGGGGCGTTAAAGTACTGCGCACTTTCACCAGAGGGCTCCCTTCGCTCCGTCTTCGAGAAGGGGTCCCTTTCAAGAGGAACTTCGAGCCACATGGTGACAAGTTTTTATTCGTTGTACCTGCACCTTTACCAATTGAGATTCTGCACGCATGTCATGATGAGCCAACATCTGGACATATGAGTGTCAGCCGTACATTCGCCAGAATTCATCTAAAATACTACTGGCCAAAACTGTTAGCATCAGTTCAGCACTATGGTAAAACTTTCCGTCAGTGTCAAAGACGCAAAACTACATCCGTGAAACCTGCAGGCCTCCTCCAGCCAATAGAACTGCCGGATGCCCCATTCTAAGAAGTCGGTCTGGATCTGCTAGGCCCGTTTCCGACATCGACTGCACGTAAGAAGTGGATAGTCCTAGCCATGGACTCTCTCACTCGTTACGCTGAGACTGACTCGCTGTACAGTGCAACAGCCCTTGAAGTTACCAAGTGCTTCATCAACAACATAGTCCTCAGACATGGTGCACCCAGCGTCGTAATTACAGATCGTGGCACAGCTTTCACCGCAGACCTAATCAAATGTCTGACGCGAATGACCCATACAGACCAGAGAAGAACTACGGCATACCATCCTCAAACAAATGGCCTAACGGAGTGTCTGAACAGAACTCTGACTGATATGCTTTCAATGTATGTCGACGCCGAACATAAACTGTGAGATGAAATATAGCCCTACATCATGTTCGCATACAATACAGGCATTCAAGAAACAACGCGGGTGACACCACATGAACTTGTATTCGGCCAAACAGTCACCACTGCACTGGATACCTTGTTACCACTGAATGATGAAAGCAGAAATCCACCCGACCTAGACGACTTCTTGCAAAGAGCCGAGGCAGCACGACAGATGGCGAGATACAGAATACGCCGCCAACAGCGTATCGACTCCTACCGGTACAATCAGCGTCGTACCGAAGCGCATTATCAACCAGGCGACAAAGTATGGATATGGACCCCAGTGCGTCGCCGTGGACTTTCTGAAAAACTTCTTAGCCACTACTATGGGCCTTCCGAAGTACTCCATCGTGTAAGCGATGTAACGTACCAAGTCAGATCCGCTATACACGGGAACTCAAAACGCCGCAACCCTACAGAGGTTGTACATGTAGTCCGGATGAAGCCTTACTATGAAAGATCACCGGAAGACCAGTGACGCCTACCACGAATCTATTCATTGCCGGACGCATCGGGACGATGCGTATGAGGAGGGGGATTAGGCCGCGACATCTTGCCTGCATTAAAACAAGGCGCCCATCACCGCGCGCACAGGGACATACATGCGTGCTGTGTAGTGTTGCGCAGAAATGACGATGATGGCATGAGCACCCAGCTGGACCCAGCTGCTGTGCGCCACGCGCTCGGGACTTCTGTTGAAAAGGAAGAAGAAGGTGGACATCTTTGGTGTTCGACTGACACGTTCTACGACCATAGTCACTTTGAGTTGTGGGCACAGGTTCACCCTTTAATAAATACGCTTTATCACACCCCCAGTCCTTCGGAATTGCTAAAGTATCGTTAAAATGAAGCGACCGCATGGCTTTACAACAACGAGCAAGGAAAGTGCAATTAATATAAGGCAATTTCAAATGTCATAGCTTTATTTGGGTGATAACTTTATTATACTGCAAAAGGAAGTGATATAACTGACTGCAAGTTAACCGCAGCGCATGCCTTGCTTCCACTTCTGCTGTTTCTCGTTGTTTCGAGCTAGCACAGGTGAATGCGCAACTTTACTTGTGCATAAATTGACATCAACATTTTTTCCAGAGAAACCCTGTGTTGCTCGCATGCCTGCCCATTGCACTTCACCCTTTTTATTTAATACTCAGTTGCAGCTTTGAGAGGGGACTTCCGGATGAACAAGTTGTCTGTCCAGGATGTGATTCCTTTAAAGTCCTCTTCACAAGATATGAGCAAACTCATAACCTCACCGCTCGGATAACGCAAGTTCTCACCAATCGTAACATACTCCTTCCGTGCAGTTAAATATGCGTGTTCATGGTTCACCAAGTCCTTCATTGCATCCCTGCACTGCCAACACTTCGTTTTCTTCAAGAGTACTTACACAAAAAATCCACCTCTATGGTGCAAAATGCCGCCTTCATTGAAGTCAAAGCTTCGATGAAAAGCATTTCTCCATAATCAATTGCCTCTACAGAATCTCCACAACACTCCATTTTCCCTCGGGAAATCATGTCAACCAAGAACTGTGAGCCATCACTTTTAATACATGAGCATGCTGGCATGTGCAAAAACTATTTGACGCATACAAGCTTTAAAGCGCGTTTCATGTCGTAGGCGCTTAGAATGGGCACCCGGGTGGACGTACGGACCAACAGACACATGGACGAATGCAGGGACGGAGGCACAGATGCACGGACAGATGAATGGACGTACATACGAACCCAGCCCCGTACGAACAGACGGACGCATGATCGGACGGTCATCGGATGGACGGAAAGACGGACGCACGGAAGCACGGACGAACTGATGGACGCTTCGCACCATTCATCATCATTCCCTTCATGGATATGCTATGACACTGTTTTTTTATTGACATGCAATGCAATGCAACTGGCTACGACAACTACGACGACACGCGACATACGACCCACGGCGTAAGAGGCTTTGCCCTTAAAGAAATAGTTGAAGGCGCCGGCAGCAACAAGCGCACAACGTAGGCGCACATCTTCGTGCGATTGCAGCTTGTGTACAACAAAATATTAAGAACAACGCATTTGGTGTTATCCAGATTCAACGAGTTAAATACGCATGTACGCAGCATGCGAATGAACGTGTATTGCACCCGGTGCACTGGACACCGCAATTAGATACGATCAGAATCAAAATTTTCAACAGTCATTGGCGCCCTTCTGTAGCCGACGTAAAAGAGTCAATCACATCAAGCTTTATCGCGACTGAAAGTGCCCGTGTGACAGCGCTTTAACTTTATAACTGTCGAAATGCTCAAATGGCATAACTTACGGTGCACAAACACGAATGGTCCATAAGTTGCCCCATGTCGCGCTTGATTTTTACAAGCCACAAGAGTCGCCTTTTGAGATCTTTCGCAAATATGAACATCCTGTAGCCATTTTAAGAGTGATTTGTGCTCTGAGGCTCGCAACATCCGGGCATTTTGCCCAAGAAAATGCCATGCACGTGGCTCACTCCCACGATGAGACAGAGGGAGCCGAATGGCGGCCACCGGTCGGCTGGTGGCGCTCACCTCTTCAAAGAGTGGTTCCAGCCCCCGAGGGGGCACGCGCATCGAGGAACGCTAGCACCACTATTCGCTGAGCGCCATCACGAGGTCATGAGTGAGTGAGTGAATGAACTTTATTTGGTCCAGCAAAACGCGACAAAACGTGCACCTGGCTAATCACACGACGGAACCGACAAGTCTAGCCTGCCGGCCCAATCCAGGGCACGCTGGACGGCCAGGATTTGATCTTCGATAATGGGACTTCGCAGGAGCGTGTCTCACTTTTCCTTGTATCGGGCCAAGTGACCCAAACTTCTGAGCACTGGCTCTGTGCGGCCCGCAGAATGTAAACGGCGAGACGCTCCGGCAACTCGCTTCACCTGCCGGGAGTGCGTGCTGCTCTCTCTGTCCACCGGGTCCATGGGGCCCGCGAAACGTAAACGGCGATACGCTTCTACTGGTGGCTTAACCCGTCACAAGCGCGTGGCACTCACTCTGAGCACTGGGTTCGTAAAGCCCGCAAAACGTAAATGGCGATATGCTCCTGTAACTGGCTTAACCTGCCGCGAGCGAGTGTTGTTCTCTTTGAGCACCGGGTCCGTGTGGCCAGTGAAACGTAAACGGCGATACGCTCCTACCTATGGCCTCACCCGCCACAAGCGCATGCTGCTCTGTCTGAGCGCTGGATCCGTAGGGCCCACGGAACGTAAATGGTGACACGCTTCTGGAAGTGGCTTCCCCCTCCGCGAGCGGGTGTTGCTCTCTGTAACCACCGGGTCCGTGTGGGACGCCAAACGTAAACTGCGATACGCTCCTGCCGATGGTTTCACCCGCCACAAGCGCGTGTCGCTCTCTCTGAGCACCAGGCCCTTGTGGGTGGCGAAACGCAAATCGTGATACGCTCCTGCAGCTGGATTCACCTGCCGCGTCCGCGTGCGTCTCTTTCTGAGCACTGAGTCCTTGTGGCACTAAAGAAGTACTTCACGGCGAGAAACTCATTCAACTGGCTTCACCCGCTGGGAGAACTTGCTGTGAATTCTGAGAACCGGATCCGTGTGGCTCACATAGGTTCACGTGCAGCCTTTCGAATGATTCGCAAAAGAAAGAATCTATATCGCGTATTTTGTCTCCATTTTCTCGCTCCTAGCTCCACTTCACTCTGGCAGTACACCTATTTAGCCCAGCTGGTTAGGATCTTGGAGTGCCCGCCACCTTCTGAGGAACTTCTTTCTTTCCGCCTCGTTCTGCCCCCCTCTCTCAACCATGAGAGTTGCCAAATAAAGCTTCTTACGCGTTGCCAGAGCGAACAGGAGGACTGAGATGTAGAATAGAGCACGTGGTGGTTCATGATAACGTTGATTGTTTTTGTTCACACTCCCAGTGCAACAAAACGCTCCACTCCTTAAAAAGGCCCTCAGAAAATGCACCAAAAGGGGGGAGTTCTATGCAAACAGGTTACGTCTCGATTGCAAGTAACGGGAAGCAGGCTATCGAAGCAAGTGCATTTGAATATTTCTTCAAGCGCGCGGCAGAAGCAACTTACGCTGTGGCCACTTTATAATGTCCAGGCTTCGACAACATTCATAATGTTCAGGATTCGACCAAAGTTTTTCTGGCGAGAAAAAATCATAGTTCAATAAAAGATACAGTCGTCATTCTTAAATAACACAAAACAACAGTTGATGTTTCGGCGCAGAATACCTCGATATAATAATAATAATAATAATAATAATTTTTATTTCCATCAGCGATGGAGGAGACTGCGGGTAAAAGTTGCTTGAAGGCACAAGCAACTTGACAGAGGCCCGCAGCCACCCCTACAGTGCAGGCAGCGATGGCAAAACATTCACATAGCAAAAATCACAAGAAACACATATTCGGAATACAGATATGTCTAAAAAAAAAACACATCAGTAAGGAAATGAAAAAAAGCAATATTTTACACTATTTACTATGTTAGCATGAATTGATGAAATGCTCGCGCAGTGTTCGTGCAGAGGTTATTTTCAATTCAATGTGTAATTTATGAAATGAATTTAAAAGGGTTGGCAGCGTGTATGATAGCTTCTGCATAGAATAGCTTGTCCGCGCAGTGACCACCTTCCACTGTTCTATGTAACGAGTGCCGTATGAATGGGTGTTTTTGGCAAGATGAGATAACTCGTGGAAAAACTTCAGGTTTTCTTTTATCTCTCGTTTGAACGCTATACTTAACTTGTAATTGTATAGGGTAAACACGCGGATGACATTTCCCTTCAAGAATAAATCTGAAGTATGGGAATTGTAGGGTACATTGAAAAGCGCCCGTAGAAATTTTTTCTGCAGTACATGAAGTCTTTCAAGATTTGTATATGTCGTCGTACCCCATACCAAAAAACAATAATACAAGGAAGAAAAAAAGAGCGCATTGTAAACAAGAAGCTTTATTTTAAAAGGTAATATCAATCTGTGACGCGCCATCATACCAACCACACGAGATAGCTTGCCTAAAACTGATTCGATGTGTAAATCCCAAAGCATATTTTGTGTGAAGGTAACTCCCAGTATTTTCACACTACTCACTATTTCTATTGCTTCATTTGTGTAAAGAAGGGTGATGTGTTCGCAGGTTATCTGCTTAGATTTTGGTCTGAAAATCACGGCTTTTGTCTTTTTAGTATTAATTTGCAAAACGTTTGCTGCTGACCATTCTTGGAGCGCCCTTAGAGCAGTGTTGGTGTTATTCTGAAGGCTACCAAGTTCAGGTGACGAAAAAAATAGGCTAGCGTCGTCAGCGTACATAACGTATTTCGCATCACTGTAGATATTTACTAGGTCATTCATGTAAACTATAAAAAGAAATGGGCCGAGAATACTACCTTGAGGAACGCCTCTGCTGATGTGTTTTAAGTCTGAACGGTAATGCTCAATCTGGACGTACTGATGGCGATGATCTAGATACGACTTCACGAGGTTTAAGCAGTGCCCGCGAATACCATAGGTTTCAAGTTTTTTAAGTAGTATGGAATGATGGATACAATCAAATGCTTTACTGAAATCAATGTAAAGGCCGAGCACAAGATTCTTGCTTTCAAATTGTGTTAAAATGAATTCTTTTTGTTGTAGCAAGGCTAACTCAGTAGAAAGGTGTTTTCTAAATCCAAATTGGGCTGTAGATATAAGATTGTGCTTATCGAAAAAATTAGACATTTGCACGTGTATAAGTTTCTCCAGCCCTTTGGATAATACTGGTAATATTGAAATAGGTCTATAATTTTTGATATCGTTTATGTCACCTTTCTTAAAAAGCACAGAAACTCTTGCGATCTGCATCCTCCTGGGAAAGATAGCGCTCGCCAAAGACAGATTAAAGATGTAGGTAAGATATGGACAAATTAAATCAAGCACATACTTGATTGGACGAACCTGCATGCCCTCAACGTCACAACTTGAGCTATTTTTAAGCGAAAGAAAAACTGACAGTACTTCAGACTCTGTAAATGGGCGAAGGAAAAAGGAAGATGGATTGCTATCAGGCATAAATTTTGTAATATCAGCAGATGCACAAGAATTAGAATTGCTCACAAAATAATCATTAAATGTATTCGCCAAATCATCGCCCCATATTTCGTGGCCACCAAGAAATAGCTTTTCTACACGTGGAGACGATTTACGGCGATTTAAGACAGTATTAAGCTTTTTCCATAACATATCGGGTTTTTTTGAGCAGCTATCAAACTCAGCTTGAAAATAGCATTTCCTGTGTGACCTTAGTTCTTTGTTTAGTTTGTTTCTAAGCGACTTGTATTCTTTCAATATGCTTGGTTCCTTACTTTTAATGAACTTGTGATAAAGCGCATTTTTACACTTAATTTTTTGTAACAATTCAGGGGTTATCCATGGTTTTCTTATTTTTTTACCCAATTTAAACTTTTTTTGTGGGAAGTGACGCTTATACACACGAGAAATTTCATCAATAAGTTTACTGTATGCAATGTCAACGTCGTCTATTTTCAGAATTTGCGGAATATCGCTAAGTAGCAATTCAGCTCTAAAATTATCCAAACCTGTTTGTGTAATATTTTGAAAAGAAATGTACTGATGCTTTTCATTTATCGTGAAATTTTGCTTTCTTAGTAGAGCAAATATTGGGAGGTGGTCACTAAGGTCCCACGTTATTACACCACTGTTGGCTTTTGTAGAATCGATATTAGTAATAAATAAATCTAACAGTGTTTCGCTTTCAGTAGTTACCCTTGTCGGTACATAGATTAAATTTTCGCATCCGTTTGAAGTCAGCATGGTTAACATGGCCTTTTGTGGTGCAGAAATGGTCAACAGGTCGATATTAAAATCACCAGCAGACACCAAATAATCGCCAGTTTCTGAAACAAATGATAACAGCTGTTCATAGAAACAAAAGAAACTAGGAAGATTTCCACTTGGTGGTCTATAGCAAACGGAAAACATACAGTCATTCACACGAGCTGTTATTATTTCAAAATCATCACAACAGATACAAAAGTTGGAAAGCAGCTCGCAGTTTACGTGCTCTCTTAGCAACAGCATAACGCCACCGCCTCGGCGATTAGTTCTGTTTACACAATACGATTGATAAGACGGAAATTTGAACAAATCACGATCATCCCTGCACCAAGTTTCACTAAGCATTACTGCATCAAACAGAAAATGAAAACCATTGATGAAGTCATTTATATCTTCTTCCTTGTTATAGAGTGAACGAACGTTTAGATGAAGGCACTTCAAGGAATGTGCGTGATGACTTGTCACAAAAGCGTCTAGCTCGTGTGGAAGAAAGGGACTTTGACTAGCCATTTTGAGGAATGAAATAATCTAGATACAGTCAGCAACTAGCAGGCTTAGACGGGAAAGTCGGTCCTGTGACGCACTACTAACACGGAATCGCCGTCAGATTTGCGCAGTAGGATTTTCCCGTTCTTGTGCCAGGCGTATTTGTACCGATTTTCCCTCGCCCATTCCTTAGCCTCTCGAAGCAGTTGCCGACTTTGGCTGGTCAAGTTCTCTTGGATGAACAGGCTTGATTTCTTTTCTCTCAGTTTTGACCGGTTATGCAGCCATTCGTCTCTAACAGATTGTCTGACATACCGAACGATTATACCTGGTGTTTTGCCAAATTTGCATGGGAGGCGGTGAATGGCAGCGACGTCTGCTGCGTCCAGTGCACAAACGTCAATCATGCTGGCAACAGAATTTACCTTTGCAAGCAAATTTTCACCTTCAGAGACGCTTACACCATGTATTTCCAAGTTAAGCTTGCGGCTTCTCCACTCGAGCTCATTTAAATCGGCCTCAAGTTTTTTTGAAGCATCATCACTAGCGCAGGTGTCCTGTTCAAGGCGTTCAAGTCTTTTCCGTATTTCTTTCGTATCTTTTTCTTGTGCGGCAAGCCTTGTCAACATCTCATCGTACTTGTCCGACATGAGCTGTATCGACCGCTCGATGTTTGGCACTGTTTCCCTGAGCGGCAACAACTCGTCTAACTTCTGACTTATGCCACTGAGAATAGATCTGATGTCAACTTCAGCTTCCGGCCTCCCTTCAGTGATCTCGACACTTTTTCCACTATCTTTGCACGTAGAGCAAACCCACTTTTGCCTAGCCGATTCGGACTTCTTTTTATACTGTTTTTCTGATATGCCTGCACATGTTCCAATGTGAAAACAGTGGCTACACTCGCCACATGCCACCGACAATTCATCGGATTTAATGGCATCGTTACATGTAGGGCATGCATTTAGTGTCGACATAGTACCAGGAAATGTAGCACACAGAACAAATACAATTCACTTGGCAGCAGCGGCAGCACAGAAAACTCGCTAAGAACAACAAAGCAAATTTGAACCGGGCGTGAACTAACCTGCGCAAACAGACGAAAATCAGTAGATCTGCCGGTTCTGCCACCGCTGCTGCCAAAGAGCCGCTGTCCTCAGGGTCGGTGACTTTTATAGTGAAGCTCGGTGATGGTGGTGGCCCCCAGCGGTAAGATCGTCGGTAGCTTCAGTTGGAGATATCAGTTGATCCGAAGAAATCGCGGCGTGAAAATGGCACACGATGCGATGAAACTTGATAGCAGGGAGATGGTTTCCACACAGGCCACCGACAGGAAGGCAGTGGTCGACGAAAAAAATCTGCGCAAACAGACGAAAATCAGTAGATCTGCCGGTTCTGCCACCGCTGCTGCCAAAGAGCCGCTGTCCTCAGGGTCGGTGACTTTTATAGTGAAGCTCGGTGATGGTGGTGGCCCCCAGCGGTAAGATCGTCGGTAGCTTCAGTTGGAGATATCAGTTGATCCGAAGAAATCGCGGCGTGAAAATGGCACACGATGCGATGAAACTTGATAGCAGGGAGATGGTTTCCACACAGGCCACCGACAGGAAGGCAGTGGTCGACGAAAAAAATCTGCGCAAACAGACGAAAATCAGTAGATCTGCCGGTTCTGCCACCGCTGCTGCCAAAGCAGCGGTGGCGGTTTCATATGGGGCGCTGAAACGTCGATTCTGTATTTTTGTGTTTTTCTTGAAACTTATAAGATTCATGCATCAAAGGTTTTGTTGTTACGGAGCTTGCGTCCTTATTTTGCAGTTCTGCATCTAAAAAATGACACGGAAACTGTGGCCGCACATTCTACGATGTCCATTCAACAAAGTGTATTTACGGATCTTGTGTCCTTTTTTTTGCTATTCTGCATCTAAAAATGACACGGAAACTGTGACCGCACATCGTACGATATCCACTGAACAAAGTGTATGGAGAAGGGAACATTTTCATCAATTATTTGTATATAAAAGTTGCGTGGAAATGAAGATGGCATGACGCTTCGCTGCTAAAATTGAAGCTGTATCTGCAAATGAACCGCCATGCATATACCGAACCAGGTGGTCTATAAAAGTTAATAATACAGTAACAAAGGAAGATATGAGTGCTATATGTCGTCATAGTAAAATAACGGATTAATGCGAAATAGATGAGACATACTGGGCCATTATGGAATACCTTCATTCGATAGCGCTTCCGTAGTTTGCCCCACCACGAGAGTTCAGTTGTAAGATACGAGCCCGGTAACAAATATCAAAACTCCTAGACAGCCTATCGACAAATGTAGTCCTTTCGCAGAGAGAGATTGATTGCGTGAACGGTATAGACAAATTATTTTAAGAGTGGCGGCGTAGATGATCCAGACACGTTGCTTTTGGAAATGCTTTTATTGTCATATATACTGGTGCCCTTGAAAATTTTAAGCCCAATAATTTTTGAAGCGTGTAGAAGCGAAAAATCTCATGGTTCTTAAAGGGCAGGCGTAGTTCGGTTTTCAAAACTGGCCCACAGGTGTTATCGATGCCGCAGTCCTCGGTACGGAAGGCGGGCCTAGGGGCTTTTGCGACGGAGTCCACCGATTGGGGTCCACCGATTGCACAACTTGATGCTCTCTAGAATGTCGGTCATTTTGCGGTCAATGTAGTCCACACTCACCTTTCCGCAAAGGAAGAAAAGAAAAGAAGCAAATGCTTCATGTTAGAGCGGTGTTTCATTTATTTATTTATTTATTTATTTATCTATCTATATATACTGTTAGCCAAAGGCCGTTACAGGGTGGGGTAAAGAAATACACTTCACTTGTTGACATAAGCACTACAAAATGAAATCAAGAAAGACAACACAACAGGCAGTTTTAAACAGAGGACCAATTCAACAGGTATAATAATTAAGGTTTAAACAGTAGTGATCAAAGATTGGCATTCTAGCATAAATTCCTGGAACACACTTCACGAAGGCTACATCATATACATCACAAGCTTCAGCGTCGTAGGAACTTTTCCTACCAACGTGACGTGCAGTTATAGAAAAATACACAAAAAAGGGAACATCTCCAGGTAGAAGTCATGAGGTAACAACGCCTTGGTGTGGTTATCTAGAGGAGTAATATGCCATTACCGTCTTTTCAAATTCCTCTGTGGAATTAATTTGAGTTATGCTATGGGGTAGTGCGTTCCATTCTTCAATCGTTCTTGAGAAGAGGGAATATTGAAAGATGTCAACCTTTGTAGGGATAGGCACAAACTGGTCCTCATGGCTAGATGTTAAACCCGTGAAATACATGACGTTCTGTTTTCTAGAAATCTGTAGGGGTTGAAGTTAAAGTAGTTGTGTTTCATTAAGTGTATGAATTTTAATTTAGCCACTTTTCGTGGCAACGATAGTTCGGGCAATTTTAGTTGAGTCAGCATTTCGGTCGCTGAGTCTATATACCTATATTTCGACATTATAAACCTTGCTGCACGCCTCTGTATTTTTTCAATTTTTTCGCTTCGCTTTTTGTATGTGTATCCCATATTATGCTTCGGTATTCTAGTGCGGGACGTATCAAAGTCAGATATGCTGTTAGTTTAACATCTCGGTAAGCAAGTTTCAACTTACGTCTAAGTGACCAGAGTTTAATCCAGCGGCATTACATAAGTTAGTAATATGCTTTTTCCGAGATAAGTCATCTGATGTCGTAATGCCTAAATGCTTGAAGTGCGTAACTTGTGTCAATGGCTTTCCGTCTAATATGTAATTGAAAACTGACACATTTTTTGTTTTCCTAGTTATGCGGGCGTATACCGTTTTCTCTTGGTTTATTTTCATTTTCCATTGTGTGTACCAACCAGCAATAGATTGCAGTGTTGCGGCCAGCTCTTGGTAATCTTCATGAGAAGATATTTTAGAATATATTAGGCAATCGTCTTCAAACAGACGAACAGTGATTTTGCTACTAAGGACACTTGTAAAATCGTTTATTTAACAGAGGAATAAAACAGGTCCTAATACTGATCCACAGGGAACACCAAACGTTACATTTAACATTCTCGATTTTTTTACTTTCACCTCCCCGTATTGTGTCCTATCAGCTAAGTATGATTCAATCCACCTAGGCATATTTAGGTTTACTCCAAGATCAAGTAATTTACAAATTAAACGCGAGTGGGAAACGCGATCAAAGGCTTTCGATAAGTCTAAGCAAATTCCGTCTATTTGACCTGTTTCATTATTATTTCAGCGAAATCATGCACTGTTTCAGCAAGTTGGGTGATTTGGATCAGCGTCTCCAAAATCCATGCTGGTTAGGATATAACCTGTTTCAGCTTTCGAGAAAACTAAAAACGCTTTTTGACAATATTTGCTCGAATATTTTACAGCATGCGCATGTAATGAATATTAGTCTGTATTCTTATACTTTATGTTCATCACCTGTTTTGTGTACTGGTACGACTCGCGCTATTAGCCAATCATGTGGTAGTTTATGCTGCTCAAGAGACGCATTAGAAATTATCATATGCAGGCTCTAAATGGTGGCATTCCACCATTCCGATAGCAAGATTAGGCAGTTTCACCGATTCTCTGGTGCGCTACAGACAGCTACCTATAGCATGCTCTGAGCCAGTGCAGGGAACTACGGAAACTTCAGCGCGACAGCGTTAAAGAGATCGTTTCGTAGAAATTCTTGTATTGTCCTTAACGTATAGGTACTTGTGAGAGAAAAACAGTGGTATGCGCACGTGAAAATTCAAAACAAATGCTAATAAAGGGGTATTTTCTATTAAAGTGGGCCTAGAACTTGTGTGTGGCAAACAGGTGTGCAATCACGGAGCTACGGACACGCTTCAAATTGCTTAAAAAAAACACATCCTGCTACATGAATGATTTATAGTGCCAAGAGACATGTATAATGGCATACACAGAGGGGTAGTCACAGATGTATTTTCAGCTGGTTAAGCGCGCAGCGCCAGCCACAGAGATTTGCTCACGCCAGTCTATATGCTTTTCTTCTTCGTCTCCATGCACTGGCACGCAGCAATATATACATAACAGCATATGTACATAACGTAAACGAGGAAGCTTCCGACACTTGATGCACTCGCATTTTATAGGCACCGAGACCCTCGAGGAGAAGGGCACCGCCCGTTGTTGGGCGCGCACACCGTCTCTGAGGGACGCGTCCAGCGTCTTTGACGGACGCCTCCGGTGTCCGTGAAAGACGCGTCAGTGGCTCTTAGAGAAACACCAGCAAGGGGGTTGAGAGAGCACTGCCCAGTGCATAGCGAGTTCATGACAGCATCTCTGCTGGGCTGACGATGAACTAATGGACAAGGATCTGCAGCTACTGTCTAGAGGGTCACTGTTTAGCAGGCCGAAGTGTCCACTCTTGCAAATGCCGGGAACAGCTGATGGCGCATAACGTCGGACCCGGCTAGACGTCGTGGACTCAGCTCTGACCTCCGGGCTCGCCCTCTGCAGATGCGCCATCACAGTGAAACCCGCAAGCGCCATACACTACCCCCCAAGACCTGCCAGGCTCATTGTACAAGAATGAGTAAAGTTGCCAAGCGAGAGGAAGAAGAATTCGCGGCCCACTCAAGCAATCGCGTCCCATACCAGACGCAGGGACTTCTTTACCACCTGGCTCGATCCGATACACAAAGACACTTTGTAACATAGATCATTGGCACGCGCTTCTCAAATCCCTTGGATGCATAACGGAATCGCCCTCCACGGCGCAGTATTGATGGGGCTCTATCCGAAAAAACTTGTTTCCAAACGCATGAAGGCAGGAGCATCTGAACGACTTTGGCCTGCATCCAAACGCCTTTCTCTGCCTCAAATCGAGAATTTGATTCCTCTCTCTCTACCTCTGTATCTTTGTTCGTGTCGTTAGTCTTCGGTCATGCTTATGAAGTTCATTGTAGTAACGAGTGACATACCCGGATCGGCTGCTACAAGCTCAAAAGTTTCTGCCTGACATTCACCCACGCTAACCGAGAGGCATTAGCGTGTTATTTCAATGGAGCCATTGTGGAGAAACTCTACCTCCGACTTTGTACTCGGTGCTTTGACGAGTGCGTCTGCATTCTTTTCCTGCTGTGCTGGAAATACTGCATCTGCCGTGCGCTGAGGAATTAAATCCTTCTGACTTCCAATCATGCTAGTGGTGTATCTTACCTCATACTGCCCAGGAACGCTGTCATTACAATCTAACTCACGCGCGCGTTCTGTAAACCTAGCACTCGCATCATCACTAGTGGCTTCGCTTTTGTACATGGAACATTCACATGCCTCCTTAGCACAGTCTGGAGCTCAAGCCGCTTTAATTCGGAAAAAAGCAATAGTCCTTTTATTTCATCAGCATGCTTTCCTTTTTCCTCAGCACGCCATTTTTATCATTTGCCTCACGCTTTTTAGCTTCCGCTCAGCGCATTTCCTCGTTTGCATGGAGCTCCTTAATAATTTAGCAAGAATGGTGAAGCTCTCAATCATATAATCATAAGGCAAGTAATGCCTGAATGATGTGCGGCTTCCGTGCGGCGTTCTCCACGTCTTCCCTCAATTCCGCACAAAGCAAAACACATCGGGCTTGCGTAGTGAATTGAGGTCTATAACCACAAGCTCAGACATCAAATTCTTCTCCCTATCTATTCTCCATCAATATCACTAAGGAAAATTACGCAAAAACGCTAAAATTTGATACAGATAACCTACCAGTTTCAAGCTTCAAATCTACCTTTAAAAGCTCGGCAAATATTCAGGGAAAAGAGTCTGACACTCACGTCAATGCAGTTATAGGTTCTGTTACGTTGTCCAGGTTTCAGCATGCTCAAGTTGCCAGGCCCACTGCCATCGCACCGCTGCTACCAGTTGTTACAAAGAAAATAGGGCACACCAGTTTCTTGGGTAGCGTGTCGCAAGGGCCAACGGACTGGGCAGGAAGGATCCAGACAGTGGCAACGCAAAATGCCGCCAGAAGGAAAAAAGCGTGTATATTTACAACGTATGCACATAATGTGGACGATGGAACCCCCGACACTTGATGTGACGGCCTTTTATAGGCACCGAGACGCTCGAGGAGGAGAGCACCGCCCACTGTTGGACGCGCGCAGCGTCTTCGAAAGACGCGTCCGTTGTGTCTGATGGACACTTCTGGTTTCCGTGACGGCCGCGCCACTTTCTCTTCAAAGAACACCAGAAAGGGGGGCGAGAGAGCACTGCCCGGCACATAGCGAGTTCATAACAACACTGGTATACGATGCCTTCCGGATAAGAGCACGGCATCCAGCGCTGTAGTTATCTCTCTCCGGTGAAGCAACCCGCAAGGAGTCAACGCAGTAGTTTCTTGCACGGCGGTGTTATAAGCGAACGTGCGTAGGGAAGAATGTCAGCCCCCATTTTTGTGGTCTTGGTAAACGTGAAAGAATTGCTTGTTGACGGCCGTGTTCTTGAGTTTCTCTGTAAAGCTATTCCTTTGTGGATGGTATGCAGTAGTTTTTCGATAAACGGTTCCGCTAAGCTGCATGACGCCTTGTATCATCCGGGTGGTAAGACCTGTTCCACGATCAGTTATGACAACTGCTGGTACTGCACAACCCAAGACGCGGTTCTGATTGAGAAAGTGGGCAATATCACTGGCGCTGTCACGTTGTAATGCCTTCGTTGCTTAGTATCACGTCGTTTAATCAGCAACTAAAATGTAGCGTATTCCATCATGAGACTTGGTGAAAGGTCCGAGCATGTCCATGCCAATTTGTTGAAACGGTTGGGCTGGAAGGGCAACGGGCTTCGGAAAAGTGGGTGGGCACTGAGGTGGTGCCTTGCAGCGCTGGTATTCGCGACACGGTTACATAATGGTTCACGTCCCAATTGACCTTTGGCCTGTAGTAGTGTTGGCGAATCCGGGCCAAAGTACGCGTGAATCACAAGGGGCCGGACGAAAATTTATCGTGACAGACAGACAAGACATCCACTCGTAACACTGATGGGATGATGATCAGTTGTTCAATTGCAGGCGGTCACACGTTCTTTATACTAAGGATATTGCTGCGAACAAAGAACGATAATTGCGATCGCGAAAATGCTGGTTCATGAATAGTTCATGAATTTTCAAAGCTCGAATTCGCTTTTCTGATTATGAGATGTTCAGCCAACTCAGATGCACTGATGTCGCAGTGAAAACGATCACCTAACACCTAACGCCTTTGTAAGGGGAGTTCGAAAGGCAGTCCACGTTAGTCTGCCTCCGGCTAGACTTGCACAACTGTAAAGTTGAAGTTTTGAAAGTATAAGCTCTACCTGGCCAGACGTCCGAAGGGGTCTCTAAGATTCGCCAACCAGCAGATGGCAAAATGATCGGTAACAACTCTGAACGGGCGGCCATACAGGTACAGTCTGAATTTACCTATCACTCAGACAAGAGCTAGGCACGCCTTTTCAGTCACTATCCAGCTAGCATAGGCAAAATCCAGCTAACGTGAGAAATTGGACATTCGATGTCATCTTGCCACTGGACTAGGAATGCACTATTTCGGCCAATGTTATTGGCGTCTGTGTGTATCTGAGTGTCAGCATGTTTATCGCACTGTCCATGTACGGGCTCAGTTTGGAGGCGCTGTTGAAGCACGGGAAAAGTGTGTATTTGCTCAGGGCCCCACACGAAGGCAACGTCTTATTTTGCTGGACGAGGGGGAGGTGGGGCTACATTAGGAACATTTTGCACAAAACAAATGTAGTATGCAAAAAGGCTCAAAAATCGACGCACATCTCGTTTGTTCGCAGGTGGTGGGAAAATAATAACAGCCAAGCACAAAACCACTTTTGTGCTTTTTCATGGCTCCCAAATGGCCATTACTTCTTCCATCCTTCTCTTATTGAATATTCTTGATATACCGGCATCTGATGATAATTTTCTTGGTACTAATCTGGATAAACACTTTAAATATAATATTCATGCCAACTCGCTCGTTGTAGTGTTTACCGCTCTCCTAAATGACCTGCCCGTGGTGAATCGTGAGCCATTTTTAGCACTTCTTTGTGCCTGTGTGATGGTAGCACTAACTGTTTGCAGATGCGACCCGCGAGGTGTTCCTGATGATACAATAGCTCGTCTTGAACGAGCATGCGATGCGTTCCGGCCTTTGCCTGCGCCCAAGCATCTCGCAAAGCCGGGTCTGCTCCCTGAGCCTCACGAAACTCCTGTCGTTTGATTTTGACCGGCTCGGAACTTACGCTGTTGCTCTCCGCGGTTATGACGCCTGCCATCGCCCGTTGCTCCTCGCATGCCTCATCTGACAGCTCTACTATAGCTTCGGTCTCCTCGACTGCTGAACACTCGTCTGACACCATGTCACGTTTAACCCTTTCCTCGAGAAGCTGTGCGTAATCGTTGGGCGTGATCAGCGCGTTGGTGCAGTCTAGCAGCTTATCTGTGATTGCACAAAGCACGGCCAACTGCACCGCCTCGGACATCTCGTAAGGATTTCCTTCAGTAGCTATGAGCGGCACGTAAGCCAACTCAGCGGTTACCTGTTGGCCGAACACTCCCGTCAACTTTATCTACGAACCCGTACCATCGTACTGAGGTACCACTGCCTTTCTGATGACGCGCACCTCCACTCCTGAGTCTACCACGGCGTTTAATGATCGACCTGAGCTCTTAAGCGTTACAGTTTCCAGTGAGGGTTGTTTCTGCTCTTTGCGCTGCCACAACCTGTCTGCCATTGCTATTTCTGACCCGAATGCAGAAGCCGTCACCCTCGCGACCACTGAACCGTTTTCTTGTCCTGCTGGCCTAGCTCCTTGCCTTGCAACTGAGCCCTTATTGGGGCAATTCCTGGCAATGTGGTCGGCACCCTTACACTCAAAACATCGCCTTTTCCTTTTTCCGTCTGTGGGTGTATCTACTGCTGTTTTAGCTTTCTTTTGCCACTCCTCTACATTTGCCTTCTTTTGTGCTGCCTTGCACTTTTCGCTCTCCTCGAATCTCTCCGCAAGCCTAGCCACACCACTGGGCAGCAAAAAGGACTCCTGCTGATTACAAATGACATGTGTTCTCGCTTCGGGGCTCAAACATTCTTTCAAGCGATCCGCGACGACTAGCTGCTTGAGTTCCTCGAACGTGCCTACCTTTGAACTCTGGACATAATAGTCGAAATAATTCTCAAGGCATACGGCAAGCTGATCCCAGGACTCGCTTTCTCCTTTTTTCGATCCCGCAAACAGCCTCTTGTACTCCGCCGCCGAAAGCCTGAGACCCTCCAAAATGCTTGACTTAAGCTTAACATAAGCTTTGCGCTCCTGTGCTGCAAGCCTGCACTGCAGCCCGCCTGCCCTTTCACTCAACTGTGGCAAAAATAGCCCGGCCCACCATTCGCTCGGAACTTCATACGACTCGAGCGTTGCCTCAACATCCTCGAACCACATTGGCGCAAGCGCCTCTTGGTTCGGCATTGGTGCCAGTACACCCTTTAACAAGCTTGCGAATTTCAGTCGCCTGTCTTCCTCTGACCTTCCGCCAAGCGCTACGCTGTCATCGCTCTCGTTGGACTCGGCCCCATTACGGGCTCGTAGCCGCTCGCTTTCCAGAATCAAGCACTGCTTCTCTGTTTCTTCCTCAGCAATGTTTAATTGAAGCTGGAGCAGCGCTAGCTGCTGTTCCGACGCCGTATCTGATGTGACACCACCATGACCCCCCGTGCCGCTGTCGGTGACTCCGAACGCCTGCAAGTTTCCTGCCCCGTCCCGTTCAGTTCCGAGTGTTTCCTTTGTCTGTCTCGCAAGTTGTAATGCTTTGTCATCGCCAACGCCCAACAGAAAATCAAGAGGTTCCCGCCTGAAGTAGCCTTGCGGTGTGCTCTTCCTGCTCGGAATCTGGTGGACTAGCCTTGCTTCGTTGATCCCGCAGCGTGGTAGTCAGTTGAAGGTGGTTGTCGTCAGTCTCGGCCGAGGTCTCTCTCCGCTGTCCTCCTCAGTTCAGCCATGCAGATCCTGTCGACTGCGCCAGTTACGTTCCGTTTGGTTTATTCCACTCGCCTCTCGCTCATTGCGCGACATTTTTGCTGCCGCCAAGGAAGTCGAAGACGAGAACTTTTCATCTGCTGGTACCTTGAATAAACGACCGCTCCGACATCATCTGGTTATAGAGACGTTTATTCGTTTCTCTTCTCTTCCTGCTTTCACTGTCCCTGCACCCCTGGTTTTATCCCCTGTCTCTTCATTCAACCACTCTTACAGTCCAATCGTAACGCACCACTCTTACAGTCCAATCGGAACGCACAGATGTGTCTCTCCTCGCCACAACCTTGAAGACCCACCGCCTCTTGCCGACTCATCGGTTCTCCGCCGTCACTCAGGTTTCTTTCACGCCGGTTCCCGGAATGGTCGACGACGGGCGTTGCCAGGTCGTGGAAAAGCGCCTCCGAGTAAGTTCCCGCGATGCCGGGCTGATAGGCCTTCAATACAATTGCCCTTGCGCCAATGCCATCGCCTCCGTTGATTCTGATTGTCCGGCGGACGCGTACGTGTACCTTCCACGTGTACCTTCCACGTGTACCGGCCACCTGCAGCCTGGCTTGGTCTCCTGTAAGGCGCCATAATTGAGCCCGACAGTGGCATGGGAGTTGTCACATCCTTTGTGGCCAGCAGACAGTCATCGTCCCGCATTCCGGTGGCCCTGCTTCCTTGTTGGCGAGGGGTCGCCGGCCGCAGGGTGGGTAACATAAGATATTCGGGGAACGCACGAAGTTCGAGCCCAACAGGGTCTGTTACAATGCGTGGCTGCATGTCGATGTTTGCTTTATTTTGAATGTAGACGCGAAACAGTCGCTAAACATGCAGAGAAAACAGTGGATTTGCTCTTTCTGCACACATGGCAGCTTCACATTGACATCGACTGTAGCGGGTATTGTGTTGTCACCTTTGATGGTTCCGGAAACAAGAGCAATCATTGATCATAGTACATCTTATATGATGATTCCGTGGGCCTTTGGCGGATGCCTTGAAGCGAAATCCAAGATGCATCATAGTCAAGCAACAGAGAAGCGATATATATTTGAGCCTGACGCAGTCACCCATCAACCCGGTTCTGCATGACGTACTGTGTGTGCGCGCGCCTGTTCAAAGCCATGGAATGTTTACCCAAGAAATGCCGTTTCCCCTGGCATTCATTCGTAGATGTGTAACTAGTTACCTTTACAGTTCCGCGATCCTAATTAAAACGGTGGCGTTCCCACGTTCCTCCCAAAAGAAACTATAGTTCCAGGCACGTCGTTCCTTAGAACGCCGTTCCCTGCACGCAAACGTTAAAACGTCTTCGTTTAGTGTTTAGCCGAAAGAATGGCAACCAAGATTGTGTTAAAGATGACATTGAAACTACAAAAATGTTATCAAACGAGCTGACTACAATGTTATAGACGCCATCTGCGTGGTTTGCACACCCTGAAATGCACCACTCTATATGCTAAAGCGTAGAATAGCACTGAATAAGAGCTACAGCACCCTAAAGACAGACTACAGCAATTTATTTAGGTCAATTGATAGATGCCACTGAAGTTTCTTTTGACAGTTTCATATATTCATTTCATTTATTCAAGGCATAATCATTACACTTTGCCTTTGGGGACACGACCAAAGGCTAAATAAACGCCTGACAAGGTCGTGTCACCCTGGCAGCAAAAGCATAAACACACCAACAAGAATTTGTTGTACAGAGCACACTGGTACATAATAATCCAGAATGATAACAGGAACAAAGAAAATTATAAGTTCACAAATATATAAACACAGCTGTCTTAAAGTGATAATGATTTAGCGAACGTGTACTCATATTGAGCCAGAAACAAACTTAGAAAATAAAAATAGTCTCTCGCCGCTATTGCGAGAGAAATGCACAAAAACATAATCAACATTCTCTAGAAAACAAAATCGATATGTCTGGGCACGCTTATTTAGAGAAGGAGAAACATACGAACATACCAATCGGAATTTTTCAACTTTCGTTATTTATCCGAAATAGTGGACTTGTGAAAACCGTAGAAAACCCACAAATCTAAATTTTTGGTTCCTCGGCTTGGCTTTTCACTGGCCCTACTGCGCCTTACGTTCAAAGTGCCGGTACTGCCGAACGTGTTAGCCATCGAGTAGGCAGGCAACAATTGTATGTGTTTGGCTCTAAAATCAGAGGTTTGCTGGCCTAAAACCATGGCACACAACTGCGGAAATTTCGACCATCTGGCGTTCTTTAACGTGCATTGAAATCGCAAAGTACTCGGGCTCTGTATTTAACCTTCACCAAAATGCGAATGCCACGGGCGGGATCAAACTCGCGACCTTCGGGTCAGCAGCTGACCACCACAACCACTGTTGCACCAAAACGTAAACGGCAGGGCTTCGCCGGTGTCCCTGACGTTAAAAATGTTTAAACTCTGCGCATTAGGAAACATGTGGCCACTGAAAGTTTACATAACTAATGAAACAGAATACATTTGTTTACGTTATGTGCTTCCCCGACTTATCCTGCGCCATCTGATGGCATCACCTCTGGAGGCCTCTCAAGCTCAAGCCTAGTGTAATGAAGTGGAACGCTAACGCCTAGTTTATGGGCAAACTGAAACACTCCTATAGAGGAAGAGCGCATAGGTTGGTGTACAGCAGCGCCCAATTGTGCGGCGACAGGATTGGCGATTAGTATCGGAGAAGTAAGAGCCGTCTTTTGCTGGATGCGCTGCTTACCGAACCTCGAAAAAACTTGGTATAAACCAGTCTCCGAACTCTAAACAAGCAATACTAAAGGTCATTTTCAGCTAGAGTCACGACACAAATGGTGCAGTGCGATCATGTTTCCGCTGAGCATTTGCTCTTCCAGCTTTCGTCCTCCGTGCTTGTTGCGTCACTTTGCATGATTTATGGTTTACGTCCCTGTGTACGGCACTCGATAAAAAAAACCGCTAATCTTGTATTTTGTGACTCATTTATTATTTCACTCGAAATCGCAAGACATTTCTACTATCAGGCACTTGACAGGAGCATCTGGGGACCATAGAAATGCCATTATTTATCGATAATGTAAAATAATCGCTGTAGTGGCCTTATACTGAGGGCCTTCTACGATGAACCACAAATAAAAAAAGATGGAAAAGAAGAGCGACTCTGTGCTTAGAGTGAAGATTGCATGATTAACACACACTCTTTTAGATCATACCATTGGCTCGCTTCATATGCTCTTACAGGAAATACATTCTGAGTCAAGACCAAATCGCGGCTATCTTTCTTGGACCAAAATAAAATTAAAAACAAATGCCATAGCAGTGGCTATATTCTGCGTCACGTGGTCGGGAGATTCTCCGCTTGCTTTCTGCATTTTACAGCGAAATATGTTATGAGATCACAACTCGGGTGACGCGCAGTTGTCCGCCGCCGCCGCCGCCACCAGTGACCATAACCATATCGCGTGAGATCAAAGGAAGAAAAAAAAGCTAGCACCAATGACACTTTGTGGCTTCAATGCGAGTGCGCCGGGTGCGAGACCAGTATTCCGCCACTGAGCCACACCGGTGCTTGGGACTTGCTGGCAAAACTGCCTTAGGCAGGCTTGATGTCGCCAAAGTCATCGCGTTAATATGACTTGCAGAGAGTTTTAAAAGAGCGAAAGAACCACCAGTCGTCGCACAATGCCAATAGCGTACAGAATGAGTCATCCAATGTCCCAATCTATTAAAAAAGCTTGTTTTCGATCACCTAAAAACTGTGGCGCATACCCACTTCAGGTATAGTTTCTCATCGTCGTCAGCCACTGCATGAACAATTGACGCGAAATTCCTCGTAAATGTTCAGTGGATACGACGCTTCTCAGAAGAATGACGAGAATACCATAGCAAATGCTGGCCTACTGAAACAAAAAATATAATATCATACCCTAGTTGGTATCAAGCAAGTGTACTTGCAGTAGTTACCCAATGAGTGTTGTTAAAGGCTTTGAAAGGCCGCTCTTCTAGCTTTCACAGTGACTGTGCGGAGGCTGGGCGTTTTTTGATCCCCTTCATGCCATGCAGTTATTACGAACAAAAAACACACTGACCTGACGGGCCGACTGAACCTCTTCTTATCGGGTTTCCTGCCGCAGCGGTGTTCGACGTGGTCGTCCTCCATGGCTGCTGCTTGTTTGTTTGTTTGTTTGTTTGTATCCTCTAATCTATGGCTCATACCCACTCTGGGGGATTGGCCAAGAGAACATTAGTCTCATATGGACGATAACTGCATTATTGCTTACAACGAAAAAAAAAAGGGGGGGTTGGGGATTTGTATAGTGAAGACAGTATGTTAAAAAAAGAGAAAGAAACCAAAGATTTAGATAGTGAGAAAAAAGAATCAACAACAAAGTAGACACTAATAGCTGCAACTTGATTTTAGGAGCCGACCAGACAGCTGGTTTTGCCAAGCCCGATTAATATGGTATGTCACGGATTCATCCAGAAATGAAAATTACTTTTCGACACGTTTTTTTTTTTGGGGGGGGGGGGGGGGGAGGGGGGTATCTGTTAACCTGGTGCCCGCACGTTCCTTCGTCTTAGTCGTCTGCCAAGTGCCAGTTGACCATAAGGTGCAGGAAATTGCATAAAACGCGCGCATGATATTGACTGCCTATCGTGTACATGCTGTTCCTAACATCTCTGTGGACACCCCATTGGCGACATCTGACAAAGCTATGTATTAGCTAAAAATTCTCTCAAATTGGGCCATGCCTCTTGTACCATGCCGGTTAAACTTACGTTCACTAACAAGGCATATAATAATACACGACAACGGAATACATTATCTACTCCTCTAGTTCTGGAGCAAGCTCTCTGGCTGTCCAAAAATAGTGGGCAGTTCATTAAGTAATAGCAATGCGCAATTGTTCAGAGAGAAATAAATAAACAGGAAGGTAGAACAGTGTTCAAATGAAGAACAATGAATATACGGTGATAAAAAAATTAAGATTCAGTCAATATTGTCTTCTTACTGCCACATTCACCGATCTTCCACACAGGCAGGTGCGAAGCCAACAGAAACTGCGGAAGCTCTAGCGACGTTCGTGCTTCACGCAACAGACAAAATATTCGGCTGTATACGGCGGCACACCATAAACAACTTAAATTAGAAACAGCGAAGTTTGCTACTACGCCGCGCAAGCTCAGAAACTGAGAAAATGGGAAATTATGAAGACTAATTTATTTTACGTTGTTTCTAGTAGAGGGACTAGAATACGGGGAATCCAAAGCGGCGCGCGAATGCGTAAGAGGAGTGAGGGCCTTTCGCGGTGTACTCCCACGCCGCAGCGCTATGCTGCCCTTGGGTAACAGAGTTCCGCCTCTGCTTTCCAAGAAACGCTCACTCCATCTGCTGGAGTTCAGCGCCTCTTAGGGTTCCTCAAACGCGCGCCCCCATTTGCCGCTTTGGAGGGCGGCCTAGAGTTTCATAAAATAACACCTAGAGGGGAATATGTGGCTAGTGTCTACGCGGGCTCCTTCAGCGGCGCTTGTACCCCCACGGGAATTATGGGAAGTACAGGCTTCCGATCTGCTCTAGATGGATTACGTTCTTGAGACTCGACGCTTGTTTGCTGAGTGTAAAACAAAGTGATATGAAGTTATGTCTAATTGAAACTTGCTTCATTTTTGCAACATTATTGCAAAAGGTTTTTGCGACTAGGCGGTTGAAGTGAGATTTTGACAAATTTAATCACCAGGGTATGCATTGCTCTGCCATTGCATCCCAGATTTGACATCAAGATGTAATGAAACATTCTTTAGAACATTTCCAAACAAACATTTTTGTTTTGCCCTCGAAAGTTCGCAGTATCCATTTATGGTAATAACATCACAGTATTAATTGAGAAACACTTAACTTTTCATCAGCTGCGATGCCAGGTTTGTTGGTTCAAGCGGTCTGCCCCCAACGCACCTCTGATTTTGTTGTGGCGTTGGGCAAGAAGAGCGTGGGGGTGCGTCTACTTCGCGTCGCCTTGCAGTTTATTTCAATGAGTTTTCGCAAGAAGCACTAAACACAAACGTGAACTCGATGTAATTTTCTGCACTGGCATAGGACGCTACAGCTATGCGCAGCGGTGAGTAGACGATGCTTCCTTTAAACTGTCCAACACAACTTATACAGCTTTAGCGTTAGAGTAAATTGAGAGACCTAGCCGTTTCGAGTATCTTTGAACAACACAGGCGCAGCTTCAGTCTTTTGCACCCACCCCACTACCCAGTCTACACGAAGAACAAAACTGAAACTGCAGAAAAAGACCCGTAGACAGTTCACTGGCAAGCGCGATTCAATCCGAAGCCTGTTCTTCCCATAATTCCTGTGAGGAAATGCAATGGCAGCGCCACATTCTTTTCCAGGTATTATTGTATGAAATTCTATGAAGGGTGGAGACAACCGCGTCGTCTGCTACGGAGTCCGCAATCATGATGCCTTCTCCGCAAGCCGCCTGCAGCTGCGATGGCCAACCAACGAGTGTTGCGCGGCTGCATGCAGAGTTTGTATATTGTAGTTTGTATAGTTTGTATTTGTATTTGTAGTTCGGATAAAGTGCACGAGGCATTAAAGTAGTGCGCACTTTACCCAGAGGGCTCCCTTCGCTCCGTCTTCGAGAAGGGGTCCTTTACAAGAGGAACTTCGAGCCACATGGTGACAAGTTTTTATTCGTTGTACCTGCACCTTTACCAAATGAGATTCTGCACGCATGTCATGATGAGCCAAGATCTGGACATATGAGTGTCAGCCGTACATTCGCCAGAATTCATCTAAAATACTACTGGCCAAAACTGTTAGCATCAGTTCAGCACTATGGTAAAACTTTCCGTCAGTGTCAAAGACGCAAAACTACATCCGTGAAACCTGCAGGCCTCCTCCAGCCAATAGAACTGCCGGATGCCCCATTCTAAGAAGTCGGTCTGGATCTCCTAGGCCCGTTTCCGACATCGACTGCACGTAAGAAGTGGATAGTCGTAGCCACGGACTATCTCACTCGTTACGCTGAGACTGACTCGCTGTACAGTGCAACAGCCCTTGAAGTTACCAAGTTCTTCATCAACAACATAGTCCTCACAAATGTTGCACCCAGTGTCGTAGTTACAGATTGTGGCACAGCTTTCACCGCAGACCTAATCAAATGTCTGACGCGAATGACCCATACAGACCAGAGAAGAACTACGGCATACCATCTTCAAACAAATGGCCTAACGGAGTGCCTGAACAGAACTCTGACTGATATGCTTTCAATGTATGTCGACGCCGAACATAAACTGTGGGATGAAATATAGCCCTACATCACGTTCGCATACAATACAGGCATTAAAGAAACAACGCGGGTGACACCACATGAACTTGTATTCGGCCAAACAGTCACCAGTGCACTGGGTACCTTGTTACCACTGAATGATGAAAGCAGAAATCCACCCGACCTAGACGACTTCTTGCAAAGAGCCGAGGCAGCACGATAGATGGCGAGATACAGAATACGCCGCCAACAGCGTATTGATTCCTACCGGTATAATGAGCGTTGTACCGAAGCGCATTATCAACCAGGTGACAAAGTATGGATATGGACCCCAGTGCGTCGCCGTGGACTTTCTGAAAAACTTCTTAGCCGCTACTATGGGCCTCACGAAGTACTCCATCGTGTAAGCGATGTAACGTACCAAGTCAGAACAGCTATACACGGGAGCTCAAAACGCCGCAACCCTACAGAGGTTGTACATGTAGTCCGGATGAAGCCTTACTATGAAAGATCACCGGAAGACCAGTGACGCCTACAACGAATCTATTCATTGCCGGACGCATCGGGACGATGCGTATGAGGAGGGGGATTAGGCCGCGACATCTTGCCTGCATTAAAACAAGGCGCCCATCACCACGCGCACAGGGACATACATGCGCGCCGTGTAGTGTTGCGCAGAAATGACGATGATGGCATGAGCACCCAGCTGGACCCGGCTGATGTGCGCCACGCGCTCGGGACTTCTCTTGAAAAGGAAGAAGAAGGTGGACATCTTTGGTGTTCGACTGACACGTTCTACGACCATAGTCACTTTGAGTTGTGGGCACAGGTTCACCCTTTGATAAATACGTTTTATCACACCCCCAGTCCTTCGGAATTGCTAAAGTATCGTTAAAATGAAGCGACCGCATGGCTTTACAACAACGAGCAAGGAAAGTGCAATTAATATAAGGCAATTTCAAATGTCATAGCTTTATTTGGGTGATAACTTTATTATACTGCAAAAGGAAGTGATATAACTGACTGCAAGTTAACCGCAGCGCATGCCTTGCTTCCACTTCTGCTGTTTCTCGTTGTTTTGAGCTAGCACAGGTGAATGTGCAACTTTACTTGTGCATAAATTGACATCAACATTTTTTCCAGAGAAACCCTGTGTTGCTCGCATGCCTGCCCATTGCACTTCACCCTTTTTATTTAATATTCAGTTGCAGCTTTGAGAGGGGACTTCCGGATGAACAAGTTGTCTGTCCAGGATGTGATTCCTTTAAAGTCTTCTTCACAAGATACGAGCAAACTCATAACCTCACCGCTCGGATAACGCAAGTTCTCACCAATCGTAACATACTCCTTCCGTGCGGTTAAATATGCGTGTTCAAGGTTCACCAAGTCCTTCATTGCATCCCTGCACTGACAACACTTTGTTTTCTTCAAGAGTACTTACACAAAAAATCCACCTCTATGGTGCAAAATGCCGCCATAATTGAAGTCAAAGCTTCGATGAAAAGCATTTCTCCATAATCAATTCCCTCTACAGAATCTACACAACACGCCATTTTCCCTCGGGAAATCGTGTCAACCAAGTACTGTGAGCCATCATTTTTAATACATGAGCATGCTGGCATGTGCAAAAACTGTTTGACGCATACAAGCTTTAAAGCGCGTTTCATGTCGTAGGTGCTTAGAATGGGCACCCGGGTGGACGTACGGCCAAACAGACAAACGGACGAATGCAGGGACGGAGGCACAGTTGCACGGACAGATGAATGGACGTACATACGAACCCAAGGACGTACGAACAGACGGACGCATGATCGGACGGTCATCGGATGGACGGAAAGACGGACGCACGGATGCACGGACGGACTGATGGACGCTTCGCACCATTCATCATCATTCCCTTCGTGGATATGCTATGACACTGTATTTATTGACATGCAATGCAATGCAACTGGCTACGACAACTACGACGACACGCGACATACGACCCACGGCGTAAGAGGCTTTGCCCCTAAAAGAAATAGTTGAAGGCGCCGGCAGCAACAAGCGCACAACGTAGGCGCACATCTTCGTGCAATTGCAGCTTGTGTACAACAAAAGATTAAGAAGAACGCATTTGGTGTTATCCAGATTCAACGAGTTAAATACGCATGTATGCAGCGTGCGAATGAACGTGTATTGCACCCGGTGCACTGGACACCGCAATTAGATACGATCAGAATCTACATTTTCAACAGTCATTGGCGCCCTTCTGTAGCCGACGTAAAAGAGTCAATCACATCAAGGTTTATCGCGATTGAAAGTGCCCGTGTGACAGCGCTTTAACTTTATAACTGTCGAAATGCTAAACTGGCATAACTTACGGTGCACAAACACGAATGGTCCATAGGTTGCCCCATGTCGCGCTTGATTTTTACAAGCCACAAGAGTTGCCTTTTCAGATCTTTCGCAAATATGAACATCCTGTAGCCATTTCGCGAGTGATTTGTGCTCTGAGGCTAGTACATCCGGGCATTTTGCCCAAGATTATGCCGCGCACGTGGCTCACTCCCACGACGAGACAGAGGGAGCCGAATGGCGGCCACCGATCGGATAGTGGCACTCACCCCTTCAAAGAGTGGTTCCACCCTCCGAGGGGGCACGCGCATCGAGGAACCCTAGCACCCCTATTGGTGAGCGCCATCACGAGGTCATAATTTAGTGAGTGAATGAACTTCATTTGGTCCAGCAAAACGCGACAAAACGTGCACCTGGCTAATCACACGACAGAACCGACAAGTCTAGCCTGCCGGCCCAATACAGGGCGCGCTGGACGGCCAGGATTTGATCTTCGATAATGGGACTTCGCAGGAGCGTGTCGCAGTTTTCCTTGTATTGGGCCCAGTGACCCACACTTCTGAGCACTGTCTCTGTGCGGCCCGCAGAATGTAAACGGCGAGACGCTCCGGCAACTCGCTTCACCTACCGCTGGTGCGTGCTGCTCTCTCTGTCCAGCGGGTCCATGGGGCCCGCGAAACGTAAACGGCGATACGCTTCTACTGGTGGCTTCACCCGTCACAAGCGCGTGGCACTCACTCTGAGCACTGGGTTCGTAAGGCCCGCGAGACGTAAATGGCGATACGCTCCTGTAACTGGCTTAACCTGCCACGAGCGAGTGTTGCTCTTTTTGAGCACCGGGTCCGTGTGGCCGGTGAAACGTAAAAGGCGATACGCTCCTACCTATGGCTTCACCCGCCACAAGCGCATGCTGCTCTGTCTGAGCGCTGGATCCGTAGGGCCCACGGAACGTAAATGGTGACACGCTTCTGGAAGTGGCTTCACCCTCCGCGAGCGGGTGCTGCTCTCTGTGAGCACCGGGTCCGTGTGGGACGCGAAACGTAAACGGCGATGCGCTCCTGCCGATGGTTTCACCCGTCACAAGCGCGTGGCACTCACTCTGAGCACTGGGTTCGTAAGGCCCGCGAGACGTAAATGGCGATACGCTCCTGTAACTGGCTTAACCTGCCACGAGCGAGTGTTGCTCTTTTTGAGCACCGGGTCCGTGTGGCCGGTAAAACGTAAAAGGCGATACGCTCCTACCTATGGCTTCACCCGCCACAAGCGCATGCTGCTCTGTCTGAGCGCTGGATCCGTAGGGCCCACGGAACGTAAATGGTGACACGCTTCTGGAAGTGGCTTCACCCTCCGCGAGCGGGTGCTGCTCTCTGTGAGCACCGGGTCCGTGTGGGACGCGAAACGTAAACGGCGATGCGCTCCTGCCGATGGTTTCACCCGCCACAAGCGCGTGTGCTCTCTCTGAGCACCAGGCCCTTGTGGGTGGCGAAACGGAAATCGTGATACGCTCCTGCAGCTGGATTCACCTGCCACGTCCGCGTGCTGCTCTCTCTGAGCACTGACTCCTTGTGGCACTAAAAAAGTACTTCACGGCGAGAAACTCATTCAACTGGCTTCACCCGCTGGGAGAACTTTCTGTGAATTCTGAGAACCGGATCCGTGTCGCTCACATAGTTTAACGTGCAGCCTTTCGAATGATTCGCAAGAGAAAGTACCTAGTTCGCGTATTTTTTCTCCATTTTCTCGCTCCTAGCTCCACTTCACTCTGCCAGTATACCTACATAGCCCAGCTGGTTAGGATCGTGGGGTGCCCGCCACCTCCTGAGGAACTTCTTTCTTTCTGCCTCGTTCTGCCCCCCCCCCCCTCTCAACCATGAGAGTTGCCAAATAAAGCTTCGTACGCGTTGCCAGAGCGAACAGGAGGACTAAGATGTAGAATAGAGCAGGTGGTGGTTCATGATAACGTTGATTGTTTTTGTTCACACTCCCAGTGCAACGAAACGCTCCACTCCTTAAAAAGGCCCTCAGAGATTGCACCAAAAAGGGGGAGTTCTATGCAAACATGTTACGTCTTGATTGCAAGTAACGGGAAGCAAGCTATCGAAGCAAGTGCATTTGAATATTTCTTCAAGCGCGCGGCAGTAGCCACTTACGCTGTGGTCACTTCATAATGTCCAAGGTTCGACAACACTCATAATGTCCACGGTTCGACCAAAGTTCGTCTGGCGAGAAAAAATCATAGTTCAATAAAAGATACAGTTGTCATTCGTAAATAATACAAAACAACAGTTGATGTTTCGGCGCAGAATACCTTGATACGGGGCACTGAAACGTCGATTCTGTATTTTTATGTTTTTCTTGAACCTTATAAGATTTATGCATCAAATGTTTTGTAGCTACGGAGCTTGCGTCCTTTTTTTGCAGTTCTGCATCTAAAAAATGACACGGAAACTGTGGCCGCACATCGTACGATGTCCAATGAACAAAGTGTATTTACGGATCTTGCGTCCTTTTTTTGCATTTCTGCATCTAAAAATGACACGGAAACTGTGGCCGCACATCGTACGATATCCATTGAACAAAGTGTATTGAGCAGGGAACATTTTCATTATTTATTTGTATATAAAAGTTGCGTGGAAATCAAGATGGCATGACGCTTCGCTGCTAAAATTGAAGCTGTAACTGCAGATGAAACGCCATGCATATACCGAACCAGCTGGTCTATAAAAGTTAATAATACAGTAACAAAGGAAGAAACAAGTCCTATATGTCGTCATATTAAAATAACGGATTGATGCAAAATAGATGAGACATACTGGGCCATTATAGAATACCTTCATTCGATAGCGCTTCCGTAGCTTGCCTCACCACGAGAGTTCAGTTGTAAGATATGAGCCCGGTAACAAATATCAAAACTCCTAGACAGCCTATCGACAAATGTAGTCCTTTCGCAGGGAGAAATTGATTGCGTGAACAGTATAGACAAATTATTTTAAGAGTGGCGACGTAGATGAGCCAGACACGTTGCTTTTGCAAATGCTTTTATTGTCAGATATATTGGTGCCCTTGAAAATTTTGAGCTCAATAACTTTTGAAGCATTGAAAAGCGAAAAATCTGATGGTTCCTAAAGGGCAGGCGTAGTTCGGTTTTCGAAACTGGCCCACAGGTGTGATCGATGCCGCAGTACTCGGTAGGGAAGGTGGCCCCAGGGACTTTTGCGACGGACAGCACCGCTTGCCGCCTGATCTTCCTTCGGGGTCCACCGATCGCACAACTTGATGTGCTCTAGAATGTCGGTCACTGTGCGGTCGATGTAGTCCACACTCACCTTTCCGCAAAGGAAGAAAATAAAATAAGCAAATGCTTCATGTTGGAGCGGCGTTTCATTTATTTATTTATTTATTTATTTATTTATTTATTTACTTATTTCTTTATTTATCTACCTATATATACTGTTAGCCAAAGGCCGCTACAGGGTGGGGTAAAGAAATACACTTCACTTGTTGACACAAGCACTACAAAATGAAATCAAGAAAGACAACACAACAGGCAGTTTTTAACAGAGCACCAATTCAACAGGTATAACAATTAAGGTTTACAAAATAGTGATGAACGATTGGCATTCTAGCATAACTTCCTAGAACACACTTTACGAAGGCTACATCATATACATCACAAGCTTCAGCGTCGCAGGAACTTTTCCTACCAACGTGACGTGCAGTTATAAAAAAATACACAAAAAAGGAAACATCTCCAGGTAGAAGAGAGGAGGTAACAACGCCTTGATGTGGTTACCTACAGGAGTAATATGCCATTACCATCTTTTCAAATTCCTCTATGCAATTAATTTGAGTTTTGCTATGGGGTAGTGCGTTCCATTCTTCAATCGTTTTTGGCAAGAGGGAATATTGAAAGGTGTCAACCTTTGTAGGGATAGGCACAAACTGGTCCTCATGGCTAGATGTAACAACCCGTGAAATACATGACGTTCTGTTTTCTATGAATCTGTAGGGGTTGAAGTTAAAGTAGTTGTGTTTCAATAAGTTATGAATTTTAATTTGGCCACTTTTCGTCACATTGAAAGCTCGGGCAATTTTAGTTGAGTCAGAATTTCGGTCGCTGAATCTATATACCTATATTTCGACATTATAATCCTTGCTGCACACCTCTGTATTTTTTCAATATTTTTGCTTCGCTTTTTGTATGTGGATCTCATATTATGCTTCCGTATTCTAGTGCGGGACGTATCAAAGTCAGATATGCTGTTAGTTTAAATTCTTGGGAAGCAAGTTTTAACTTACGTCTAAGTGACCAGAGTTTAACCTCAGCGGCATTACATAAGTTAGTAATATGCTTTTCCCGAGATAAGTCATCTGATATCGTAATGCCTAAATATTTGAAGTGCCCAACTTGTGTCAATGGCTTTCCGTCTGATATGTAATTGAAAACTGACACATTTTTTTTTTTCTAGTTATGCGGGCGTATACCGTTTTCTCTTGGTTTATTTTCATTTTCCATTGTGTGTACCAACCAGCAATAGATTGCAGTGCTGAGGCTAACTCTTGGTAATCTTCATAAGAAGATATTTTAGAATATATTAATCAATCGTCTTCAAACAGACGAACAGTGATTTTGCTATTAAGGACACTTGTAATATCGTTTATATAACAGAGGAATAAAACAGGTCCTAAAACTGATCCACGGGAAACACATAACGTTACATTTATCATTCTCGATTTCTTTACTTTCACCTCCCCGTATTGTGTCCTATCAGCTAAATATGATTCAATCCACCTAATTATATTTAAGTTTACTCCAAGATCAAGTTATTTACTAATTAAACGCGAGTGAGAAACGTGATCAAAGCTTTCGATAAGTCTAAGCAAATTCCATCTATTTGACCTGTTTCATTAATTATTTCAGCTAAATCATGCACTGTTTCAGCAAGTTTGTTGATTGTGGATAAACGTCGCCTAAATCCATGCTGGTTAGGATATAACCTGTTTGGGATTTCGAGAAAACTAAACATGCTTTTTGACAATATATGCTCGAATATTTTACAGAATGCGCATTTAATGAATATTAGTCTGTATTTTTATACTTTATGTTTATCCCCTGTTTTGTGTACTGGTACGACTTGCGCTATTATCCAATCATGTGTTAGTTTATGCTGCTCAAGAGACGCATTAGAAATTCTCATATATATGTTGTAAATGGTGGCAATCCACCATTTCGATTGCAAGATTAGGCAGTTTTACCGATTCTCTGGTGCGCTACAGACAGCTACCTAGTGCATGCTCTGGGCCAGTGCAGGGAACTACGGAAACTTCAGCGCGACAGCGTTAAAGAGCTCGTTTCGTAGAAATTCTCGTATTGTCCTTAACGTATAGTTGCTTGTGAGAGAAAAACAGTGGTATGAGCGCTTGAAAATTAAAAACAAATGCTAATAAAGGGGTATTTTCTATTCAAGTGGGCCTAGAACTTGTGTGTGGCAAACAGGTGTGCAATCACGGAGCTACGGCCGCGCTTCTAATTGCTTAAAAACAAAAAAGAAACACATCCTGCTACATGAATGATTTATAGTGCCAAGAGACATGTAATATGGCATGGCAGGCCTGAAAATGTTCGAACTGCCCAACGAAAGGTTATAATTAACTATCATTCTGAACAACAACGTGTGCCTGCAAAAAGAGGCCTGGCACACCACAGATGTACTTACAGTAATTGTAACACGCTCAAAATGCCTCAATGTCGCCGCCCATCGAGAGGCGAAGTGATGAAAACAGGCTCGGAGGACATTGTTGCGTTTTACTCTTCGAGGCAAAGCTCTTCGAAGTTCTTGGGTTTTCGCTTTATGAAAGTGCATGACGCGATAAACTTGGCTTTGAAGTGATGGCGAACGCACATTAGTTGAAACGAAGTGGATGTACCATCACGCCGAACTTAAAAACACCCTTTATTCATCAAGTCACGTTCCTATCAAAATGCATCGCATCGCTTTCTGCGAAAGCGTTCGAATTCGTCAAGCACGAGCGCAATAACGAGGACGTACGCACGCTCCGATGTCTTCCTTCCAACGGCCGCAAAGGAATCATAGTAACTGATAGACAATTTTGACGTCTCATTTCTTTCTGATGCAATACGTAGCTAACGACCCACTTATCATGCCAGGAAACGTCGTTTACTCGAGGGCCGGATGCTAATCATCAGGAGGAAGTTCTATAACGCCAGACTACCGTTTCGCTTTCAGAGAGCGCCGAGTACTCTGCATAGGTTTTATGTAAACAAGGCTGGCTACGCGAGCCACATTCACATTACCATAGCATTTAAAACCCTATATGTGAGACCCTCCAAAAATGCACTGCAGTCAAGGGCGTCGTCATCTGTTGTATTCAAGTCTGTGAAAAAAGTGCTTTCTCTACTAAGTATCCTGCTTAACTTTTGGGAGCTGTCCACATTAAGACCACGTTGGTTTGCACGTCGTCGTGAGGAGCGGTGTTTCACGTGCACGACAAATTGATTTTAATGCGAGGTCTGACACTTTCAAAGTGAGTATCGAGATTTGGCCATACAGCTAAAGTGGTTGCTTGGGCGCCTTGGAACGACATAGTGAAAAAGAAACAGCGGGAAAAACGAGAGACCAGACGAAAAGGGACACAGACATAGGGGACTTTCTATGACCCTCTTCGTCTGGTTTCTCGTTTTTCGTGCTGCTTTTTTTTTTCACTTTGGCTATACAGAAGTGGCAACAAAGGTTACGGCTAGAAAATCTGCAAGGTAATTCTAATGAAAACGCGCAGCTCGTATTGGGGCTCAAAATTAGCTTAAATTGTGTCGATTGTTGTTTACTTCATTTTTTACTTTATTTAAAAATTTTTTGACATATGGTAATTGAAGTTATCTTTTTTAAGCATCGCACCAAAATAGCCAGAAACCCTTCACAGAAGTGTTACTGAAATTATGAGCGTATGACAAGCAATAGATTAGTTATGTTTATTTTATAATTTTTCGGCGTATGAAAATTGCCAGGTATGATTGTTTTTTTTTTCATCATAAAAAATGCACCTTGATTGACTATTGATTCTGCTTCCCATTATGTATTTGCCACTAATAGACACACGGGAAAAGTTTGTTATCTCAAATGGATCCGAGAAAAAGGTCACACAATATAAAAGTGGTGTTTTGTTTCTAGAAAAACGCAGCAATAGTGAAGAGGTACAGGCATATTTCCTCTAAATGTGTCACAAAAGAGGGACAAAAAACTATTTTCGACACCGCGAGTGCATAAATGTCATAGACTTTTTAAAAAATAAGTAAATCCCTCCTGAGGTGATCGAAAAATTCGCTAACTAAATTGTTTGAGCAACGCAGTTTGCCTAATTATGTTATGGGCTATATAGGCGGTTGATGGTGTCCAGATGATGCGTGTGTGTCCGCCCAAAACCAATGCTAAAAGTCCTTTAAAGCCTTGTGTAAGTATTCCATTATTAAAGGGCCCTGCGGCCTGAGTTACGCGCGTAGATATCACTGCTTCTCGAATGGTGGATCACACCGATATCGTGGAGCGAGTGGGATGGCCAAAAAATAAGTGGTTATAATTTTATTTCTGCGGAGAAACTACATTGTTCTCAGACTACCGCGACACACAATGGCTATTTCTGTGATCGCAGAAGCGCCGCGTCATGAAGTGCGAGTGACGAGATTGGTCGTTCGTTTTGATTGCTTTGACGCCATAGGTCGCACGTTATATCCTTATGGTCACAAATAGGCCAACGCTATGGTGTGCTGAAAATGATAAAAACACATTTTTTCCTTCATCAGATACAAAAGCATTTTTGTTTTCAATTATAAATATTTCAAAGCGACGGCGGAACAACGCCAGGAGCACTAGACAACGCCACCACGAGAGTTACCATGCTCCCTACGGGAGGAAAGTGGGCATAGGTCTGCCAAATTATTTTCAACGGCTGCGCAGTGAATATACTCGTCGGGCACGCAGAAAGCGACGTGGCGTCTCCCGCGTTGGTGGCCTGCCTTATTTGCATTCACCTGCGCTGAGTCAGATTGCACTCAAACAGCGCAGGTGTTCTACAGCATCGCGTCTGCGGGTAGAATGACGCGTGCAACGGCAATATTGCAGCGTTCGGTTGATTCCGGGTGCAGCGCAGGGCATGAAGCGGAGCTTATACGTGCAACAACATGATTGTGAGCTAAGTGATCTAAGTGAGCATTAAAGCGATTCGCAAGTTTCTTTAGGTGAACTAGCGGAGTTAACTAAAGTTTAATTAGGCAATCAAATTGTGCCCAAACTGAACCGGAGGTGAACTGCACTTAGAGAAGCTGTATATGGCCATAGGCTTTGGGCAAAAGTGTATCCGTTTGTCGAGTCCCACGCTCAAAGAACACTGCAGTGGAGGCTGTTTCACTCCCACAGCTTTCTCAAGCATGCTACGATATAATAGCTAAAAAGCTCTCTTGCACATGTTGTCCAGAAAATATTGCAATTCTTTACTACGTGCTCACAAGCTTTTCTGACGTGGCGACAAAGCGCGAACTATGCATTTAAGGGCGCTTAAATAAACTTCACGAACGAATGGCGGGAGCGTTCTAATTGGTGGTCAGAAGACTGTTGTGCGTACAGTCACGCTGGTGATTACTGAAAAAGTTAAATTTGTCTCTAACCATCATTGGCAGCTGCTTAAAAGTTCGAAAAAGCATTGGCGATGGAACTGACGGAAACAAGTTGGCGCAACAGCCGCGCCGTCGCGTCCGTAAAGTTGGCTTCGCCACGCAAAAATAAACATCTGACGTCATTTTGCCTCACGTGACGGCGCTCGCCGAATGGCAGTGGAAGCGGCGCAAGGACCAAGTGTGCTAAACTCTCTTGCCTGTGGTAGCATATGCGCTATAACAGAGTCACTGAAAAAAAGAAAAACACCATCTCCTATACTAAGGGGAACCATGAGTAACATGTGAGGTAGCGAATGGATCGGCTTTAAGTTCGTTTCTACACGGGTATACCTTGCGCGATGTTAACGCGCCCTTGCAAGTGGAGCACACCATGAGTTTAGTGTAGTTTCTGCTGCTGTTATTCGTTTTAAACTCTTGTTGAAGCACGCCACGCAGATTCATCGCAACGACACGCGGGAGCATATTTGTTCATCGCGTGGTTGCAGAATCTCGTTCCCCGACGCCATCAACAGAATTCTGCTGAAGGAGTATAAGAGGGAGATGCCAGAGCGTCTTAGCGCTAGTGCGTGAGCGCGTTCTGGCATTGTTTGGCCCAGATGTTGCGTATGCACAGTAAGAATAGCGCACCGGATTAAGCTCAACCATTAACTGCTTCACAATTAATATTTCCATGGTATACCGCTATGGTCCCGTGAATAATAGTACCGAAAAGTTAGGCTGCTTGCGGGCAACATTAAGCGGTGACAGCTAATTTTATTTTAGGCCCTCCGTCCCGTCGCTATTGTGCGTGGAGAGGAGACTAATCTTTCCGTCCGATATCGTGTTACTCTCGCCTGAACTGTACTATGTGGGTTTAATTCTTCAATAGGTTGCTATAGAAGCGATTTTGAGTTATCGATGATTACGAATGAACTGCGCCGCAAGCCACGTAATTGTGAATATAATTTGTGGCGAGTATCTCCGTCTACTCCCAAACTCTCTTCACGGCCATCATCACTTCATCAATTTCGTTTCGTGCCACGGGTGCGTTCGCTTAGTACGAAGGTGTTCGCTCGGCACAGGCACTTCACGCAAGAAACCGTTTATTTCTACACTGAGTGAATATTGCGTGTTTGAGCTAACATTTCAGTCTGCTGAATGTGCAGTCACTGTTCAGCAAACGGCGACACATTTGTAAATGTGTTGTTATTTCCTAACCAATGCGTAAAAAAAGTAGGCGGTTAGAAATGAACGCAGAACACCTAAATGACACGAGAAGAGACGTGTTCTTGAGATTTTGCTGTGCTCCGCGGCATATATGTTTTTTTTTGTTCAAGTTGGAAGCGCGTGAGCAGTTGAAAGTTCGGTTCAGTTTCTACTTTCTTTCGTCATGCGCGCATATTAAGGTTTTGTTCACACAGTACTTTTTACATTTTTGCTCAGAAATAGCGAAGCCGAAATAGTTTTCTAAGCGTATGGTAAACAATCACAATATTTCAATTAGGTACTGATAATGTCGCTATCCAATAAGCTCGGCAATAATTGCTAAGGAGAAACAGTCTTTCCTGTTTATCTGAGCACTTGGAGTACAATGGAAGTCTATACAAGGTTAACTAAAACGAAAAGGAAAGAAGCGCGAAATGCACGTTCTATTTATATATATATATATGGACATGAAGCTGTTCGAACTGGCCCAACCACGAGTGTAACTCACTGGAAATGTAAAAGACACCTGTTTTCATTGTGAACATTAACTTTATTGCAAAGGTACACTCGTTGGAATACAGCGTGTCAGCATCCTCGTTTTTGCAATAAATTCGCCTAATAACATCTCCTGATAGCGTTTTGTATGAACAAGTTTCATGCGGAATCTATCAGTCACGCTCGTGTTTTGCGACACAGCAAATGATCACGCCACAATGGCCTTCAAGGTCTGCCCATAAAGAGTTATTTTACTTACTTTTAGATATTTCTGTGATGCGTGACCTGTTTACTCCCAATGCATGCGCAGTCTGTTCAAAATATTCAGATATAATCAGCCGAGCAAATTGAAGAGGTTCTAGTGCGTTGTTTGAATCACTGAACAGAGAAGTCGCATAAGGTGAAATACTTTTTCCTTTCTTATGTGACTCTCAAAAAGAAAAGAAAAGAGAGCCCCGTAACTGTCTGCATCAGTGTGCGACATCTCAGCGGTAGCTCACGAGGGATGGGGGTAAGGAGGGATTAAAAACATAGGATTAAAGGTATAGAGATAGAGAGGGGGACGTAGAAAGCACGGCGCAGGGACAGCGACACCAAGAAGCTAGGAGAAGATACTAAAGATGGACACGGTCGCAGGAGCCCTAGGACGGGGAACCACTCAGCGAGAGCTCTTGTCGGCGGCAGGAAATGGCGTAGGGTGAGCCAGTCGGCCACAGCTGTGCTCTCCTCGGAGATCGCAAGGGCACAACCAATCGGCACGACATCCAGCGAGCGAGTCCAAATATTCTGTCACACGAGTTTATTTCCAGCGAACTTCTCGTAGATTACTTCAGAAACCAGTGTTCTTGGAGGGAGCAAATTCTCTGGTTTTATTGATATGTGCGGTTTAACGTCCCATAACCACCATTTCATTATGAGGGACACTGGAGTGGAGGGCTCCGGAAATTTCGACCACCTGGCGTTCTTTATTGTGCACCGAAATTCGAGCACACAGGCTCACGGCATTTTCGCCTTCATCGAAAATGCAGTCGCCGCAGCCGGGATTCGATCCTGCGACCTGCGGTTCAGTAGCCGAGTACCTTAGCCACGGAACCACCTTGGCGGGGAGAGTGAATTCTCTGAGATCAATTCTCTGCAGTCATGTAGAAAGCAGTTTTACGGCATCTTCTGTGCACGTATTGCGAAAATAGACGAGATTCTCAGGTCACGTTCAGTTTCTGCTAAGCTATACTTCCTCGCATATGCATGTCAGGTTAAAAAACCGCAGAAATACTTCTAGAAACGGTGCTTATGCGAAAATCATGGCCGCGCTGCGCGTTCGGCGTGCGTGCACCGACAGCGCTTGGAAGGAATATGGCGTTGCGAAGTCACGTGATGTGAGTGAGCCAATCGCATCGACGGTGGCGTGCGGGAAACGGATGTCACACTCAGAATTTTTCAAAGCCGATAGTCTTTCTTGGAGACCTTAGACGCAAAAATTTTGGTCTGCCTCTCAGTAAATATGCCTGTTTCTCTGCCCTCAATGGTACTTTAAACGGCATCAAAGTGGCGAAACGGTACTCCAAACGGCCAACCCCATCCGCAGCACCCACTAATATTGCTTAAGATTCAGCGTTCACACTTGTGCAATTGTCCATTAAAAAGCAAATATTGTGCATATCTTAGACACCATAACAACACTTCAATATTTTTATGTGTGTCTCTAACCAGAAAAGGCACACATAAGTAATTATAAGGACCGTAGCGTTTATCAAGCTCGATGACTAGGCAACGCTTGCACGAATAGGCGAGCATTTCCAATGCTTTGCTAAGACGACACGGTGGTGGCACCTACGTGTCGCCTCGCGTTGTAAACCTTATGACAACCGAGATGGGCGCGTAGGGCGCGAGTGCTTCGTTTTCGTAGCTAACTGCCAGATGGCGCTCTTGTCTCACGTGGGCGTGACTTGATGTAGTCGTTCGCCTCCACTGCATGCTCGAGGCACTAACGTCGCGCCTCTAGCAAACAATTCCTAAATGTTCTTGTGCAGGACATCAAATAAACGTTTTGTTCGCTCTCTCCAGATGCAAGACTATCGTCATTCGACGACATTTGCAGTGTAACATGCAAATACGGGGCCAATTTTTCTTGGGTGAATCGAGCTACCTTAAAGCGACGCTCACGGTGATTGGAACCGGCTTTTTAAAAGTTAGTGGCAGAGTGACAAAGCGATACGCTAAAGAAGACTTTTTTTCTCGTTGTCTGCTGAGGATTGAAGGCTAATAAGTTGTGTTATTACACAAATTTCGGTCATTCTTTTTTCGTTCATCTGAATATTCTGCACTGCAGCGCTCACAGACAAAAAAAAAAACATCGCACCCCTCCCTCCCACCGGGCGGCGCCAGCACGCATCGTGACCTGAGCAAGTTCATTCTGCCGACGTGGCACCCCTCGATGGATGAGGCCCTGCACAAGAAGCTCCAAAGTTCAAGAAACTCTCACCAAGCGCGAAAAATTTGAGCGCTGGTAGTGGACATCTGTCTTACAACCCGATGGGGCTGCGCTATGGCTGTTCCATCCAAGGGCCAACCTTAAGTTCAAACTATTATTGTATTAACTGAAGGCTATACTTCTTTAGAGACTGCTCAATTTTAATGAAACAAAACTGCTGTTTACAACAGGTTGTCTTATCAAGTACTGAGTCACCAGTATTTTGTAATTGTTTTTGTTCTATATAGGTGACTCGTTTCAGCCTTTATCATTATCTTAATACTTGTGTTCGGCGGCAGATGTGGTGCGTTCAAATGGGTCTCGTGCTGTCTCATTTTAGTGTAAATATTTCGTGGCACGGGCGCTGAGAGAAAAGGTTTCGGTCTGTTTCTTTTGACTAACTAAAATGCTTTCGCTGAGCTCGTCCAACTAACTTCAGCAGAACGAACGGATTGGTGAAGCTTTGACGGGATGAACATAGTTTCAAGCCACGGCATTTTGAAGGCACTTATCGACTTATGGATCGTCGAAATAGGCGTGGTCCTGTCAACTTTCTCTTCACTTTAGTTGCAGCGAATAATTACGACATGCGGGAGACATTCGATGGAGATTCCTGACCTCGATCTTTGACACATCTTGGATGATGTTCATGATGGTGCCAGCCACGCGGGGATCTTGGCCGGCTACCATCTCCGGGTTTGGCAGAGACGCCTTACGTTCACCGTTGTCAGCCGTCGACTCGCCCTCAGAGAGGGGGTGCCTGCACAGCGAGCAATTTCAGTGCACAAACGCATGCATCCAATAGAGCGCCGTCAAGCATAATATGCAATATGAAGGACTGCGATGAATGAGCATTCAATTAATAGCTTTATAGGCGTTCGGAAATCTATGTATTGCGCACATTCCTTAATTTGCTTTTTTTCCTAAAAGAGGAATACACATTTAGACGGCAAAAATTTGACAAAATTTGTTGTTCTCTTAGTATGACTTTCTTGTGAATATTTGGGCTAAGTAATACAGAATCCTGGTATAGTTTTTAAAAGAAAATATGCTTGACAGAAATGCGTTTGGATGGGCGAAATTATAAAAAGTACGTGTGTTGCGTGACCAGAAGTCTAATGTCGATAGTCTCCTAGCACACCTAAATTCATTTATGCTGGCGATTCCATTCATGGCGGAACGTGAAAGAAACAACATTCTTCCTTTACTCGACATTGTAATTTCGCAATGCACATGGTCTATAAGGTGGCGTGCAAGGTTATTTGAAATGGTGGATTTAAAAATTATAAAATTGTTGACTGCGCATCCAAGTCGCAGTACCTCGGGCTTGTCCGCCTTTTTTCTTAGCTCGCCAATGCAGTGTTTCTTCATTTTTCGCCGTTCAAAACTGCGAAATGCTGCTGCTTTTTACAAAGCTGCTATTGGAAGGAAACATAAGGAGTCAATCATTCGTTCGAAGGTGGCTGGGGCGTTACAAAGGCCGAAGGGCATGAACTTGAACAGATATAGGCCATAGAAAGTGATGAATGCAGTCTTTTCACTGTCCATTTCATCTACCTCTATCTGCCAGTAGGCGGAACGAAATCTATTGAGGAAAAATAGTGGGACCCATAGAAGAAATCAAGAGCATCATCAATTCGTGGTACAGGGTACACGTCTTTTTTGGTAATTTTCTTGAGGTGCCGATAATCAACGCAGAAACCACATGCACCGCCTTTCTGGCGGACTAGCACTACTAGAGAAGCCCAAGGGCTTTAGGATGGCTCAATGATGTCCTTGGCGAGCCTTTTGTCGACCTCACTTTGAATAATGTGATGCTCGGCCACCAACACCCGACATGGACGCCTATGAATAGGATGCTCATTACCAGTGTTTATGCGGTGGGTCATACCAGTAGCTTTCCCCAATGGACGGCCACTGAGTTCAAAAACGTCGATGTAGGACAGCAGAACCAGGCGGAGCTCGTCAGTCTGCTGCGGCGTTAAGTTGGAAGCGGTCATCGACGTAATAGCGCTGTCGAAGCAAGTGTCAGATTGATTTTGAGTGTTGGGGTCAGAAGAAGCGGCCATCGAAAAAACATCTACGGCATTGTCTTCTAAGGTGCAGAGCAACGCCAAAGAGATCCCTTGTGACAGCACTTGAGGCGTCAAGCTAAAGTTGACAACTGGAAGACACGTGGGATTTCCTGCGACGCACAGAATGGAGTGCGGCATTGTAATGCCACGATTTATTAGGACATCGGTGATGGGGATGAAAACATAGTCACCGTCGGGAACTGGTGGTATTGAGACGAGCTCTATGTACGTCAGTGTCTGTGGAGGGAGGCGCGCATGTCCCGTTGTGCAGAGGCGACTCGGCCGTTGTGCAAGAGATTCTGATGCGGGCAAGTGTAGACAGAGCGTACTGGTCGATCAGTCTATGAGGGCAGAATGCGCGGACATTAAGTCGAGGCCTAAGATTATGTCGTGGGGGCATTTATAAGAGATGGTGAAGAAAACAACTGTGTGTCGATCCGCAATGCTTACATGAGCGGAGCACATTCCAACGATAGATGCTATTCCGCCATCCGCAACACGGACGAACTGAGTGGTCGTAGGTGCGAGATTCTTCTTCAGCTTGCGGCGAAAAATAACTCGTCATCACGGAAAGTTGAGAGCCAGTGTCGGCAAGATCAGTGACATATACGCCATCTACTTGTACGTCTATAAGGTTACGTTTTGTCCGTATCGTCAAGAGAGGGTTTTCTGTCGATGGATGGATGGATGGATGAATGGATGCATATGGCTGTGCCCTTTAGATCGGGCAGTGGCTAGCGCCACCAAGCCTTATTACTTAATGAACCGAAAACTATATATATATATATATATATATATATATATATATATATATATATATATATATATATATATATATATATATATATATATATATATATATATATATATATATATATATATATATATATATATATATATATATATATATATATATATATATACATATCTTTAAATAGTGAGGTGGAGGATTCGTACTTTGCAGTGAAGGGTTTAATTTTCACTCGTGCCTTGACTTTAGCCACCAATCAGATAATCTCCTTCTAGTTAATTATACTCGTTTAAAGTCTATTTTGTCTTCCTTGTCCCTAAACCCCAGTGCTTTGAAAATCTCTGCGCCATCATCCTGAACTATAGGGTGAAGCCGTTTACAAACCATTTTCAAGTGTTCAGCAGTTTCTTCTTCCTCTCCACACGCACTGTATACTGTGTCTACCCCTTCGTATTTGGCCCGATATATCTTGGTTCGCAATACTCCCGTCCTGGCCTCAAACATTCGAGAACTACCCCGAGTATTATCATATATCCTTTCATTGGCAATTTCCTGCTTAAAAGTTCAATAGATCTCTAGTGCGGACTTCTTAATCATACCGATTCTCCACATATTGGTCTCAGCTTCCTTCACCTTCTTCTTAACTGATGATTTTTTTTTGGTTTGGCCCCTGTTGTTTTCTAAGTATTTACCAGTCAATTTTCTGGTTGGATTCCTTTATTTTGTATCGAAATTCTTCATGTACAAGTAGCTGAATACCTTCCTAGCCGAACGCTCCTGTCCCATTTTTCTCAATCGCTTCTCAAACTTTATCTTGCTGCTAGCTTCCCTGCATAGAAAGCTAGCAGCAAGATAAATTTGAAAAACGATTGCCTCAAATGATGTCCATCCCTTATAACCTTGTGCTCCCTGCTTTGGGTGTATTCCCGTGAGCTCCTGAGGGAAGCCTACCTATTCCACGTTGCTTAATTTCTAATCTTGCTTGAACTTCTGATCTCATGCACAAGACCTCATTGCCGAACGTCAGACCTAGAACCATGACCCCTATCCAAGTTCCTCTCACAACTTCATATCTATAGTAATTCCACAGTGCTTTGTTTTTCATTACCGCTGCATTCCTGTTATTTTTAGTCGTCACGTATGTTTCGTGTTCTCTTAGGTAGTCGGCCCCATCGCTTATCCATACGCCCAGATATTTGTATTTATCTGTTATCTCTAGCATGACCTCCTGTATTCTGAGCTCACTACCTTCATTGTCATAAAAATCATGACTGCTGATTTTTTCTTACTGAATCTGAAATCTAACCTATCTGCCTCATTACCGCAGATGTCCACCAATCTCTGCAAATCTTCCTTGTTTCGGCCATTAGCACTACATCATCTGCGTACATCAATGCCGGTAGTGCCTGTTCAATGAGTTTTCCTTGTTTCATGAAAGAGAGGTGAAGCCCAGTCCACTTCCCTATAATTTGGCCTCTAATCCTTGTAGGTACATCCGTCAGTCCGAGTGATGCAGCGCCAACTTCGGAAGCTGCAACACTTGATTTTCCGTCGAAAAACTTCGTGTGAAGGTGGTTAAAGACTGTCGGCGGGGCTGTGGAGAACGAGACTGGCGACGTTGGGGGAATAGAGAGCGGGAGTAGCTGTCTTTAGTAGCAGGTTACTGGGCAAAATGGTCACGGCTGGCCTCATGGCGATAGTCAGAACGCGCATCGAAGGGACGTGCAGGGACGTGGAAGGGCTTGTGCAGGAGGAACCCAGCGACTTCTGCAATGGCAAGAAATGTGCCCGATTTGGTGACATGAGAAGCAGATCGGCTTGTCATCGTGTGTTCGCCATGCGGAATGATTACGGAACGTTGAGGGAGAGCTGGTCGGGAAGGGACGTTGGGGCTGGAAGTCGAGGCAGGGAGGTGGTGAAATAGAGTGAATTCCCAAGCTGGTGATTTTCTGCTGGATGACTGCTTGAATGAGGGGCTACATAATTGGAGGAGAGGGGTCAGGGCACGTTGGTCCCACCTTAGCTGGAGCAGCCGCTTCAAGCTCTCGCCTGACGAGTCGCGTCAAGTTGTCACAGGTGTCTGGTGGATGATATGTGTCGAGACACGAGGATGTCGCCGCGGTGTTCGGAAGGCGCTAGAACTGATGGGAGATCCGCCTGCTTTCACCTTGTTGGAACTGGCGGCATTCTCGAATAATTGCATCAACAGATGACACATTGTTGAATACCAACAGGTTGAAAACATCGGCGGCAATACCCTTTAGAATATGCGCAACTTTGTCAAGCTCCGACATGTTTTCGTCAGCTTTGCGGCATAGTGAGAAGACGGCCTGAATGTAACTGATGTAGGACTCCGTGTAAGATTATGCGCAAGTCGACAAATCATTCTTCACAGCTTCACGACGACCGAAGGGGTTGCTAAAAAGCTCACGGATCTCTATCTTGAAGCTGTACAAGCTTGTAATGTCATGGTCGTGGTTGTTAAACAAATCACGAGGGGTTCCATCGAGATAAAAGATGACGTTCGCAAGCATAAGTGTGGGGTCCCACCTGTAAGTGGTGCTGACGCGTTCGTAGAGGCGTAGCCAATGTCAGAATCCTCGAGAACACGCCAGGGTCTTTGAGGGCGGGAAGCGTCACGAAAGTTGTTGTAGAAGCTGGGTTGACAGGCCGGGCAGAAGGGCGGGCAACCGGGGAGGATGTAGCCGAGTCTCGAGTGGTCATGTTGAATGCCGCGAGGGAGCGTCCGCTTCGGAATTCCGTGGCGAGGACGGGGATCGCACAACTTCACTAAATATGTTACGTGAAGTAGACCGACTCAGAGGGGTAGTCACAGGTGTATTTTCAGCCGGTTAAACGAGCAGCGCCAGCCACAGAGATTTGCTCGCGCCAGTCTATATGCTTTGCTTCTTCGTCTCCATGCACTGGCACGCAGCAATGTTTACAACATATGTACATAACGTAAACGAGGAAGCTTCCGACACTTGATGCACTCGCATTTTATAGGCACCGAGACCCTCGAGGAGGAGGGCACCGCCCGTTGTTGGGCGCACACAGCGTCTCTGAGGGACGCGTCCAGCGTCTTTGACGGACGCCTCCGGTGTCCGTGAAAGACGCGTCAGTGGCTCTTAGAGAAACACCAGCAAGGGGGTTGAGAGAGCACTGCCCAGTGCATAGCGAGTTTATGACAGCATCTCTGCTGGGCAGACGATGAACTAATGGACAAGGATCTGCAGCTACTGTCTAGAGGGTCACTGTTTAGGAGGCCGAAGTGTCCACTCTTGCAAATGCCGGGAACAGCTGATGGCGCATAACGTCGGACCCGGCTAGACGTCGTGGACTCAGCTCTGACCTCCGGGCTCGCCCTCTGCAGATGCGCCATCACAGTGAAACCCGCAAGCGCCATACACTACCCCCTAAGACCTGCCAGGCTTATTGTACAAGAATGAGTAAAGTTGGCAAGCGAGAGGAAGAAGAATTCGCGGCCCACTCAAGCAATCGCGTCCCACACCTGACGGAGGGACTTCTTTACCACCTGGCTCGATCCGATACACGAAGACACTTTGTAACATAGTTCGTTGGCACGCGCTTCTCAAATTTCTTGGATGCATAACGGAATCGCCCTCCACGGCGCAGCATTGACGGGGCTTTATCCGAAAAAACTTGTTTCCAAACGCATGAAGGCAAGAGCATCTGAACGACATTGGCCTGAATCCACACGCCTTTCTCTGCCTCAAATCGAGAATTCGATTCTTCTCTCTCTACCTCTGTGTCATTGTCCGTGTCTTCGGTCTTCCGTCATGCTTATGGAGTTCATTGTAGTAACGAGTAACATACCCGGTTCGGCAGCTACAAGCTCAAAAGTTTCGGCCTGACATTCACCCACGCTAACCGAGAGGCAATCGCGTGTTATTTCAATGGAGCCCTTCCGGAGAAACTCTACCTCCGACTTTGTACTCGGAGCTTTGACGAGTGCGTCTGAACTCTTTTCCTGCTGAGCTGGAAATACTGCATCTGCCTTGCGCTGATAAATTAAATCCTTCTGATTCCAGCCAGGCTAGTGGTGTATCTTACCTCATACTGCCCAGGAACGCTGTCATTACGATCTAACTCACGCGCGCGTTCTGTAAACCTAGCACTCGCATCACCACTAGTGGCTTCGCTTTTGTACATTGAACACTCACATGCCTCCTCAGCACAGTCTGGAGCTCTAGCCGCTTTAATTCGGAAAGAAGCAATGGTCCTTTTATTTCATCAGCATGCTTTCCTTTTTCCTCAGCACGCCCTTTTTTATCATTTGCTTCACGCTTTTTAGCTTCAGCTTAGCGCGTTTCCTCGTTTGCATGGAGCTCCTTAATAATTTACCAAGAATGGTGAAGCTCTCAATCATATAATCATAAGGCAAGTAATGCCTGAATGATGTGCGGCTTCCTTGCGGCGTTCTCCATGTCCTTCCTCAATTCCGCACAAAGCAAAACACATCAGGCTTGCGTAGTGAATTGAGGTCTATAACCACAAGGTCAGACATAACTCTTCTCCCTATCTATTCTCCATCAATATCACTAAGGAAAATTACGCCAAAAACGCTAAAGTTTGATACAGATAACCTACCAGTTTCAAGCTTCAAATCTACCTTTAAAAGCTCGGCAAATCTTGAGGGAAAAGAGTCTGACACTCACGTCAATGCAGTCATAGGTTCTGTTGCGTTGTCCAGGTGTCAGCATGCTCAAGTTGCAAGGCCCACTGCCATCGCACCGCTGCTACCAGTTGTTACGAAGGAAATAGGGTCCACAGGTTTCTTGGGTAGCGTGTCGCAAGGGCCAACGGATTGGGCAGGAAGGATCCAGACAGTGACAAGGCAAAATTCCGCCAGAAGGAAAAAAGCGTGTATATTTACAACGTATGCACATAACGGGGACGAGGGAACCCCCGACACTTGATGCGACGGCCTTTTATAGGCGCCGAGAGGCTCGTGGAGGAGAGCACCACCCACTGTTGGACGCGCGCAGCATCTTCGAGAGACGCGTCCGGCGTGTCTGATGGACACTTCTGGTTTCCGTGACGGCCGCGTCACTTTCTCTTGGAGGAACACCAGAAAGGGTGGCGAGAGAGCAATGCCCAGCATGTAGCGAGTTCATAACAACACTGGTATACGATGCCTTCCGGATAAGAGCATGGCATCCAGCGCTGTAGTTATCTCTCTCCGGCGAAGCAACCCGCAAGGTGTGAACGCAGTAGTTTCTTGCACGGCGGTGTTATAAGCGAACGTGCGTAGGGAAGATTGTCAGCCACCGTTTTTGTGGTCTTGGTAAACGTGAAAGAATAGCTTGTTGACGGCCGTCTTCTTGAGTTTCTTTGTAAAGGTATTCATTTGTGGATGGTATGCAGTAGTTTTTCGATAAACGGTTCCGCTAAGCTGCATGACGCCTTGTATCATCAGGGTGGTAAGACCTGTTCCACGATCAGTTATGACAACTGCTGGTACTGCACAACTCAGGACGGGGTTCTGATTGAGAAAGTGGGCAATATCACTGGCGCTGTCACGTTGTAATGCTTTCGTTACTTAGTATCGCGTCGTGTAATCAGCAACTAAAATGCAGCGTATTCCATCATGAGACTTGGTGACAGGTCCGAGCATGTCCATGCCAATTTGCTGAAACGGTTGTGCTGGAAGGGCAACGGGCTTCGGAAAAGCGGGTGGGCACTGAGGTGGTGCCTTGCAGCGCTGCTATTCGCGACACGTTTTAAGTAATGGTTCACGTCCCGATTGACCTTTGGCCTGTAGTAGTGTTGGCCAATCCGGGCCAAAGTACGCGTGAATCACAAGGGCCGGACGAAGATTTATTGTGACAGACAGACAAGACATCCACTCGTAACACCGATGGGATGATGATCAGGTGTTCAATTGCAGGTGGTCACACGTTCTTTATACACAGGATATTGCTGTGAACAAAGAACGATGATTGCGATCGTGAAAATACTGGTGGCAGATGCAAACTGTGGTCTTCAAGATAGTTCATGAATTTCTTGCTTTTCTGATTATGAGATGTTCAGCCAACTCAGATGCACTGATATCGCAGTGAAAACGATCACCTAACGCCTTTGTAAGGGGAGCTCGAAAGGCAGTCCACGTTAGTCTGCCTCCGGCTAGACTTGCACAACTGTAAAGTTGAATTCTTGAAGGTATAAGCTCTACCTGGCCAGACGTCCGGAGGGGTCTTTAAGATTCGCCAACCAGCAGATGGCAAAATGATCGGTAACAACTCTGAACGGGCGGCCATACAGGTACAGTCTGAATTTACCTATCACTCAGAAAAGAGCTACGCACGCCTTTTCAGTCACTATCCAGCATAAGCAAAGTCAGGCTAGCATGAGAAATTGGACATTCGATGTCATCTTGCCACTGAACTAGGAATGCACTCTTTCGGCCAATGTTATTGGCGTTTGTGTGTATCTGAGTGTCGGCATGTTTATCGCACTGTCCAAGTACGGGCTCAGTTTGGAGGCCGTGTTGAAGCACGGGAAAAGTGTGTATTTGCTCAGGGCCCCACACGAAGGCAACGTCCTATTTTGCTGGACGAGGAGGAGGTGGGGCTACATTACCAACATTTTGCACAAAACGAATGTAGTATGCAAAAAGGCTCAAAAATCGACGCACATCTCGTTTGTTCGCAGTTGGTGGGAAATTAATAACAGCCAAGCACAAAACAACGTTTGTGCTTTTTCATGGCTCCCAAATGGCCATTACTTCTTTCATCCTTCTCTTATTGAATATTCTTGATATACCGGCATCTGATAATAATTTTCTTGGTACTACTCTGGATAAACACTTTAAATATAATATTCATGCCAACTAGCTCACCAAAAAGGTTTCTTTTAGTATCCGCAGTATTATTAAAGCACGTTCATTCTTTGAACCTCCAATTTTTGTCGCTTTATCATGCTTATATTACCAGCCATTTATCATACTGCCTATCATCATAACGCCATTCATCTCTAACTGCTTCAGCGCCTTTAAAACAAGGCGATAAAACTAATGACATATAGCCCATTCCGTTCCCATTCTATACCCATCTATTAACACCTACGCAGTCTACCAGTTCAGGAGTTGTTTTATCACAGATTATCCTTCATCACATATCATCTTATTTATCATGAAATATCATTAGATAGTATTCCTCACTATGTCCTTGTCGATAACAATAATACCAGGTTTTCAGAGCAAGAAACTTTATTTTACTCAAAATAAGATCGAACTATGGCAGAGTAACAGTTCGCTTCTATGGTATTCATCATTGGAATTGCATGCCTCTTCATGCTAAAGCTTTTCAACACAACATGAAAACATATTGTTAAAGGAAGCTTTTGTTCAGCCATAATAAATTCATTTTCATCAAATATATATATATATATATATATATATATATATATATATATATATATATATATATATATATATATATATATATATATATATATATATATATATATATATATATATATATATATATATATTTTACCATGCGTGTTCTTCGAAGGAGTTTCACCAGAAACTCGCCAGGGCAAGCAACACAGCTGCAGCACAGAAAACAGGAGGCCGAGAGTGCGACACAAGAACTTCGTCGTCTTTTCTCTCTGGCATAGAGCTAGCGCCGATACACACACACACACACACACATATATATATATATATATATATATATATATATATATATATATATATATATATATATATATATATAGATATAGATATATATATATATATATATATATTTGCATAGATCGTTCTGTTTTGATTGCAACTTCAATTTGGTCACTCTTTTTGCTGCCGTTAGTTTTTATGCACGCCACTAATTTGAGGTCCCATTGAGAGTCCCTTACTTTGTGACCTCCTGATTTTGTATGTATCATGTAACCCATTCTTTGTACATGCAATATTAGTGAGTAAACTTGAATAAACTTGTGTTGGTCCGCCTGAATACCATCATGGCTAACAAGGTGGCCAAAGAACATTAGTTCGTCATAATCAAAATGAATTGTTTCTGCTTTCAGCGATAACCTTGCGGTTCGAATTGCCACAAAGGCATATCAAAGCCCTGCTTGTGCTGCTCAAACGTTTCTAAAAGACAAGGACGTCATCTAAGTAAACAGACATGCTTTTCACTCAAGACCTGATAGCACTGTATCCGTCATCCTCTGGAACGTCGCCGGAGTGGAGCAAAGGCTGAATGTTAGCGCTTTGAATTAATACAGCCCATCAGGAATTAGCCATGCTTTTTTTGCGGTCACGTTCATCAACTTCGATCTGCCAATAGCCGCTGCGTTAATCCACGGAGGAGAAATACTAAGAGTGTCGCAGGCGGTCTAGTGTGTCGTCCATGCGTCCATGAGGATAAACGTCTTTCTTTTTTACTCTTTTGAGTTTATGGCAATCGACGCAAAATTTAAGGGTGGCATCCTTCTCATTCGCCTGTACGATGGGGGACGACCATGGACTGGTCGAGGGTTGTATCACGTCGTCGTCTAGCATCGGCCTCACTTGATAAGCGTATGGCCTCTTAATCCTTTTGTGACACGCAGAAGGCGTGCTGACGTATGGATCGTTAAATAGTGCCAGGTACGTTCCGTTTGGTTCTTTCCACTCGCCTCTCGCTTGTTGCGCGACATTTGCTGCTGCCGCCAAGGAAGCCGAAGACGAGAACTTTTCATCTGCTGGCACCTTGAGGAAGCGACCGCTCCGACATCATCTGGATATAGAGACGTTTATTCGTTTCTCTTCTCTTCCTCCTTTCACTTTCGCTGCACCCCTGGTTTTATCCCCTGTCTCCCCATTCAACCACTCTTACAGTCCAATCGTAACGAACCACTCTTACAGTCCAATTTGAACGCACAGATGTGTCTCTCCTCGCCACAACCTCGAAGACCCACCGCCTCTTGCCCACTCATCGGTTCTCCCCCGTCGCTCAGGTTTCTTTCACGCCGGTTCCCGCAATGGTCAACGACGGACGTTTCCAGGTCGTGGAAAAGCGCCTCCGAGTAAGTTCCCGCGATGCCGGGCTGACAGGCCGTCAATACAATTGGCCCTTGCGCCAATGCTGTCGCCTCCGCTGATTCTGATTGTCCGGCGGACGCGTACGTGTACCTTCCACGTGTGCCTTCCACGTGTACTTTCCACGTGTACCTTCCACGTGTACCTTCCACGTGTACCGGCCACCTGCAGCCTGGCTTGGTCTTCTGTAAGGCGCCATAATTGAGCTCGACAGCGGCACGGGAGTTGTCGCGTCTTTTGTGGCCTGCAGACAGTCATCGACCCGCATTCCGGTGGCCCTGCTTCCTTGTTGGCGAGGGGTCGCCGGCCGCGGGGTGGGTAACATAAGGTATTGGGGGAACGCACGAAGTTCGAGCCCAACAGGGTCTGTTACAATGCGCGGCTGCACGTCGGTGTTTGCTCTGATGGTTGCGGAAATCAGAGCAATCATTGATCATGGTACATCATATATTATGATTCCGTGGGACTTTGGCTGACGCCTTGAAGAGAAAACCAAGATGCATCATAGTCAAGCAATAGAGAAGCGATATATATTTGAGCCTGACGCAGTCACCCATCAACCCGGTTCTGCATGACGTACTGTGTGTGCGCGCGGCTGTTCAAAGCCATGGAATGTTTACCCAAGAAATGCCGTTTCCCCAGGCATTCATTCGTAGACGTGTAACTAGTTACCTTTACAGTTCCGCTATCCTAATTAGAACGGTGGCGCTCCCACGTTCCTCCCAAAAGAAACTATAGTTCCAGGCACCTCGTTCCTTAGAACGCCGTTCCCTACACGCAAACGTTAAAAACGTCTTCGTTTAGTGTTTAGCCGGAAAAATGGCAACCAAGATTGTGTTAAAGATGGCCTTGAAACTACAAAAATGTTATCAAACGAGCTGATTACAATGTTATAGACGCCATCTGCGTGGTTTTCACACCCTAGAATGCACCACTCTATATGCTAAAGCGTAGAATAGCACTGAATAAGTGCTACAGCACCCTAAATACAGACTACGGCAATTTATTTAGGTCAATAGATGCCACTGAAGTTTCTTTTGACAATTTCATAATTTCATTTCATTTATTCAAGGCATATTCATTACACTTTGCTTTGGGGGACACGACCAAAGGCTAAATAAACGCCTGACTAGGTCGTGTCACCCTGGCAGCAAAAGCATAAACACACCAACAAGAATTTGTTGTACAGAGCACACTGGTACATAATAATCCAGAATGATAACAGGAATACAGATAATTATAAGTTCACAAATATATAAACACAGCTGTCTTAAAGTGACAATGATTTAGCGAACGTGTACTCATACTGAGCCACAAACAAACCTAATAAAATAAAAATAGTCTCTCGCCACTATTGCGAGAGAAATGCAGAAAAAAATAATCAACATTCACTAGAAAACAAAATCGATATGACTGGGCACGCTTATGTACAGAAGGAGAAACATACGAACGTACCAATCGGAATTTTTACACTTTCGTTATTTATCCGAAATTGTGGACTTGGGAAAACCGTAGAAAACCCACAAATCTCAATTTTTGGTTCCTCGGCTTGGCTTTCCACTGGCCCTACTGCGCGTGACGTTCAAAGTGCCGGTACTGCCGAACGTATTGAGTAGGCAGGCAACGATCGTATGTGTTTGGCTCGAAAATCAGAGGTTTGCTGGCCTAAAATCATGACACATAACTGCGGAAATTTCGACCATCTGGCGTTCTTTAACGTGCATTGAAATCGCAAAGTACTCAGGCTCTGTAATTAACCTTCACCAAAATGCGAATGCCACGGGCGGGATCAAACTCGCGACCTTCGGGTCAGCAGCTGACCACCACAACCACTGTTGCACAAAAACGTAAACGGCAGGGCTTCGCCGGTGTTCCTGACGTAAAAAATTTTAAACTCTGCGCATTAGGAAACATGTGGCTACTGAAAGTTTACATAAGTAATGACGCAGAATACATTTGTTTACGTTATGTGCTTGCCCGACTTATCCTGCGCGATCTGATGGCATCACCTCTGGAGGCCTCTCAAGCTCAAGCCTAGTGTAATCAAGTGGAACGCCAACGCCTAGTTTATGGGCAAACTGAAACACTCCTATAGAGGAAGAGTGCATAGGTTGGTGTATAGCAGCGCCCAATTGTGCGGCGACAGGATTGGCGAATAGTATCGGAGAAGTAAGAGCCGTCTTTTGGTGGATGGGCTGCTTACTGAACCTCGAAAAAAACTTGGTATAAACCAGTCTCCGAACTCTAAACAAGCAATACTACAGGTCATTTTCCGCTAGAGTCACGACAAAAATGGTGCAGTGTGATCATGTTTTCGCTGAGCATTTGCTCTTCTAGCTTTCGTCCTCCGTGCTTGTTGCGTCACTTTGCATGATTTACGTTTTACGTCCCTGTGTACGGCACTCGATAAAAAAACCGCTAATCTTGTATTCTGTGACTCATTTATTATTTCACTCGAAATCGCAAGATATTTCTACTATCAGGCACTCGACAGGAGCATCTCGGGACCATAGAAATGGCATTATTTATCGATATTGTAAAATAATCACTTTAGTGGCCTTATACTGAGGGCCTTCTACGATGAACAAATAAAAAAAGATGGAATAGAAGAGCGACTCTGTGGTTAGAGTGAAAATTGCATGATTAACAGACACTCTTTTAGATCATACCATTGGCTCGCTTCATATGCTGTTACAGGAAATACATCCTAGGTCAAGATCAAATCGCGGCTATTTTTCTTGGATTAAAACTAAATTAAAAACAAATGCCATAGCAGTGGCAATATTCTCCGTCACGTGGTCGTGAGGTTATCCGTTTGCTTTCTGCATTTTACAGCGAAATATGTTATGACATCACAACTCGGGTGACGCGCAGTTGTCCGCCGCCGCCGCCGCCGCCAGTGACCATAACCATATCGCGTGAGAGAAAAGGAAGAAAAAAAGCTAGCACCAATGACACTTTGTGGCTTCAATGCGAGTGTGCCGGGTGCGAGACCAGTATTCCACCACTGAACCACACCGGTGCTTGGGACTTTCTGGCAAAACTGCCTCAGGCAGGCTTGATGTCGCCAAAGTCATCGCGTTAATATGACTTCCAGAGAGTTTTAAAAGAGCGAAAGAACCGCCAGTCGTCGCACAATGTGAATAGCGTACCGAATGAGTCATCCAATGTCCCAATCTATAAAGCACTTGTTTTTGATCATTTAATAACTGTGGTGCATACCCACTTCAGGTATAGTTTCTCATCGTCGTCAGCCACTGCATGAACAATTGACGCGAAATTCCTCGTAAATGTTCAGTGGATACGACGCTTCTCAGAAGAATGACGAGAATACCATAGCGAATGCCAGCCTACTGAAGCAAATATTATACCCTAGTAGGTATCAAGCAAGTGTGCTTGCAGTAGTTACCCAATGAGTGTTGTTACAGACTTTGACAGGCCGCTCTTATTCTAGCTTTCGCAGTGACTGTGCGGAGGCCGGGCGTTTTTTGATCTCCTTGATGCCATGCAGTTATTACGAACAAAAAACACAGTTACCTGACGGGCCGACTGAGCCTCTTCTTATCGGGTTTCATGCCGCAGTGGTGTTTGACGTGGTCGTCCTCCATGGCTGCTGCTTGTTTGTTTGTTTGTTTGTTTGTATCCTTTAATCCATGGCTCGTACCCACTCTGGAGGATTGGCCAAGAGAACATATAGTCTCATATGGACGATAACTGCATCATTGCTTACAACGAAAAAAAAAGGGGGGGTTTGGGGAGTTGTATAGTGAAGACAGTATGTTAAAAAAAAAAGAAAGAAACCAAAGATTTAGATAGTGAGAAAAAAGAATCAACAACAAAGTAGACACTAATAGCTACAACTTGATTTTAGGAGCCGACCAGACAGCTGGTTTTGCCAAACCCGATTAATTTGGTATGTCACGGATTTATCCAGAATTGAAAATTACTTTTCGACCCGTTCTTTTTTTTTTTTGGGGGGGGGGGGGTATCTGTTAACGTAGTGCCCGCACGTTTCTTCGTCTTCGTCGTCTGCCAACTGCCAGTTGACCATCAGGTGCAGGAAATTGCATAAAACGCGCGCATGATATTGACTGACTATCGTGTACATGCTGTTCTTAACATCTCTGTGGACACCCCATTGGCGACATCTGACAAAGCTATGTATTAGCTAAAAATTCTCTCAAATTGGGCCATGCCACTTGTACCATGCAGGTTAACCTTACGTTCACTAACAAGGCATATAATAACATATAATAGCATATAATATAACAAGACGACAACGGAATACATTATCTACTCCTCTAGTTCTGGAACAAGCTCTCTGGATGTCCAAAAATAGCGGGCAATTCATTAAGTAATAGCAATGCTCAATTGTTCAGAGAGAAATAAATAAACAGGGAGGTAGAACAGTGTTCAAATGAAGAACAATGAATACACGGTGATAACAAAATTAGGATTCAGTCAATATTGCCTTCTTACCGCCACATTCACCGATCTTCGACACAGACAGGTGCGAAGACAAAAGAAACTGCGGAAGCTCTAGCGACGTTCCTGCTACACGCAACAGACAAAATATTCGGCTGTATACGGCGGCACACGATAAACAACATAAAATAAGAAATGGCGAAGTTTGCTACTACGCCGCGCAAGCTTACAAATCGAGAAAATGGGAAATGATGAAGACTAATGTAATTTATTTTAGGTTGTTTCTAGTAGAGGCACTAGAACTCGGAGAATGTACAAAGCGGCGCGTGAATGCGTAAGAGGAGTGAGGGCCTTTCGCGGTGTACTCCCACGCCACAGCGCTATGCTGCCCTTTGGTAACAGAGTTCCGCCTCTGCTTTCCAAGCACCGCTCACTCCATCTGCAGGAGTTCAGCGCCTCTTAGGGTTCCTCGATGCGCGCGCCTTCTTTTGCCGCTTTGGAGGGTGGCATAGTGTTTCATAAAATAATACCTAGAGGGGAATCTGGCGCTAGTGTCTACGCGGGCTCCTTCAGCGGCGCTTGTACCCCCATGGGAATTATGGGAAGTACAGGCTACGGATCTGCGCTAGATGGATTACGTTCTTAAGACTCGACGCTTGTTTCCTGAGTGTAAAACAAAGTGACATGAAGTTAAGTCTAATTGAAACTTGCTTCATTTTTTTGTACGCAAGCTTTATTGCAAAAGGTTTTTGTGACTACGCGTTAGAAGTGAGACTTTGACAAATTTAATCATCAGGGTATGCTTTGAACTGCCATTGCGTTCCAGATTTGACATCAAGATGCAATAAAACATTCTTTCGAACATTTCAAAACAAATATTTTTGTTTTTTCCTCGAAAGTAAGCAGTATCCATTTATGGTAATAACAGCACAGTATTAATTGAGAAACACTTAACGTTTAATATTCTGCGATGCCAGGTGTGTCGGTTCAAGTGGTCTGCCCCCAACGCACCTCTGATTTTGTTGTGACGTTGAGCCAGAAGAGCGTGGGGGGGGGGCGTCTACTTCGCGTCGCCTTGCAGTTTATTTCAACGAGTTTTCGCAAGAAGCACTAACAACAAACGTGAACTCGATGTAATATTCTGCACTGGCATAGGACGCTACATCTATGCGCAGCGGTGAGTAGACGATGCTTCCTTTAAACTGTCCAACACAACTTATACAGCACTAGCGTTGCAGTAAATTGAGAGACCTAGCCGTTTAGAGTATCTTTGAACAACACAGGCGCAGCTTCAGTCTTTTGCACCCACCCCACTACCCAGTCTACAAGAAGACCAAAACTGAAACTGCAGAAAAAGACCCGTACACAGTTCACTGGCAAGCGCGATTCAATCCGAAGCCTGTTCTTCCCATAATTCCTGTGAGGAAATGCAATGGCAGCGCCACATTCTTTTCCAAGTATTATTGTATGAAACTCTATCAAGAGTGGAGAAAACCGCGTCGTCTGCCACGGAGTCCGCAATCACGATGCCTTCTGCGCAAGCCGCCTGCAGCTGCGATGGCCTGCCAACGAGTGTTGAGTAACTGCATGCAGAGTTTGTATATTGTAGTTGTATAGTTTGTATTTGTATTTGTAGTTCAGATAAAGTGCGCGGGGCGTTAAAGTACTGCACACTTTAACCAGAGGGCTCCCTTCGCTCCGTCTTCGAGAAGGGGTCCTTTACAAGAGGAACTTCGAGCCACATGGTGACAAGTTTTTACTCGTTGTACCTGCACCTTTACCAAATGAGATTCTGCACGCATGTCATGATGAGCCAACATCTGGACATATGAGTGTCAGCCGTATATTCGCCAGAATTCATCTAAAATACTTCTGGCCAAAACTGTTAGCATCAGTTCAGCACTATGGTAAAACTTTCCGTCAGTGTCAGAGATGCAAAACTACATTCGTGAAACCTGCAAGCCTCCTCCAGCCAATAGAACTGCCGGATGTCCCATTCTAAGAAGTCGGTATAAATCTCCTAGGCCCGTTTCCGACATCGACCACACGCAAGAAGTGGATAGTCGTGACCACGCACTCTCTCACTCATTACGCTGAGACTGACTCGCTGTACAGTGCAACAGCCCTTGAAGTTACCAAGTTCTTCATCAACAACATAGTCCTCAGACATGGTGCACCCAGCGTCGAAATTACAGATCAAGGCACAGCTTTCACCGCAGACCTAATCAAATGTCTGACGCGAATGACCCATACAGACCAGAGAAAAACTACGGCATACCACCCTCAAACAAATGGCCTAACGGAGTGCCTGGACAGAACTCTGACTGATATGCTTTCAATGTATGTCGACGCCGAACATAAACTGTGGGATGAAATATAGCCCTACATCACGTTCGCATACAATACAGGCATTCAAGAAACAACGCGGGTGACACCACATGAACTTGTATTCGGCCAAACAGTCACCACTGCACTGGATACCTTGTTACCACTGAATGATGAAAGCAGAAATCCACCCGACCTAGACGACTTCTTGCAAAGAGCCGAGGCAGCACGGCAGATGGCGAGATACAGAATACGCCGCCAACAGCGTATCGACTCCTACCGGTACAATCAGCGTCGTACCGAAGCGCATTATCAACCAGGTGACAAAGTATGGATACGGACCCCAGTGCGTCACCGTGTATTTTCTGCAAAACTTCTTAGGTGATACTTCGGGCTTTACGAAGTACTCCATCGTGTAAGCGATGTAACGTACCAAGTCAGATCTGCTACACACGGGAGCTCAAAATGCCGCAACCCTACAGAGGTTGTACATGTTGTCCGGATGAAGCCTTACTAAGAAAGATCATCGGAAAACCTGTGACGCCTACCACCAATCTATTAATTGCCTGACGCATCGGGACGATGCGTATGAGGAGGGGGATTAGGCCGCGACATCTTTCCTGCATTAAAACAAGGCGCCCATCACCGCGCGCACAGGGACATACATGCGCGCCATGTAGTGTTGCGCAGAAATGACGATGATGGCATGAGAACCCAGCTGGACCCGGCTGATGTGCGCCACGCGCTCGGGACTTTCCTTGAAAAGGAAGAAGAAGGTGGGCATCTTTGGTGTTCGACTGACACGTTCTACGATCATAGTCACTTTGAGTTGTGGGCACAGGTTCACCCTTTAATAAATACGTTTTATCAGACCCCCTAGTTCTTAAGAATTGCTAAAGTATCGTTAAAATGAAGCGACCGCATGGATTTACAACAACGAGCAAGGAAAGTGAATTTAATATAAGGCAATTTCAAATGTCATAGCTTTATTTGGGTGATAACTTTACTATACTGCAAAAGGAAGTGATATAACTGACTGCAAGTTAACCGCAGCGCATGCCTTGCTTCCACTTCTGCTGTTTCTCGTTGTTTCGAGCTAGCACAGGTGAATGCGAAACTTTACTTGTGCATAAATTGACATCAACATTTTTTCCAGAGAAACCCTGTGTTGCTCGCATACCTGCCCATTGCACTTCACCCTTTTTATTTAATATTCAGTTGCAGCTTTGAGAGGGGACTTCCGGATGAACAAGTTGCCTATCCAGGATGTGATTCCTTTAAAGTCCTCTTCACAAAATATGAGCAAACTCATAACCTCACCGCTCGTTTAACGCAAGTTCTCACCAATGGTAACATACTTCTTCCGTGCAGGTAAATATGCGTGTTCATGGTTCACAAAGTCCTTCATTTCATCCCTGCACTCCCAACACTCCACCTCTATGGTGGAGTGTTGGCAGTGCAAAATCCACCTCTATGGTGCAAAATGCCGCCTCTATTGAAGTGAACGCTTCGATGAAAAGAATTTCTCCATAATCAATTCCCTCTACAAAATCTCCACAACACTCCATTTTCCCTCATGTCAACCAAGTACTGGTTGACATGAGGGAAATCATGTCAACCAAGTACTGTGAGCCATCATTTTTAATACATGAGCATGCTGGCATGTGCAAAAACTGTTTGACGCATACAAGCTTTAAAGCGCGTTTCATGTCGTAGGCGCTAAGAATGGGCACCCGGGCGGACGTACGGACGAACAGACACACGGACAAATGCAGGGACGGAGGCACAGATGCACGGAAAGATGAATGGACGTACATACGAACCCAGGGACGTACGAACAGACGGACGCATGATCGGACGGTCATCGGATGGACGGAAAGACGGACGCACGGAAGCACGGACGGACTGATGGACGCTTCGCACCATTCATCATCCTTCCCTTCGTGGATATGCTATGACACTGTTTTTTATTGGCATGCAATGCAATGCAACTGGCTACGACCACTACGAGGACACGCGACATACGACCCACGGCGTAAGAGGCTTTGCCCCTAAAAGAAATAGTTGAAGGCGCCGGCAGCAACAAGCGCACAACGTAGGCGCACATCTTCGTGCAATTGCAGCTTGTGTACAACAAAAGATTAAGAACAACGCATTTGGTGTTATCCAGATTCAACGAGTTAAATACGCATGTACGCAGCATGCGAATGAACGTGTATTGCACCCGGTGCACTGGACACCGCAATTAGATACGATCAGAATCAAAATTTTCAACAGTCATTGGCGCCCTTCTGTAGCCGACGTAAAATAGTCAATCAGATCAAGCTTTATCGCGATTGAAAGTGCCTGGGTGACAGCGCTTTAACTTTGTAACTGTCGAAATGCTCAAATGGCATAACTTATGGTGCACAAACACGAATGGTCCATAAGTTGCCCCATGTCGCGCTTGATTTTTACAAGCCACAAGAGTCGCCTTTTCAGATCTTTCGCAAATATGAACATTCTGTAGCCATTTCGCGAGTGATTTGTGCTCTGATGCTCGCAACATCCGGGCATTTTGCCCAAGAAAATGCCGCGCACGTGGCTCACTCCCACGACGAGACAGAGGGAGCCGAATGGCGGCCACCGATCAGCTGGTGGCACTCACCCCTTCAAAGAATGGTTCCACCCTCCGAGGGGGCACGCGCATCGAGGAACCCTAGCACCCCTATTCGCTGAGTGCCATCACGAGGTCATGAGTGAGTGAGTGAATGAACTTTATTTGGTCCAGCAAAACGCAACAAAACGTGCACCTGGCTAATCACACGACGGAACCGACAAGTCTAGCCTGCCGGCCCAATCCAGGGCACGCTGGATGGCCAGGATTCGATCTTCGATAATGGGACTTCGCAGGAGCGTGTCCCACTTTTCCTTCTATTGGGCCTAGTGACCCAAACTTCTGAGCACTGGCTCTGTGCGGCCCGCAGAATGTAAACGGCGAGACACTCCGGCAACTCGCTTCACCTGCCGCGAGTGCGTGCTGCTCTCTCTAAGAACCAGGTCCGTGTGGCCCGCGGAACGTAAACGGTGATACGCTTGTGCAACTGGCTTCACCTGCCGCTGGTGCGTGCTTCTCTCGCTGTCCACCGGGTCCATGGGGCCCGCGAAACGTAAACGGCGATACGCTTCTAATGGTGGCTTCACCCGTCACAAGCGCCTGGCACTCACTCTGAGCACTGGGTTCGTAAGGCCCGCGAAACGTAAATGGCGATACGCTCCTGTAACTGGCTTAACCTGCCGCGAGCGAGTGTTGCTCTCTTTGAGCACCGGGTCCGTGTGGCCGGTGAAACGTAAATGGAGATACGCTCCTACCTATGGCTTCACCCGCCACAAGCGCATGCTGCTCTGTCTGAGCGCTGGATCCGTAGGGCCCACGGAACGTAAATGGTGACACGCTTCTGGAAGTGGCTTCACACTCCGCGAGCGGGTGCTGCTCTCTGTGAGCACCGGGTCCGTGTGGGACGCGAAACGTAAGCGGCGATACGCTCCTGCCGATGGTTTCAACCGCCACAAGCGCGTGCCGCTCTCTCTGAGCACCAGGCCCTTGTGGGTGGCGAAACGCAAATCGTGATACGCTCCTTCAGCTGGATTCACCTGCCGCGTCCGCGTGCTGCTCTCTCTGAGCACCGAGTCCTTGTGGCACTAAAATGTACTTCACGGCGAGAAACTCATTCAACTGGCTTCACCCGCTGGGAGAACTTGCTGTGAATTCTGAGAACCGGATCCGTGTGGCTCACATAGGTTCACGTGCAGCCTTTCGAATGATTCGCAAATGAAAGAATCTGTTTCGCGTATTTTTTCTCCATTTTCTTGCTCCTAGCTCCACTTCACTCTGCCAGTATACCTACATAGCCCAGCTGATTAGGATCGTGGGGTGCCCGCCACCTCCTGAGGAACTTCTTTCCTTCTGCCTCGTTCTGCCCCCCCCCCCCCCCTCCACTCTCAACCATGAGAGTTGCCAAATAAAGCTTCGTACGCGTTGCCAGAGCGAACAGGAGGACTGAGATGTAGAATAGAGCACGTGGTGGTTCATGAGGACGTTGATTGTTTTTTTTCACACTCCCAGTGCAACGAAACGCTCCACTCCTTAAAAAGGCCCTCAGAGAATGCACCAAAAGGGGGGAGTTCTATGCAAACATGTTACGTCTTGATTGCAAGTAACGGGAAGCAGGCTATCGAAGCAAGTGCATTTGAATATTTCTTCAAGTGCGCGGCAGAAGCAACTTAGGTCACTTCATAATGTCCAGGGTTCGACAACATTCATAATGTCCAGGGTTGGACCAAAGTTCGTCTGGCGAGAAAAAATCATAGTTCAATAAACGATACAGTCGTCATTCGTAAATAACACAAAACAACAGTTGATGTTTCGGTGGAGAATACCTTGATATGGGGCGCTGAAACGTCGATTCTGTATTTTTGTGTTTTTCTTGAACCTTATAAGATTCATGCATCAAAGGTTTTGTTGTTACGGAGCTTGAGTCCTTTTTTTGCAGTTCTGCATTTAAAAAATGACACGGAAACTGTAGCCGCACATCGTACGATGTCCATTGAACAAAGTGTATTTACGGATCTTGCGTCCTTTTTTTGCAGTTCTGCATCTAAAAATGACACGGAAACTGTGGCCGCACATCGTACGATATCCACTGAACAAAGTGTATGGAGCAGGGAACATTTTCATCAATTATTTGTATATAAAAGTTGCGTGGAAATCAAGATGGCATGACGCTTCGCTGCTAAAATTGAAGCTGTATCTGCAAATGAACCGCCATGCATATACCGAACCAGGTGGTCTATAAAAGTTAATAATACAGTAACAAAGGAAGAAATAAGTGCTATATGTCGTCATAGTAAAATAACGGATTGATGCAAAATAGATGAGACATACTGGGCCATTATGGATTACCTTCATTCGATAGCGCTTCCGTAGTTTGCCTCACCACGAGAGTTTTTTTTTTTATTTACAAATACTGCTGTCTCACAGTTCGAGACATTGCAGGAGTGGGTCCATAACAGTGAATACACACTAAACTAACAAAACATATGGTTTGGTAGTTCATTTAAAAAACTAATGGTAGGCAACTTTCGGAGAGAAACATCCAGATTATTCCACAATTCCACTGTGAAAGGAAAAAATGAAAACTTAAAACAATCTAGAAATGGCATGAAGGGTGTGTTAATGGGGTTTGACCTGCGAGTGTTTGCAACGGAGTTGGCAAAGGAAAAGGGCATGTCAATGGTGATTATCTTGTTCACGATTTTATGTAAAGTGCCGATACGCTCGCAAGTACGTCTGTGTTCAAGTGATTTGAGTGATAGACGTACAGCGTGTGACGAAGGCGAAAAATTGTTATCATAACGGTGATATATGAATCTTATTGCTTTATTTTGAACACCTTCCAAATGTGCTATGTCGCATGCGCAGTGAGGTGACCAGACAACGGAGGCATATTCAAGAACAGGCCGTATCAGGGATTTGTATGCTGTTAGTTTGCATTCGTGAGTTGCATCTTTTAACGTTCGCTTCAAGAAGCCCAATTTTCGGAGCGCTTTCGAGCAGATTAGGTTTATATGTTTATGCCATTTTAAGTTCGGTGAGAATGTTGCGCCAAGATACTTGTATTCGTTGACATGCTTCATGTTCTGGCCATAGGAAAAACGTAGGGGTTCCTTCTTGTTAGTGAATGTCATGCTTACCGTTTTGTTAAGGTTTAGTGCCATTTGCCACGTTGAGCTCCAGGTACGGAAAGAAGAAAAAACATTATTTAACTGTATTTGGTCACGGGAGGTACTAATACAAGAATAGAGGACACAGTCGTCGGCGTATAGACGGAGTTTGACCTTTGTATTTTTTGTTATTTCGACAACATCGTTGAGATAAATTAGGAAAAAAAGAGGCCCAAGGACCGAGCCCTGCGGCACACCTGATGTGACAGGGAGGGATGACGAATGCGAATTGTTGAACGCGACGAACTGCTGCCTTAAATTTAGGTAATCTGAAAGCCAAGATAACAAGCGAATGCCGTGAGTGCCGCGCAGAAAGGCTTTTAATTTGAGGAGGAGTTTATTGTGGCAAACAGTGTCAAACGCTTTCGAGTAGTCAATAAAAATGGCGTCCACTTAACCACGATCGTTTAAAGTCGAAGCGATGTCATGCGTAAACCCCAGCAACTGCGTGACTGTTGAAAATCCTGCACGAAAGCCATGTTGATTTTGGGAGAGGAGGTTGTTTTCAGTTAAATATGTGACTACATGTTTGTGAATAATGTGTTCTAGAATTTTACAGCAGGTGCAGATTAATGAAATAGGTCGATAGTTTGGAATTACTTGTTTGTCGCCAGATTTGAACACCGGAACAACTTTTGCATTTTTCCAAATCTGCGGCACAATTCCTGTTTCAAGGGATCTCTGAAAACTGATTGTTAAATACCTCGCATTCCATTCAGCGTAACGTTTTAAAAATGTGTTAGGGATGTTATCAGCGCCGGCACTCTTATTTGTGTCGATATTCAGTAGGAGATTGACAACTCCAGCGTAACTAATCTGTAGTTCTGGGAAGGCAGGCAATGTACTGTCAAGACCAAAAGCGGGACTGGTGCCATCATCTGTACTAAAAACTGATTTGAAATAACCATTGAACGCTTCCGAGATAGTTAAAGAATCCGAAGAGGGCTGCTCGTTCACAATAAGTAAGGAAGATGTCGGGCCTGCAGGATTAAGAGTTTTCCAGAATTTAGATGGGTCGTTTTTCATAAAGGTTGTTAACGAACTTTCATAGTAGAATTTGCGGGCAGCATGCATTTTTTATCTTAGCTCTGTTTTCAGAGAGTTCAATAAGTGCTGGTTATATAGGAGAGTGTTACGATGCCTGCGAAGTCGCTTTATTCGCCGAGTAAGCTGAATAATTTCTCTGTTTAGCCAAGGATGCCGAGGGTTTCGTTTTAGGCACTTCTGTGGGACATATGTGTGTATGCAGTGTTCAACAATCTTATAAAACTGATCAACCAACAAGTCCACATGACATTGGTTGCTATTGAACAAGTAATCATCAAAAGACGCTGCTAGAACTGCAAGAATTGAATTGTCGTCCGCGCGGGTAAAATCCAGAACTGTTTTGTACGTCGGAAGTTTGGGTTCACAGGCAACATTCAAGCTAAGAAGGACTGCCTTGTGGTCAGATACCCCATTCACTGCTTCACATTCAAATCCATCCTGCTGTACAGCCTCAATCAAGAATACAAGGTCTAAATTTGCATTTTCCCGCGTAGGAACATCGACTACTTGGGTAAGATCAAACGACACAACAAGGTCAACTAAAGCTTCACTGAGTGCTCTATCGCGACCAGTGGGTAAGAGTAAATTCCAGTCAACATGCGGTACATTAAAATCACCACATAAAATCAGTTTAAATTTGTGAAGCCTGTTTTTCAATATATAATCACTAATAGCAGGAAAAACAACGTGGTCAGTACCAGGAGGCCGGTATATTATGCCTAATACGGTTATTTTCCCCCCAACGCTGATTTTGCATCATAAAGATTCTGACTCGGGAAGGTCGGGTAATGGATAGAACTTCAAACTATTCTTTAAGAAGATGGCGACACCGCCACCGCGGCTGTCCTCTCTGTCTTTACGTAGCACCGAGAAACCCGGGGGTAGGAATTCAGCCTCAGAAATAGTATTATGCAACCATGTCTCAGTAACACAAATTAGTGATGGGGCGTAAGTTTGGATGAGCCAATTAAAGTCTACAGTCTTATTCACCAAACTGCGAGCATTTACGTTCAGCAGCACTAATTTACGCTGGCTTCCGGAAAGTCATTCATTGCTACGGGGAACACGATTGCTAGACGCTTCAATAACTGACTTTGTGACGTTGGCCAAGACGTAGCGAACACTGTCAATTACTAACTGATCGTACTGTAGTCGTACTTTTTTGGCTACTTTTCTTAGGTCAGCAGAGTGTTGCCATAGTTCCTTGCGGATTTGTCGAACCCTGACTGAAAAATCTTCGTTGATGAAGATATCCGTTCCTTTTAATTTCCTAGCCTTGCATAGGATCTCGGATTTGGTTCGAAAATCGAGTAGCTTGATAATTACTGGCCTTGGACTGTCGCTTCTGCGTGTTCCGAGGCGATGACAGCGTTCGATGTTGTCACATTCAATATCAAGCTTCGTTGATATAAGGTTCACGACCGACGGTAGTAGCTGCTCGGGTTTCTCATCATGTGGTTCCAGCAATCCATGTATTATAAGGTTATTTCGTCGTGATCGATTTTCCAAGTCGTCGTTTTTGCGATCAAGTGTGTGCGCTGCTTTAGTTAGATCGTTCATTTTAATCTCCATTTCCGGCACACGTTTCACAAGATCGTTATTATCAGTGACACTAGACTCCAACTTAGTTAGACGGGCTTCGAACGCTGCAACCCTTGTGGTGAGTGCTAATATATCTTCGCTAATACGTGTTTGCCCAGCTAGCAATTCTAGTAATATTTGTTCAGTTTTGGATGCGGGGCCGGGATTGGTCTCGACGTCACCAGACAAAAGTAACAGAAATCTCAAGACAATTTTTACACTAGTGACAACACTCAAAAGCCATGCGCAGGTAGGGTCCGGCAAAAGCAGCAAAAAACGGTTGTCACTTCTATGGCATTTATACCGGTACGGATTCCCTACCTGCAAAATGAAGCAGAAGACACTGTAGCGACTGCACATCATGCCGCTGCCGGACCCACTGAAGGGGAGCGTCGGCGACGATGCTTTTATGTCCGTTTGCCTCCAGGTAGGTGTCGCTGCCGTCCCATGCCGTGTGCAATTTGGCCAGCTGATCATGGACCAGCCGACGGGCGAGCACCACGTGGCAGCGGGCACGTCCCAGAGAGTCGATGATTTGGCGCACGTGCTGTTATTGAAGGCTTCGTCATGCCGTTTGAAGGGCGCGTTGCAAAGGTGGCTTTTGGAAGGGGCATGCAAGTGGAGATAGTGGTTTCCCAGACTGGCGGCAATCTGCAAAATGAAGCAGAAGACACTGTAGCGACTGCACATCATGCCACTGCCGGACCCACTGAAGGGGAGCGTCGGCGACGATGCTTTTATGTCCGTTTGCCTCCAGGTAGGTGTCGCTGCCGTCCCGCGCCGTGTGCAATTTGGCCAGCTGATCATGGACCAGCTGACGGGCGAGCACCACGTGGCAGCAGGCACGTCCCAGAGAGTCGATGATTTGGCACACGTGCTGTTATTGAAGGCTTCGTCATGCCGTTTGAAGGGCACGTTGCAAAGGTGGCTTTTGGAAGGGGCATGCAAGTGGAGATAGTGGTTTCCCAGACTGTCGGCAATCTGCAAAATGAAGCAGAAGACACTGTAGCGACTGCACATCATGCAGCTGCCGGACCCACTGAAGGGGAGCGTCGGCGACGATGCTTTTATGTCCGTTTGCCTCCAGGTAGGTGTCGCTGCCGTCCCATGCCGTGTGCAATTTGGCCAGCTGATCATGGACCAGCCGACGGGTGAGCACCACGTGGCAGCGGGCACGTCCCAGAGAGTCGATGATTTGGCGCACGTGCTGTTATTGAAGGCTTCGTCATGCCGTTTGAAGGGCGCGTTGCAAAGGTGGCTTTTGGAAGGGGCATGCAAGTGGAGATAGTGGTTTCCCAGACTGGCGGCAATCTGCAAAATGAAGCAGAAGACACTGTAGCGACTGCACATCATGCCACTGCCGGACCCACTGAAGGGGAGCGTCGGCGACGATGCTTTTATGTCCGTTTGCCTCCAGGTAGGTGTCGCTGCCGTCCCGCGCCGTGTGCAATTTGGCCAGCTGATCATGGACCAGCTGACGGGCGAGCACCACGTGGCAGCAGGCACGTCCCAGAGAGTCGATGATTTGGCACACGTGCTGTTATTGAAGGCTTCGTCATGCCGTTTGAAGGGCACGTTGCAAAGGTGGCTTTTGGAAGGGGCATGCAAGTGGAGATAGTGGTTTCCCAGACTGTCGGCAATCTGCAAAATGAAGCAGAAGACACTGTAGCGACTGCACATCATGCAGCTGCCGGACCCACTGAAGGGGAGCGTCGGCGACGATGCTTTTATGTCCGTTTGCCTCCAGGTAGGTGTCGCTGCCGTCCCATGCCGTGTGCAATTTGGCCAGCTGATCATGGACCAGCCGACGGGTGAGCACCACGTGGCAGCGGGCACGTCCCAGAGAGTCGATGATTTGGCGCACGTGCTGTTATTGAAGGCTTCGTCATGCCGTTTGAAGGGCGCGTTGCAAAGGTGGCTTTTGGAAGGGGCATGCAAGTGGAGATAGTGGTTTCCCAGACTGGCGGCAATCTGCAAAGTGAAGCAGAAGACACTGTAGCGACAGCACATCATGCCACTGCCGGACCCACTGAAGGGGAGCGTCGGCGACGATGCTTTTATGTCCATTTGCCTCCAGGTAGGTGTCGCTGCCGTCCCGCGCCGTGTGCAATTTGGCCAGCTGATCATGGACCAGCTGACGGGCGAGCACCACGTGGCAGCAGGCACGTCCCAGAGAGTCGATGATTTGGCACACGTGCTGTTATTGAAGGCTTCGTCATGCCGTTTGAAGGGCACGTTGCAAAGGTGGCTTTTGGAAGGGGCATGCAAGTGGAGATAGTGGTTTCCCAGACTGTCGGCAATCTGCAAAATGAAGCAGAAGACACTGTAGCGACTGCACATCATGCAGCTGCCGGACCCACTGAAGGGGAGCGTCGGCGACGATGCTTTTATGTCCGTTTGCCTCCAGGTAGGTGTCGCTGCCGTCCCGCGCCGTGTGCAATTTGGCCAGCTGATCATGGACCAGCTGACGGGCGAGCACCACGTGGCAGCGGGCACGTCCCAGAGAGTCGATGATTTGGCACACGTGCTGTTATTGAAGGCTTCGTCATGCCGTTTGAAGGGCGCGTTGCAAAGGTGGCTTTTGGAAGGGGCATGCAAGTGGAGATAGTGGTTTCCCAGACTGGCGGCAATCTGCAAAGTTCAGTTGTAAGATGCGAGCCCGGTAACAAATATCATAACTCCTAGACATCCTATCGACAAATGTAGTCCTTTCGCAGAGAGAGATTGATTGCGTGAACAGTATAGACAAATTATTTTAAGAGTGGCGACGTAGATGAGCCAGACACGTTGCTTTTTCAAATGCTTTTATTGCCAGATATATTGGTGCCCTTGAAAATTTTAAGCCCAATAATTTTTGAAGCGTTGAGAAGCGAAGAATCTCATGGTTCTTAAAGGGCAGGCGTAGTTTGGTTTTCAAAATTGGCCCACAGGTGTGATCGATGCCGCAGTCCTCGGTACGGAAGGTGGCCCTAGGGACTTTTGCGACGGACACCACCGCTGGCTGCCTGATCTTCATTCGGGGTCCACCGATTGCACAACTTGATGCTCTCTAGAATGTCGGTCATTGTGCGGTCAATGTAGTCCACACTCACCTTTCCGCAAAGGAAGAAAAGAAAAGAAGCAAATGCTTCATGTGAGAGCGGTGTTTCATTCATTTATTTAAATATTTATTTATCTATCTATATATACTGTTGGCCAAAGGCCGTTACAGGGTGGGGTAAAGAAATACACTTCACTTGTTGACACAAGCACTACAAAATGAAATCAAGAAAGACAACACAACAGGCAGTTTTAAACAGAGGACCAATTCAACAGGTATATTAATTAAGGTTTACACAGTAGTGATCAAAGATTGGCATTCTAGCATAACTTCCTGGAACACACTTCACGAAGGCTACATCATATACATCACAAGCTTCAGCGTCGTAGGAACTTTTCCTACCAACGTGACGTGCAGTTATAGAAAAATACACAAAAAAGGGAACATCTCCAGGTAGAATACATGAGGTAACAACGCCTTGATGTGGTTACCTAGAGGAGTAATATACAATTACCATCTTTACAAATTCCTCTGTAGAATTAATTTGAGTTATGCTATGGGGTAGTGCGTTCCATTCTTCAATCGTTTTTGGGAAGAGGGAATATTGAAAGGTGTCAACCTTTGTAGGGATAGGCACAAACTGGTCCTCATGGCTAGATGTAACAACCCGTGAAATACATGACGTTCTGTTTTCTATGAATCTGTAGGGGTTGAAGTTAAAGTAGTTGTGTTTCATTAAGTGCATGAATTTTTATTTAGCCACTTTTCGTCGCAATGAAAGCTCGGGCAATTTTAGTTCAGTCAGCATTTCGGTCGCTGAGTCTATATACTTATATTTCGACATTAAACACCTTGCTGCACACCTCTGTATTTTTTCAATATTTTTGCTTCGCTTTTTGTATGTGGATCCCATATTGTGCTTCCGTATTCTAGTGCGGGACGTATCAAAGTCAGATATGCTGTTAGTTTAACATCGCGGGAAGCAGGTTTCAACTTACGTCTAAGTGACCAGAGTTTAACGTCAGCGGCATTACATAAGTTAGTAATATGCTTTTTCCGAGATAAGTCATCTGATATCGTAATGCCTAAATGCTTGAAGTGCGTAACTTGTGTCAATGGCTTTCCGTCTAATATGTAATTGAAAACTGACGCATTTTTTGTTTTCCTAGTTATGCGGGCGTATACCGTTTTCTCTTGGTTTATTTTCATTTTCCATTGTGTATACCAACCAGCAATAGATTGCAGTGCTGAGGCTAACTCTTGGTAATCTTCATGAGAAGATATTTTAGAATATATTAGGCAATCGTCTTCAAACAGACGAACAGTGATTTTTCTACTAAGGACACTTGTAATATCGTTTATATAACAGAGGAATAAAACAGGTCCTAAAACTGATCCACGGGAAACACCAAACGTTACATTTCACATTCTCGATTTCTTTACTTTCACCTCCCCGTATTGTGTCCTATCAGCTAAATATGATTCAATCCACCTAGTTATATTTAATTTTACTCCAAGATCAAGTAATTTACAAATTAAACGCGAGTGGGAAACGCGATCAAAGGCTTTCGATAAGTCTAAGCAAATTCCGTCTATTTGACCTGTTTCATTAATTATTTCAGCGAAATCATGCACTGTTTCAGCAAGTTGGGTGATTGTGGATAAACGTCTCCTAAATTCATGCTGGTTAGGATATAACCTGTTTCAGCTTTCGAGAAAACTAAACACGATTTTTGACCATATATGTTCGAATATTTTACAGCATGCACATGTATTGAATATTAGTCTGTATTTTTATACTTTATGTTTATCACCTGTTTTGTGTACTGATACGACTCGCGCTATTAGTCAATCATGTGGTAGTTTATGCTGTTCAAGTGAAGCATTAGAAATTATCATATGCAGGCTCTAAATGGTGGCAATCCACCATTCCGATAGCAAGATTAGGCAGTTTCACCGATTCTCTGGTGCGCTACAGACAGCTACCTAGTGCATGCTCTGAGCCAGTGCAGGGAACTACGGAAACTTCAGCGCGACAGCGTTAAAGAGATCGTTTCGTAGAAATTCTCGTATTGTCCTTAACGTATAGTTGCTTGTGAGAGAAAAACAGTTGTATCCGCGCATGAAAATTCAAAACGAATGCTAATAAAGGGGTATTTTCTATTAAAGTGGGCCTAGAACTCGTGTGTGGCAAACAGGTGTGCAATCACGGAGCTACGGACACGCTTCAAATTGCTTAAAAATAAAAAAAAACACTTCCTGATACATGAATGATTTATAGTGCCAAGAGACATGTAATATGGCATGGCAGGCCTGAAAATGTTCGAACTGCCCAACGAAAGGTTATAATTAACTATCATTCTGAACAACAACGTGTGCGGCTAACCGCAAAAAGAGGCCTGGCACACCACAGGTGTACTTACAGTAAACGTAACACGCTCAAAATGCCTGAATTGTGCCGCCCACCGAGAGGCGAAGTGATGAAAACAGGCTCGGAGGACATTGTTGCGTTTTACTCTTCGAGGCAAAGCTTTTCCAAGCTCTTGGGTTTTCGCTTTATGAAAGTGCATGACGCAATAAAGTTGGCTGTGAAGTGATGGCGAACGCACATTAGTTGAAACGAAGTGGATGTGCTATCACGCCGCACTCAAAATGCATCGCATCGCTTTCCGCGAAAGCGTTCGAATTCGTCAAGCACGAGCGCAATAACGAGGACGTACGCACGCTCCGATGTCTTCCTTCCAACGGTCGCACAGGTATCAAAGTAACTGATAGACAATTTTGACGTCTCATTTCTTTCTGATGCAATACGTAGCTAACGACCCACTTACCATGCCAGGAAACGTCGTTTACTCGAGGGCAGGATACTAATCATCAGGAGGAAGCTCTATAACGCCAGAATACCGTTTCGACTTCAGAGAGTGCCGAGTACTCTGCATAGTTTTTATGTAAACAAGGCTGGCAACGCGAGCCACATTCACATTACCATAGCATTTAAACCCTATATGTGAGACCCTCCAAAAATGCACTGCAGTCAAGGACGTCGTCATCTGTTGTATTCAAGTCTGTGAAAAAAGTGCTTTCTCTACTAAGTATCCTGCTTGACTTTTGCGAGCTGTCCACATTAAGACCACGTTGGTTTGCACGTCGTCGTGAGGTGCGGTGTTTTACGTGCACGACAAATTGATTTTAAAGCGAGGTCTGATACTTTCAAAATGTATCAAGATTTGGCTATACAGCTAAAGTGGTTGCTTGGGCGCCTTGGTACGACATAGTGAAAAAGAAACAGAGGGAAAAACGAGAGACCAGACGAAAAGGGACACAGACATAGGGGACTTTCTATGACCCTCTTCGTCTGGTTTCTCGTTTTTCGTGCTGTTTATTTTTTCACTTTGGCTATACAGAAGTGGCAACATAGGTTACGGCTAGAAAATCTGCAAGGTAATTCTAATGAAAACGCACGGCTCGTATTGGGGCTCACAATTAGCTTAAATTGTGTCGATTGTTGTTTACTTCATTGTTTACTTTATTTTAAATTTTTTTGACATATGGTACTTGAAGTAATATTTTTTAAGCACTGCACCAAAATAGCAAGAAACCCTTCACAGAAGTGTTACTGAAATTATGAGCGTATGACAAGCAATAGATTAGTTATGTTTATTTTATATTTTTCCGCGTATGAAAATTGCAAGGTATGATTGTTTTTTTTTTCATCATAAAAAATGCACCTTGATTGACTATTGATTCTGCTTCCCATTACGTATTTGCCACTAATAGACACACGCGAAAAGCTTGTTTGTTATCGCAAATGAATCAGAGAAAAAGGTCACACATTATAAAAATGGTGTTTTGAGAAAAACGCAGCAATAGTGAAGAGGTACAGGCATATTTCCTCTAAATATGTCACAAAAGAGGGACAAAAACTATTTTCGACACCGCGAGTGCATAAATGTCATAGACTTTTTAAAAAATAAGTAAATCCCTCCTGAGGTGATCGAAAAAATCGCTAACTAAATTGTTTGAGCAACGCAGTTTGCCTAATTATGTTATGGGCTATATAAGCGGTTGATGATGTCCAGATAATGCGTGTGTGTTCGCCCAAAACCAATGCTAAAAGTCCTTTAAAGCCTTGTGTAAGTATTCCATTATTAAAGGGCCCTGCGGCCTGAGTTACGCGCGTAGATATTACTGCTTCTCGAATGGTGGATCACACCGATATCGTGGAGCGAGTGGGAACGCCAAAAAATAAGTGGTTATAATTTTATTTCTGCGGAGAAACTACATTGTTCTCAGACTACCGCGACACACAATGGCTATTTCTGTGATCGCAGAAGCGCCGCGTCATGAAGTGCGAGTGACGAGATTGGTCGTTCGTTTTGATTGCTTTGACGCCATAGGTCGCACGTTATATCCTTATGGTCACAAATAGGCCAACGCTATGTTGTGCTGAAAATGATACAAACACATTTTATTCTTCACCAGATACAAAAGCATTTTTGTTTTCAATTATAAAAATTTCAAAGCAACGGCGGAACAACGCCAGGAGCACTAGAAAACGCCACCACGAGAGTTACTATGCTCCCTACGGGAGGAAAGTGGGCATTGGTCTGCCAAATTATTTTCAACGGCTGCGCAGTGAATATACTCGTCGGGCACGCAGAAAGCGACGTGGCGTCTCCCGCGTTGGTGGCCTGCCTTATTTGCATTAGCCTGCGCTGAGTCAGATTGCACTCAAACAGCGCAGGTGTTCTACAGCATCGCGTCTGCGGGTAGAATGACGCGTGCAACGGCAATATTGCAGCGTTCGGTTGATTCCGGGTGCAGCGCAGGGCATGAAGCGGAGCTTATACGTGCAGAACATGATTGTGAGCTAAGTGATCTAAGTGAGCATTAAAGCAAATCGCAAGTTTCTTTCGGTGAACTAGCGGAGTTAACTAAAGATTAATTAAGCAATTTAATTGTGCCCAAAGGGAACCGGAGGTGCACTGCACTTAGAGAAGCTGTATATGGCCACAGGCTTTGAGCAAAAGTGTATCCGTTTGTCGAGTCCCACGCTCAAATAATACTGCAGTGGAGGCTGTTTCACTACCACAGCTTTCTCAAGCATGCTACGATCTAATAGCTAAAAAGCTCGCTTCCACATGTTGTCCAGAAAGCTTTTCTGACGTGGCCACAAAGCGCGAACTATGTATTTAAGGGCGTTTAAAGAAACTTCACGAACGAATGGCGGGAGCATTCTAATCGGTGGTCAGAAGACTGTTGTGTGTTCAGTCTCGCTGGCGATTACTGAAAAAGTTAAATTTGTCCCGAACCATCATTGGCAGCTGCTTCAAAGTACGAAAAAGCATTGGCGATGGAACTGACGGAAACAAGTTGGTGCAACAGCCGCGCCGTCGCGTCTGTAAAGTTGGCTTCGCCACGAAAATATTAAACCTCTGACGTCATTTTGCCTCACGTGACGGCGCTCGCCCAATGGCAGTGGAAGCGGCGCAAGGACCGAGTGTGCTAAACTCTTTTGCCTGTGGTAGCATAGGCGCTATAACAGAGTCACTGAACAAAAGAAAAACACCATCTCCTATACTAAAGGGAACCAGGAGTAACATGTGAAGTAGCGAATGGATCGGCTTTAAGTTCGTTTCTTCACGGGTATACCTTGCGCGATGTTAACACGCCCTTGCAAGTGGAGCACACCACGAGTCCAGTGTAGTTTCTGCTGATGTTATTCGTCCCAAACTCTTGTTGAAGCACGCCACGCAGATTCATCGCAACGACACGCGGGAGCATATTTGTTCATCGTGCGGTTGCAGAATCTCGTTTTCCGACGCCATGAACAGAATACTGCTGAAGGAGTATAAGAGGGAGATGCCAGAGAGTCTTAGTGCTAGTGCGTGAGCGCGTTCTGGCATTGTTTGGCCCAGCTGTTGCGTATGCACAGTAAGAATATCGCACCGGATTAAGCTCAACCATAAACTGCTTCACGTTTATTATTTCCATGGTATACTGCTATGGTCCCGTGAATAATAGTACCAAAAAGGTAGGCTGCACGCGGGCAACATTAACCGGTGACAGCTAATTTTTTTTTAGGCTCTCCGGCCCGTTGCTATTGTGCGTGGAGAGGAGACTAATCTTTCCGTCCGATATCGTGTTACGCTCGCCTGAACTGTACTATGTGGGTTTATTTCTTCAATAGGTTGCTATAGAAGCGAGTTTGAGTTATCGATCATTACGAATGAACTGCGCCGCAAGCCACGTAATTGTGAATCTAATTTGTGGCTAGTATCTCCGTCTACTCCCAAACTCTCTTCACGGCCATCATTACTTCATGAATTTCGTTTCGTTCCACGGGTGCGTTAGCTTAGCACGAAGGTGTTCGCTCGGTACAGGCACTTCACGCAAGAAACCATTTATTTCTAAACATTGAGTTAATATTGCGCGTTTGAGCTAACATTGCAGTCTGCTGAATGTGCAGTCACTGTTCATGAAACAGCGACACATGAACCATAGCATTATGGTTTCCATAGCATTATTCCATAGCATTATGGAATAAATGTGTTGTTGTTTCCTAACCAATTCGTAAAAAAAGTAGGCGGTTAGAAATGAACGCAGAACACCTAAATGACACGAGAAGAGACGTGTTCTTGAGATTTTGCTGTGCTCCGCGGCATATATGCTTTTTTTTGTTCAAGTTGGAAGCGCGTAAGCAGTTGAAAGTTCGGTTCAGTTTCTACTTTCTTTGCGTCATGCGCGCATATTAAGGTTTTGTCCACACAGTACTTTTTACATTTTTGCTCAGAAATAGCGAAGCCGAAATATTTTTCTAAGCGTATGGTAAACAATCACACTATCTCAATTAGGTACTGGTAATGTCGCTAACCAATGGGCTCGGCAATAATTGCTAATGGGAAACAGTCTTTCCTGTTTATCTGAGCACTTGAAGTACAATGGAAGTCTATACAAGGTTGATTAGGACGAAAAGGAAAGAAGCGCGAAATGCACGTTCTACTTATATATATATGTACATGAAGCTGTTTGAACTGGCCCAACCACGAGTGTAACTCACTGGAAATGTAAAAGACACCTGTTTTCATTGTGAACATCAACTGAATTGTAAAGGTACACTCGGTGGAATACAGCGTGTTAGCATCCTAGTTTTTGCAATAAATTCGCCTAATAACATCTCCTGATAGCGTTTTGTATGAACAAGTTTCATGCTGAATCTATCACTCACGCTCGTGTTTTGTGACACAGCAAATTATCACGCCACAATGGCCTTCAAGGTCTGCCCATAAAGAGTTATTTTACTTACTTTTAGATATTTCTGTGATGCGTGACCTGTTTACTCCTAATGCATGCGCAGTCTGTACAAAATATTGAGATATAATCAGCCGAGCAAATTGAAGAGGTTGTAGTGCGTTGTTTGAATCACTGAGTAGAGAAGTCGCATAAGGTGAAATACTTTTTCTTTTCTTATGTGATTCTCAAAAAGAAAAGAAACGTGAGCCCCGTAACTGTCTGCATCAGTGTGCGACACCTCAGCGGAAGCTCACGAGGGGTGGGGGTAAGGAGGGATTAAAAACATAGGATTAAAGGTATAGAGATAGAGAGGGGGACGTAGAAAGCACGGCGCAGGGACAGCGACACCAAGAAGCTAGGAGAAGATACTAAAGATGGACACGGTCGCAGGAGCCCTAGGACGGGGAACCACTCAGCGAGAGCTCTTGTCGGCGGCAGGAAATGGCGTAGGGTGAGCCAGTCGGCCACAGCTGTGCTCTCCTCGGAGATCACAGTGGCACAACCGATTGGCACGACATCCAGCGAGCGAGTCCAAATATTCTGTCACACGAGTTTATTTCCAGCGAACTTCTCGTAGATTACTTCAGAAACCAGTGTTCTAGGAGGGATAAAATTCTCTGGTTTTATTGATATGTGCGGTTTAACGTCCCATAACCACCATTTCATTATGAGGGACACTGCAGTGGAGGGCTCCGGAAATTTCGACCACCTGGCGTTCTTTAATGTGCACCGAAATTTGAGCACACAGGCTCACGGCGTTTTCGCCTCCATCGAAAATGCAATCGCCGCAGCCGGGATTCGATCGCGCGACCTGCGGTTCAGTAGCCGAGTACCTTAGCCACTGAACCACCGTGGCGGGGAGAGCGAATTCTCTGAGATCAATTCTCTGCAGTCATGTAGAAAGCAGTTCTTCGGCATCTTCTCCGCACGGATTGCGAAAATAAACGAGATTCTCAGGTCACGTTCAGTTTCTGCTAAGCTATACTTCCTCGCATATGCATGTCAGGATAAAAAACCGCAGAAATACTTCTAGAAATGGTGCTTATGCGAAAATCATGGCAGCGCTGCGCGTTCAACGTGCGTTCACCGACAGCGCTTGGAAGGGATGTGGCGTTGCGAAGTCACGTGATGTGAGTGAGCCAATCGCATCGACGGTGGCGTGCGGGAAACGGATGTCACACTCAGAATTTTTTAAAGCTGATAGTCTTTCTTGGGGACCTTGGACGCAAAATTTTGGTCTGCCTCTCAGTAAATATGCCTGTTTGTCTGCCCTCAATGGTACCTTAAACGGCATCAAAGTGGCGAAACGGTACTCCAAACGGCCGACCCCATCCGCAGCACCCACTAAAATTGCTTAAGATTTAGCGTTCATACTTGTGCGATTGTCAATTAAAAAGCAATTATTGTGCATATCTGAGACACCATAAAAACACTTCAATAAACTGTATGTGTCTCTAACTAGAAAAGGCACACATAAGTAATTATAAGGACCGTAGCGTTTATCACGTTCGGTGAGTAGGCAACGCTTGCACGAAAAGGCAAGTATTTCCAAAGCTTTGCTAAGACGACACGGCGGTGGCACCTACGTGTCGCCTCGCGTTGTGCACCTTATGACCACCGAGACGGGCGCGTAGGGCGCGCGCGCTTCGTTTTCCTAGGTAACTGCCAGATGGCGCTCTTGTCTCACGTGGGGCGTGACTTGATGTAGTCGTTCGCCTCCGCTGCATGCTCGAGGCACTAAAGTTACGCCTCTAGCAAACAATTCCCAAATTTTCTTGTACAGGACATCAAATGAACGTTTTGTTCGCTCTCTCCAGATGCAAGAGTATCGTCTTTCGACGACATTTGCAGTGTAACATGAAATACGGGGCCAATTTTTCTTGGGTGAATCGAGCCACCCCAAAGCGACGCTCGCGGTGATTGGAACCGGCTTTTTAAAAGTTAGTGGCAGAGTGACAAAGCGATACTCTAAAGAAGACTTTTTTCTCGTTGTCTGCTGAGGATTGAAGGCTAATAATTTCCGTTATTACCCAAATTTTGATCATTCTTTTTTAGTTCATCTGAATATTCTGCCCTGCAGCGCTCACAGACAAAAAAAAAAAAAAAAACATCGCACCCCTCCCTCCCCCCGAGCGGCGCCAGCACGCATCGTGACCTGAGCAAGTTCATTCCGCCGACGTGGCACCCCTCGATGGATGAGGCCCTGCACAAGAAGCTCCAAAGTTCAAGAAACTCTCACAAAGCGCGAAAAATTTGAGCGCTGGTAGTGGACATCTGTCTTACAACACGATGGGGCTGCGCTATTGCTGTTCCATCCAAGGGCCAACTTTAAGTTCAAAATACTATTGTCATAACTGAAGACTATACTTCTTTAGAGACTGCTCAATTTTAATGAAACAAAACTGCTGTTTACAACAGGTTGTCTTATCAAGTACTGAGTCACCAGTATTTTGTAATTGTTTTTGTTCTATATAGGTGACTCGTTTCAGCCTTTATCATTATCTTAATACTTGTGTTCGGCGGCAGATGTGGTGCGTTCGAATGGGTCTCGTGCTGTCTCGTTTTAGTGTAAATATTTCGTGGCGCGGGCGCTGAGAGAAAAGGTTTCGGTCTGTTTTTTTTTGTCTAACTAAAATGCTGTCGCTGAGCTCGTCCAACTAACTTCGGCAGAACGAACGGATTGGTGAAGCTTTGACGGGATGAACATAGTTTCAAGCCACGGCATTTTGAAGGCACTTATCGACTTATGGAATGTCGAAATAGGCGTGGTCCTGTCAACTTTCTATTGACTTTAGATGCAGCAAATAATTACGACATGCGGGAGACATTCGATGGAGATTCCTGACCTCGATCTTTGACATATCTTGGATGATGTTCATGATGGTGCCAGCCACGCGGGGATCTTGGCCGGCTACCATCTCCGGGTTTGGCAGAGACGCCTTACGTTCACCGTTGTCAGCCGTCGACTCGCCCTCAGAGAGGGGGTGCCTGCACAGCGAGCAATTTCAGTGCACAAACGCATGCATCCAATAGAGCGCCGTCAAGCATAATATGCAATATGTAGGACTGCGATGAATGACCATTCAAATAATAACTTTATAGGCGTTCGGAAATCCATGTATTGCGCACATTCCTTAATTTGCTTTTTTTCCTAAAAGAGGAATACACATTTAGACGGCAAACATTTGACAATATTTGTTGTTCTCTTAGTATGACTTTTTTGTGAATATGTGGGCTAAGTAATACAGAATCCTGGTATAATTTTTTAAAAGAAAATATGCTTGACAGAAATGCGTTTGGATGGGCGAAATTATAAAATGTACGTGTGTTGCGTGACCAGAAGTCTAATGTCGATAGTCTCCTAGCACACCTAAATTTATTTAGGCTGGCGATTCCATTCAGGGTGGAACGTGAAACAAAAAAATTCTTCCTTTACTCGACATTGTAATTTCGCAATGCGCATGGTCTATAAGGTGGCGTGCAAGGTTATTTGAAATGGTTGATTCAAAAATTATAGAATTGTTGATCGCGCGTCCTAGTCGCAGTACCTCGAGCTTATCCGCCTCTTTCCTTAGCTCGCCCTTGGAGCGTTTCCTCATTTTTCGCCGTTCAAAGCTGCGAAATGCTGCTGCCTTTTACAAAGCTGCTATGGGAAGGAAACATAAGGAGTCAATCATTCGTTCGAAGGTGGCTGGGGCGTTACAAAGGCCGAAGGGCATGAACTTGAACAGATATAGGCCATAGGACGTGATGAATGCAGTCTTTTAACTGTCTACTTCATCTACCTCTATCTGCCAGTAGACGGAACGAAATCTATAGAGGAAAAATACTGGGACCCATAGAGGCAATCAAGAGCATCATCAATTCGTGGTACAGGGTACACGTCTTTTTTTGGTAATTTTGTTGAGGTGCCGATAATCAACGGAGAAACCACATGCACCGTCTTTCTGGAGGACTAGCACTACTAGAGAAGCCCAAGGGTTAAGGATGGCTCAATGATGTCCTTGGCGAGCCTTTTGTCGACCTCACTTTGGATAATGTGATGCTCGGCCACCAACACCCGACATGAACGCCTATGAATAGGATGCTCATTACCAGTGTTTATGCGGTGGGTCATACCAGTAGCTTTCCCCAATGGACGGCCACTGAGTTCAAAAACGTCGATGTAGGACAGCAGAACCAGGCGGAGCTCGTCAGTCTGCTGCGGCGTTAAGTTGGAAGCGATCATCGACGTAATATCGCTGTAGAAGCAAGTGTCAGATTGATTTTGAGTGTTGGGGTCAGAAGAAGCGGCCATCGTAAAAACATCTACCGCATTGTCTTCTAAGGTGCAGAGCAACGCCAAAGAGATCCCTTGTGAAAGCACTTGAGGCGTAGAGCTAAAGTTGACAACTGGAAGACACGTGGGAATTTCTGCGACGGACAGAATGGAGTGCGGCAATGTAATGCCACGATTTATTAGGACATCGATGATGGGGGTGAAAACATAGTCACCGTCGGGAAGTGGTGGTATTGAGACGAGCTCTATGTACGTCAGTGTCTGTGGAGGGAGGCGCGCATGTCCCGTTGTCCAGAGGCGACTCGGCCATTGTGCAAGAGATTCTGATGCGGGCAAGTGTAGACGGAGCGTACTGGTCGATCAGTCTATCAGGGCAGAATGCGCGGACAGGAAGTCGAGGCCTAAGATTATGTCGTGGGGGCATTTATAAAAGATGGTGAAGAAAACAACTGTGTGTCGATCCGCAATGCTTACATGAGCGGAGCACATTCCAACGATAGATGCTTTTCCGCCATCCGCAACACGGACGAACTGAGTGGTCGTAGGTGTGAGATCCTTCTTCAGCTTGCGGCGAAAATAACTCGTCATCACGGAAAGTTGAGTGCCAGTGTCGGCAAGATCAGTGACATGTACGCTATCTACTTGTACGTCTATAAGGTTACGTTTTGTCCGTATCGTCAAGAGAGGGTATTCTGTCGATGGATGGATGGATGGATGAATGAATGGATAGATGGATGAATGAATGGATGGACATGGCTGTGCCCTTTAGATCGGGCGGTGGCAAGCGCCACCAAGCCGTAATACTTAATGAACCGAAAACTAGATTATATATATATATATATATATATATATATATATATATATATATATATATATATATATATATATATATATATATATATATATATATATTCCTTTAAATAGTGAAGTGGAGGATTCGTACTTTGCAGTGAAAGGTTTAATTTTCACTCGTGCCTTGACTTTAGCCACCAAACAGATAATTTCCTTCTAGTTAATTATACTCGCTTAAAGTCTATTTTGGCTTCCCTGTCCCTAAACCCCAGTGCTTTAAAAATCTCTTCGCCATCATCCTGAACTATCGGGTGAAGCCGTTTACAAACCATTTTCAAGTGTTCAGCAGTTTATTCTTCCTCTCCACACGCACTGTATACTGTATCTACCCCTTCGTATTTGGCCCGATATACCTTGGTTCGCAATACTCCCGTCCTGGCCTCAAACAGTCGAGAACTACCCCGAGTATTATCATAGATCCTTTCCTTGGCAATTTCCTGCTTAAAAGTTCGATAGATCTCTATTGCGGACTTCTTAATCATACCGATTCTCCACATATTGGTCTCAGCTTCTTTCACCTTCTTCTTAACCGATAATTTTTTTTTTTGGTTTGGCTCCTGCTGTTTTCTAAGTATTTACCAGTCAATTTTCTGGTTCGCTTCCTTCATTTTGTATCAAAATTCTTCATGTACAAGTAGCTGAATACCTTCCTAGCCGAACGCTCCTGCCCCGTTTTTCTCAATCGCTTCTCAAATTTTATCTTGCTGCTAGCTTCCCTGCCCTCAAATGATGTCCATCCCATATAACCTTGTACTCCCTGCTTTGGTATATTCCCGTGAGCTCCTAAAAGAAGCCTACTTATTCCACGTTGCTTAATTTCTAATCTTGCTTAAACTTCTGATCTCATGCACAAGACCTCATTGCCGAACGTCAGACCTAGAACCATTACCCCTTTCCATATTCCTCTCACAACATCATATTTATTGTAATTCCACAGTGCCTAGCTGTTTTTCATTACCGCTGCATTCCTGTTACCTTTAGTCGTCACGTATGTTTCGTGTTCCCTGAGGTAGTCGGCCCCATTGCTTATCCATACGCCCAGATATTTGTATTTATCTGTTATCTCTAGCGTGACCTCCTGTATTCTAAGATCACTACCTTCATTGTCATAAAAATCATGACTGCTGATTTTTTCTTACTGAATCTGAAATCTAACCTATCTGCCTCATTACCGCAGATGTCCACCAATCTCTGCAAATCTTCCTTGTTGTCGGCCATTAGCACTACATCATCTGCGTACATCAATGCTGGTAGTGCCTGTTCAATGAGTGTTCCTTGTTTCACGAAAGAGAGGTGAAGTCCAGTCCACTTCCCTATAATTTGGCCTCTAATCCTTGCAGGTACATCCGTCAGTCCGAGTGATGCAGCGCCACCTTCGGAAGCTGCAACACTTGGTTTTCCGTCGAAAAACCTCGTGGGAAGGTGGCGAAAGACTGTCGGCGGGGCTGTGGAGAACGAGACTGGCGACGTTGGGAGAATAGAGAGCGGGAGTAGCTGTCTTTAATAGCAGGTTACTGGGCAAAATGGTCACGGCTGGCCTCATGGCGATAGGCAGAACGCGCATCGAAGGGACGTGAAGGGATGTGCAGGGACGTGGAAGGGCTTGTGCAGGAGGAACCCAGCGACTTCTGCAACGGCTAGAAATGTGCCCGATTTAGTGACATGAGAAGCAGATCGGCTTGTCATCGTGTGTTCGCCATGCGCATGGATTACGGAACGTTGAGGGAGAGCTGGTCGGGAAGGGACGTGCAGGCGTGTATGGGGGCTGGAAGTCGGGGCGGGAAGGTGGTGAAATAGAGTGAATTCCCAAGCTGGTGATTTCCTGCTGGATGACTGCTTGAATGAGAGGCTACATAATATGAGGATAGGGGTCTGGGCACGTTGGTCCCACCTTAGCTGGAGCAGCCGCTTCAAGCTCTCGCCTGACGAGTCGCGTCAAGTTGTCACAGGTGTCTGGTGGATGATATGTGTCGAGACACAAGGATGTCGCAGCGGTGTTCGGAAGGCGCTGGAACTGAAGGGAGATGCGCCTGCTTTCACCTTGTTGGAACTGGTGGCATTCTTGAATAATTGCATCAACAGATGACACATTGTTGAATACCAACAGGTTGAAAACATCTTCGGCGATACCCTATAGAATATGCGCAACTTTGTCAAGCTCCGACATGTTTTTGTCAGCTTGGCGGCATAGTGAGAAGACGGCCTGAATGTAACTGATGTGGGACTCCGTGGATGATTATGCGCAAATCGACAACTCATTGTTCACACCTTCACGACGACCAAAGTGGTTGCTAAAAAGCTCACGGATCTTTTCCTTGAAGCTGTACAAGCTTCTAATGTCATGCTCGTGGTTGGTAAACAAAACACGAGGGATTACATCGAGATAAAAGATGACGTTCGCAAGGATATGTGTGGGGTCCCACCTGTAAGTGGTGCTGACGCGTTCGTAGAGGCGTAGCCAATGTCAGAATCCTCGAAAACACGTCAGGGTCTTTGAGGGCGGGAAGCGTCACGAAAGTTGTCGTAGGAGCTGGGTTGACAGGCCGGGAAGAATGGTGGGCAACCGGGGAGGATGTAGCCGAGTCTCGAGTGGTCACGTTGAAAGCCGCGAAGGAGCGTCCGCTTCGAAATTCCGTGGCGAGGACGGGGATCGCACAACTTCACCAAATATGTTACGTGAAGTAGACCGACTCAGAGGGGTAGTCACAGATGTATTTTCAGCCGGTTTAGCGAGCAGCGCCAGCCACAGAGATTTGCTCGCGCCAGTCTATATGCTTTTATTCTTCGTGTCCATGCACTGGCACGCAGCAATATTTACAACATATGTACATAACGTAAACGAGGAAGCTTCCGACACTTGATGCCCTCGGAATTTATAGGCACCGAGACCCTCGAGGAGGAGGGCACCGCCCGTTGTTGGGCGCGCATAGCGTCTCTGAGGGACGCGTCCAGCGTCTTTGACGGACGGCTCCGGTGTCCGTGAAATACGCGTCAGTGGCTCTTAGAGAAACACCAGCAAGGGTGTTGAGAGAGCACTGCCCAGTGCATAGCGAGTCCATGACAGCATCTCTGCTGGGCTGACGATGAACTAATGGACAAGGATCTGCAGCTACTGCCTGGAGGGTCACTGTTTAGGAGGCCGAAGTGTCCGCTCTTGCAAATGCCGGGAACAGCTGATGGCGCATAACGTCGGACCCGGCTAGACGTCGCGGACTCAGCTCTGACCTCCGGGCTCCCCCTCTGCAAATGCACCATCACAGTGAAACCCACAAGGGCCATACACTACCCCCTAAGACCTGCCAGGCTCATTGTACAAGAATGAGTAAAGTTGGCAAGCGAGAGGAAGAAGAATTCGCGCCCACTCAAGAAATCGCGTCCCATACCAGACGGAGGGACTTCTTTACCACCTGGCTCGAACCGATACACAAAGACACTTTGTAACATAGTTCGTTGGCACGCGTTTCTCAAATCCCTTGGATGCATAACGTAATCGCCCTCCACGGCGCAGCATTGACGGGGCTCTATTCGAAAAAACTTGTTTCCAAACGCATGAAGGCAGGAGCATCTGAACGACATTGGCCTGCATCCAAACGCCTTTCTCTGCCTCAAATCGAGAATTCGATTCCTCTCTCTCTACCTCTGTATCATTGTCCGTGTCTTCAGTCTTCGGCCATGCTTATGGAGTTCATTGTAGTAACGAGTGACATACCCGGATCGGCAGCTACAAGCTCAAAAGTTTCTGCCTGACATTCACCCACGCTAACCGAGAGGCATTAGTGTGTTATTTCAATAGAGCCCTTCCGGAGAAACTCTACCTCCGACTTTGTACTCGGTGCTTTGACGAGTGCGTCTGCACTCTTTTCCTGCTGAGCTGGAAATACCGCATCTGCCGTGCGCTGAGAAATTAAATCCTTCTGATTCCAGCCAGGCTAGTGGTGTATCTTACCTCATACTGCCCAGGAATGCTGTCATTACAATCTAACTCACGCGCGCGTTCTGTAAACCTAGCACTCGCATCACCACTAGTGGCTTCGCTTTTGTACATTGAACATTCACATGCCTCCTTAGCACAGTCTGGAGCTCAAGCCGCTTTAATTCGGAAAAAAGCAATGGTCCTTTTAATTCATCAGCATGCTTTCCTTTTTCCTCAGCACGCCCTTTTTTATTATTTGCCTCACGCTTTTTAGCTTCAGCTGAGCGCTTTTCCTCTTTTGCATGGAGCTCCTTAATAATTTACCAAGAATGGTGAAGCTCTCAATCATATAATCATAAGGCAAGTATTGCCTGAATGATGTGCGGCTTCCGTGCGGCGTTCTCCACGTCCTCCCTCAATTCCACACAAAGCAAAACACATCAGGCTTGCGTAGCGAATTTAGGTACATAACCACAAGCTCAGACATCAAACTCTTCTCCTTATCTATTCTCCATCAATATCACTAAGGAAAATTACGCAAAAAACGCTAAATTTTGATACAGATAACCTACCAGTTTCAAGCTTCAAATCTACCTTTAAAAGCTCGGCAAATCTTGAAGGAAAAAAAGTCTGACACTCACGTCAATGCAGTAATAGGTTCTGTTGCGTTGTCCAGGTTTCAGCATGTTCAAGTTGCAAGGCCCACTGCCATCGCACCGCTGCTACCAGTTGTTACGAAGAAAATAGGGCCCCACAGGGTTCTTGGGTAGCGTGTCGCAAGGGCCAACGGATTGGGCAGGAAGGATCCAGACAGTGGCAAGGCAAAATGCCGCCAGAAGGAAAAAAAGCGTGTATATTTACAACGTATGTACAAAACGTGGACGAGGGAACCCCCGACACTCGATGCGACGGCCTTTTATAGGCGCCGAGACGCTCGAGGAGGAGAGCACCGCCCAGTGTTGGGCGCGCGCAGCGTCTTCGAGAGACGCGTCCGGCGTGTCTGATGGACACTTCTGGTTTCCGTGACGGCCGCGTCACTTTCTCTTGGAGGAACACCAGAAAGGTGGGCGAGAGAGCACTGCCCGGCACGTAGCAAGTTCATAACAACACTGATACGATGCCTTCCATATAAGAGCATGACATCCAGCGCTGTAGTTATCTCTTTGCAGCGAAGCAACCCGCAAGGTGTGAACGGAGTAGTTTCTTGCACGGCGGTGTTATAAGCGAACGTGTGTAGGGAAGAATCTCAGCCCCAGTTTTTGTGGTCTTGGTAAACGTGAAAGAATAGCTTGTTGACGGCCGTCTTCTTGAGTTTCTCTGTAAAGCTATTCCTTTGTGAATGGTATGCAGTAGTTTTTCGATAAACGGTTCCGCTAAGCTGCATGACGCCTTGTATCATCCGGGCGGTAAGACCTGTTCCACGATCAGTTAGGACAACTGCTGGTACTGCACAACCCAGGATGGGGTTCTGATTGAGAAAGTGGGCAATATTACTGGCGCTGTCACGTTGTAGTGCCTTCGTTGCTTAATATCGCGTCGTGTAATCAGCAACTAAAATGTAGCGTATTCAATCATGAGACTTGGTGAAAGGTCCGAGCATGTCCATGCCAATTTGTTGAAACGGTTGTGCTGGAAGGGCAACGGGCTTCGGAAAAGCGGGTGTGCACTGAGGTGGTGCCTTGCAGCGCTGGCATTCGCGACACGTTTTAAGTAATGGTTCACGTCCCGACTGACCTTTGGCCTGTAGTAGTGTTGGCAAATCCGGGCCAAAGTACGCGTGAATCACAAAGGGCCGGACGAAGACTTATCGTGACAGACAGACAAGACATCCACTCGTAACACTGATGGGATGATGATCAGGTGTTCAATTGCACGTGGTCACACGTTCTTTATACTAAGGATATCGCTGCGAACAAACAACGATAATTGCGATCGTGAAAATGCTGGTGGCGGATGCAAACTGTGGTCTTCAAGATAGTTCATGAATTTTCGAAGCTCGAAATCGCTTTTCTGATTATGAGATGTTCAGCCAACTCAGATGCACTGATATCGCAGTGAAAACGATCACCTAACACTTAACGCCTTTGTAAGGGGAGCTCTAAAGGCAGTCCACGTTAGTCTGCCTCCGGCTAGACTTGCAAAACTGATTGATTGATATGTGGGGTTTAACGTCCCAAAACCACTATATGATTATGAGAGACGCCGTAGTGGAGGGCTCCGGAAATTTATACCACCTGGGGTTCTTTAACGTGCACCCAAATCTGAGCACACGGGCCTACAACATTTCCGCCGCCATCGGAAATGCAGCCGCCGCAGCCGGGATTCGAACCCGCGCCCTGCGGGTCAGCAGCCGAGTACCTTAGCCACTAGACCACCGCGGCGGGGCTAGACTTGCAAAATTGTAAAGTTGAATCCTTGAAGTTATAAGCTCTACCTGGCCAGACGTCCGGAGGGGTTTCTAAGATTCGCCAACCAGCAGATGGCAAGATGATCGGTAACAACTCTGAACTGGCGGCCATACAGGTACAGTCTGAATTTACCTATCGCTCAGACAAGAGCTAGGCACGCCTTTTCAGTCACTATCCAGCTAGCATAAGAAATTGGACATTCGATGTCATCTTGCCACTGGACTAAGAATGCACTATTTCGGCCAATGTTATTGGCGTTTGTGTGTATCTGATTGTCGGCATGTTTATCGCACTGTTCAAGTACGGGCTCAGTTTAGAGGCGCTGTTGAAGCACGGGAAAAGTGTGTATTTGCTCAGGGCCCCACACGAAGGCAACGTCTTATTTTGCTGGACGAAGGGGAGGTGGGGCTACTTTAGCAACATTTTGCACAAAACGGATGTAGCATGCAAAAAGGCCCAAAAATCGACGCACATCTCGTTTGTTCGTAGGTGGTGGGAAATTAAAAACAGCCAAGCACAAAACAACTTTTGTGCTTTTTCATGGCTTCCAAATGGTCATTACTTCTTCCATCCTTCTCTCATTGAATATTCTTGATATACTGGCATCTGATAATAATTTTCTTGGTACTACTCTGGATAAAGACTTTAAATATAATATTCGTGCCAACTCGCTCACCAAAAAGGTTTCTTTTAGTATCCGCAATATCATTAAAGCACGTTCATTTTTTGAACCTCCCATTTTTCTCACTTTATCATGGTTATATTAACAGCCATTTATCATACTGCCTATCATCATAACGCCATTAATCTCTAACCGCTTCAGCGCCTTCAAAACAAGGCGATAAAACTAATGCCATATATCTCATTCCGTTTCCATTCTATACCCATCTATTAACACCTACGCAGTCTACCAGTTCAGGAGTTGTTTTATCAAAGATTATCCCTCATCACATATCATCTTATTTATCATGAAATATTATTAGATAGTATTCCTCACTATGTCCTTGTCGATAACAATAATACCAGGTTTTCAGAGCAAGAAACTTTATTTTTTTAAAATAAGATCGAACTATGGCAGAGTAACAGTTCGCTTCTAAGGTATTCATCATTGGAATTGCATGCCTCTTCATGCTAAATCTTTTAAACACAACATGAAAACATATTGTTAAAGGAAGCTTTTGTTCATCCATATTAAATTCATTTTCATCAATATATATATATATATATATATATATATATATATATATATATATATATATATATATATATATATATATATATATATATATATATATATATATATATATATAAACATAATATTCGTATAGGAAAGAAGACGCAGGTACGAAGTTATTTTATATTTAATAAGTTATTTATTAATAATAATTATTATAGTTATTAATAAGTTATTTATTAAAATAACTTCGTACGTGCGTCTTCTTTCTTATACGAATAATATTTCCCGGACCCAGCATCACTATTATTTTTGGTATATATATATTATATATATATATATATATATATATATATATATATATATATATATATATATATATATATATATATATATATATATATATATATATATATATATATATATATATGTGTGTGTGTGTGTGTGTGTGTGTGTGTGTGTAATGTAACAAGCGCGTTCTTCGGACGAGTTTCAGCAAGAAACTCGCCAGGGCAAGCAACATATATGTTGTTATATATGTTGTACCCACCCCCTCTGTAATGCCCTACGGGCCCTGAAGGTATTCTAATAAATAAATAAATAAATAAATAAATAAACACAGCTGCAACCCAGAAAACAGGCGGCCGAGAGCGCGACACACGAATTTCGTCGTCTTTTCTCTCTGGCACAGAGCTAGCGCCAATATATATATATATATATATAAATAAGGGAAAGAAGTGTATACCTAAGGGCTCGTTTTTCCGTGTTTTAACACAATATTAATGAGATATAACAGACAGTAATGCCAAGGAATGTACAGGGGAAGTTATTAAAACCAATGGAATGTAAATAAGAAGAAAGAAAAGTGGATGAAAAAATTACCAACTGTGAGCAGGAATCGAACCTACGACCTTCGAATTACGCGTTCGGTGCTCTTACCACTGAGCTATCACAGCGGCCCTCCCTCCATCCACTTTTTTGGGTTTATCTGTGAATTTAGAAGTAGGAGCGACAGTCAGTGCCATCTATGAGCCAAACAGCGAGTGTGAAAACACTCTTATGCGCATGTTTGGCGTCACGTAGCACGTGAACTTATTATGAGCGGGCAGCTGATTAATTGTCCCTCTTATACATACTAAACACACCAAGTCTGCCAGTACGAGACCCTCGTTCAATGAAATAAGGGAAAGAAGTGAATACCTAAGGGCTCGTTTTTCCGTGTTTTAGCACAATATGAATGAGATCTATCAGACAGTAATGCCAAGGAATGTACAGGGGAAGTTATTAGAACCAATGGAATGTAAATAAGAAGAAAGAAAAGTGGATGAAAAAATAACCAGCCGTGAGCAGGAATCGAACCTAAGACCTTCGTATAACGCGTTCGATGCTCGAACCACTGAGCTACCACAGCGGCCGTCCCTCCATCCACTTTTTTGGGTTTATATGGGAATTTAGAAGTAGGAGTGACAGTCATCGCCATCTATAAGCCAAACGACGAGTGTGAAAACACTCTTATGCGCATGTTTTGGCGTCACGTAGCACGTGAACTTATTATATATAAATATATATATATATATATATATATATATATATATATATATATATATATATATATATATATATATATATATATATATATATATATATATATATATATATATATATATATATATATATATAAGTATAGATCTTTCTGTTCTGAGTGCAACTTCAATTTGGTCGCTCTTTTTGCTGCCGTTAGTCTTTATGCACGCCACTAATTCGAGGTCCCACTGAGAGTCCCGTACTTTGTGAACTCCTGATGTTGTATGTATCATGTAACCCATTCTTTGTACATGGAATAATAATGAGTAAACTTGAATAAACTTGAATAAACTTGTGTTGGTCCGCCTGAATACCATCATGGCTAACAAGGTGGCCAAAGAACATTAGTTCGTCATAATCAAAATGAATTGTTTCTGCTTTCAGCGATAGGCCTGCGGTTCAAATCGCCACAAAGGCACATCAAAGCCAGTGCTTGTGCCGCTCAAACGTTTCTAAAAAGACAAGGAGCTCATCTAAGCAAGCAGACACGCTTTTCACTCAAGACCTGATAGCACTGTATCCGTCATCCTATGGAACGTCGCAGGAGCAGAGCACAGGCTGAATGGTAGCGCTTTGAATTCATACAGCCCATCAGGAATTAGCCATGCTTTTTTTGCGGTCACGTTCATCAACTCCGATCTTCCAATAGCCGCTGCGTTAATCCATGGAGGAGAAATATCAAGAGTGTTGCAGGCGGTCTAGTGTGTCGTTCATGCGTCCATGAGAATAAACGTCTTTTTTTTTTACTCTTTTGAGTTTATGGCAATCGACGCAAAATCTAAGGGTGCCATCCTTCTCATTTGCCAGTACGATGGGGGACGACGACGGACTGGTCGAGGGTGGTATTACGTCGTCGTCTAGCATCGGCCTCACTTGATAAGCGTATGGCCTCTTGTTCCTTTTGTGACACCCAGAAGGCGTGCTGACGTATGAGTCGTTAAATAGGGTCTGTTACAATGCGGGGCTGCACGTCGATGTTTGCTTTATTTTGAATGTAGACGCGAAACAGTCGCGAAACATGCAGAGAAAACAGTTTATTTGCTATTTCTGCGCACATCGCAGCTTCGCATTGACATCGACTGTAGCGGGTGTTGTGGTGTCACCTTTGATGGTTGCGGAAATCAGAGCAATAATTGATCATGGTACATCATATATCATCATTCCGTGGGCCTTTGGCGGACGCCTTGAAGCGAAAACCAAGATGCATCATAGTGAAGCAACAGAGAAGCGATATATATTTGAGCCTGACGCAGTCACCCATCAACCCGGTTCTGCATGACGTACTGTGTGTGCGCGCGCCTGTTCAAAGCCATGGAATGTTTACCCAAGAAATGCCGTTTCCCCTGGCATTCATTCGTAGATGTTTCACTAGTTACCTTTACAGTTCCGCGATCCTAATTAAAACGGTGGCGTTCCCACGTTCCTCCAAAAAAAAACTATAGTTTCAGGCACGCCGTTCCTTTGAACGCCGTTCCCTACACGCAAACGTTAAAAACGTATTCGTGTAGTGTTTAGCCGAAAGAATGCCAACCAAGATTGTGTTAAAGATGACATTTAAACTACAAAAATGTTATCAAACGAGCTGATTACAATGTTATAGACGCCATCTGCGTGGTTTGCATACCTACAATGTTATAGACGCCATCTGCGTTGTTTGCACACCCTGGAATGCACCACTCTATATGCTAAAGCGTAGAATAGCACTGAATAGGTGCTAGAGCACCCTAAAGACAGACTACGGCAATTTATTTAGGTCAATAGATGCCACTGAGGTTTCTTTTGGCAATTTCATATTTTAATTTCATTTATTCAAGGCATAATCATTACACTTTGCCTTGGGGGACACGACCAAAGGCTAAATGAACGCCTGACTAAGTCGTGTCACCCTGGCAGCAAAAGCATAAACACACCAACAAGAATTTGTTGTACAGAGCACACTGGTACATAATAATCCAGAATGATAACAGGAATAAAGAAAATTATAAGTTCACAAATATATAAAAACAGCTGTCTTAAAGTGATAATGATTTAGCGAACGTGTACTCATATTGAGCCACAAACAAACTTAATAAAAAAAAATAGTCTCTAGCGGCTATTGCGAGAGAAATGCACAAAAACATAATCAACATTCACTAGAAAACAAAATCGATATGACTGGGCAGGCTTATGTACAGAAGGAGAAACATACGAACATACCAATCGAAATTTTTCAACTTTCGTTATTTATCCGAAATAGTGGACTTGGCAAAACCGTAGAAAACCCAAAATCTAAATTTTTGGTTCCTCGGCTTGGCTTTCCACTGGCCCCACTGCGCGTGACGTTCAAAGTGCCGGTACTGCCGAACGTATTGAGTAGGCAGGCAACGATCGTATGTGTTTGGCTCGAAAATCAGAGGTTTGCTGGCCTAAAACCACGGCAAATAACTGCGGAAATTTCGACCATCTGGCGTTCTTTAACGTGCATTGAAATCGCACAGTACTCGGGCTCTGTATTTAACCTTCACCAAAATGCGAATGCCACGGGCGGGATCAAACTCGCGACCTTCGGGTCAGCAGCTGACCACCACAACCACTGTTGCACAAAAACGTAAACGGCAGGGCTTCGCCGGTGTCCCTGACGTAAAAAATTTTTAAACTCTGCGCATTAGGAAACATGTGGCTACTGAAAGTGTAAATAAGTAATGAAGCAGAATACATTTGTTTACGTTATGTGCTTGCCCGACTTATCCTGCGCCATCTGATGGCATCACCTCTGGAGGCATCTCAAGCTAGAGCCTAGTGTATTGAAGTGGAACGCTAACGCCTAGTTTATGGGCAAACTGAAACACTCCTATAGAGGAAGAGTGCATAGGTTGGTGTACAGCAGCGCCCAATTGTGCGGCGACAGGATTGGCGAATAGTATCGGAGAAGTAAGAGCCGTCTTTTGCTGGATGCGCTGCTTACTGAACCTCGAAAAAACTTGGTATAAACCAGTCTCCGAACTCTAAACAAGCAATACTACAGGTCATTTTCCGCTAGAGTCACGACAAAAATGGTGCAGTGTGATCATGTTTTCGCTGAGCATTTGCTCTTCTAGCTTTCGTCCTCCGTGCTTGTTGCGTCACTTTGCATGATTTACGGTTTACGTCCCTGTGTACGGCATTTGATGAAAAAACCGCTAATCTTGTATTCTGTGACTCATTTATTATTTCACTCAAAATCGCAAGTCATTTGTACTATCAAGCACTCGACAGGAGCATCTCGGGACCATAGAAATGCCATTACTTATCGATATTGTAAAATATTCGCTGTAGTGGCCTTATACTGAGGGCCTTCTACGATGAACCACAAAAAAAAAAGATGGAAAAGAAGAGCAATTCTGTGGTTAGAGTGAAGATTGCAAGATTAACACACTCTTTTAGATCATACCATTGGCTCGCTTCATATGCTGTTACAGGAAATACATTCTGAGTCAAGACCAAATCGCGACTATCTTTCTTGGACCAAAATTAAATTAAAAACAGTGGCAATATTCTGCGTCACGTGGTCGTGAGATTCTCCGCTTGCTTTCTGCATTTTACAGCGAAATATGTTATGAGATCACAACTCGGGTCACGCGCAGTTGTCCGCCGCCGCCGCCGTCGCCAGTGACCATAACCATATCGCGTGAGAGAAAAGGAAGAAAAAAAGCTAGCACCAATGACACTTTGTGGCTCCAATGCGAATGCGCCGGGTGCTAGACCAGTATTCCGCCACTGAACCACACCGGTGCTTGGGACTTGCTGGCAAAACTGCCTTAGGCAGGCTTGATGTCGCCAAAGTCATCGCGTTAATATGACTTGCAGAGAGCTTTAAAAGAGCGAAAGAACCGCCAGTCGTCGCACAATGCCAATAGCGTACAGAATGAGTCATCCAATGTCCCAATTTATTAAAAACACTTGTTTTTGGTCACCTAATAAGTTTGGCGCATACCCACTTCAGGTATAGTTTCTCATCGTCGTCAGCCACTGCATGAACAATTGACGCGAAATTCCTCGTAAATGTTCAGTGGATACGACGCTTCTCAGAAGAATGACGAGAATACCATAGCGAATGCTGGCCTACTGGAGCAAAAATTATAATATTATACTCTAGTAGGTATCAAGAGTGTGCTTGCAGTATAGTTACCCGATTAGTGTTGTTAAAGGCTTTGAAAGGCCGCTCTTCTAGCTTTCGCAGTGACTGTGCGGAGGCCGGGCGTTTTTTGATCCCCTTCATGCCATGCAGTTATTACGAACAAAAAACGCACTGACCTGACGGGCCGACTGAACCTCTTCTTATCGGGTTTCATGCCGCAGCGGTGTTCTACGTGGTCGTCCTCCATGGCTGCTGCTTGTTGGTTTGTTTGTTTGTATCCTCTAATCCATGGCTCATACCCACTCTGGGGGATTTGCCAAGAGAACATATAGTCTCATATGGACGATAACTGCATTATTGCTTACAACGAAAAAACAGGGGGGGGGGGGGGGGGGGTTAGGGGAGTTGTATAGTGAAGACAGTATGTTAAAAAAAAGAAAGAAACCAAAGATTTAGATAGTGAGAAAAATGAATCAACAACAAAGTAGACACTAATAGCTAAAACTTGATTTTAGGAGCCGACCAGACAGCTGGTTTTGCCAAACTCGAATAATTTGGTATGTCATGGATTTATCCAGAATTGAAAATTACTTTTCGACCCGTTTTTTTTTTTGAGGGGGAGGGGGTATCTGTTAACGTGGTGCTCGCACGTTTCTTCGTCTTCGTCGTCTGCCAACTGCCAGTTGACCGTCAGGTGCAGGAAATTGCATAAAACGCGCGCATGATATTGACTGCCTATCGTGTACATGCTGTTCCTAACATCTCTGTGGACACCCCATTGGCGACATCTGACAAAGCTATGTATTAGCTAAAAATTCTCTCAAATTGGGCCATGCCACTTGTACCATACAGGTTAACCTTACGTTCACTAACAAGGCATATAATAATACACGACAACGGAATACATTATCTACTCCTCTAGTTCTGGAACAAGCTCTCTGGCTGTCCAAAAATAGCGGGCAATTCATTAAGTAATAGCAATGCTCAATTTTTCAGAGAGAAATAAATAAATAGGGAGGTAGAACAGTGTTGAAATGAAGAACAATCAATATACGGTGATGAAAAATTCAAGATTCAGTCAATATTGTCTTCTTACCGCCACATTCACCGATCCTCCACACAGGCAGGTGCGAAGCCAACAGAAACTGCGGAAGCTCTAGCGACGTTCGTGCTTGACGCAACAGACAAAATATTCGGCTGTATACGGCGGCACACGATAAAAACTTAAATTAGAAATGGCAAAGTTTGCTACTACGACGCGCAAGCTTAGAAACTGAGAAAATGGGAAATTATGAAGACTAATGTAATTAACTTTAGGTTGTTACTAGTAGAGGGACTAGAATACGGGGAATGTGCAAAGCGGCGCGTGAATGCGTAAGAGGAGTGAGGGCCTTTCGCGGTGTACTCCCACGCCACAGCACTATGCTGTCCTTGGGTAAGAGAGTTCTGCCACTGCTTTCCAAGCAGCGCTCACTCCATCTGCAGAAGTTCAGCGCTTCTTAGGGTTCCTCGATGCGCGCGCCCTCTTTTGCCGCTTTGGAGGGTGGCACAGAGTTTCATAAAATAATACCTAGAGGGGAATCTGGCGCTAGTGTCTACGCGGGCTCCTTCAGCGGCGCTTGTACCCCCATGGGAATTATGGGAAGTACAGGCTACGGATCTGCGCTAGATGGATTACGTTCTTAAGACTCGACGCTTGTTTGCTCAGTGTAAAACAAAGTGACATGAAGTTAAGTCTAATTGAAACTTGCTTCATTTTTTTGTACGCAAGCTTTATTGCAAAAGGTTTTTGCGACTACGCGATAGAAGTGAGACTTTGACAAATTCAATCATCAGGGTATGCATTGCTCTGCCATATCATCCCAGATTTGACATCAAGATGTAAAGAAACATTCTTTAGAACATTTCAAAACAAATATTTTTGTTTTTCCCTCGAAAGTACTCAGTATCTATTTATGGTAATAACAGCACACACTTATTTGAGAAACACTTAACTTTTCATCAGCTGCGATGCCAGGTGTGTCGGTTCAAGTGGTCTGCCCCCAACGCACCTCTCGTTTTGTTGTGACGGTGAGCCAGAAGAGCGTGGGGGTGCGTCTACTTCGCGTCGCCTTGCAGTTTATTTCAACGAGTTTTCGCAAGAAGCACTAACAACAAACGTGAACTCGATGTAATATTCTGCACTGGCATAGGACGCTACATCTATGCGCAGCGGTGAATAGACGATGCTTCCTTTAAACTGTCCAACACAACTTATACAGCACTAGCGTTGTAGTAAATTGAGAGACCTAGCCGTTTAGAGTATCTTTCAACAACACAGGCGCAGCTTCAGTCTTTTGCACCCACCCCACTACCCAGTCTACACGAAGAACAAAACTGAAACTGCAGAAAAAGACCCGTAGACAGTTCACTGGCAAGCGCGATTCAATCCGAAGCCTGTTCTTCCCATAATTCCTGTGAGGAAATGCAATCGCAGCGCCACATTATTTTCCAGGTATTATTGTATGAAACTCCATGAAGAGTGGAGACAACCGCGTCGTCTGCTACGGAGTCCGCAATCACGATGCGTTCTCCGCAAGCCGCCTGCAGCTGCGATGGCCTGCCAACGAGTAATGCGCGGCTGCATGCAGAGCTGTATATTGTAGTTTGTATAGTTTGTATTTTTATTTGTAGTTCGGATAAAGAGCGCGGGGCGTTAAAGTACTGCGCACTTTCACCAGAGGGCTCCCTTCGCTCCGTCTTCGAGAAGGGGTCCTTTTCAAGAGGAACTTCGAGCCACATGGCGACAAGTTTTTATTCGTTGTACCTGCACCTTTACCAAATGAGATTCTGCACGCATGTCATGATGAGCCAACATCTGGACATATGAGTGTCAGCCGTACATTCGCCAGAGTTCATCTAAAATTCTACTGGCCAAAACTGTTAGCATCAGTTCAGCACTATGGTAAAACTTTCCGTCAGTGTCAAAGACGCGAAACTACATCCGTGAAACCTGCAGGCCTCCTCCAGCCAATAGAACTGCCGGATGCCCCATGCTAAGAAGTCGGTCTGGATCTGCTAGGCCCGTTTCCGACATCGACTGCACGCAAGAAGTGGATAGTCCTAGCCATGGACTCTCTCACTCGTTACGCTGAGACTGACTCGCTGTACAGTGCAACAGCCCTTGAATTTACCAAGTTCTTCATCAACAACATAGTCCTCAGACATGGTGCACCCAGCGTCGTAATTACAGATCGTGGCACAGCTTTTACCGCAGACCTAATCAAATGTCTGACGCCAATGACCCATACAGACCAGAGAAGAACTACGGCATACCATCCTCAAACAAATGGCCTAACGGAGTGTCTGAACAGAACTCTGACTGATATGCTTTCAATGTATGTCGACGCCGAACATAAACTGTAGGATGAAATATAGCCCTACATCACGTTCGCATACAATACAGGCATTCAAGAAACAACGCGGGTGACGCCACATGAACTTGTATTCGGCCAAACACTCACCACTGCACTGGATACCTTGTTACCACTGAATGATGAAAGCAGAAATCCACCCGACCTAGACGACGTCTTGCAAAGAGCCGAGGCAGCACGACAGATGGCGAGATACAGAATACGCCGCCAACAGCGTATCGACTCCTACCGGTACAATCAGCGTCGTACCGAAGCGCATTATCAACCAGGCGACAAAGTATGGATATGGACCCCAGTGCGTCGCCGTGGACTTTCTGAAAAACTTCTTAGCCGCTACTATGGGCCTTACGAAGTACTCCATCGTGTAAGCGATGTAACGTACCAAGTCAGAACCGCTATACACGGGAGCTCAAAACGCCGCAACCCTACAGAGGTTGTACATGTAGTCCGGATGAAGCTTTACTATGAAAGATCACCGGAAGACCAGTGACGCCTACCACGAATCTATTCATTGCCGGACGCATCGGGACGATGCGTCCGGCAATGATTCGTCCGGATTAGGCGATGCGTCCGGATTGTCCGGATTAGGCCGCGACATCTTGCGATGCGTCCGGATTAGACCGCGACATCTTGCCTGCATTAAAACAAGGCGCCAATCACCGCGCGCACAGGGACATACATGCGTGCCGTGTAGTGTTGCGCAGAAATGACGATGATGGCATGAGCACCCAGCTGGACCCGGCTGCTGTGCGCCACGCTTTTGGGACTTCTCTTGAAAAGGAAGAAGAAGGTGGACATCTTTGGTGTTCGACTGACACGTTCTACGACCATAGTCACTTTGTTTTGTGGGCACAGGTTCACCCTTTAATAAATACGTTTTATCATACCACCAGTCCTTCAGAATTGCTAAAGTATCGTTAAAATGAAGCGACCACATGGCTTTACAACAACGAGCAAGGAAATTGCAATTAATATAAGGCAATTTCAAATGTCATAGCTTTATTTGGGTGATAACTTTATTATACTGCAAAAGGAAGTGATATAACTGACTGCAAGTTAACCGCAGCGCATGCCTTGCTTCCACTTCTGCTGTTTCTCGTTGTTTCGAGCTAGCACAGGTGAATGCGCAACTTTACTTGTGCATAAATTGACATCAACATTTTTTCCAGAGAAACCCTGTGTTGCTCGCATGCCTGCCCATTGCACTTCACCCTTTTTATTTAATATTCAGTTGCAGCTTTGAGAGGGGACTTCCGGATGAACAAGTTGTCTGTCCAGGATGTGATTCCTTTAAAGTCCTCTTCACAAGATAAGAGCAAACTCATAACCTCACCGCTCGGATAACGCAAGTTCTCTTCAATCATAACATACTCCTTCCGTGCAGTTAAATATGCGTGTTCATGGTTCACCGAGTCTTTCATTGCATCCCTGCACTGCCAACACATCGTTTTCTTCAAGAGTACTTACACAAAAAATCCACCTCTATGGTGCAAAATGCCGCTTCTATTGAAGTCAACGCTTCGATGAAAAGAATTTCTCCATAATCAATTCCCTCTACAGAATCTCCACAACACTCCATTTTCCTTCGGGAAATCATGTCAACCAAGTATTGTGAGCCATCATTTTTAATACATGAGCATACTGGCATGTCCAAAAACTGTTTGACGCATACAAGCTTTAAAGCGCGTTTCATGTCGTAGGCGCTAAGAATGGGCAGCCGGGCGGACGTACGGACGGACAGACACACGGACGAGTGCAGGGACGGAGGCACAGATGCACGGACAGATGAATGGACGTACATACGAACCCAGGGACGTACGAACAGACGGACGCATGATCGGACGGTCATCGGATGGACGGAAAGACGGACGCACGGAAGCACGGACGGACTGATGGACGCTTCGCACCATTCATCATCATTCCCTTCATGGATATGCTATGACACTGTTTTTTTATTGACATGCAATGCAATGCAACTGGCTACGACAACTACGACGACATGCGACATACGACCCACGGCGTAAGAGGCTTTGCCCCTAAAAGAAATAGTTGAAGGCGCCGGCAGCAACAAGCGCACAACGTAGGCGCACATCTTTGTGCAATTGCAGCTTGTGTACAACAAAAGATTAAGAACAACGCATTTGGTGTTATCCAGATTCTACGAGTTAAATACGCATGTACGCAGCATGCGAATGAACGTGTATTGCACCCGGTGCACTGGACACCGCAATTAGATACGATCAGAATCAACATTTTCAACAGTCATTGGCGCCCTTCTGTAGCTGACGTAAAATAGTCAATCACATCAAGCTTTATCGCGATTGAAAGTGCCCGTGTGACAGCGCTTTAACTTTATAACTTTCGAAATGCTAAATTGGCATAACTTACGGTGCACAAACACGAATGGTCCATAAGTTGCCCCATGTCGCGCTTGATTTTTACAAGCCACAAGAGTCGCCTTTTCAGATCTTTCGCAAATATGAACATCCTGTAGCCATTTCGCGAGTGATTTGTGCTCCGAGGCTCGCAACATCCGGGCATTTTGCCCAAGAAAATGCCGCGCACATGGCTCACTCCCACGACGAGACAGAGGGAGCCGAATGGCGGCCACCGATCGGCTGGTGGCACTCACCCCTTCAAAGAGTGGTTCCACCCTCCGAGGGGGCACGCGCATCGAGGAACGCTAGCACCCCTATTCGCTGAGCGCCATCACGAGGTCATGAGTGAGTGAGTGAATGAACTTTATTTGGTCCAGCAAAACGCGACAAAACGTGCACCTGGCTAATCACATGACGGAACCGACAAGTCTAGCCTACCGGCCCAATCCAGGGCACGCTGGACGGCCAGGATTTGATCTTCGATAATGGGACTTCGCAGGAGCGTGTCTCACTTTTCCTTGTATCGGGCCCAGTGATCCAAACTTCTGAGCACTGGCTCTGTGCGGCCCGCAGAATGTAAACGGCGAGACGCTCCGGCAACTCGCTTCACTTGCCGCGAGTGCGTGCTGCTCTCTCTAACAACCAGGTCCGTGTGGCCCGCGGAACGTAAACGGTGATACGCTTCTGCAACTGGCTTCACCTGCCGCTAATGCGTGCTGCTCTCTCTGTCCACCGGGTCCATGGGGCCCGCGAAACGTAAACGGCGATAAGCTTCTACTGGTGGCTTAACCCGTCACAAGCGCGTGGCACTCACTCTGAGCACTGGGTTCGTAAGGCCCGCGAAACGTAAATGGCGATACGCTCCTGTAACTGGCTTAACCTGCCGCGAGCGAGTGTTGCTCTCTTTGAGCACCGGGTCCGTGTGGCCGGTGAAACGTAAATGGAGATACGCTCCTACCTATGGCTTCACCCGCCACAAGCGCATGCTGCTCTGTCTGAGCGCTGGATCCGTAGGGCCCACGGAACGTAAATGGTGACACGCTTCTGGAAGTGGCTTCGCCCTCCGCGAGCGGGTGCTGCTCTCTGTGAGCACCGGGTCCGTGTGGGACGCCAAACGTAAACGGCGATACGCTCCTGCCGATGGTTTCACCCGCCACAAGCGCGTTTCGCTCTCTCTGAGCACCAGGCCCTTGTGGGTGGCGAAACGCAAATCGTGATACGCTCCTGCAGCTGGATTCACCTGCCGCGTCCGCGTGCTGCTCTCTCTGAGCACTGAGTCCTTGTGGCACTAAAGAAGTACCTCACGGCGGGAAACTCATTCAACTGGCTTCACCCGCTGGGAGAACTTGCTGTGAATTCTGAGAACCGGATCCGTGTGGCTCGCATAGGTTCACGTGCAGCCTTTCGAATGATTCGCAAAAGAAAGAATCTATTTCGCGTATTTTTTCTCCATTTTCTCGCTCGTAGCTCCACTTCACTCTGCCAGTACACCTACATAGCCCAGCTGGTTAGGATCGTGGGGTGCCCGCCACCTCCTGAGGAACTTCTTTCCTTCTGCCTCGTTCTGCCCCCCCCCCCCCTCTCAACCATGAGAGTTGCCAAATAAAGCTTCGTACGCGTTGCCAGAGCGAACAGGAGGGCTGAGATGTAGAATAGAGCACGTGGTGGTTCATGATAACGTTGATTGTTTTTGTTCACACTCCCAGTGCAACGAAACGCTCCACTCCTTAAAAAGGCCCTCAGAGATTGCACCAAAAAGGGGGAGTTCTATGCAAACATGTTACGTCTTGATTGCAAGTAACGGGAATCAGGGTATCGAAGCAAGTGCATTTGAATATTTCTTCAAGCGCGCGGCAGAAGCAACTTAGGTCACTTCATAATGTCCAGGGTTCGACAACATTCATAATGTCCCGGGTTCGACCAAAGGTCGTCTGGCGAGAAAAAATCATAGTTCAATAAAAGATACAGTCGTCATTCGTAAATAACACAAAACAACAGTTGATGTTTTGGCGCAGAATACCTTGATATGGGGCGCTGAAACGTCGATTCTGTATTTTTGTGTTTTTCTTGAACTTTATAAGATTCGTGCATCAAAGGTTTTGTTGTTACGGAGCTTGCGTCCTTTTTTTGCAGTTCTGCATCTAAAAAATGACACGGAAACTGTGGCCGCACATCGTACGATGTCAATTGAACAAAGTGTATTTACGGATCTTGCGTCCTTTTTTGCAGTTCTGCATCTAAAAATGACACTGCAACTGTCGCCGCACATCGTACGATATCCACTGAACAAAGTGTATGGAGAAGGGAACATTTTCATCAATTATTTGTATATAAAAGTTGCGTGGAAATGAAGATGGCATGACGCTTCGCTGCTAAAATTGAAGCTGTATCTGCAAATGAACCGCCATGCATATACCGAACCAGGTGGTCTATAAAAGTTAATAATACAGTAACAAAGGAAGAAATAAGTGCTATATGTCATCATTGTAAAATAACGGATTGATGCAAAATAGATGAGACATACAGGGCCATTATGGAATACCTTCATTCGATAGCGCTTCCGTAGTTTGCCCCACCACGAGAGTTCAGTTGTAAGATACGAGCCCGGTAACAAATATCAAAACTCCTAGACAGCCTATCGACAAATGTAGTCCTTTCGCAGAGAGAGATCGATTGCGTGAATGGTATAGACAAATTATTTTAACAGTGGCGACGTTGATGAGCCAGACACGTTGCTTTTGCAAATGCTTTTATTGTCAGATATATTGGTGCCCTTGAAAATTTTAAGCTCAACAACTTTTGAAGCGTTGAAAAGCAAAGAATCTCATGGTTCTTAAAGGGCAGGCGTAGTTCGGTTTTCAAAACTGGCCCACAGGTGTGATCTATGCCGCAGTCCTCGGTAGGGAAGGTGGCCCTAGGGGCTTTTGCGACGGACACCACCGCTGGCCGCCTGATCTTCGTTCGGGGTCCACCGATTGCACAACTTGATGCTCTCTACAATGTCGGTCATTGTTCGGTCAATGTAGTCCACACTCACCTTTCCGCAAAGGAAGAAAAGAAAAGAAAGAAATGCTTCATGTTAGAGCGGTGTTTCATTTATTTATTATTTATTTATCTATCTATATATACTGTTAGCCAAAGGCCATTACAGGGTGGGGTAAAGAAATACACTTCACTTGTTGACACAAGCACTACAAAATGAAATCAAGAAAGACAACACAACAGGCAGTTTTTAACAGAGGACCAATTCAACAGGTATAATAATTAAGGGTTACACAATAGTGATCAACGATTGGCATTCTAGCATAACTTCCTAGAACACACTTTACGAAGGCTATATCATATACATCACAAGCTTCAGCGTCGTAGGAACTTTTCCTACCAACGTGACGTGCAGGTATAGAAAAATACACAAAAAAGGGAACATCTCCAGGTAGAAGTCATGAGGTAACAACGCCTTGGTGTGGTTACCTAGAGGAGTAATATGCCATTACCGTCTTTTCAAACTCCTCTGTGGAATTACTTTGAGTTATGCTATGGGTTAGTGCGTTCCATTCTTCAATCGTTTTTGTCAAGAGAGAATATTTAAAGGTGTCTACCTTTGTAGGGATAGGCACAAACTGGTCCTCATGGCTAGATGTAACAACCCGTGAAATACATGACGTTCTGTTTTCTATTAATCTGTAGGGGTTGAAGTTAAAGTAGTTGTGTTTCATTAAGTGTATGAATTTTAATTTAGCCACTTTTCGTCACATTGAAAGCTCGGGCAATTTTAGTTGAGTCAGATTTTCGGTCGCTGAGTCTATATACCTATATTTCGACATTATAATTCTTGCTGCACACCTCTGTAATTTTTCAATAATTTTGCTTCGCTTTTTGTATGTAGATCCCATATTATGCTTCCGTATTCTAGTGCGGGACGTATCAAAGTCAGATATACTGTTAGTTTAAATTCTTGGGAAGCAAGTTTCAACTTACGTCTAAGTGACCAGAGTTTAACCTCAGCGGCATTACATAAGTTAGTAATATGCTTTTCCCGAGATAAGTCATCTGATATCGTAATGCCTAAATACTTGAAGTGCCTAACTTGTGTCAATGGCTTTCCGTCTAATATGTAATTGAAAACTGACACATTTTTTTTCCTAGTTATGCGGGCGTATACCGTTTTCTCTTGGTTTATTTTCATTTTCCATTGTGTGCACCAACCAGCAATAGATTGCAGTGCTGAGGCTAACTCTTGGTAATCTTCATGAGAAGATATTTTAGAATATATTAGGCAATTGTCTTCAAACGGACGAACAGTGATTTTGCTACTAAGGACATTTGTAATATCGTTTATATAACAGAGGAATAAAACAGGTCCTAAAACTGATCCACGGGAAACACATAACGTTACATTTAACATTCTCGATTTATTTACTTTCACCTCCCCGTATTGTGTCCTATCAGCTAAATATGATTCAGTCCACCTAATTATATTTAAGTTTACTCCAAGATCAAGTAATTTACTAATTAAACGCGAGTTGGAAACGTGATCAAAGGCTTTCGATAAGTCTAAGCAAATTCCTTCTATTTGACCTGTTTCATTAATTATTTCAGCGAAATCATGCACTGTTTCAGCAAGTTGGGTGATTGTGGATAAACGTCGCCTAAATCCATGCTGGTTAGGATATAACCTGTTTGGGCTTTCGAGGAATCTAAACATGCTTTTTGACAATATATGCTCGAATATTTTACAGCATGAGCATGTAATGAATATTAGTCTTTATTTTTAAACTTTATGTTTATCCCCTGTTTTGTGTACTGGTACGACTTGCGCTATTAGCCAATCATGTGGAAGTTTATGCTGCTCAAGAGACGCATTAAAAATTATCATATATATGTTCTAAATGGTGGCATTCCACCATTCCGATAGCAAGATTAGGCAGTTTCATCGATTCTTTGGTGCGCCACAGACAGCTACCTAGTGCATGCTCTGAGCCAGTGCAGGGAACTACGGAAACTTCAGCACAACAGCGTTAAAGAGATCGTTTCGTAGAAATTCTCGTATTGTCCTTAACGTATAGTTTCTTGTGAGAGAAAAACAGTGGTATGCGCGCGTGAAAATTCAAAAAAAAATGCTAATAAAGGGGTATTTTCTATTAAAGTGGGCCTAGAACTTGTGTGTGGCAAACAGGTGTGCAATCACGGAGCTACGGACACGCTTCAAATTGCTTAAAAATAAAAAAAAAACATCCTACTACATGAATGATTTATAGTGCCAAGAGACATGTAATATGGCATGGCAGGCCTGAAAATTTTCGAACTGCCCAACGAAAGGTTATAATTAACTATAATTCTGAACAACAACATGTGCGGCTAACCGCAAAAAGAGGCCTGGCACACCACAGATGTACTTACAGTAAACGTAACACGCTCAAAATGCCTGAATTGTGCCGCCCACCGAGAGGCGAAGTGATGAAAACAGGCTCGGAGGACATTGTTGCGTTTTACTCTTCGAGGCAAAGCTCTTCCAAGTTCTTGGGTTTTCGCTTTATGAAAGTGCATGACGCGATAAACTTGGCTGTGAAGTGATGGCGAACGCACATTAGTTGAAACAAAGTGGATGTACCATCACGCCGCACTTAAAGAGACGTTTTAATCATCAAGTCTCGTTCCTATCAAAATGCATCGCATCGCTTTCCGCGAAAGCGTTCGAATTCGTCCAGCCTGAGCGCAATAACGAGGACGTACGCACGCTCCGATGTCTTCCTTTTATGGTCGCACAGGAATCAAAGTAACTGATAGACAATTTTGACGTCTCATTTCTTTCTGATGCAATACGTAGCTAACGACCCACTTATCATGCCAGGAAACGTCGTTTACTCGAGGGCAGGATGCTAATCATCAGGAGGAAGTTCTATAACGCCAGACTACCGTTTCGCCTTCAGAGAGCGCCGAGTACTCTGCATAGTTTTTATGTAAACAAGGCTGGCTATGCGAGCCACATTCACATTGCCATAGCATTTAAAACCCTATATGTGAGACCCTCCAAAAATGCACTGCAGTCAAGGGCGTCGTCATCTGTTGTATTCAAGTCTGTGAAAAAAGTGCTTTCTCTACTAAGTATCCTGCTTGACTTTTGGGAGTGGTCCACATTAGGACCACGTTGGTTTGCACGTCGTCGTGAGGTGCGGTGTTTTACGTGCACGACAAATTGATTTTAAAGCGAGGTCTGATACTTTCAAAGTGTATCAAGATTTGGCCATACAGTTAAAGTGGTTGCTTGGGTGCCTTGGTACGACATAGTGAAAAAGAAACAGAGGGAAAAACGAGAGACCAGACGAAAAGGGACACAGACATAGGGGACTTTCTATGACCCTCTTCGTCTGGTTTCTCTTTTTTTGTGCTGTGTTTTTTTTTTCACTTTGGCTATACAGAAGTGGCAACATAGGTTACGGCTAGAAAATCTGCAAGGTAATTCTAATGAAAACGCGCGGCTCGTATTGGGGCTCACAATTAGCTTAAATTGTGTCGATTGTTGTTTACATCATTTTTTACTTTATTTTAAAATTTTTTGACATATGGTACTTAAAGTTATCTTTTTTAAGTACTGCACCAAAATAGCAAGAAACCCTTCACAGAAGTGTCACACGAATTATGAGCGAATGACAAGCAATAGATTAGTTATGTTTATTTTACATTTTTCGGCGTATGAAAATTGCCAGGTATGATTCTTTTTTTTCATCATAAAAAATGCACCCTGATTGAATATTGATTCTGCTTCCCATTATGTATTTGCCACTAATAGACACACGGGAAAAGCTTGTTTGTTATCCCAAATAAATCAGAGAAAAATGTCACACATCATAAAAATGGCGTTTTGAGAAAAACGCAGCAATAGTGAAGAGGTGCAGGCATATTTCCTCTAAATGTGTCACAAAAGAGGGACAAAAAACTATTTTCGACACCGCGAGTTCATAAATGTCATAAACTTTTTAAAAAATAAGTAAATCCCTCCTGAGGTGATCGAAAAATTCGCTAACTAAATTGTTTGAGCAACGCAGTTTGCCTAATTATGTTATGGGCTATATAAGCGGTTGATGGTGTCCAGATGATGCGTGTGTGTCCGCCCAAACCAATGCTAAAAGTCCTTTAAAGCCTTGTGCAAGTATTCCATTATTAAAGGGCCCTGTGACCTGAGTTACGCGCGTAGATATCACTGCTTCTCGAACGGTGGATCACACCGATATCGTGGCGCGAGCGGGAACGCCAAAAAATAATTGGTTATAATTTTATTTCTGCGGAGAAACTACATTGCTCTCAGACTACAGCGACACACAATGGCTATTTCTGTGATCGGAGAAGCGCCGCGTCATGAAGTGCGAGTGACGAGATTGGTCGTTCGTTTTGATTGCTTTGACGCCATAGGTCGCACGTTATATCCTTATGGTCACAAATAGGCCAACGCTATGTTGTGCTGAAAATGATACAAACACATTTTATTCTTCACCAGATACAAAAGCATTTCTGTTTTCAATTATAAATATTTCAAAGCGACGGCGGAACAACGCCAGGAGCACTAGACAACGCCACCACGAGAGTTACTATGCTCCCTACGGGAGGAAAGTGGGCATAGGTCTGCCAAATTATGTTCAACGGATGCGCAGTGAATATGCTCGTCGGGCACGCAGAAAGCGACGTGGCGTCTCCCGCGTTGGTGGCCTGCCTTATTTGCATTCACCTGCGCTGAGTCAGATTGCACTCAAACAGCGCAGGTGTTCTACAGCATCGCGTCTGCGGGTAGAATGACGCGTGCAACGGCAATATTGCAGCGTTCGGTTGATTCCGGGTGCAGCGCAGGGCATGAAGCGGAGCTTATACGTGCAACAACATGATTGTGAGCTAAGTGATCTAAGTGAGCATTAAAGCAAATCGCAAGTTTCTTTAGGTGGACTAGCGGAGTTAACTAAAGTTTAATTAAGCAATTGAAGTGTGCCCAAAGTGAACCGGAGGTGAACTGCACTTAGAGAAGCTGTATATGACCACAGGCTTTGGGCAAAAGTGTATCTGTTTGTCGAGTCCCACGCTCAAAGAATACTGCAGTGGAGGCTGTTTCACTCCCACAGCTTTCTCAAGCATGCTACGATCTAATAGCTAAAAAGCTCGCTTCCACATGTTGTCCAGAAAGCTTTTCTGACGTGGCCACAAAGCGCGAACTATGTATTTAAGGGCGCTTAAAGAAACTTCAAGAACGAATGGCGGGACCATTCTAATCGGTGGTCAGAAGACTGTTGTGTGTACAGTCTCACTGGCAATTACTGAAAAAGTTAAATTTGTCCCGAACCATCATTGGCAGCTGCTTCAAAGTTCGAAAAAGCATTGGCGATGGAACTGACGGAAACAAGTTGGCGCAACAGTCGAGCCGTCGCGTCCGTAAAGTTGGCTTCGCCACGCAAAAATTAAACATCTGACGTCATTTTGCCTCACGTGACGGCGCTCGCCGAATGGCAGTGGAAGCGGCGCAAGGACCAAGTGTGCTAAACTCTTTTGCCTGTGGTAGCATAGGCGCTATAACAGAGTCACTGAAAAAAAGAAAAACACCATCTCCTATACTAAAGGGAACCATGAGTAACATGTGAAGTAGCGAATGGATCGGCTTAAGTTTGTTTCTTCACGCGTATACCTTGCGCGATGTTAACGCGCCCTTGCAAGTGGAGCACACCATGAGTTCAGTGTAGTTTCTGCTGCTGTTATTCGTCCCAAACTCTTGTTGAAGCACGCCACGCAGATTCATCGCAACGACACTCGGGAGCATATTTTTCTTCGCGTGGTTGCAGAATATCGTTCCCCGACGCCATCAACAGAATACTGCTGAAGGAGTATAAGAGGGAGATGCCAGAGCGTCTTAGTGCTAGTGCGTGAGCGCGTTCTGGCATTGTTTGGCCCAGATGTTGCGTATGCACAGTAAGAATAGCGGACCGGATTAAGCTCAACCATAAACTGCTTCACGTTTAATATTTCCATGGTATACCGCTATGGTCCCGTGAATAATAGTACCAAAAAGGTAGGCTGCACGCGGGCAACATTAAGCGGTGACAGCTAATTTTTTTTTTGAGGCCCTCCGGCCCGTCGCTATTGTGCGTGGAGAGGAGACTAATCTTTCCGTCCGATATCGTGTTACGCTCGACTGAACTGTACTATGTGGGTTTAATTCTTCAATAGGTTGCTATAGAAGCGATTTTGGGTTATCGATGATTACGAATGAACTGCGTCGCAAGCCACGTAATTGTGAATCTAATTTGTGGCGGGTATCTCCGTCTACTCCCAAACTCTCTTCACGGCCATCATTACTTCATCAATTTCGTTTCGTGCCACGGGTGCGTTCGCATAGTACGAAGGTGTTCGCTCGGTACATGCACTTCACGCAAGAAACCATTTATTTCTACACTGAGTGAATATTGCGTGTTTGAGCTAACATTGCAGTCTGCTGAATGTGCAGTCACTGTTCAGGAAACGGCGACACATTTGTAAATGTGTTGTTATTTCCTAACCGATTCGTAAAAAAAGTAGGCGGTTAGAAATGAACGGAGAACACCTAAATTACACGAGAAGAGGCGTGCTCTTGAAATTTTGCTGTGCTCCGCGGCATATATGTTTTTTTTTTTTGTTCAAGTTGAAAGTGCGTAAGCGGTTGAAAGTTTGGTTCAGTTTCTACTATCTTTGCGTCATGCGCGCATATTAGGGTTTTGTCCACACAGTACTTTTTACATTTTTGCTCAGAAATAGCGAAGCCGAAATATTTTTCTAAGCGTATGGTAAACAATCACATTGTCTCAATTAGGTACTGATAATATCGCTAACCAATAAGCTCGGCAATAATTGCTAATGGGAAGCAGTCTTTCCTGTTTATCTGAGCACTTAGAGTGCAATGGAAGTCTATACAAGGTTAATTAGGACGAAAAGGAAAGAAGCGCGAAATGCACGTTCTAATTATATATATACATGAAGCTGTTCGAACTGGCCCAACCACGAGTGTGCCTCACTGGAAATGTAAAAGACACCTGTTTTCATTGTGAACATCAACTGTATTGTAAAGGTACACTCGGTGGAATACAGCGTGTTAGCATCCTCGCTTTTGATAGAAATTCGCCTAATAACATCTCCTGATAGCGTTTTGTATGAACAAGTTTCGTGCGGAATCTATCAGTCACGCTCGTGTTTTGCGACACAGCAAATGATCACGCCACAATGGCCTTCAAGGTCTGCCCATAAAGAGTTATTTTACTTACTTTTAGATATTTCTGTGATGCGTGACCTGTTTACTCCTAATGCATGCGCAGTCTGTACAAAATATTGAGATATAATCAGCCGAGCAAATTGAAGAGGTTGTAGTGCGTTGTTTGAATCACTGAGTAGAGAAGTCGCATAAGGTGAAATACTTTTTCTTTTCTTATGTGATTCTCAAAAAGAAAAGAAAAGTGAGCCCCGTAACTGTCTGCATCAGTGTGCGACACCTCAGCGGTAGCTCACGAGGGATGGGGGTAAGGAGGGATTAAAAAGATAGGATTAAAGGTATGGAGATAGAGAGAGGACGGAGAAAGCATGGCGCAGGGACAGCGACACCAAAAAGCGAGGAGAAGATACCAAAGATGGACACGGTCGCAGGAGCCCTAGGACGGGGAACCACTCAGCGAGAGCTCTTGTCGGCGGCAGGAAATGGCGTAGGGTGAGCCAGTCGGCCACAGCTGTGCTCTCCTCGGAGATCGCAGGGCCACAACCGATCGGCACGACATCCAGCGAGCGAGTCCAAATATTCTGTCACACGAGTTTATTTCCAGCGAACTTCTCGTAGATTACTTCAGAAACCAGTGTTCTTGGAGGGAGCAAATTCTCTGGTTTTATTGATATGTGCGGTTGAACGTCCCATAACTCCCATTTCATTATGAGGGACACTGCAGTGGAGGGCTCCGGAAATTTCGACCACCTGGCGTTCTTTATAGTGCACCGAAATTTGAGCACACAGGCTCACGGCATTTTCGCCTCCATCGAAAATGCAATCGCCGCAGCCGGGATTCGATCCCGCGACCTGCGGTTCAGTAGCCGAGTACCTTAGCCACTGAACCACCGTGGCGGGGAGAGCGAATTCTCTGAGATCAATTCTCTGCAGTCATGTAGAAAGCAGTTCTTCGGCATCTTCTCTGCACGGATTGCAAAAATAAACGAGATTCTCTGTCACGTTCAGTTTCTGCTAAGCTATACTTCCTCGCATATGCATGTCAGAATAAAAAACCGCAGAAATACTTCTAGAAACGGTGCTTATGCGAAAATCATGGCCGCGCTGCGCGTTCAACGTGCGTGCACCGACAGCGCTTGGAAGGAATATGGCGTTGCGAAGTCACGTGATGTGAGTGAGCCAATCGCATCGACGGTGGCGTGCGGGAAACGGATGTCACACTCAGTATTTTTTAAAGCCGATAGTCTTTCTTGGGGACCTTGGACGCAAAAAGTTTGGTCTGCCTCTCGGTACATATGCCTGTTTGTCTGCCCTCAATGGTACCTTAAACGACATCAAAGTGGCGAAGCGGTACTCCAAACGGCCGACCCCATCCGCAGCACCCACTAACACTGCTTAAGATTCAGCGTTCATACTTGTGCGATTGTCAATTAAAAAGCAATTATTGTGCATATCAAAGACACCATAAAAACACTTCAATATTCTGCATGTGTCTCTAACTAGAAAAGGCATACAAAAGTAATTATAAGGACCGTAGCGTTTATCACGTTCGGTGAGTAGGCAACGCTTGCCAGATAGCGCTCTTGTCTCACGTGGGGCGTGACTTGATGTAGTCGTTCGCCTCCGCTGCATGCTAGAGGCACTAACGTCACGCCTCTAGCAAACAATTCCCAAATTTTCTTGTGCAGGACATCACATAAACGTTTTGTTCGCTCTCTCCAGATGCAAGAGTATCGTCTTTCGACGACATTTGCAGTGTAACATGCAAATACGGGGCCAATATTTCTTGGGTGAATCGAGCCACCCCAAAGCGACGCTCGCGGTGATTGGAACCGGCTTTTGAAAAGTTAGTGGCAGAGTGACAAAGCGATACGCTAAGGAAGACTTTTTTCTCGTTGTCTGCTGAGGATTGAAGGCTAATAAGTTCCGTTAGTACACAAATTTCGATCATTCTTTTTTTGTTCATCTGAATATTCTGCACTGCAGCGCTCACAGACAAAAAAACAACATCGCACCCCCCCCCCTCCCCCCGGGCGGCGCCAGCACGCATCGTGACCTGAGCAAGTTCATTCCGCCGACGTGGCACCCCTCGATGGATGAGGCCCTGCACAAGAAGCTCCAAAGTTCAAGAAACTCTCACAAAGAGCGAAACATTTGAGCGCTGGTAGTGGACATCTGTCTTACAACCCGATAGGGCTGCGCTATTGCTGTTCCATTCAAGGGCCAACCTTAAGTTCAAAATACTATTGTCATAACTGAAGGCTATACTTCTTTAGAGACTGCTCAATTTTAATGAAAAAAAACTGCTGTTTACAACAGGTTGTCAAGTACTGAGTCACCAGTATTTTGTAATTGTTTTTGTTCTATATAGATGACTCGTTTCAGCTTTTATCATTATATTAATACTTCAAATGGGTCTCGAATGGGTCTCGTGCTGTCTCGATTTAGTTTAAATAATTCGTGGCGCGGGCGCTGAGAGAAAAGGTTTCGGTCTGTTTCTTTTGACTAACTAAAATGCTTTCTCTGAGCTCGTCCAACTAACTTCGGCAGAACGAACGGATTGGTGAAGCTTTGGCGGGATGAACATAGTTTCAAGCCACAACATTTTGAAGGCACTTATTGACTTATGGATCGTCAAAATAGGCATGGTATTGTCAACTTTCTCTTGACTTTAGATGCAGCAAATAATTACGACATGCGCGAGACATTCGATGAAGATTCCTGACCTCGATCTTTTTCACATTTTGGATGATGTTCATGATGGAGCCAGCCACGCGGGGATCTTGGCCGGCTACCAGCTCCGGGTTTGGCAGAGACGCCTTGCGGTCAACGTTGTCAGCCGTCGACTCGCCCTTCGAAAGGGGGTGCCTGCACAGCGAGCAATTTCAGTGCACAAACGCATGCATCCAATAGAGCGCCGTCAAGCATAATATGCAATATGTAGGACTGCGATGAATGACCATTCAAATAATAACTTTATAGGCGTTCGGAAATCCATGTATTGCGCACATTCCTTAATTTGCTTTTTTTCCTAAAAGAGGAATACACATTTAGACGGCAAACATTTGACAATATCTGTTGTTTTCTTAGTATGACTTTCTCTTGAATATGTGGGCTAAGTAATACAGAATCCTCGTATAATTTTTAAAAGAAAATAAGCTTGACAGAAATGCGTTTGGATGGGTGAAATTATAAAAAGTACGTGTGTTGCGTGACCAGAAGTCTAATGTCGATAGTCTCCTAGCACATCTAAATTCATTTAGGCTGGCGATTCCATTCATGGCGGAACGTGAAACAAACAACATTCTTCCTTTACTCGACATTGTAATTTCGCAATGCACATGGTCTATAAGGTGGCGTGCAAGGTTATTTGAAATGGTGGATTCAAAAATTATAGAATTGTTGACTGCGCAACCAAGTCGCAGTACCTCGGGCTTATCCGCCTCTTTCCTTAGCTCGCCCATGCAGTGTTTCCTCATTTTTCGCCGTTCAAAGCTGCGAAATGCTGCTGCCTTTTACAAAGCTGCTATTGGAAGGAAACAAAAGGAGTCAATCATGCGTTCGAAGGTGGCTGGGGCGTTACAAAGGCCGAAGGGCATGAACTTGAACAGATATAGGCCATAGGAAGTGATGAATGCAGTCTTTTCACTGTCCATTTCATCTACCTCCATCTGTCAGTAGACGGAATGAAATCTATGGAGGAAAAATAGTGGCACCCATAGAGCCAATCAAGAGCATCATCAATTCGTGATACAGGGTACACGTCTTTTTTGGTAATTTTGTTGAGGTGCCGATAATCAACGCGAAAACCACATGCACCGTCTTTCTGGCGGACTAGCACTACAGGAGAAGCCGAAGGGCTTTAGGATGGCTCAATGGTGTCCTTGGCGAGCCTTTTGTTGACCTCACTTTGGATAATGTGATGCTCGGCCACCAACACCCGACATGGACGCCTATGAATAGGATGCTCATTACCAGTGTTTATGCGGTGGGTCATACCAGTAGCTTTCCCCAATGGACGGCCACTGAGTTCAAAAACGTCAATGTAGGACAGCAGAACCAGGCGGAGCTCGTCAGTCTGCTGTGGCGTTAAGTTGAAAGCGATCATCGACGTAATAGCGCTGTAGAAGCAAGTGTCAGATTGATTTTGAGTGTTGGGGTCAGAAGAAGCGGCCATCGTAAAAACATCTACCGCATTGTCTTCTAAGGGGCAGAGCAACGCCAAAGAGATCCCTTGTGACAGCACTTGAGGCGTCAAGCTAAAGTTGACAACTGGAAGACACGTGGGATTTGCTGCGACGGACAGAATGGAGTGCGGCAATGTAATGCCACGATTTATTAGGACATCGGTGATGGAGATGAAAACATAGTCACCGTGGAGAACTGGTGGTATTGAGACGAGCTCTATGTGCGTCAGTGTCTGTGGAGGGAGGCGCGCATGTCCCGTTGTGCAGAGGCGACTCGGCCATTGTGCAAGAGATTCTGATGCGGGCAGGTGTAGAGAGAGCGTACTGGTCGATCAGTCTATGAGGGCAGAATGCGCGGACAGGAAGTCGAGGCCTAAGATTATGTCGTGGGGGCATTTATAAAAGATGGTGAAGAAAACAACTGTGTGTCGATCCGCAGTGCTTACATGAGAGGAGCACATTCCAACGATAGATGCTATTCCGCCATCCCCAACACGGGCGAACTGAGTCGTCGTAGGTGTGAGATTCTTCTTCAGCTTGCGGCGAAAATAACTCGTCATCACGGAAAGTTGAGTGCCAATGTCGGCAAGATCAGTGACATATGCGCCATCTTCTTGTACGTGTATAAGGTTACGTTTTGTGCGTATCATCAAGAGAGGGTTTTCTGTCGATGGATGGATGGATGGATATGACTGTGCCCTTAAGATCGGGCAGTGGCTAGCGCCACCTAGCCGTAATACTTAATGAACCAAAAAACCAAAAACTATATATATATATATATATATATATATATATATATATATATATATATATATATATATATATATATATATATATATATATATATATATATATATATATATATTTATATATATATATTTAAATAGTGAGGTGGAGGATTCGTACTTTGCAGTGAAGTGTTTAATTTTCACTCGTGCCTTGACTTTAGCCACCAATCAGATAGTCTCCTTCTAGTTAATTATACTCGCTTAAAGTCTATTTTTTGCCTTCCCTGTCCCTAAACCCCAGTGCTTTGAAAATCTCTGCGCCATCATCTTGAACTATAGGGTGAAGCCGTTTACAAACCATTTTCAAGCGTTCAGCAGTTTCTTCTTCCTCTCCCCACGCACTGTATACCGTGTCTACCCCTTCGTATTTGGCCCGATATATCTTGGTTCGCAATACTCCCGTCCTGGCCTAAAACAGTCGAGAACTACTCCGAGTATTATCATAGATCCCTTCCTTGGCAATTTCCTGCCTAAAAGTTTGATAGATCTCTAGTGCGGACTTCTTAATCATACCGATGCTCCACATATTGGTCTCAGCTTCCTTCACCTTCTTCTTAACCGATAATTTTTTTTTTGGTTTGGCCCCTGTTGTTTTCTAAGTATTTACCAGTCAATTTTCTGGATCGCTTCCTTCCTTTTGTATCGAAATTCTTCATGTACAAGTAGCTGAATACCTTCCTAGCCGAACGCTCCTGCCCCATTTTTCTAAATCGCTTCTCAAATTTTATCTTACTGCTAGCTTCCCTGCCCTCAAATGATGTCCATCCCATATAGCCTTGTACTCCCTGCTTTGGTGTATTCCCGTGAGCTCCTAATGGAAGCCTACCTATTCCACGTTGCTTAATTTCTAATCTTGCTTGAACTTCTGATCTCATGCACAAGACCTCATTGCCGAACGTCAGACCTAGAACCATGACCCCTTTCCATATTCCTCTCACAACATCTTATCTATTGTAATTCCACAGTGCCGTGTTTTTCATTACCGCTGCATTCCTGTTATTTTTAGTCGTCACGTATGTTTCGTGTTCTCTTAGGTAGTCGGCCCCATCGCTTATCCATACGCCCAGATATTTGTATTTATCTGTTATCTCTAGCATGACCTCCTGTATTCTGAGCTCACTACCTTCATTGTCATAAAAATCATGACTGCTGATTTTTTCTTACTGAATCTGAAATCTAACCTATCTGCCTCATTACCGCAGATGTCCACCAATCTCTGCAAATCTTCCTTGTTTCGGCCATCAGCACTACATCCACTGCGTACATCAATGCCGGTAGTGCCTGTTCAATGAGTTTTCCTTGTTTCACGAAAGAGAGGTGAAGCCCAGTCCACTTCCCTATAATTTGGCCTCTAATCCTTGTAGGTACATCTGTCAGTCTGAGTGATGCAGCGCCACCTTCGGAAGCTGCAACACTTGGTTTTCCGTCGAAAAACCTCGTGGGAAGGTGGGGGTGAAATACCGTCGGCGGGGCTGTGGAGAACGAAACTGGCGACGTTGGGGGAATAGAGAGTGGGAGTAGCTGTCTTTAGTAGCAGGTTACTGGGTAAAATGGTCACGGCTGGCCTCGTGGCGATAGTCAGAACGCGCATCGAAGGGACGTGCAGGGACGTAGAAGGGCTTGTGCAGGAGGAACCCAGCGTATTCTGCAATGGCAAGAAATGTGCCCGATTTGGTGACATGAGAAGCAGATCGGCTTGTCATCGTGTGTTCGCCATGCAGATGGATTACGGAACGTTGACGGTGAGCTGGTCGGGAAGGGACGTGCAGGCGTGTATTGGGGCTGGAAGTCGGGGCGGGGAGGTGACGAAATAGAGTGAATTCCCAAGCAGGCGATTTCCTGCTTGATGACTGCTTGAATGAGGGGCTACATAATTGGAGGAGAGGGGTGGCACGTTGGTCCCACCTTAGCTGGAGCAGCCGCTTCAAGCTCTCGCCTGACGAGTCGCATCAAGTTGTCACAGGTGTCTGGTGGATGATATGTGTCGAGACACAAGGATGTCGCAGCGGTGTTCGCAAGGCGCTACAACTGATGGGAGATGCGCTTGTTTTCACCTTGTTGGAACTGGCGGCATTCTCGAATAATTGCATCAACAGATGACACATTGTTGAATACCAACAGGTTGAAAACATCGTCGGCGATTCCCTTTAGAATATGCGCAACTTTGTCAAGCTCCGACATGTTTTCGTCAGCTTGGCGGCATAGTGAGAAGACGGCCTGAATGTAACTGATGTAGGACTCCGTGGAAGATTATGCGCAAGTCGAAAACTCATTCTTCACACCTTCACGACGACCAAAGCGGTTGCTAAAAAGCTCACGGATCTTTTCCTTGAAGCTGTACAAGCTTGTAATGTCATGCTCGTGGTTGTTAAAGAAAACACGAGGGGTTCCATCGAGATAAAAGATGACGTTCGCAAGCATATGTGTGGGTTCCCACCTGTAAGTGGTGCTGACGCGTTCGTAGAGGCGTAGCCAATGTCAGAATCCTCAAAAACACGTCAGGGTCTTTGAGGGCGGGAAGCGTCACGAAAGTTGTTGTAGGAGCTGGGTTGACAGGCCGGGAAGAAGGGCGGGCAACCGGGGAGGATGTAGCCGAGTCTCGAGTGGTCACGTTGAAAGCCGCGAAAGAGCGCCCGCTTCGGAATTCCGTGGTGAGGACGGGGATCGCACAACTTCACCAAATATGTTACGTGAAGTAGACCGACTCAGAGGGGTAGTCACAGAGGTATTTTCAGCCGGTTAAGCGAGCAGCGCCAGCCACAGACATTTGCTCGCGCCAGTCTATATCCTTTTCTTCTTCGTCTCCATGCACTGGCACGCAGCAATATTTACAACATATGTACATTACGCAAACGAGGAAGCTTCCGACACTTGATGCACTCGCATTTTATAGGCATCGAGACCCTCGAGGAGGAGGGCACCGCCCGTCGTTGGGCGCGCACAGCGTCTCTGAGGGACGCGTCCAGCGTCTTTGACGGACGCCTCCGGTGTCCGTGAAAGACGCGTCAGTGGCTCTTAGAGAAACACCAGCAAGGGGGTTGTGGGAGCACTGCCCAGTGCATAGCGAGTTCATGACAGCATCTCTGCTGGGCTGACGATGAACTAATGGACAAGGATCTGCAGCTACAGTCTAGAGGGTCACTATTTAGGAGGCCGAAGTGTCCACTCTTGCAAATGCCGGGAACAGCTGATGGCGCATAACGTCGGACCCGGCTAGACGTCGTGGACTCAGCTCTGACCTCCGGGCTCGCCCTCTGCAGATGCGCCATCACAGTGAAACCCGCAAGCGCCATACACTACCCCCTAAGATCTGCCAGGCTCATTGTACAAGATTGAGTAAAGTTGGCAAGCGAGAGAAAGAAAAATCCGCGGCCCACTCAAGCAATCGCGTCCCACACCAGACGGAGGGACTTCTTTACCACCTGGCTCGATCCAATACACAAAGACATTTTGTAACATAGTTCGTTGGCACGCGCTTCTCAAATCTCTTGGATGCATAACGGAATCGCCCTCCACGGCGCAGCATTGACGGGACTCTATCCGAAAGACTTGTTTCCAAACGCATGAAGGCAGGAGCATCTGAACGACATTGGCCTGCATCCAAACGCCTTTCTCTGCCTCAAATCGAGAATTCGATTCCTCTCTCTCTACCTCTGTGTCATTGTCCGTGTCTTCGGTCTTCGGTCATGCTTATGGAGTTCATTGTAGTAACGAGTGACATACCCGGATCGGCAGCTACAAGCTCAAAAGTTTCTGCCTGACATTCACCCACGCTAACCGAGAGGCATTAGCGTGTTATTTCAATGGAGCCCTTCCGGAGAAACTCTACCTCCGACTTTGTACTCGGTGCTTTGACGAGTGCGTCTGCACTCTTTTCCTGCTGAGCTGGAAATACCGCATCTGCCGTGCGCTGATAAATTAAATACTTGTGACTTCCAGCCAGGCTAGTGGTGTATCTTACTTCATACTGCCCAGGAACGCTATCATTATGATCTAACTCACGCGCGCGTTCTGTAAACCTAGCACTCGCATTACCACTAGTGGCTTCGCTCTTGTACATTGAACACTCACATGCCTCCTCAGCACAGTCTGAAGCTCAAGCCGCTTTAATTCAGAAAGAAGCAATGGTCCTTTTATTTCATCAGCATGCTTTTTTTCCCTCAGCACGCCCTTTTTTATCATTTACATCACGCTTTTTAGCTTCAGCTTAGCGCTTTTGCTCGTTTGCATGGAGCTCCTTAATAATTTACCAAGAATGGTGAAGCTCTCAATCATATAATCATAAGGCAAGTAATGCCTGAATGATGTGCGGCTTCCTTGCGGCATTCGCCACGTCCTCCCTCAAATCCGCACAAAGTAAAACACATCAGGCTTGCGCAGTGAATTGAGGTCCATAACCACAAGCTCAGACATCAAACTCTTCTCCCTATCTATTCTCCATCAATATCACTAAAAAAAACTACGCAAAAAACGCTAAGATTTGATGCAGATAACCTACCAGTTTAAAGCTTCAAATCTACCTTTAAAAGCTCGACAAGTCTTGAGGGAAAAGAGTCTGACACTCACGTCAATGCAGTCATAGGTTCTGTTGCGTTGTCCAGGTTTCAGCATGCTCAAGTTGCAAGGCCCACTGCCATCGAACCGCTGCTACCAGTTGTTACGAAGAAAATAGTACCCACAAGTTTCTTGGGTAGCGTGTCGCAAGGGCCAACGGATTGGGCAGGAAGGATCCAGACAGTCGCAAGGCAAAATGCCGCCAGAAGGAAAAAAGCGTGTATATTTACAACGTATGCACATAATGTGGACGATGGAACCCCCGACACTTGATGTGACGGCCTTTTATAGGCACCGAGACGCTCGAGGAGGAGAGCACCGCCCACTGTTGGACGCGCGCAGCGTCTTCGAAAGACGCGTCCGTTGTGTCTGATGGACACTTCTGGTTTCCGTGACGGCCGCGCCACTTTCTCTTCAAAGAACACCAGAAAGGGGGGCGAGAGAGCACTGCCCGGCACATAGCGAGTTCATAACAACACTGGTATACGATGCCTTCCGGATAAGAGCACGGCATCCAGCGCTGTAGTTATCTCTCTCCGGTGAAGCAACCCGCAAGGAGTCAACGCAGTAGTTTCTTGCACGGCGGTGTTATAAGCGAACGTGCGTAGGGAAGAATGTCAGCCCCCGTTTTTGTGGTCTTGGTAAACGTGAAAGAATAGCTTGTTGAGGGCCGTCTTCTTGAGTTTCTCTGTAAAGCTATTCCGTTGTGGATGGTATGCAGTAGTTTTTTGATAAACGGTTACGCTAAGCTGCATGACGCCTTGTATCATCCGGGTGGTAAGACCTGTTCCACGATCAGTTATGACAACTGCTGGTACTGCACAACCCAGGACGGGGTTATGATTGAGAAAGTGGGCAATATCACTGGCGCTGTCACGTTGTAATGCCTTCGTTGCTTAGTATCGCGTCGTGTAATCAGCAACTAAAACGTAGCGTATTCCATCATGAGACTTGGTGAAAGGTCCGAGCATGTCCATGCCAATTTGTTGAAACGGTTGTGCTGGAAGGGCAACGGGCTTCGGAAAAGCGGGTGGGCACTGAGGTGGTGCCTTGCAGCGCTGGTATTCACGACACGTTTTCAGTAATGGTTCACGTCCCGATTGACCTTTGGCCTGTAGTAGTGTTGGCGAATCCGGACCAAAGTACGCGTGATAAACAAGGGGCCGGACGAAGATTTATCGCGACAGACAGACAAGACATCCACTCGTAACACTGATGGGATGATGATCAGGTGTTCAATTGCAGGTGGTCACACGTTCTTTATACACAGGATATTGCTGCGAACAAAGAACGATAATTGAGATCGCGAAAATGCTGGTGGCGGATGCAAACTGTGGTGTTCAAGATAGTTCATGAATTTTCGAAGCTCGAAATCTCTTTTCTCATTATGAGATGTTAAGCCAACTCAGATGAACTAATATCGCAGTGAAAACGATCACCTAACGCCTTTGTAAGGGGAGCTCGAAAGGCAGTCCACGTTAGTCTGCCTCCGGCTAGACTTGCACAACTGTAAAGTTGAATTCTTGAAGGTATAAGCTCTACCTGGCGAGACGTCCCTAGGGGTCTCTAAGATTCGCCAACCAGCAGATGGCAAAATAATCGGTAACAATTCTGAACGGGCGGCCATACAGGTACAGTCTGAATTTACCTATCACTCACACAAGAGCTAGGCACGCCTTTTCAGTCACTATCCAGCAAGCATAAGCAAAATCCAGCTAGCATGAGAAATTGGACATTCGATGTCATCTTACCACTAGACTAGGAATGCACTATTTCAGCCAATGTTGTTGGCGTCTGTGTGTATCTGAGTGCCGGCATGTTTATCGCTTTGTCCAAGTACGGGCTCAGTTTGGAGGCGCTGTTGAAGCACGGGAAAAGTGTGTATTTGCTCAGGGCCCCGCACGAAGGCAACGTCTTATTTTGCTGGACGAGGGGGAGGTGGGGCTACATTAGCAACATTTTGCACAAAACGAATGTAGTATGCAAAATGGCTCAAAAATCGACGCACATCTCGTTTGTTCGCAGTTGGTGAGAAATTAATAACAGCCAAGCACAAAACAACTTTTGTGCTTTTTCATGGCTCCCAAATGGCTATTACTTCTTCCATCCTTCTCTTATTGAATATTCTTGATATACCGGCATCTGATAATAATTTTCTTGGTACTACTCTGGAGAAACACTTTAAATAAATATTCATGCCAACTCGCTCACCAAAAAGGTTTTTTTTAGTATCCGCAATATTATTAAAGCACGTTCATTCTTTGAACATCGCATTTTTTGTCGCTTTATCATGCTTATATTAACAGCCATTTATCATACTGCCTCTCATCATAACGCCATTCATCTCTAACCACTTCAGCGCCTTCAAAACAAGGCGATAAAACTAATGACATATAGCCCATTCCGTTCCCATTTTATACCCATCTATTAACACCTACGCAGTCTACCAGTTCAGGAGTTGTTTTATCACAGATTATCCTTCATCACATATCATCTTATTTATCATGAAATATCATTAGATAGTATTCCTCACTATGTCCTTGTCAATAACAATAATACAAAGTTTTCAGAGCAAGACACTTTATTTTACTCAAAATAAGATCGAACTATGGCAGAGTAACAGTTCGCTTCTATGGTATTGATCATTGGAATTGCATGCCTCTTCATGTTAAATCTTTTAAACACAACATGAAAACATATTGTTAAAGGAAGTTTTTGTTCATCCATAATAAATTCATTTTCACCATATATATATATATATATATATATATATATATATATATATATATATATATGCATGTTTGGCGTCACATGCACATAAGAGTGTTTTCACACTCGTTTTTTGGCTTATAGATGGTGCTGACTGTCGCTCCTACTTCTAAATTTACAGATAAACCAAAAAAAGTTGATGGAGGGAGGGCCGCTGTGATAGCTCAGTGGTTAGAGCATCGAACGCGTAATTTGAAGGTCGTAGGTTCGATTCCTGCTCACAGTTGGTAATTTTTTCATCCACTTTTCTTTCTTCTTATTTATATTCCATTGATTTTAATAACTTCCCCTGTACATTCCTTGGCATTACTGTCTGTTATATCTCATTAATATATATATATATATATATATATATATATATATATATATATATATATATATATATATATATAATTTAACAAGCGTGTTCTTCGAAGGAGTTTCAGCAAGAAACTCGCCAGGGCAAGCAACACAGCTGCAGAACAGAAAACAGGAGGCCGAGAGTGCGACACACGAACATCGTCGTCTTTTCTCTCTGGCATAGAGCTAGCGCCGATATATATATCGATATATATATATGGCATATGGCCGATATATATGGCATAGAGCTAGCGCCGATATATATATATATATATATATATATATATATAGTTATAAACTTCGAGAGTAGTGCAGTATAGGAAACAAAACAATAAAATATTTATTTAATCCTAGCAGTTTCGGCTGGTGGACCAGCCTTCTTCGGAGGATGTAAGTTTTATTACGGTAGCTGGAAGAAATTCTTTTCATCTATATATATATATATATATATATATATATATATAAATATATATATATATATGTATATATATATATATATATATATATATATATATATATATATATATATATATATATATATATATATATATATATATACCCTACTGAAACGTTCCGTATGCGATGTCCAATAATTCCGTATGTTTCCGAAAGAATCTTACGGAAATATATGGAAAATATATAGGAAACATATGTATTTTTGACGGAAACATATGGAATTATTGGACTCGCATACGGAACGTTTCAGTAGGGTATATATATAGATATATATATATATATATATATATATATATATATATATATATATATATTTGCATACATCGTTCTGTTTTGACTGAAACTTCAATTTGGGCGCTCTTCTTGATGCCGTTAGTTTTTATGCACGCCACTAATTTGAGGTCCCATTTAGAGTCCCTTACTTTGTGACCTCCTGATTTTGTATGTATCATGTAACCCATTCTTTGTACATGCAATAATAGTGAGTAAACTTGAATAAACTTGTGTTGGTCCGCCTGAATACCATCATGGCTAACAAGGTGGCCAAAGAACATTAGTTCGTCATAATCAAAATGAATTGTTTCTGCTTTCAGCGATAGGCCTGCGGTTTGAATCGCCACAAAGGCATATCAAAGCCAGTGCTTGTGCTGCTCAAACGTTTCTAAAAGACAAGGACGTCATCTAAGTAAACAGACACGCTTTTCACTCAAGACCTGATAGCACTGTATCCGTCATCCTCTGGAACGTCGCAGGAGCGGAGCACAGGCTGAATGGTAGCGCTTTGAATTCATACAGCCCATCAGGAATTAGCCATGCTTATTTTGCGGTCACGTTTATCAACTTCGATCTGCCAATAGCCGCTGCGTTAATCCATGGAGGAGAAATACCAAGAGTGTCGCAGGCGGTCTAGGGTGTCGTCCAAGCGTCCATGAGGATAAACGTCTTTCTTTTTTACTCTTTTGGGTTTATGGCAATCGACGCAAAATCTAAGGGTGCCATCCTTCTCATTCGCCAGTACGATGGGGGACGACCATGGACTGGTCGAGTATTGTATCACGTCGTCGTCTAGCATCGGCCTCACTTCAGAAGCGTATGGCCTCTTGTTCCTTTTGTGACACGCAGAAGGCGTGCTGACGTATGGGTAGTTAAATGGGGTCAGTTACATTCCGTTTGGTTCTTTACACTCGCCTCTCGCTTGTTGCGCGACATTTGCTGCTTCCGCCAAGGAAGCCGAAGACGAGAACTTTGCATCTGCTGGCACCTTGAGGAAACGACCACTCCGACATCATCTGGATATAGAGACGTTTATTCGTTTCTCTTGTCTTCCTCCTTTCACTGTCCCTGCACCCCTGGTTTTATCCCCTGTCTCCCCATTCAACCACTCTTACAGTCCAATCGTGACGCACCACTCTTACAGTCCAATCTGAACGCACAGATGTGTCTCTCCTCGCCACAACCTCGAAGACCCACCGCCTCTTGCCCACTCATTGGTTCTCCGCCGTCGCTCAGGTTTCTTTCACACCGGTTCCCGGAATGGTCGACGACGGGCGTTGCCAGGTCGTTGCAAAGCGCCTCCGAGTAAGTTCCCGCGATGCCGGGCTGACAGGCCATCAATACAATTGGCCCTTGTGCCAATGCTGTCGCCTCCGCTGATTCTGATTGTCTGGCGGACGCGTACGTGTACCTTCCACCTGTACTTTCCCCGTGTACCTTCCACGTGTACCTTCCACGTGTACCGGCCACCTGCAGCCTGGCTTGGTCTCCTGTAAGGCGCCATAATTGAGCCCGACAGCGGCACGGGAGTTGTCGCATCCTTTGTGGCCAGCAGACAGTCATCGTCCCGCATTCCGGTGGCCCTGCTTCCTTGTTGGCGAGGGGTCGCCGGCCGCGGGGTGGGTAACATAAGGTATTCGGGGAACGCACGAAGTTCGAGCCCAACACCTCCCTTCCAACTGTGTTGCACTGTATCTATGACATGCGACACAAAACACATATGCACACATGTTCACGGGCTCGACACGTGATGCACCAACTGTCACTCGTACCTCGTTGACTCTGTCGCGCGCTACGCTAACAAAGCATACACCCCCTTAACTCGCCGTCCCTTTTATGCGTCATCTTTAGGAGTCACTAACCGCGACATTGCGTCGGCATTAGCGTTTAGACACCCCTTTTTGTGTTCAATTTCTAGGTTATACTTCTGTAGTGCCAACGCACAGCGTGTCAGCCTAGTGCTCTGCGGAGTGGTTAGAGTCGGAAATTTGAGTAAGTTGTGATCGGTAATCACCTTGATTTTAGCGCCAAACAGGCAAACATCCAACTTTCTCAGTGCCCTAATGATTGCATAAGCTTCCTTTTCTATTGTGGCCCATCGGGTCTGAGCCGGGCTAAGCTTCTTGCTCAGAAAAGCGATAGGGCGCTCCTTGCCCACCAGATCCTGCTGTGCCAGGCACGCACCAACGGCGTAATCGGATGCATCTGTGGCGAGGATAAATTCTTTCCCCGGGTCTGGTGCCTGCAACGCCGACGCCTGCACTAGACAGTTTTTCACCTTGTCAAAAGCTTCCTCCGCCTCTGTATTCCAAGGTAATTTCTGCGAAATACGTCGGCCAGTTAGGTTAGTCAGAGGCATAACGACTTTGGAGTACTCGGGCACGTAGTCCCTATAATAGTTGGCTAGCCCTAAGAAACTACGAAGCTGTCCCTTTGTTTCGGGAGCCGGGATCTCCTTTATCGTCCTGACCTTCTCTGGATCGGCCCCGAATATGACTCCTACTGCAGTTACTCGGGCGCGATATGCGCGAAGCTCGTTAGCGTGAATGGTTCTGCGTGAACCTTCCTCGAGCTCATCTAAATAACTGTGATCACAGTGGTCGCAGTTTTTCGACCACTGTGATCGGTCCCTTCCACTTCGCCACTAGCTTCCCCTCTCCTTCCTTCTCGAGCCATAGTACTTGGTCCCCTGTGACAAACTGTTTGTCTGTGCCCTTAAGTTATAGCGTCCTACGTACTCCTTCTGAGTGAGTTCACTCTGTCGGGCGGCTCCTTCGCTAGCTTTCTCCAGGCTACTTCGGAGCTTCGCAAGATATTCCGCTGCTGGCATACCCAATGGATCCGGCACTACCCAGTTTCCTGACCAAGTCCTTTTGAGAATGGATAGGGGCCTTTTGAGAATGGATAGGGGCAGGTTCGGCACCCGCCCGTACATGATCTCTAACGGTGACCGCCCTGTGGTCGCATGTGGGACCTCACGATATGCCCATAACAAAAACGGAATCATTCTATCCCACTCGCGTTCATGTTCGCTGACTATGTGAGAAAGCATTCTTTTGAAGGTGCCGTTCCAGCGCTCGACTTAGCCGTTGCTTTGCGGGTGATTGGGCGTGGAAAATCTCGGAGTTGCCCCAAGTCTTTGCAACATCTCCTGTGTCAACCTCGACGTAAAGTTGGTGCCCTGATCTGAGCAAATTGTCTCTAGCACCCCGTGTTGAGAAAATATCTGCAGTAACGCGTCACATGTAGTGTTTGCCGTTAGGGAACGGAGGCATACCACCTCTGGCCATCTGGTATGTAAGTCTACGACACAAAGAGCATAGCGGTGACCTCTAGCCGAAGGGGGTACCATAGGACCAATGCAGTCCACGTTCACTGTCTGAAACGGCACGCTGGGCCTAACCAGGGGCTTTATCTAAACCCTCTCTATCTGCTTCGTCGGCGATTTCACCTGGCATCCATGGCATGACCTACAGTGCTCCTTTACATCTCGCGACATCTGCGGCGAGTATAATAAGCTTTTCACTCGTTGTAGTGTTTTCCGCTCTCCTAAATGACCTGCCCATGGTGAATCGTGAGCCATTTTTAGCACTTCTTTGTGCCTGTGTGATGGTAGCACTAACTGTTTGCAGATGCGACCCGCGAGGTGTTCTTGATGATACAATAGCTCGTCTTGAACGAGCATGCCATGCGTTCCGGCCTTTGCCTGCGCCCAAGCATCTCGCAAAGCCGAGTCTGCTTACTGAGCCTCACGAAACTCCTGTCGTTTGCTTTTGACCGGCTCGGAACTTTCGCTGTTGCTCTCCGCGGTTATGACGCCTGCAATCACCCGTCGCTCCTCGCATGCCTCATCTGACAGCTCTACTATAGCTTCGGTATCCTCGACTGCTGAACACTTGTCTGACACTGTGTCACGTTTAACCCTTTCCTCGAGAAGCTGTGCGTAATCGTTGGGCGTGATCAGTGCGTCGGTGCCGTCTAGCAGCTTATCTGTGATTACACAAAGCACGGCCGACTGCACCACCTCGGACATCACGTAAGAACTTCCTTCAGTAGCTATGAGCGGCACGTAAGCCAACTCAGCGGTTACCTGTGGCCCGAACGCTCCCGTCCACTTTATCTGCGAACCCCTACCATCGTACTGAGGTACCACTGCCTTTCTGATGACGCTCACCTCCGCTCCTGAGTCTACCACGGCTTTCAATGATCGACCTGAGCTCTTAAGCGTTACAGTTTTCAGTGAGGGTTGTTTCTGCTCTTTGCGCTGCCACAACCTGTCTGCCATTGCTATTTCTGACCCGAATGCAGAAGCCGTCACCCTCGCGCCCACTGGACCGTTTTCTTGTCCTGCTGGCCTAGTGCCTTGCCTTGCACCTGAGCTCTTATTGGGTCAATTCCTGGCAATGTGGTCGGCACCCTTACACTCAAAACATCGCCTTTTCCCTTTTCCGTCCGTGGGTGTATCTACTGCTGTTTTAGCTTTCCTTTGCCACTCCTATACATTTGCCTTCTTTTGTGCTGGGTTGCACTTTTCGCTCTCCTCTAATCTCTCCGCAAGCCTAGCCACGCCACTGGGCAGCAAAAAGCACTCCTGCTGATTACAAATGACATGCACTCTCGCTTCCGGGCTCAAACATTCTTTCAAGCGATCCGCGACGACTAGCTGCTTGAGTTCCTCGAACGTGCCTACCTTTGAACTCTGGACATAATAGTTGAAATAATTCTCAAGGCGTACGGCAAACTGATCCCAGGACTCCCTTTCTCCCTTTTTCGATCCCGCAAACAGCCCCTTGTACTACGCCGCCGAAAGCCTGAGACGCTCCAAAATGCTTGACTTAAGCTTGACATAAGCTTTGCGCTCCTGTGCTGTAAGCCTGCACAGCAGCCCGCGTGCCTTTCACTCAACTGTGGCAAAACTAGCCCAGCCCGCTATTCGCTCGGAACTTCATACGACTCGAGCGTTGTTTCAACATCCTGGAACCACATTGGCGCAAGCGCCTCTTGGTTCGGCATTGGTGCCAGTACACCCTTTAACAAGCTTGCGAATTTCAGTCGCCTGTCTTCCTCTGACCTTCCGCCAAGCGCTACGCTGTCATCGCTCTCGTTGGACTCTGCCCCATTACGGGCTCGTAGCCGCTGGCTTTCTAGCATCAAGCGCTGCTTCTCTGTTTCTGCCTCAGCAATTTTTAATTGAAGCTGGAGCAGCGCTAGGTGCTGTTCCGACGCCGTATCTGGCGTGACACTACCATGACCCCCCGTGCCGCTGTCGGTGACTCCGAACGCCTGCAAGTTTCCTGCCCCGTCCCCGTTCATTTCCGAGTGGTCCCTTTCTCTGTCTCGCAAGTTGTAATGCTTTGTCATCGCCTGCGCCCAACAGAATATCAAGAGGTACCCGCCTGAAATAGCCTTGCGGTGCGCTCTTCCTGCTCGGAATCCAGTGGACTAGCCTTGCTTCGTTGATTCCGCAGCGTGGTAGTTAGTTGAAGGTGGTTGTCGTCAGTCGCAGCCGATGTCGCTCCCCGCTGTCCTCCTCAGTTCAGCCATTGAGATCCTGTCGACTGCGCCAGTTACGTTCCGTTTGGTTCTTTCCACTCGCTTCTCGCTCGTTGCGCGACATTTGCTGCTGCCGCCCAGGAAGCCGAAGACGATAACTTTTCATCTGCTGGCACCTTGAGGAAACGACTGCTCCGACATCATCTGAATATAGAGACGTTTATTCGTTTCTCTTCTCTTTCTCCTTTCACTGTCCCTGCACCCCTGGTTTTATCCCCTGTCTCCCCATTCAACCACTCTTACAGTCCAATTGTAACGCACCACTATTACAGTCCAATCGGAACGCACAGATGTGTCTCTCCTCGCCACAACCTCAAAGACCCACCGCCTCTTGCCCACTCATCGGTTCTCCGCCGTCGCTCAGGTTTCTTTCACAGCGGTTCCCGGAATGGTGAACGACGGGTGTTGCCAGGTCGTGGAAAAGCGCCTCCGAGTAAGTTCCCGCGATGCCGGGCTGACAGGCCATCAATGCAATTGGCCCTTGCGCCGATTCCGTCGCCTCCGCTGATTCTGATTGTCCGGCGGACGCGTACGTGTACCTTCCACGTGTACCTTCCACGTGTACCTTCCACGTGTACCGGCCACCTGCAGCCTGGCATGGTCTCCTGTAAGGCGCCATAATTGAGCCCGACAGCGGCACGGGAGTTGTCGCGTCCTTTGTGGCCAGCAGGTAGTCATCGTCCCGCATTCCGGTGGCCCTGCTTCCTTGTTGGCGAGGGGTCACCGGCCGCGGGGTGGGTAACATAAGGTATACGGGGAACGCACGAAGTTCCAGCCCAAGAGGGTCTGTTACAATGCGCGGCTGCACGTCGATGTTTGCTTTATTTTGAATGTAGACGCGAAACAGTCGCTAAACATGCAGAGAAAACCGTGGATTTGCTCTTTCTGCACACATGGCAGCTTCGCATTGATATCGACTGTAGCGGGTATTGTTGTGTCACCTTTGATGGTTGCGGAAATCACACCAATCATTGATCATGGTACATCAAATATCATGATTCCGTGGGTCTTTGGCGGACGCCTTGAAGCGAAAACCAAGATGCATCATAGTCAAGCAACAGAGAAGCGATATATATTTGAGCCTGACGCAGTCACCCATCAACCCGGTTCTGCATGACGTACTGTGTGTGCCCGCGGCTGTTCAAAGCCATGGAATGTTCACCCAAGAAATGCCGTTTCTCCAGGCATTCATTCGTAGACGTTTAACTAGTTACCTTTACAGTTCCGCGATCCTAATTAAAACGGTGGCGTTCTCACGTTCCTCCCAAAAGAAACTATAGTTCCAGGCACGTCGTTCCTTAGAACGCCGTTCCCTACACGCAAACGTTAAAAACGTCTTCGTTTAGTGTTTAGCCGAAAAAATGGCAACCAAGATTGTGTTAAAGATGACCTTGAAACTAGAAAAATGTTATCAAACGAGCTGATTACAATGTTATAGACGCCATCTGCGTGGTTTTCACACCCTAGAATGCACCACTCTATATGCTAAAGCGTAGAATAGCACTGAATAAGTGCTACAGCACCCTAAAGACAGACTACGGCAATTTATTTAGGTCAATAGATGCCACTGAAGTTTCTTTTGACAATTTCATAATTTCATTTCATTTATTCAAGTCATAATCATTACACTTTGCTTTGGGGGACACGACCAAAGGCTAAATAAACGCCTGACTAGGTCGTGTCACCCTGGTAGCAAAAGCATAAACACACCAACAAGAATTTGTTGTACAGAGCACACTGGTACATAATAATCCAGAATGATAACAATAAAAAAATTATAAGTTCACAAATATTGACACAATGTGACTTCAAATTACGCGCGCTAGCAAATACTTGTGCCTTCTAGATGATTTGCGATGCACGAGCCTGCGGGACCCAGCTGCGCGCGAACCGGGTTGAAAGAAAAGAACAACGTAGAAGAAGAGGCAGAAGGCAATCCTCGAGACAATCTAGCTGTGCTATAATTCTTGGGCACAAGTTCGCCCAGCCTACGTTAGCTTAATAAAAGAGTTTATTGAAAAGTTCGTTACAAATCTGGTGGAGGTGCTGGGTGTGATGCCAAGCCCCTCTCGAGTGACGGAGCACAGTCCAGAACCACAGCGATTTCGACCCAACGAGCTGACGCCTGTTCATCAGCGCTGCAGTCGACGCCTACGTGGTGAGGGTCCTGAATTTTCACCTTTATCGACTTCGCTTGGAACATCAACGGCTGTGAACGGGTACGCAACCGACATGACAGCTCAGGTCACTCCAGCCAATATTGTCGTAAACCAGCCAATGCTACCAAAGCCTTTCCACGGTGAAAGCTACGAGGACTCAGAGGACTGGCTTGAGCACTTTGAACGCGTCGCAAAGGCTAACGGATATGGGGAAGAGCGCAAACTTGGGAGTGTTTACTTCGCACTGGAAGATAGCGCACGAGCGTGGTATGAAAACCACGAAGCCACCTTCCGGTCATGGAATGATTTTCGACGGGAGCTGCTCGCTTCTTTCCCGAACACAGACCGCAAAGAGAGAGCTGAAGCTGCGCTCCAGACAAGAAATCAGCGCAATAACGAAACTGTCGCCATGTATCTGGAAGACATGTCTCGCTTATTCCACCGAGCGGATCCAAATATGAGCGAAGACAGGAAGCTGCGCCATCTGATGCGAGGCGTGAAGCAAGAACTCTTTGCCGGACTAATTCGAAGCCCGCCGCGCACCGTCGCCGAGTTTCGTTCCGAGGCGACTACAATGGAAAGGACGCTACAACAGCGAGCAAGGTTATACAACCGGGATGCGATCGTCACTTCCTTGGACATGTTGCCACCAGCCTTCGGTAACGGCATGGAAGCACTACGCGAGCTGGTGCGGTCTGTTGTGCGAGAAGAGCTGCAGAGGCAGCGTCTTGACCAGAACGTTTTAATGCTTTGTGATCCGTGAGGAGGTCAGGCAGGTGGTACGCGAACCTTCGAGCAACGCACAGCCAGGGCCGCCACTACAACAGAAGACGAGAATGACGTATGCTGATGTGCTACTACGAGGACCTCCAGGACGTGCGGACGTCGCGGCGGCTACACCTATGCAGTACCCGATGCCGCCGAGCACCCTGCAGCCAACGCCAGAGAGGAGACTAAGGAAGAGCGATGTCTTAGTCTCCTCTCTGGCGTAATGCAGAAAAACCTCCATTGCTGACTCTGAACGACGACCGATTCAGAAACCGGTGCTTCGATAGTGACGTTGCTTCCGATTTACGTGTGTTCGTTGACGGCTACGAAGTCACCGGACTGGTAGATACCGGCGCAGATTATTCAGTGATGAGTAGCGGACTTTCTAAAATACTAAAGAAAGTGCTGACTCCTTGGAAGGGACCACAAGTTCGCACAGCAGGAGGGCACCTCATCGACCCTACTGGTATATGCACAGCAAGAATCGGAATACGGGGTTTCACGTACGTCGCCAGTTTTATTGTGCTGCCGGAATGCTCAAGAGACTTGATTATCGGCATGGATTTCTTACGAGCTAATGGCGCTGTAATTAACTTGCGAGAATTTTCCGTCTCATTCTCGACTAGGCACGCGATTGGTACCTTTGAAGCGGAAGAAAACGTATATGACCTTTGTATTGCAGATGATGGCGTCATGGTTCCGCCAAGATCGAGCATATCTGTCGCAGTATACAACAAAGCATTCAGTGAATTCGAAGGATTTGCTGACAACAACACTGCCTTACTACTCCAAAAAGGGATCTGCATGGCACGGGGCCTTGTTAAGTTACGTGACGGATGTGCAAATGTTCTACTCACAAACTTTGGAAATGAGGTGCAGCACGTTGCAAAAGGAACCGTCATCGCCAGTCTGAATGATTTCGTCCAGGTTACGGAGCTGCGAACTTTTGAAACCAATGATTCTGATTTCGAAGACGTGGAGTCTGTCCTTGCAGCCATCGACATCGAGCCAGGCCTACTACCAAGCGAAAAAGAGCAGATAGAGGGTCTTTTAAGGGAATTCGCCGAATGTTTCTCGTTGTCATCTAAGGTTCGACGCACTCCTGTCGCTAAACATCGCATCATTGTCGACGAGTCAGTGAGGCCAATACACCAGCATCCCTACCGAGTGTCACCAAAAGAAAGAGAAGCTATTGGTAATCAGGTTAAAGAAATGCTCAAAGACGATGTAGTCCAGCCTTCATCAAGTCCATGGGCGTCACCTGTTGTTCTTGTGAAGAAAAAAGACCAAACCTTACGTTTCTGCGTTGATTATCGGAAGCTGAATGCCGTCACCAAACGGGATGTTTATCCTCTGCCAAGAATTGATGACACACTGGATAGGCTGCGAAATGCCAGGTATTTTTCCTCATTGGATCTTAAAAGTGGGTATTGGCAGATAGAAGTGGACGAAAGAGATCGCGAAAAGACAGCGTTTGTGACACCGGATGGTTTATGCGAGTTCAAGGTACTCCCTTTTGGCCTTTGTTCAGCACCCGCCACATTCCAACGGATGATGGACACAGTGCTTTGTGGTCTTAAATGGCAGTCATGTCTGGTTTATCTCGACGATGTTGTAGTTTTCTCTGCTACCTTTGAGCAACATTTGGAAAGGCTCCGGGCCGTGCTCACTGCGATCAAATCAGCGGACTTGACGATAAAACCGCAGAAATGTCATTTCGGCTTCCGTGAGCTCCTTTTTCTCGGCCATGTCATCAGTGCAGAAGGCGTCCGCCCAGACCCCGCAAAAACTGAGGCCGTAGCAAGATTTCCGAAGCCAACAGACAAAAAGGCTGTTAGGCGATTTTTAGGTCTCTGCGCCTATTATCGACGGTTCGTTAAAAATTTTTCACGAATTGCTGAACCACTGACACGGCTGACAAAAGAGGAAATGCCTTTCGTATGGCTTGCCGAACAAGAGGATGCCTTCAATGAACTACGAAAGTGCCTTCAAAGCCATCCTGTTCTGGCGCATTTTGACGAGGAAGCGGAAACCGATATCCACACGGATGCAAGCAATTTAGGTCTTGGGGCTGTGCTCATCCAATGGCAAAACGGACAAGAACGAGTCATTGCGTATGCCAGTCGCACTCTTTCGAAAGCTGAGGTGAACTACTCAGCGACCGAGAAAGAATGCCTTGCCGTGGTATGGGCTATCAGCAAGTTTCGACCATATTTATATGGTAGGCCTTTTCGAGTTATAAGCGACCATCATTCGCTATGCTGGCTGGCTAATCTCAAGGACCCATGTGGACGGCTTGCACGATGGAGCTTGCGATTACAGGAGTATGATATCACGCTTGTGTACAAGTCAGGTCGCAAGCACAGTGATGCGGACTGCTTGTCACGTGCTCCGATTCAACCTGCTGCTTCTGCTTCCACCGAGGATGGTGAAGATTTTATTTTCTTGGGAGCTGTGACACCATCAGAGATGGCACATCAGCAGCGATCCGACCCTGAGATACTCCTCTTGATCAAGTACCTACAAGGACAGTCTGTCGATGTTCCACGACCTTTTGTCCGCGCCTTGTCAGCGTTTGTCCTACGAAACAACATCCTGTATAAAAGGAACTTTGACAAGAATACAGCGACATTCCTGCTTGTCGTCCCTTCACCTCTGCGACCAGAAATTTTGGAGGCTTGCCACGACGATCCATCAGCTGGACACTTAGGAGTAAGCAGAACGTTAGCACGCATCCGCACTAAATACTACTGGCCGAAGTTGCTTAGCTCTGTACGACACTATGTCAGAACCTGCCGGGACTGCCAAAGACGTAAAACGCCACCGCTAAAACCAGCAGGTCTCCTTCAACCGATAGAACCACCAGAAGCCCCATTCACACAAGTGGGAATGGACTTACTGGGCCCATTTCCTACGTCGTCATCGGGAAAACGGTGGATAATAGTTGCGACCGATTATTTAACCAGATATGCTGAGACAGCGACTCTAGTTAAAAGATCAGCCGTTGAAGTCGCCGAATTCTTCGTCTCCAACATAGTACTGCGGCACGGAGCTCCAAAAGCGTTGATCACGGACCGAGGGACTGCATTTACGGCCGACCTGATGAAATGTATCATGAAATTGACGCACACCAGTCATAGAAAAACGACGGCATATCATCCTCAAGCAAATGGTCTGACGGAACGACTGAACAGAACGCTGGCTGATATGTTGTCAATGTACGTTGATATAGAACACCGTACTTGGGATAAAATATTACCCTATGCAACATTCGCCTATAACACTGCGATGCAAGAGACAACACGGATGACGCCATTCCAACTTGTTTTTGGCCGGACGGTAACGACACCTTTAGATGCAATGTTACCTATTGACGAGACGCCCGAGAATTACTATGACGTTCACGACTACATACAAAGAGTAGAAGAAGCTAGACAACTGGCACGATATCGCATTCTCCAACAGCAGAAAACCGACATGCATCGATACAATCTGCGAAGAAGAGACGTCCAGTACGCACCAGGAGACAGAGTATGGGTGTGGATTCCTGTACGAATACGTGGCCTGTCAGAAAAACTGCTTCGCCGCTATTTAGGTCCGTACAGAGTGCTCCGCCGCGTCGGCTCGCTCAACTACGAAGTTACGCCAGAGGGACAGGATATTTCATCCCGACGGCGGCATCGCACGGAAACTGTGCATGTCGTCAGGATGAAACCATATCACGACAGGCAATGAAACGCTGAAGATACAACGTTCTTTGACGTTAACGACATCCCCGAGGAGGGTTTGTGAATGACTGCCATGCAACCAGTTTGACACAAGCATCGGGACGATGCACTCTGGAAAGGGGGGCAATGACACAATGTGACTTCAAATTACGCGCGCTAGCAAATACTTGTGCCTTCTAGATGATTTGCGATGCACGAGCCTGCGGGACCCAGCTGCGCGCGAACCGGGTTGAAAGAAAAGAACAACGTAGAAGAAGAGGCAGAAGGCAATCCTCGAGACAATCTAGCTGTGCTATAATTCTTGGGCACAAGTTCGCCCAGCCTACGTTAGCTTATTAAAAGAGTTTATTGAAAAGTGCGTTACAATATATAAACACAGCTGTCTTAAAGTGATAATGATTTAGCGAACGTGTACTCATACTGAGCCACAAACAAACTTAATAAAATAAAAATAGTCTCTCGCCGCTATTGCGAGAGAAATGCAGAAAAACATAATCAACATTCACTAGAAAACAAAATCGATATGACTGGGCACGTTTATGTACAGAAGGAGAAACATACGATTGTACCAATCGGAATTTTTCACTTTTCGTTATTTATCCGAAATAGTGGACTTGGAAAAACTGTAGAAAACCCACAAATCTAAATTTTTGGTTCCTCGGCTTGGCTTTCCACTTGCCTCACTGCGCGTGACATTCAAAGTGCCGGTACTGCCGAACGTATTGAGTAGGCAGGCAACGATCGTATGTGTTTGGGTCGAAAATCAGAGGTTTGCTGGCCTAAAACCATGGCACATAACTGTGGAAATTTCGACCATCTGGCGTTCTTTAACGTGCATTGAAATCGCACAGTACTCGGGCTCTGTATTCAACCTTCACCAAAATGCGAATGCCACAGGCGGGATCAAACTCGCCACCTTCGGGTCAGCAGCTGACCACCACAACCACTGTTGCACCAAAACGTAAATGGCAGGGCTTCGCCGGTGTCCCTGACGTTAAAAATTTTTAAACTCTGCGCATTAGTAAACATGTGGCTACTGAAAGTTTACATAAGTAATGAAGCAGAATACATTTGTTTACGTTATGTGATTGCCCGACTTATCCTGCGCCATCTGATGGCATCACCTCTGGAGGCCTCTCAAGCTCAAGCCTAGTGTAATGAAGTGGAACGCTAACGCCTAGTTTATGGGCAAACTGAAACACTCCTATAGAGGAAGAGTGCATAGGTTGGTGTACAGCAGCACCCAATTGTGCGGAGACAGGGTTGGCGAATAGTATAGGAGAAGTAAGAGCCGTCTTTTGCTGGATGCGCTGCTTACTGAACCTCGAAAAAACTTGGTATAAACCAGTCTCCGAACTCTAAACAAGCAATACTAAAGGTCATTTTCAGCTAGAGTCACGACAAAAATGGTGCAGTGCGGACAAGTTTCCGCTGAGCATTTCCTCTTCCAGCTTTCGTCCTCCGTGCTTGTGGCGTCACTTTGCATGATTTACGGTTTACGTTCCTGTGTACGGCACTCGATAAAAAAACCGCTAATCTTGTATTCTGTGACTCATTTATTATTTCACTCGAAATTGCAAGACATTTCTACTATCAGGCACTCGACAGGAGCATCTCGGGACCATAGAAATGCCATTGTCTATCGACATTGTAAAATAATCGCTGTAGTGGCCTTATACTGAGGGCCTTCTACGATGAACCGCAGAAAAAAAAAAGAGGGAAAATAAGAGCGACTCTGTGGTTAGAGTGAAAATTGCATGATTAACACACACTCTTTTAGATTATACCATTGGCTCGCTTCATATGCTGTTACAGGAAATACATTCTGAGTCAAGACCAAATCGCGGCTATCTTTCTTGGACCAAAATAAAATTAGAAACAAATGCCATAGCAGTGGCAATATTCTCCGTCACGTGGTCGTGAGGTTCTCCGCTTGCTTTCTGCATTTTACAGCGAAATATGTTATGAGATCACAACTCGGGTCACGCGCAGTTGTCCGCCGCCGCCGCCGCCGCCAGTGACCATAACCATATCGCGTGGGATTAAAGGAAGAAAAAAAAGCTAGCACCAATGACACTTTGTGGCTCCAACGCGAGTGCGCCGGGTGCGAGACCAGTATTCCACCACTGAACCACACCGGTGCTTGGGACTTGCTGGCAAAACTGCCTCAGGCAGGCTTGATGTCGCCAAAGTCATCGCGTTAATATGACTTGCAGAGAGTTTTAAAAGAGCGAAAGAACCACCAGTCGTCGCACAATGCGAATAGCTTACCGAATGAGTCATCCAATGTCCAAATATATCAAAAACGCTTGTTTTTGATCACCTAAAAACTGTGGCGCATACGCACTTCAGGTATAGTTTCTCATCGTCGTCAGCCACTGCATGAACAATTGACGCGAAATTCCTCGTAAATGTTCCGTCGATACGACGCTTCTCAGAAGAATGACGAGAATACCATAGCGAATGCCAACCTACTGAAGCAAAAATTCTAATATTATACCCTAGTAGGTATCAAGCAAGTGTGCTTGCAGTATAGTTACCCGATTAGTGTTCTTAAAGGCTTTGAAAGGCCGCTCTTCTAGCTTTCGCAGTGACTGTGCGGAGGCCGGGCGTTTTTTGATTCCCTTCATGCCATGCAGTTATTACGAACAAAAAACGCACTGACCTGACGGGCCGACTGAACCTCTTCTTATCGGGTTTAATGCCGCAGCGGTGTTCGACGTGGTCGTCCTCCATGGCTGCTGCTTGTTTGTTTGTTTGTGTCCTCTAATCCATGGCTCATACCCACTCTGGGGGATTGGCCAAGAGAACATATAGTCTCATATGGACGATAACTGCATCATTGCTTACAACGAAAAAAAAAGGGGGGGGGGTTGGGGAGTTGTATAGTGAAGACAGTATGTTAAAAAAAGAGAAAGCAACCAAAGATTTAGATAGTGAGAAAAAAGAATCAACAAGAAAGTAGACCCTAATAGCTACAACTTGATTTTAGGAGCCGACCAGACAGCTGGTTTTGCCAAACCCGATTAATTTGGTATGTCACGGATTTATCCGGAATTGAAAGTTACTTTTCGACCCGTTTTTTTTTTTTGGGGGGGGGGGTGTATCTGTTAACGTGGTGCCCGCACGTTTCTTCGTCTTCGTCGTCTGCCAACTGCCAGTTGACCATCAGGTGCAGGAAATTGCATAAAACGCGCGCATGATATTGAGTGCCTATCGTGTACATGCTGTTCCTAACATCTCTGAGGACACCCCATTGGCGACATCTGACAAAGCTATGTATTAGCTGAAAATTCTCTCAAATTGGGCCATGCCACTTGTACCATGCAGGTTAACCTTACGTTCACTAACAAGGCATATATTAATACACGACAACGGAATACATTATCTACTCCTCCAGTTCTGGAGCAAGCTCTTTGGCTGTCCAAAAATAGCGGGCAGCTCATTAGGTAATAGCAATGCGTAATTCTCTAAACTGCGTTCAGAGAGAAATAAATAAAAGGAAAAGACAGCGAGGTAGAACAGTGTTCAAATGAAGAACAATGAATACACGGTGATAACAAAATTAGGATTCAGTCAATATTGTCTTCTTACCGCCACATTCACCGATCTTCGACACAGACAGGTGCGAAGAAAACAGAAACTGCGGAAGCTCTAGCGACTTTCCTGCTACACGCAACAGACGAAATATTCGGCTGTATACGGCGGCACACAATAAACAACATAAAATAAGAAATGGCGAAGTTTGCTACTACGCCGCGCAAGCTTACAAACCGAGAAAATGGGAAATTATGAAGACTAATGTAATTTATTATAGGTTGTTTCTAGTAGAGGCACTAGAACACGGAGAATGTACAAAGCGGCGCGTGAATGCGTAAGAGGAGTGAGGGCCTTTCGCGGTGTACTCCCACGCCGCAGCGCTATGCTGCCCTTAGGTAACAGAGTTGCGCCTCTGGTTTCCAAGCACCGCTCACTCCATCTGCAGGAGTTCAGCGCTTCTTAGGGTTCCTCGATGCGCGCGCCCCCTTTTGCCGCTTTGGAGGGTGGCATAGAGTTTCATAAAATAACACCTAGAGGGGAATCTGGCGCTAGTGTCTACGCGGGCTCCTTCAGCGGCGCTAGTACCTCCATGGGAATTATGGGAAGTACAGGCTTCGGATCTGCTCTAGATGGATTACGTTCTTAAGACTCAAGACGCTTGTTTGCTGAGTGTATTTTAGAGTGACATGAAGTTATGTCTAATTGAAACTTGCTTCATTTTTTGTACGCAAGCTTTATTGCAAAAGGTTTTTGCGACTAGTCGATAGAAGTGAGACTTTGACAAATTTATTCATCAGGGTATGCATTGCTCTGCCATTTCGTTCCAGATTTGACATCAAGATACAATGAAACATTCTTTAGAACATTTCAAAACAAACATTTTTGTTTTGCCCTCAAAAGTGCACAGTATCCATTTATGGTAATAACAGCACAGTAATAATTGAGAAACTCTTAACGTTTCATATTCTGCGGTGCCAGGTGTGTCGGTTCAAGTGGTCTGCCCCCAACGCACCTCTCGTTTTGTTGTGACGGTGAGCCAGAAGAGCGTGGGGGTGCGTCTACTTCGCGTCGCCTTGCAGTTGATTTCAACGAGTTTTTGCAAGACACACTAACAACAAACGTGAACTCTATGTAATATCCTGCACTGGCATGGGACGCTACATCTATACGCAGCGGTGAGTAGACGATGCTTCCTTTAAACTGTCCAACACAACTTATACAGCACTAGCGTTGCAGTAAATTGAGAGACTTAGCCGTTTCGATCTTCTTTGAACAACACAGGCGTAGCTTCAGTCCTTTGCACCGACCCCACTACCCAGTCTACGCGAAGAACGAAACTTAAACTGCAGAAAAAGACCCGTAGACAGTTCACTCGCAAGCGCGATTCGATCCGAAGCCTGTAATTCCCACAATTGCTATGAGGGTACGCGATCGCAGCGCCACATTTCTTGCCAGGTGTTATTGTATGAAACTCTATGAAGAGTGGAGAGAACCGTGTCGTCTGCTACAAAGTCCGCAATCATGATGCCTTCTCCGCTATCTTTCTGCAGCCGCGATGGCCTGCCAACGAGTGTTGAGTAACTGCATGCAGAGTTTGTATATTGTTGTTTGTAGAGTTTGTATTTGTATGTAGTTTGAATAAAGTGCGCGGAATGTTAAAGTCCCGCGCATATAATCCAGAGGGCTCCCTTCGTTTTGTCCTCGAGAAGGGGTCCTTTACTAGAGGAACTTCGAGCTCCATGGTTACAAGTTTTTACTCGTTGTACCTGCACCTTTACGAAACGAGATTCTGCACACATGTCATGATGAGCCAACATCTGCACGTATGGGTGTCAGCCGTACATTCACCAGAATTTATCTAAAATACTACTGGCCAAAACTGTTAGCATAAGTTCAGCCCTATGGTAAAACTTTCCGTCAGTGTCAAAGACGCAAAACTACATGTGTTAAACCTGCAGGCCTCCTCCAGCCAATAGAACCTCCGGATGCCCCATTCTAAGAAGTCGGTCTGGATCTCCTAGGCCCGTTTCCGACATCGACTGCACGCAAGAAGTGGATAGTCGTAGCCACGGACTATCTCACCCGTTACGCTGAGACTGACTGGCTGTACAGTGCTACAGCCCTTGAAGTTACCAAGTTCTTCATCAACAACATAGTGCTCAGGCATGTTGCACCCAGCGTCGTAGTTACAGATCGTGGCACAGCTTTCACCGCAGACCTAATCAAATGTCTGACGCGATTGACCCATACAGACCAGAAAAGAACTACGGCATACCATCCTCAAACAAATGGCCTAATGGAGTGCCTGAACAGAACTCTGACTGATATGCTTTCAAGGTATGTCGACGCCGAACATAAACTGTGGGATCAAATATAGCCCTACATCACGTTCGCATACAATACAGGCATTCAAGAAACAACGCGGGTGACACCACATGAACTTGTATTCGGCCAAACAGTCACCACTGCACTGGATACATTGTTACCACTGAATGATGAAACAGAAATCCATCCGACCTAGACGACTTCTTGCAAAGAGCCGAGGCAGCACGACAGATGGCGAGATACAGAATACGCCGCCAACAGCGTATCGACTCCTACCGGTACAATGAGCGTCGTACCGAAGTGCATTATCAACCAGGTGACAAAGTATGGATACGGACCCCAGTGCGTCACCGTGTACTTTCTGCAAAACTTCTTAGGTGATACTTCGGGCTTTACGAAGTACTCCATCGTGTAAGCGATGTAACGTACCAAGTCAGATCTGCTACACACGGGAGCTCTAAATGCGGCAACCCTACAGAGGTTGTACATGTTGTCCGGTTGAAGCCTTACTATGAAAGATCATCGGAAAACCAGTCACGCCTACCACCAATCTATTCATTGCCTGACGCATCGGGACGATGCGTATGAGGAGGGGGATTAGGCCGCGACATCTTGCCTGCATTAAAACAAGGCGCCCATCACCGCGCGCACAGGGACATACATGCACGCCGTCTAGTGTTGCGCAGAAATGACGATGATGGCATGAGCACCCAGCTGGACCCGGCTGATGTGCGCCACGCGCTCGGGACTTCTCTTAAAAAGGAAGAAGAAGGTGGACATCTTTGGTGTTCGACTGACACGTTCTACGACCATAGTCAATTTGAGTTGTGGGCACAGGTTCGCCTTTTAATAAATACGTTTTATCACACCCCCGAGTCCTTCAGAATTGCAAAAGTATCGTTAAAATGAAGCGGCCGCACGGCTTTACAACAACGAGCAAGGAAAGTGCATTTAATATAAGGCGATTTCAAATGTCATAGCTTTATTTGGGTGATAACTTTATTATACTACGAAAAAAGTTATATAACTGACTGCAAGTTAACCGCAGCGCATGCCTTGCTTCCACTTCTGCTGTTTCTCGCTGTTTCTAGCTGGCAGAGGTGAATGCGCAAGTTGTGCATAAATTGACATCAACATTTTTTCCAGAGAAACCCTGTGTTGCTCGCATGCCTGCCCATTGCACTGCACCCTTTTTATTTAATATTCAGTTGCAGCTTTGAGAGGGGACTTCCAGATGAACAAGTTGTCTGTCCAGGATGTGATTCCTTTAAAGTCCTCTTCACAAGATATAACTCATAACTCACCGCTCGGATAACGCAAGTTCTCACCAATCGTAACATATTCTTTCCGTGCAGTTAAATATGCGTGTTCATGGTTCACCGAGTTTTTCATTGCATCCCTGCACTGCCAACACTTCGTTTTCTTTAAGAATACTTACACGACAAATCCACCTTTATGGTGCAAAATGCCGCCTCTATTGAAGTCAACGCTTCGATGAAAAGAATTTCTCCATAATCAATTCCCTCTACAGAATCTCCACAACACTCTATATTCTTTCGGGAAATCATGTCAACCAAGTACTGTGAGCCATCATTTTTAATACAAGAGCATGCTGGCTTGTGCAAAAACTGTTTGACGCATACAAGCTTTAAAGCGCGTTTCATGTCGTAGGCGCTAAGAATGGGCACCCGGGCGGATGTACGGATAGACAGACACACGGACGAATGCAGGGACGGAGGCACAGATGCACGGACAGATGAATGGACGTACATACGAACCCAGGGACGTACGAACAGACGGACGCATGATCGGACGGTCATCGGATGGACGGAAAGACGGACGCACGGAAGCACGGACGGACTGATGGACGCTTCGCACCATTCATCATCATTCCCTTCGTGGATATGCTATGACACTGTTTTTTATTGACATGCAATGCAATGCAACTGGCTACGACAACTACGACGACACGCGACATACGACCCACGGCGTAAGAGGCTTTGCCCCTAAAAGAAATAGTTGAAGGCGCCGGCAGCAACAAGCGCACAACGTAGGCGCACATCTTCGTGCAATTGCAGCTTGTGTACAACAAAAGATTAAGAACAACGCATTTGGTGTTATCCAGATTCAACAGGTTGAATACGCATGTACGCAGCATGCGAATGAACGTGTATTGCACCCGATGCACTGGACACCGCAATTAGATACGATCAGAATCAAAATTTTCCAACAGTCATTGACGCCCTTCTGTAGCCGACGTAAAAGAGTCAATCACATCAAGATTTATCGCGATTGAAAGTGCCCGTTTAACAGTGCTTTCACTTTATAACTGTCGAAATGCTCAAATTGCATAACTTACGGTGCACAAACACGAATGGTCCATAAGTTGCCCCATGTCGCGCTTGATTTTTACAAGCCACAAGAGTCGCCTTTTCTGATCTTTCGCAAATATGAACATCCTGTAGCCATTTCGCGAGTGATTTATGCTCTGAGGCTCGCAACAACCGGGCATTTTGCCCAAGAAAATGCCGCGCACGTGGCTCACTCCCACGACGAGACAGAGGGAGCCGAATGGCGGCCACCGATCGGCTGGTGGCACTCACCTCTTCAAAGAGTGGTTCCATCCTCCGAGGGGGCAGGCGCATCGAGGAACGCTAGCACCCCTATTCGCTGAGCGCCATCACGAGGTCATGAGTGAGTGAGTGAATGAACTTTATTTGGTCCAGCAAAACGCGACAAAACGTGCACCTGGCTAATCACACGACGGAACCCACAAGTCTAGCCTGCCGGCCCAATCCAGGTCACGCTGGACGGCCAGGATTTGATCTTCGATAATGGGACTTCGCAGGAGCGTGTCCCACTTTTCTTTGTATCGGGCCCAGTGACCGACACTTCTGAGCACTGGCTCTGTGCGGCCCGCAGAACGTAAACGGCCAGACGCTCCGGCGACTCGCTTCACCTGCCGCGAGTGCGTGCTGCTCTCTCTAAGAACCAGGTCCGTGTGGCCCGCGGAACGTAAACGGTGATGCGCTTCTGCAACTGGTTTCACCTACCGCTGGTGCGTGCTGCTCTCTCTGCCCAACGGGTCCATGGGGCCGGCGAAACATAAACGGCGATACGCTTCTACTGGTGGCTTCACCCGTCACAAGCGCGTGGCACTCACTCTGAGCACTGGGTTCGTAAGGCCCTCGAAACGTAAATGGCGATACGCTCCTGTAACTGGCTTAACCTGCCGGGAGCGAGTGTTGCTCTCTTTGAGCACCGGGTCCGTGTGGCCGGTGAAACGTAAACGGCGATACGCTCCTACCTATGGCTTCACCCGCCACAAGCGCATGCTGCTCTGTCTGAGCGCTGGATCCGTAGGGCCCACGGAACGTAAATGGTGACACGCTTCTGGAAGTGGCTTCACCCTCCGCGAGCGGGTGCTGCTCTCTGTGAGCACCGGGTCCGTGTGGGACGCGAAACGTAAACGGCATACGTTCCTGCCGATGGTTTCACCCGCCACAAGCGCGTGCCGCTCTCTCTGAGCACCAGGCCCTTGTGGGTGGCGAAACGCAAATCGTGATACGCTCCTGCAGCTGGATTCACCTGCCGCGTCCGCGTGCGTCTCTCTCTGAGCACTGAGTCCCTGTGGGGCTAAAGAAGTACTTCACGGCGAGAAACTCATTCAACTGGCTTCACCCGCTGGGAGAACTTGCTGTGAATTCTGAGAACCGGATCCGTGTGGCTCACATAGGTTCACGTGCAGCCTTTCGAATGATTCGCAAAAGAAAGAGTCTATTTCGCGTATTTTTTCTCCATTTTCTCGCTCCTAGCTCCACTTCACTCTGCCAGTATACCTACATCGCCCAGCTGGTTAGGATCGTGGGGTGCCCGCCACCTCCTGAGGAACTTCTTTCTTTCTGCCTCGTTCTGCCCCCCCCCCCTTTCAACCATGAGAGTTGCCAAATAAAGGTTCGTACGCGTTGGCAGAGCGAACAGGAGGACTGAGATGTAGAATACAGCACGTGGTGGTTCATGATAACGTTGATTGTTTTTGTTCACACTCCCAGTGCAACGAAACGCTCCACTCCTTAAAAAGGCCCTCAGAGAATGCACCAAAAGTGGGGAGTTCTATGCAAACATGTTACGTCTTGATTCATGTAACGGGAAGCAGGCTATCGAAGCAAGTGCATTTGAATATTTCTTCAAGCGCGCGGCAGAAGCAACTTACGCTGCGGTCACTTCATAATGTCCAGGGTTCGCAACATTCATAATGTCCAGGGTTCGACCAAAGTTCGTCTGGCGAGAAAAAATCATAGTTCAATAAAAGGTACAGTCGTCATTCGTAAATAACACAAAAGAACAGTTGATGTTTCGGCGGAGAATACCTTGATATGGGGCGCTGAAACGTCGATTCTGTATTTTTGTGTTTTTCTTGAACCTTATAAGATTCATGCATCAAAGGTTTTGTTGTTACGGAGCTTGCGTCCTTTTTTTTGCAGTTCTGCATCTAAAAAATGACACGGAAACTGTGGCCGCACATCCTACGATGTCCATTGAACAAAGTGTATTTACGGAACTTGCGTCATTTTTTTGCAGTTCTGCATCTAAAAATGACACGGAAACTGTGGCCGCACATTTATTTATTTTATTTATTTATTTATTTTCATACTCTCAGGGCCCGAGGGCATTACAGAGAGGAGTGGTCTGACAACAATATATCAATAACTGCAATTTTGAAGGCGGCAGATTCTTCGATTGCAGCAATGGAGGCAGGAAGGTGGTTCCAGTCACTGCTTGTTTGAGGCAAAAAAGAAGCATGGCAAGTGTTAGTGCGGCATATGGGAACTTTAACTTTAAGATGATGGTCTAGCCGTGGTGATACATAATCTGGGGGAAGGAAAAGATCATTTTTAAGTGTTGGATTCGTGTAAAAGATTTTGTGAAATAGGTTGAGACGGAAGTACTTACGGCGTGACTTAAGTGTTGGTAATCCTAGGGTAGCTTTCATTGAAGAAACACTGGCGTAGCGGTTGTAGTTAGAGAGCACAAAACGAGCTGCACGGTTCTGAACGGATTCAAGGGCTGTAGTTAATACGGAGCTAAATGGATCCCAAATAGAACAAGCGTATTCCAATTTCGATCTAACGAGTGTTGTGTACAATTTAAGTTTTAAATCTGAAGGAACGGATGAAAAATGACGGCGGAGAAATCCAAGCATGCGATCAGCGTTATTAATTACATGTTCAACATGCATATTCCAAGAGAGGTTGTGGGTTATATGCACGCCAAGGTAACGGTAACTAGTAACGGGGTTTAAAGAGGAGTTTTTGAGGGTATAGGAAAAATGGTCATTGACTTTATTGTGGTGCATTACTCTCATAACTTTACACTAACTGATGTTTAATTTCATGAGCCACTTGTCGCACCAGTTAGAAACAGCGTCAATGTTGGACTGCAATTTAGAAACGTCATGTTGATTATGAATGACACGATACAGTACGCAATCATCAGCAAAAAGCCTAATGGTAGAATTAATTCCGACAGGCAAATCATTAATATAAATAAGAAAAAGCAATGGACCTAAAACCGAACCCTGTGGTACGCCTGATGTTACAGCAACGGTAGGAGAGTTATAATTATTAGCATGAACATACTGCAGACGGTTTGTTAGAAAACAGTGAATCCAGTCAAGGATGTTAGGATCTATACTTAGCTTGCTCATTTTGAGAAGAAGGAGAGTATGCGAAACAGTGTCGAAGGCTTTAGCGTAATCTAAAAAGATGCAGTCGATAATGAAATTATTGTCGAAAGCACGAAAAAGATCGTTAGTAAAAGAAAGTAACTGCGTTTACCAAGAGAAGTGCTTCCTGAAACCGTGTTGCCAAGGGGAAAAAAATGAGTTGGATTCGAGAAAAGATACTAAGTTTGAATAGATGATGTGCTCGAGAAGTTTGCAGGGTACACTGGTTAAAGATATTGGCCTGTAATTGAGGGGAGAGTGGGTGTTACCTGATTTGTGAAGTGGAACCACCTTACCCACCTTCCAATCATATGGCAAAGTGGAAGACTGCAAAGACTGCGAAAAAAGTTCAGCGAGTATAATGGAAGAATAAAGTTTTGTGTTTTTTAAGAACTTTGAATTGATGCCGTCGTTGCCTGCAGAGCTAGACAATTTCATTTTTTCTATTATACGGCACACTCCAGATGAATCAACAGATATGAAATCCATAGGAAAAAAAGAAAGGTCTTCGACAGAAGGCATAGAAAAGGGTGTTGCCCCAGAAAAACAAGAAACAAATACATCATTCATCACATTGCAGCAGTCACGATTGGAAACAGCATCACCATTGCTATCTAGTAGGTGAAACGTTGTAGATCTGCTGCCACGAACTACATTCCAAAATTGCCGGGGATTATCTTTCAGTAGGGTGGGTAGGGTAATGTTGTGGAATACATTTTTAGCCTGCGCAATGGCGTTTTTGTACTCTTGTTCAGCGACGAAGTACGCGTGCCAACGCTCAGGCGTCATCATCACTTTTGCTCGGCGGAAAATCCTTTTCTTCTTGTTTAGTAAGCGCTTCAAATGGGCGTTAAACCAAGGGGCTTTAGAAGAAGAAAGGATCTGTTTTTTAGGAATGTAGCGGTCAATCAAAAAAGCGACCTTTTCTTTAAACATAAACCAATTTTCTTGAATGGTGCGTGTATAAAAACCAGGCATATAGTCTGTGATGAAACATTGTACAATATTCATTGAACAAAGTGTATTGAGCAGGGAACATTTTCATCAAATACTTGTATATAACAGTTGCGTGGAAATCAAGATGGCATGACGCTTCGCTGCTACAATTGAAGCTGTAACAGCAGATGAACCGCCATGCATATACCGAACCAGCTGGTCTATAAAAGTTAATAATACAGTAACAAAGGAAGAAATAAGTGCTATATGTCGTCATATTAAAATAACGGATTGATGCAAAATAGATGAGACATACTGGGCCATTATGGAATACCTTCATTCGATAGCGCTTCCGTAGCTTGCCTCACCACGAGAGTTCAGTTGTAAGATATGAGCCCGGTAACAAATATCAAAACTTCTAGACAGCCTATCGACAAATGTAGTCCTTTCGCAGAGAGAAATTGATTGCGTGAACAGTATAGACAAATTATTTTAAGAGTGGCGACGTAGATGAGCCAGACACGTTGCTTTTGCAACTGCTTTTATTGTCAGATATATTGGTGCCCTTGAAAATTTTAAGCTCAATAACTTTTGAAGCGTTGAAAAGTGACGAATCTCATGGTTCTCAAAGGGCAGGCGTAGTTCGGTTTTCAAAAGTGGCCCACAGGTAAGATCGATGCCGCAGTCCTCGGTACGGAAGGTGGCCCTAGGGGCTTTTGCGACGGACACCACCGCTTGCCGCCTGATCTTCGTTCGGGGTCCACCGATTGCACAACTTGATGCGCTCTAGAACCTCGGTCATTGTGCGGTCAATGTAGTCCACACTCACCTATCCGCAAAGGAAGAAAATAAAAGAAGCAAATGCTTCATGTTAGAGCAGCGTTTCATTTATTTATTTATTTATTTATTTATTTATTTATTTATTTATTTATTTATCTATCTATCTATATATACTGTTAGCCAAAGGCCGCTACAGGGTGGGGTAAAGAAATACACTTCACTTGCTGACACAAGCACTACAAAAAGAAATCCAGAAAGAGAACACAACAGGCAGTTTTTAACAGAGGACCAATTCAACAGGTATAATAATTAAGGTTTACACAGTAGTGATCAAAGATTGGCATTCTAGCATAACTTCCTGGAACACACTTCACGAAGGCTACATCATATACATCACAAGCTTCAGCGTCGTAGGAACTTTTCCTACCAACGTGACGTGCAGTTATAGAAAAATACACAAAAAAGGGAACATCGTTAGGTAGAAGAGAGAAGGTAACAACGCCTTGATGTGGTTACCTAGAGGAGTAATATGCCATTACCATCTTTTCAAATTCATCTGTGGAATTAATTGGAGTTATGCTATGGGGTAGTGCGTTCCATTCTTCAATCGTTTTTGTCAAGAGAGAATATTTAAAGGTGTCAACCTTTGTAGGGATAGGCACAAACTGGTCCTCATGGCTAGATGTAACAACCCGTGAAATACATGACGTTCTGTTTTCTATGAATCTGTAGGGGTTGAAGTTAAAGTAGTTGTGTTTCATTAGGTGTATGAATTTTAATTTAGCCACTTTTCGTCACAATAAAAGCTCGGGCAATTTTAGTTCAGTTAGCATTTCGGTCGCTGAGTCTATATACCTATATTTCGACATTATAAACCTTGCTGCACACCTCTGTATTTTTCAATATTTTTGCTTCGCTTTTTGTATGTGGATCCCATATTATGCTTCCGTATTCTAGTGCGGGACGTATCAAAGTCAGATATGCTGTTAGTTTAAATTCTTGGGAAGCAAGTTTCAACTTACGTTTAAGTGACCAGAGTTTAACCTCAGCGGCATTACATAAGTTAGTAATATGCTTTTCCCGAGATAAGTCATCTGATATCGCAATGCCTAAAAAATTGAAGTGCCTAACTTGTGTCAATGGCTTTCCGTGTAATATGTAATTGAAAACTGACACATGTTTTTCCTAGTTATGCGGGCGTATACCGTTTTCTCTTGGTTTATTTCCATTTTCTATTGTTCACCAACCAGCAATAGATTGCAGTGCTGAGGCTAACTCTTGGTAATCTTCATGAGAAGAAATTTTAGAATATATTGGGCAATCGTCTGCAAACAGACGAACAGTGATTTTGCTACTAAGGACACTTGTAATATCGTTTATATAACAGAGGAATAAAACAGGTCCTAAAACTGATCCACGGGAAACACCAAACCTTACATTTAACATTCTCGATTTCTTTACTTCCACCTACCCGCATTGTGTCCTATCAGCTAATTATGATTCAATCAACCTAATTATATTTAAGTTTACTCCAAGATCAAGTTATTTACTAATTAAACGCGAGTGGGAAACGTGATCAAAGCTTTCGATAAGTCTAAGCAAATTACATCTAATGGACCTGTTTCATTAATTATTTAAGCTAAATCATGCACTGTTTCAGCAAGTTGGGTGATTGTGGATAAACGTCACCTAAATCCATGCTGGTTAGGATATAACCTGTTTGGGCTTTCGAGAAAACTAAACATGCTTTTTGACAATAAATGCTCGAATATTTTACAGCATGTGCATGTAATGAATATTAGTCTGTATTTTTATACTTTATGTTTATCCCCTGTTTTGTGTACTGGTACGACTTGCGCTATTAGCCAATCATGTGGTAGTTTATGCTGCTCAAGAGACGCATTAGAAATTATCATATATATGTTCTAAATGGTGGCAATCCACCATTCCGATAGCAAGATTAGGCAGTTTCAACGATTCTCTGGTGCGCTACAGACAGCTACCTAGTGCATGCTCTGAGCCAGTGCAGGGAACTACGGAAACTTCAGCGCGACAGCGTTAAAGAGCTCGTTTCGTAGAAATTCTCGTATTTTCCTTAACGTATAGTTGCTTGTGAGAGAAAAACAGTGGTATGCGCGCGTGAAAATTCAAAACAAATGCTAATAAAGGGGTATTTTCTATTAAAGTGGGCCTAGAACTTGTGTGTGGCAAACAGGTGTGCAATCACGGAGCTACGGCCGCGCTTCAAATTGCTTAAAAATAAAAAAAACACTTCCTGATACATGAATGATTTATAGTGCCAAGAGACATGTAATATGGCATGGCAGGCCTGAAAATGTTCGAACTGCCCAACGAAAGGTTATAATTAACTATCATTCTGAACAACAACGTGTGCGGCTAACCGCAAAAAGAGGCCTGGCACACCACAGATGTACTTACAGTAAACGTAACACGCTCAAAATGCCTCAATTTTGCCGCCCATCGAGAGGCGAAGTGATGAAAAAAGGCTCGGAGGACATTGTTGCGTTTTACTCTTCGAGGCAAAGCTCTTCCAAGTTCTTGGGTTTTCGCTTTATGAAAGTGCATGACGCGATAAAGTTGGCTGTGAAGTGATGGCGAACGCACATTAGTTGAAACGACGTGAATGTACCATCACGCCGCACTTAAAAATACCCTTTAATCATCAAGTCACGTTCCTATCAAAATGCATCGCATCGCTTTCCGCGAAAGCGTTCGAATTCGTCAAGCACGAGCGCAATAACGAGGAAGTACGCACGCTCCGATGTCTTCCTTCCAACGGCCGCATAGGTATCAAAGTAACTGATAGACAATTGTGATATCTCATTTCTTTCTGATGCAGTACGCTGCTAACGACCCATTTATCATGCCAGGAAACGTCGTTTACTCGAGGGCAGGATGCTAATCATCAGGAGGAAGTTCTATAACGCCAGACTACCGTTTCGACCTCAGAGAGCGCCGAGTACTCTGCATAGGTTTTATGTAAACAAGGCTGGCTACGCGAGCCACATTCACATTACCATAGCATTTAAAACGCTATATGTGAGACCCTCCAAAAATGCACTGCAGTCAAGGGCGTCGTCATCTGTTGTATTCAAGTCTGTGAAAAAAGTGCTTTCTCTACTAAGTATCCTGCTTGACTTTTGGGAGCTGTCCACATTAAGACCACGTTGGTTTGCACGTCGTCGTGAGGCACGGTGTTTTACGTGCACGACAAATTGATTTTAAAGCGAGGTCTCATACTTTCAAAGTGAGTATCGAGATTTGGCCATACAGCTAAAGTGGTTGCTTGGGCGCCTTGGTACGACATAGTGAAAAAGAAACAGCGGGAAAAACGAGAGACCAGACGAAAAGGGACACAGACATTGGGGCCTTTCTATGGCTGTCTTCGTCTGGTTTCTCGTTTTTCGTGCTGTTTTTTTTCACTTTGGCTATACAGAAGTGGCAACATAGGTTACGGCTACAAAATCTGCAAGGTAATTCTAATGAAAACGCACGGCTCGTATTGGGGCTCACAATTAGCTTAAATTGTGTCGATTGTTGTTTACTTCATTGTTTACTTTATTTTAAAATTTTTTGACATATGGTACTTGAAGTTATCTTTTTTAAGCACTGCACCGAAACCCTTCACAGAAGTGTTACTGAAATTATGAGCGTATGACAAGCAATAGATTAGTTATGTTTATTTTATATTTTTCGGCGTATGAAAATTGCCAGGTATGATTGTTTTTTTTTTCATCATAAAAATGTACCTTGATTGACTAATGATTCTGCTTCCCAATATGTATTTGCCACTAATAGACACACGGGAAAAGTTTGTTATCCCAAATGGATCCGAGAAAAAGGTCACACAATATAAAAATGGTGTTTTGTTTCTAGAAAAAACGCAGCAATTGTGAAGAGGTACAGGCATATTTCCTCTAAATGTGTCACAAAAGAGGGACACAAAACTATTTTCGACATTGCGAGTGCATAAATGTGCTACACTTTTTAAAAAATAAGTAAATCCCGCCTGAGGTGATCGAAAAATTCGCTAAAAAAATCGTTTGAGCAACGCAGTTTGCCTAATTATGTTATGGGCTATATAGGCGGTTGATGGTGTCCAGATGATGCGTGTGTGTTCGCCCAAAGCAATGCTAAAAGTCCTTTAAAGCCTTGTGCAAGTATTCCATTGTTAAAGGGCCCTGTGACCTGATTTACGCTCGTAGATATCACTGCTTCTTGAACGGTGGATCACACCGATATCGTGTTGCGAACGGGAACGCCAAAAAATAAATGGTTGTAATTTTATTTCTACGGAGAAACTACATTGTTTTCAGACTGCAGCGACACACAATGGCTATTTCTGTGATCGGAGAAGCGCCGCGTCATGAAGTGCGAGTGACGAGATTGGTCGTTCGTTTTTATTGCTTTGACGCCATAGGTCGCACGTTATATCCATATGGTCACGAATAGGCCAACGCTATGGTGTGCTGAAAATGACAAAAACACATTTTATTCTTCATCAGACACAAAAGCATTTCTGTTTTCAATTATAAAAATTTTAAAGCAATGGCGGAACAACGCCAGGAGCACTAGAAAACGCCACCACGAGAGTTACTATGCTCCCTACGGGAGGAAAGTGGGCATAGGTCTGCCAAATTATGTTCAACGGATGCGCAGTGAATATGCTCGTCGGGCACGCAGAAAGCGACGTGGCGTCTCCCGCGTTGGTGGCCTGCCTTATTTGCATTCACCTGCGCTGAGTCAGATTGCACTCAAACAGCGCAGGTGTTCTACAGCATCGCGTCTGCGGGTAGAATGACGCGTGCAACGGCAATATTGCAGCGTTCGGTTGATTCCGGGTGCAGCGCAGGGCATGAAGCGGAGCTTATACGTGCAACAACATGATTGTGAGCTAAGTGATCAAAGTGAGCATTAAAACAAATCGCAAGTTTCTTTAGGTGGACTAGCGGAGTTAACTAAAGTTTAATTAAGCAATTTAATTGTGCCCAAAATGAACCGGAGCTGCACTGCAATTAGAGAAGCTGTATATGGCCACAGGCTTTGAGCAAAAGTGTATCCGTTTGTCGAGTCCCACGCTCAAATAATACTGCAATGGACGCTGTTTCACTCCCACAGCTTTCTCAAGCATGCTACGATCTAATAGCTAAAAAGCTCACTTGCACATGTTGTCCAGAAAATATTGCAATTCTTTAATGCGTGCTCACAAGCTTTTCTGACGTGGCCACAAAGCGCGAACTATGTATTTAAGGGCGTTTAAAGAAACTTCACGAACGAATGGCGGGACCATTCTAATCTGGTGTCAGACGACTGTTGTGCGTACAGTCACGCTGGCGATTACTGAAAAAGTTAAATTTGTCCCGAACCATCATTGGCAGCTGCTTCAAAGTTCGAAAAAGCATTGGCGATGCAACTGACGGAAACAAGTTGGCGCAACAGCCGCGCCGTCGCGTCCGTAAAGTTGGCTTCGCCACGCGAAAATAAACATCTGACGTCATTTTGCCTCACGCGACGGCGCTCGCCCAATGGCAGTGGAAACGGCGCAAGGACCAAGTGTGCTAAACTCTTTTGCCTGTGGTAGCATAGGCGCTATAACAGAGTCACTGAAAAAAAGAAAAACACCATCTCCTATACTAAAGGGAACCATGAGTAACATGTGAAGTAGCGAATGGATCGTCTTTAAGTTCATTTCTTCACGGGTATACCTTGCGCAATGTTAACGCGCCCTTGCAAGTGGAGCACACCATGACTTCAGTGTAGTTTCTGCTGCTGTTATTCGTCCCAAACTCTTGTTGAAGCACGCCACGCAGATTCATCGCAACGACACGCGGGAGCATATTTGTTGATCGCGCGGTTGCAGAATCTTGTTCCCCGACGCCATCAACAGAATACTGCTGAAGGAGTATAAGAGGCAGATGCCAGAGCGTCTTAGCGCTAGTGCATGAGCGCGTTCTGGCATTGTTTGGCCCAGCTATTGCGTATGCACAGTAAGAATCGCGCACCGGATTAAGCTCAACCATAAACTGCTTCACGTTTAATATTTACATGGTATACCGCTATGGTCCCGTGAATAATAGTACCGAAATGGTAGGCTGCACGCGGGCAACATTAAGCGGTGACAGCAAATTTTTTTGAGGCCCTCCGGCTCATTGCTATTATGTGTGAAGAGGAGATGACTAATCTTTCCGTACGATATTGTGTTACGCTCGCCTGAACTGTACTATGTGGGTTTAATTCTTTAATAGGTTGCTATAGAAGCGATTTTGAGTAATCAATGATTACGAATGAACTGCGCCGCAAGCCACGTAATTGTGAATCTAATTTGTGGCGAGTATCTCCGTCTACTCCCAAATTCTCTTCACGGCCATCATTACTTCATCAATTTCGTTTCGTGCCAGGGGTGCGTTCGCATAGTACGAAGGTGTTCGCTCGGTACATGCACTTCACGCAAGAAACCATTTATTTCTACACTAAGAGAATATTGCGTGTGTGAGCTAACATTTCAGTCTGCTGAATGTGCAGTCACTGTTCAGGAAACGGCGACAGATTTGTAAATGTGTTGTTATTTCCTAACCGATTCGTAAAAAAAGTAGGCGGTTAGAAATGAACGGAGAAAACCTAAATGACACGAAAAGAGGCGTGTTCTTGAGATTTTGCTGTGCTACGCGGCATATATGTTTTTTTTGTTCAAGTTGCAAGTGCGTAAGCAGTTGAGAGTTCAGTTCAGTTTCTACTTTCTTTGCGTCATACGCGCATATTAAGGTTTTGTCCACACAGTACTTTTTACATTTTTGTTGAGAAATAGCGAAGCCGAAATATTTTTCTAAGCGTATGGTAAACAATCAAACAATCACATTGTCTCAATTAGGTACTGATAATGTCGCTAACCGATAAGCTCTGCAATAATTGCTAATGGGAAACAGTCTTTCCTGTTTATCTGAGCACTTGGAGTACAATAGAAGTCTATACAAGGTTAACTAGGACGAAAAGGAAAGAAGCGCGAAATGCACGTTCTATTTATATATATATATATACATGAAGCTGCTCGAACTGGCCCAACCACGAGTGTAACTCACTGGAAATGTAAAAGACACCTGTTTTCGTTGTGAACTTCAACTTTATTGTAAAGGTACACTCGTTGGAATACAGCGTGTTAGCATCCTCGTTTTTGCAATAAATTCGCCTAATAACATCTCCTGATAGCGTTTTGTATGATCAAGTTTCATGCATAGTCTATCAGTCACACTCGTATTTATTGACACAGCAAATTATCACGCCACAATGGCCTTCAAGGTCTGCCCATAAAGAGTTATTTTACTTACTTTTAGATATTTCTGTGATGCGTGACCTGTTTACTCGTAATTCATGCGCAGTCTGTTCAAAATATTCAGACATAATCAACCGAGCAAATTGAAGAGGTTGTAGTGCGTTGTTTGAATCACTGAGCAGAGAAGTCGCATAAGGTGAAATACTTTTTATTTTCTTATGTGATTCTCAAAAAGAAAAGAAAAGTGAGCCCCGTAACTGTCTGCATCAGTGTGCGACACCTCAGCGGTAGCTCACGAGGAATGGGGGTAAGCAGGGATTTAAAAGATAGGAATAAATATATATCGATAGAGAGGGGGATGGAGAAAGCATGGCGCAGGGACAGCGACACCAAGAAGCTAGGAGAAGATACCAAAAATGGACACGGTCGCAGGAGCCCTAGGACGGGGAACCACTCAGCGAGAGCTCTTGTCGGCGGCAGGAAATGGCGTAGGGTGAGCCAGTCGGCCACAGCTGTGCTCTCCTCGGAGATCGCAGGGGCACATCCGATCGGCACGACATCCAGCGAGCGAGTCCAAATATTCTGTCACACGAGTTTATTTCCAGCGAACTTCTCGTAGATTACTTCAGAAACCAGTGTTCTTGGAGGGAGCAAATTCTCTGGTTTTATTGATATGTGCGGTTTAACGTCCCATAACCACCATTTCATTATGAGGGACACTGGAGTGGAGGGCTCCGGAAATTTCGACCACCTGGCGTTCTTTAATGTGCACCGAAATTCGAGCACACAGGCTCACGGCATTTTCGCCTTCATCGAAAATGCAGTCGCCACATCCGGGATTCGATCTCGCGACCTGCGGTTCAGTAGCCGAGTTCAATTCTGAGATCAACTCTGAGATATATTCTCTGCGGTCATGTAGAAAGGAGTTCTTCGACATCTGCTCTGCACGGATTGCGAAAATAAACGAGATTCTCAGGTCACGTTCAGTTTCTGCTAAGCTATATTTCCTCGCATATGCATGGAAGGTTAAAAAACCGCAGAAATACTTCTAGAAACGGTGCTTATGCGAAAATCATGGCCGCGCTGCGCGTTCAACGTGCGTGCACCGACAGCGCTTGGAAGGGATATGGCGTTACGAAGTCACGTGATGTGAGTGAGCCAATCACATCGACGGTGGCGTGCGGGAAACGGATGTCACACCCAGAATTTTTCAAAGCCGATAGTCTTTCTTGGGGACCTTGGACGCAAAAATTTTGGTCTGCCTCTCAGTAAATATGCCTGTTTCTCTGCCCTCAATGGTACTTTAAACGGCATCAAAGTGGCGAAACGGTACTCCAAACGGCCGACCCCATCCGCAGCACCCACTAATATTGCTTAAGATTCAGCGTTCACACTTGTGCAATTGTCAAATAAAAAGCAATTATTGTGCATATCTTAGACACCATAACAACACTGCAATATTCTGTATGTGTGTCTGTAACCAGAAAAGGCACACATAAGTAATTATAAGGACCGTAGCGTTTATCACGTTCGATGACTAGGCAACGCTTGCACGAAAAGGCGAGCATTTCCAATGCTTTGCTAAGACGACACGGTGGTGGCACCTACGTGTCGCCTCGCGTTGTACACCTTATGACAACCGAGACGGGCGCGTAGGGCGCGAGCGCTTTCCTAGCTAACTGCCAGATGGCGCTCTTGTCTCACGTGGGGCGTGACTTGATGTAGTCGTTCGCCTCCGCTGCATGCTCGAGGCACTAACGTCGCGCCTCTAGCAAAGAATTCCTAAATGTTCTTGTGCAGGACATCAAATAAACGTTTTGTTCGCTCTCTCCAGATGCAAGAGTATCGTCATTCGACGACATTTGCAGTGTAACATGCAAATACGGGGCCAATTTTTCTTGGGTGAATCGAGCTACCCCAAAGCGACGCTCGCGGTGATTGGAACCGGCTTTTTAAAAGTTAGTGGCAGAGTGACAAAGCGATACGCTAAAGAAGACTTTTTTTCTCGTTGTCTGCTGAGGATTGAAGGCTAATAAGTTCTGTTATTACACAAATTTCGGTCATTCTTTTTTCGTTCATCTGAATATTCTGCACTGCAGCGCTCACAGACAAAAAAAAACATCGCACCCCCACCCCCCTCCCCCCGTGCGGCGCCAGCACGCATCGTGACCTGAGCAAGTTCATTCTGCCGACGTGGCACCCCTCGATGGATGAGGCCCTGCACAAGAAGCTCCAAAGTTCAAAAAACTCTCACAAAGCGCGAAAAATTTGAGCGCTGGTAGTGGACATCTGTCTTACAACCCGATGGGGCTGCGCTATTGCTGTTCCATCCAAGGGCCAACCTTAAGTTCAAAATACTTTTGTATTAACTGAAGGCTATACTTCTTTTAGAGACTGCTCAATTTTATGAAACAAAACTGCTGTTTACAACAGGTTGTCTTATCAAGTACTGAGTCACCAGTATTTTGTAATTGTTTTTGTTCTATATAGGTGACTCGTTTCAGCCTTTATCATTATCTTAATACTTGTGTTCGGCGGCAGAGGTGGTGCGTTCGAATGGGTCTCGTGCTGTCTCGTTTCAGTGTAAATATTTCGTGGCGCGGGCGCTGAGAGAAAAGGTTTCGGTCTGTTTCTTTTGACTAACTAAAATGCTTTCGCTGAGCTCGTCCAACTAACTTCGGCAGAACGAACAGATTGGTGAAGCTTTGGCGGGATGAACATAGTTTCAAGCCACGACATTTTGAAGGCACTTATTGACTTATGGATCATCGAAATAGGCGTGGTCCTGTCAACTTTCTCTTCACTTTAGTTGCAGCGAATAATTACGACATGCGTGAGAGATTCGATGGAAATTCCTGACCTCGATCTTTTTCACATTTTGGATTATGTTCATGATGGAGCCAGCCACGCTGGGATCTTGGCCGGCTACCAGCTCCGGGTTTGGCAGAGACGCCCTGCGTTCACCGTTGTCAGCCGTCGACTCGCCCTTCGAAAGGGGGTGCCTGCACAGCGAGCGATTTCAGTGCACAGCATGCATCCAATAGAGCGCCGTCAAGCATAATATGCAATATGTAGGACTGCGATGAATGACCATTCAAATAATAATTTTATAGGCGTTCGGAAATCCATGTATTGCGCACATTTCTTAATTTGCTTTTTTTCCTAAAAGAGGAATACACATTTAGACGGCAAAAATTTGACAATATTTGTTGTTCTCTTAGTATGACGTTTTTGTGAATATGTGGGCCAAGTAATACAGAATCCTGGTATAATTTTTTAAAAGAAAATATGCTTGACAGAAATGCGTTTGGATGGGCAAAATTATAAAAAGTACGTGTGTTGCGTGACCAGAAGTCTAATGTCGATAGTCTCCTAGCACACCTAAATTCATTTATGCTGGCGATTCCATTCATGGCGGAACGTGAAAGAAACAACATTCTTCCTTTACTCGACATTGTAATTTCGCAATGCACATGGTCAATAAGGTGGCGTGCAAGGTTATTTGAAATGGTTGATTCAAAAATTATAGAATTGTTGATTGCGCGTCCTAGTCGCAGTACCTCGGGCTTATCCACCTCTTTTCTTAGCTCACCCACACAGTGTTTCCTCATTTTTCGCCGTTCAAAACTGCGAAATGCTGCTGCCTTTTACAACGCTGCTATTGGAAGGAAACATAAGGAGTCAATCATTCGTTCGAAGGTGGCTGGGGCGTTACAAAGGCCGAAGGGCATGAACTTGAACAGATATAGGCCATAGGAAGTGATGAATGCAGTCTTTTCACTGTCCATTTCTTCAACCTCTATCTGCCAGTAGACGAAACGAAATCTATAGAGGAAAATTAGTGGGACCCATAGAGGAAATCAAGAGCATCATCAATTCGTGCTACAGGGTACACGTCTTTTTTTGGTAATTTTCTTGAGGTGCCGATAATCAACGCAGAAACCACATGCACCGCCTTTCTGGCGGACTAGCACTACAGGAGAAGCCCAAGGGCTTTAGGATGGCTCAATGATGTCCTTGGCGAGCCTTTTGTCGACCTCACTTTGAATAATGTGATGCTCGGCCACCAACACCCGACATGGACGCCTATGAATAGGATGCTCATTACCAGTGTTTATGCGGTGGGTCATACCAGTAGCTTTCCCCAATGGACGGCCACTGAGTTCAAAAACGTCGATGTAGGACAGCAGAACCAGGCGGAGCTCGTCAGTCTGCTGCGGCGTTAAGTTGGAAGCGGTCATCGACGTAATAGCGCTGTCGAAGCAAGTGTCAGATTGATTTTGAGTGTTGGGGTCAGAAGAAGCGGCCATCGAAAAAACATCTACGGCATTGTCTTCTAAGGTGCAGAGCAACGCCAAAGAGATCCCTTGTGACAGCACTTGAGGCGTCAAGCTTAAGTTGACAACTGGAAGACACGTGGGATTTCCTGCGACGCACAGAATGGAGTGCGGCATTGTAATGCCACGATTTATTAGGACATCGGTGATGGGGATGAAAACATAGTCACCGTCGGGAACTGGTGGTATTGAGACGAGCTCTATGTACGTCAGTGTCTGTGGAGGGAGGCGCGCATGTCCCGTTGTGCAGACGCGACTCGGCCGTTGTGCAAGAGATTCTGATGCGGGCAAGTGTAGACAGAGCGTACTGGTCGATCAGTCTATGAGGGCAGAATGCGCGGACATTAAGTCGAGGCCTAAGAGTATGTCGTGGGGGCATTTATAAGAGATGGTGAAGAAAACAACTGTGTGTCGATCAGCAATGCTTACGTGAGCGGAGCACATTCCAACGATAGATGCTATTCCGCCATCCGCAACACGGACGAACTGAGTGGTCGTAGGTGTGAGATTCTTCTTCAGCTTGCGGCGAAAATAACTCGTCATCACGGAAAGTTGAGTGCCAGTGTCGGCAAGATCAGTGACATGTACGCCATCTACTTGTACGTCTATAAGGTAACTTGTTGTCGGTATCATCAAGAGAGGGTTTTCTGTCGATGGATGGATGGATGGATGAATGGATGGATGGATGGATGGATGGATGGATATGGCTGTGCCCTTTAGATCGGGCGGTGGCTAGTAATTCTTAATGAACCAAAAACTAGATTTATATATATATATATATATATATATCTTTAAATAGTGAGGTGGAGGATTCGTACTTTGCAGTGAAGGGTTTAATTTTCACTCGTGCCTTGACTTTAGCCACCAATCAGATAATCTCCTTCTAGCTAATTATACTCGTTTAAAGTCTATTTTGCCTTCCTTGTCCCTAAACCCCAGTGCTTTGAAAATCTCTGCGCCATCATCCTGAACTATAGGGTGAAGCCGTTTACAAACCATTTTCAAGAGTTCAGCAGTTTCTTCTTCCTCTCGACACGTACTGTATACTGTGTACCCCTTCGTATTTGGCCCGATATGTCTTGGTTCGCAGTACTCCCGTCCTGGCCTCAAACAGTCGAGAACTACCCCGAGTATTATCATATATCCTTTCATTGGCAATTCCCTGCTTAAAAGTTCAATAGATCTCTAGTGCGGACTTCATAATCATACCGGTTCTCCACATATTGGTCTCAGCTTCCTTCACCTTCTTCTTAACCGATGATTTTTTTTTTGGTTTGGCCCCTGTTGTTTTCTAAGTATTTACCAGTCAATTTTCTGGTTCGATTCCTTTATTTTGTATCGAAATTCTTCATGTACAAGTAGCTGAATACCTTCCTAGCTGAACGCTCCTGTCCCATTTTTCTCAATCGCTTCTCAAATGATGTCCATCCCATATAAACTTGTGCTCCCTGCTTTGGGTGTATTCCCGTGAGCTCCTGAGGGAAGCCTACCTATTCCACGTTGCTTAATTTCTAATCTTGCTTGAACTTCTGATCTCATGCACAAGACCTCAATGCCGAACGTCAGACCTAGAACCATGACCCCTTTCCAAATTCCTCTAGCAACTTCATATCTATAGTAATTCCACAGTGCTTTGTTTTTCATTACCGCTGCATTCCTGTTATTTTTAGTCGTCACGTATGTTTCGTGTTCTCTTAGGTAGTCGGCCCCATCGCTTATCCATACGCCCAGATATTTGTATTTATCTGTTATCTCTAGCATGACCTCCTGTATTCTGAGCTCACTACCTTCATTGTCATAAAAATCATGACTGCTGATTTTTTCTTACTGAATCTGAAATCTAACCTATCTGCCTCATTACCGCAGATGTCCACCAATCTCTGCAAATCTTCCTTGTTTCGGCCATCAGCACTACATCCACTGCGTACATCAATGCCGGTAGTGCCTGTTCAATGAGTTTTCCTTGTTTCACGAAAGAGAGGTGAAGCCCAGTCCACTTCCCTATAATTTGGCCTCTAATCCTTGTAGGTACATCTGTCAGTCCGAGTGATGCAGCGCCAACTTCGGAAGCTGCAACACTTGATTTTCCGTCGAAAAACCTCGTGGGAAGGTGGTGCAAGACTGTCGGTGGGGCTGTGGAGAACGAGAATGGCGACGTTGGGGGAATAGAGAGCGGGAGTAGCTGTCTTTAGTAGCAGGTTACTGGGGAAAATGGTCACGGCTGGCCTCATGGCGATAGTCAGAACGCGCATCGAAGGGACGTGCAGGGACGTGGAAGGGCTTGTGCAGGAGGAACCCAGCGACTTCTGCAATGGCAAGAAATGTGCCCGATTTGGTGACATGAGAAGCAGATCGGCTTGTCATCGTGTGTTCGCCATGCGGAATGATTACGGAACGTTGAGGAAGACCTGGTCGGGAAGGGACGTGCAAGCGTGTATTGGGGCTGGAAGTCGAGGCAGGGAGGTGGTGAAATAGAGTGAATTCCCAAGCTGGTGATTTCCTGCTGGATGACTGCTTGAATGAGGGGCTACATAATTGAAGGAGAGGGGTAAGGGCACGTTGGTTCCACCTTAGCTGGAGCAGCCGCTTCAAGCTCTCGCCTGACGAGTCGCGTCAAGTTGTCACAGGTGTCTGGTGGATGATATGTGTCGAGACACGAGGATGTCGCAGCGGTGTTCGGAAGGCGCTAGAACTGATGAGAGATGCGCCTGCTTTCACCTTGTTGGAACTGGCGGCATTCTCGAATAATTGCATCAACAGATGACACATTGTTGAATACAGGATGAAAACATCGTCGGCAATACCCTTTAGAATATGCGCAACTTTGTCAAGCTCCGACATGTTTTCGTCAGCTTGGCGGCATAGTGAGAAGACGGCCTGAATGTAACTGATGTAGGACTCCGTGGAAGATTATGCGCAAGTCGACAACTCATTCTTCACAGCTTCATGACGACCAAAGGGGTTGCTAAAAAGCTCACGGATCTTTTCCTTGAAGCTGTACAAGCTTGTAATGTCATGGTCGTGGTTGTTAAACAAAACACGAGGGGTTCCATCGAGATAAAAGATGACGTTCGCAAGCATAAGTGTGGGGTCCCACCTGTAAGTGGTGCTGACGCGTTCGTAGAGGCGTAGCCAATGTCAGAATCCTCGAGAACACGCCAGGGTCTTTGAGGGCATGAAGCGTCACGAAAGTTGTTGTAGGAGCTCGGTTGACAGGCCGGGAAGAAGGGCGGGCAACCGGGGAGGATGTAGCCGAGCCTCGAGTGGTCATGTTGAAAGCCGCGAGGGAGCGTCCGCTTCGGAATTCCGTGGCGAGGACGGGGATCGCACAACTTCACTAAATATGTTACGTGAAGTAGACCGACTCAGAGGGGTAGTCACAGGTGTATTTTCAGCCGGTTAAACGAGCAGCGCCAGCCACAGAGATTTGCTCGCGCCAGTCTATATGCTTTGCTTCTTCGTCTCCATGCACTGGCACGCAGCAATGTTTACAACATATGTACATAACGTAAACGAGGAAGCTTCCGACACTTGATGCACTCGCATTTTATAGGCACCGAGACCCTCGAGGAGGAGGGCACCGCCCGTTGTTGGGCGCGCACAGCGTCTCTGAGGGACGCGTCCAGCGTCTTTGACGGACGCCTCCGTGTCCGTGAAAGACGCGTCAGTGGCTCTTAGAGAAACACCAGCAAGGCGGTTGAGAGAGCACTGCCAAGTGCATAGCGAGTTTATGACAGCATCTCTGCTGGGCTGACGATGAACTAATGGACAAGGATCTGCAGCTACTGTCTAGAGGGTCACTGTTTAGGAGGCCGAAGTGTCCACTCTTGCAAATGCCGGGAACAGCTGATGGCGCATAACGTCGGACCCGGCTAGACGTCGTGGACTCAGCTCTGACCTCCGGGCTCGCCCTCTGCAGATGCGCCATCACAGTGAAACCCGCAAGCGCCATACACTACCCCCTGTCGGGAATCCCACCGCTGATCACCAGTTGTTGTGATCCCGGGGTGCTGTGGTAGCGTGGTGTAGCTTCGGATTGAGGAAACGAGCGCTTACAAGATGGGGATACGAAAAACAAACAAGGTTTATGGCACTATTTACAAATATTTACAGCATGAGGTTAAGAGTTCACAAACCACGAGCGTGGTGGTTAAACCTTTTCTTGGTTCAGAGCCATCACATACTACGAACGTGGTGGTTGAACCTTTACTGGGTTCAGAGCGACGTCCTGCACTCTGCGGCGCCGTTATAAGCCCTGTCGGGCTCCTCCTTCTTCAGTGGAACACCAATCACATACACACACAACAGGTGAGGGGTACGAGCATGCACGGCGCACGTGAACAGCCAATTTCGAGTCAAGATCACTGCACTTAAAGGTGGCGCCAGAGAGTCTCTTGCTCGTCGTGTATGTCGCTGGTCGAGGGGTTCCAAGCTTCGGACAGCAGACATCAAACGGTCCGCCAATCTGTCCGCTCAATTAGCAGGGCACTTTGTGGCGGTGGTCGCCGTTTCTTCAAAGGAATACGCTCTTTGTTGTCCCCTCCGGAACAGCTTACAGCTTCGTGGCGACAGGACGTCTCATCCGCCGGCTAGCAGGGACAATAGCTGGCGAGCATAGACATTCGGCGAGTCGGCTACTTGTTTGGGGATTAAAAGAGCGCCGCTCCCCCGTCATCTCTGGACGCTGGTTCCGAGAAAACTGGAGTTCCAGGCGTGGGAACGCGGCCCGGCTACGCTTCTCAGCGACAGCATGGCGCCTGCTGACGCCGGTCATAACAGCTTCCCCCTCGCCAGATGAGTCACGGAGGGCAGCGGTCAACACTGCTGCTCGCAGGGACGACGAAAGGGTCCGTAGTCGAATCCCAAGAACTCGCCTTCGCTTGTGGCATGGTCTGAGTAAAGGCCGAATCTTCGACACCGTTTCTGCAACTGGACCACATGCACAAGCAAGCACTCGGCCCCCTTCGAACAAACCAAGCCAAAAGAGGGATGACAAACCAATTTTAATTACTAGCTTTAACAAAAGCTCACTCTCAGAACTCTCAGGACTCACTTGAGCCGAAAAACCAGACGTGCTACCTTACAAAATTACATTAGATGCACGAAAAAAACTAAAATATCAATTTTGATACAGAAAGAGCACCCCAGAATGGCGGCTGAGCGTGTCAACGTTTCCATTCAATTTGCCCTTCTTTTACCTAATGCCAAAATTGTATTTTCGAAGAATCAAGCTCTGCGTCACAAGGCGACTGTTCTTTTATGTCACGGTTTGCAGCCAAGTAAGGGGAAAATGGTCTGTCCCTACTTTAAATTTAGCACCTCTGAGATAACCTGCAACTGATGAATGGCCTACACAAGGCAAGCGCATTCATTTCCTGAAGCGCAGTACGTTATCTCACGAGAGCCCAAATTCTGGTGCAAGCAAAGCGCAGCTTTGCTTGATACCATTGTCGTCCTGATATAAAACAGCAGGCTCTTTTTCATCGCTGACTACTTTCATCGGTTCTGTCCCGCTGAGAGCATCAGTCAGGAACTCGGATTCAGTGAGCGCTAATATTGTCCGAACGCCGTCTTTGTTTACGGCCGCCCATAATTGTCTACCACTGAGACATTAAACTCACCAGCCTCCCGCAACCTTAACCTAAGCTGTGACCTAACGGTCTACCTCAACGGTTAGGGAAAGCTTGAGGATCTGCTCATGATCACTAGATCAATCATTCTTCAAAGAAGACAACAACAAAATTAACAAACACTGCCTTCTAGCAGGTTAGTTCGGTTAGTTACCTGCCTTTGCTAACAACTTTGATTAAAAAACAAAACACTGAGTTCTTTTGAGCGCTTTCAATTATTCTCATTCTTACGGCGCTGCAAAATTCATGGCACTACTAACCAAAAGCTTAATCGTTTACAGTTTGTCTAAATTGCTCATCCTTACGTTATGTTGTAACTCTGTGTACAACTCAAAAATAATCCTAGGTGCGATACTCATTAAAATCACCTCACGATAATGCACAGGTTTTTTTTAAAACCGTGTGCCAATGGCTCTCAAGTCTCATAACGCGCAACGACAACTGCACTGTGTTGCGCCAAACTTAACCATTTTACGAAATCATCTGGTCTATGTTAATATCTTCTTCCTTAAATGCCAATTCACGCCACATCCACATGACAGTAAAGGCATACGATATTAAACTAAACCTTTGAAACACTAAAAAAAACAACAATTTTTTTAGTTTTTACCTTCTCGGTATATTCGTACAAATGATTAATGGACTTCAATTTTCAGCCTTTAGTTCGGCGGTTTTCCTTTTCAAAAATTTACTCCGCATCATGTGACTTACAAACTTAAACAGACCAATATGCATCTCCAATTCAATAATCAGTAGCCATACTTAACACGCACGTGCAACCATTGTTAAAACTGACCGCCCCCTTTTCTCAACTAGATTCCTCTGAATCGCACCCGATGGGGTCGTGGTCCCGGCAGTTTTGGAGCACGCCCGAGGCTACAAAATGCACAAACACTAAGCAGTGCACTTCCGTCACACCTAATTTTACACTTCGGCCTATTCCCCGCAGGAATTTGAAAGTGACGCCAGTAGCTCGGAGGGAGCCTGTGCCATTTTCTCTTTGTATTCACCCCTGCGCGGTATTTAGCCACTCTGTCCTTTCGACTTTGACCCTTCGGGCAAGGCCGCTTTCCCGAAGTCGTCGAACTGAACCGCGCCTTTCCTTGGGGTGACGCACCTTCTTTTCCCCCTCCAAATCTGGCTCGCCGCTTCGGTCTTCCTGAACGCCACCATTGACGTTTCCTTAAACGGATTAGTGGCCTACCCTTTCTTTGTTGGGACGGAGTGGGGCCCGACCTAGGCTTGCGCAGTGACGAACGCCTCCGCTTCTTCTTTTTTCTGCGATGTTCGCAAATCACCTCGATAATAGGGCTGCACTGCTGAAGCATGGCGTTCTTGCTCTCATCAGCCACTGCGCTAACCATGCCTACTTTTGACAATGTCCAAAGGTCCTCTTGAGGCATGAAGAAGGTTTCCAGCCTCTTACTGGGCCCATCAGGGCTGCTGGCACCCTCCTCATCCACGCAAGGAGCGTCTTTCGACATCGTCCCTACCTCGAGACCGGCCAAGGCCTCGTTCTCTGCATGCTCTACATCGATGCATTCGAGAATACGCGGGCCTTTCTCTGGCGCGATATCTGTTTCAAGCGCTTTACCAGGCGCCTCAACTTCCGGCGCTTTGCGACGCGCCTCGCTTTCAGACTCCGGTGCGAGTCTTTCTTTCTTTTTGCTAATAGAAGTTCCAAATCTTCTGATTAGCTCTGCTTTCACAACTTCGTAGTTGTTCGCGTGCTGCTCACTGAGTCGCGCAACAACATCCGCTGCCTCGCAGGGCAGAACCGTGCGTAGCCTCTGAGACCAGGTGTCTCGCTCACACTTAAGTTGACTACACTTTCGTTCAAAGAGTCTAAGATACAGGCCCATATCCCATGATACCTCATATGGCTGCATGTACCTAGACATCTCGAACTCTGCCTCATTGTCGAGAAGAAGTACTCCTCGCTGGGGTCCCAACCTCATACTCAACTCATAATCTTGATTGAAAAACTTTCTCTTGAGGCCTAGTTTTTCGTGTTCACTCTTTCCTTCCATCTGAGCTGCTCTTAGTTTTCTTTCGATGATGAGGTCCCATTCTTCACTTAGTTCCTCATCATCAGCCCCCAAATCATTAATCGCTTGAATGATTATGGGTTTTCGTGCCAAACCCTTTGTATCGATACCCAATTCCTCACACAACAGCAACAAGTCTGACATCTGCAGCTCCCGTAAGTCCATGATCGCACTGAGTGCTCGCTACTTCCAAAAATAACTTTCCGAAACGGCGAAACTGAGTCTTTCGGCAAAGTTAACTACCAGTTCTAAAATTTAACCCTCTTTTAGAACCTAGTTCACTCAAAGGAAAAGCCAAGCACTCACCCATACGTGATCCATGTCTCGAGCCAGCTGCTTCTCCTGGGCCGACTGTTGTTGTCACTTGTAGCTTCGAATCCCACCGCTGCCAACCAGTTGTTGCGGCTCGGGGTGCTGAGTCGTATCCCGCCGCTGCCACCCGTTGTCGGGAATCCCACCGCTGATCACCAGTTGTTGTGATCCCGGGGTGCTGTGGTAGCGTGGTGTAGCTTCGGATTGAGGAAACGAGCGCTTACAAGATGGGGATACGAAAAACAAACAAGGTTTATGGCACTATTTACAAATATTTACAGCATGAGGTTAAGAGTTCACAAACCACGAGCGTGGTGGTTAAACCTTTTCTTGGTTCAGAGCCATCACATACTACGAACGTGGTGGTTGAACCTTTACTGGGTTCAGAGCGACGTCCTGCACTCTGCGGCGCCGTTATAAGCCCTGTCGGGCTCCTCCTTCTTCAGTGGAACACCAATCACATACACACACAACAGGTGAGGGGTACGAGCATGCACGGCGCACGTGAACAGCCAATTTCGAGTCAAGATCACTGCACTTAAAGGTGGCGCCAGAGAGTCTCTTGCTCGTCGTGTATGTCGCTGGTCGAGGGGTTCCAAGCTTCGGACAGCAGACATCAAACGGTCCGCCAATCTGTCCGCTCAATTAGCAGGGCACTTTGTGGCGGTGGTCGCCGTTTCTTCAAAGGAATACGCTCTTTGTTGTCCCCTCCGGAACAGCTTACAGCTTCGTGGCGACAGGACGTCTCATCCGCCGGCTAGCAGGGACAATAGCTGGCGAGCATAGACATTCGGCGAGTCGGCTACTTGTTTGGGGATTAAAAGAGCGCCGCTCCCCCGTCATCTCTGGACGCTGGTTCCGAGAAAACTGGAGTTCCAGGCGTGGGAACGCGGCCCGGCTACGCTTCTCAGCGACAGCATGGCGCCTGCTGACGCCGGTCATAACACCCCTAAGACCTGCCAGGCTCATTGTACAAGAATGAGTAAAGTTGGCAAGTGAGAGGAAGAATTCGCGGCCCACTCAAGCAATCGCGTCCCACACCTGACGGAGAGACTTCTTTACCACCTAACTCGATCCGATGCACAAAGACACTTTGTAACATAGTTCGTTGGCACGCGCTTCTCAAATTTCTTGGATGCATAACGGAATCGCCCTCCACGGCGCAGCATTGACGGGGCTTTATCCGAAAAAACTTGTTTCCAAACGCATGAAGGCAAGAGCATCTGAACGACATTGGCCTGCATCCAAACGCTTTTCTCTGCCTCAAATCGAGAATTCGATTCCTCTTTCTCTACCTCTGTGTCATTGTCCGTGTCTTCGGTCTTCCGTCATGCTTATGGAGTTCATTGTAGTAACGAGTAACATACCCGGATCGGCAGCTACAAGCTCAAAAGTTTCTGCCTGACATTCACCCACGCTAACCGAGAGGCATTAGCGTGTTATTTCAATGGAGCCCTTCCGGAGAAACTCTACTTCCGACTTTGTACTCGGAGCTTTGACGAGTGCGTCTGAACTCTTTTCCTGCTGAGCTGGAAATACTGCATCTGCCGTGCGCTGATAAATTAAATCCTTGTGACTTCCAGCCAGGCTAGTGGTGTATCTTACCTCATACTGCCCAGGAACGCTGTCATTACGATCTAACTCACGCGCGCGTTGTGTAAACCTAGCACTCGCATCACCACTAGTGGCTTCGCTTTTGTACATTGAACACTCACATGCCTCCTCAGCACAGTCTGGAGCTCTAGCCGCTTTAATTCGGAAAGAAGCAATGGTCCTTTTATTTCATCAGCATGCTTTCCTTTTTCCTCAGCACGCCCTTTTTTATCATTTGCTTCACGCTTTTTAGCTTCAGCTTAGCGCTTTTCCTCGTTTGCATGGAGCTCCTTAATATTTTAACAAGAATGGTGAAGCTCTCAATCATATAATCATAAGGCAAGTAATGCCTGAATGATGTGCGGCTTCCTTGCGGCGTTCTCCACGTCCTTCCTCAATTCCGCACAAAGCAAAAGACATCAGGCTCGCGTAGTGAATTGAGGTCTATAACCACAAGCTCAGACATCAAACTCTTTTCTCTATCTATTCTCCATCAATATCACTAAGGAAAATTACGCAACAAAACGCTAAAATTTGATACAGATAACCTACCAGTTTCAAGCTTCAAATCTACCTTTAAAAGCTCGGCAAATCTTGAGGGAAAAGAGTCTGACACTCACGTCAATGCAGTCATAGGTTCTGTTGCGTTGTCCAGGTTTCAGCATGCTCAAGTTGCAAGGCCCACTGCCATCGCACCGCTGCTACCAGTTGTTACGAAGAAAATAGGGCCCACAGGTTTCTTGGGTAGCGTGTCGCAAAGGCCAACGGATTGGGCAGGAATGATCCAGACAGTGACAAGGCAAAATGCCGCCACAAGGAAAAAAGCGTGTATATTTACAACGTATGCACATAACGTGGACGAGGGAACCCCCGACAATTGATGCGACGGCCTATTATAGGCGCCGAGACGCTCGTGGAGGAGAGCACCACCCACTGTTGGACGCGCGCAGCGTCTTCGAGAGACGCGTCCGGCGTGTCTGATGGACACTTCTGGTTTCCGTGACGGCCGCGTCACTTTCTCCTGGAGGAACACCAGAAAGGGCGGCGAGAGAGCAATGCCCAGCACGTAGTGAGTTCATAACAACACTGGTATACGATGCCTTCCGGATAAGAGCACGGCATCCAGCGCTGTAGTTATCTCTCTCCGGCGAAGCAACCCGCAAGGAGTCAACGCAGTAGTTTCTTGCACGGCGGTGTTATAAGCGAACGTGCGTAGGGAAGAATGTCAGCCCCCGTTTTTGTGGTCTTGGTAAACGTGAAAGAATAGCTTGTTGAGGGCCGTCTTCTTGAGTTTCTCTGTAAAGCTATTCCTTTGTGAATGGTATGCAGTAGTTTTTTGATAAACGGTTACGCTAAGCTGCATGACGCCTTGTATCATCCGGGTGGTAAGACCTGTTCCACGATCAGTTATGACAACTGCTGGTACTGCACAACCCAGGACGGGGTTCTGATTGAGAAAGTGGGCAATATCACTGGCGCTGTCACGTTGTAATGCTTTCGTTGCTTAGTATCGCGTCGTGTAATCAGCAACTAAAATGCAGCGTATTCCATCATGAGACTTGGTGACAGGTCCGAGCATGTCCATGCCAATTTGTTGAAACGGTTGTGCTGGAAGGGCTGCGGGCTTCGGAAAAGCGGGTGGGCACTGAGGTGGTGCCTTGCAGCGCTGGTATTCGCGACACGTTTTAAGTAATGGTTCACGTCCCGATTGACCTTTGGCCTGTAGTAGTGTTGGCGAATCTGGGCCAAAGTACGCGTGAATCACAAGGGCCGGACGAAGATTTATCGTGACAGACAGACAAGACATCCACTCGTAACACTGATGGGATGATGATCAGGTGTTCAATTGCAGGTGGTCACACGTTCTTTATACTAAGGATATTGCTGCGAACAAAGAACGATATTTGCCATCGCGAAAATGCTGGTGGCGGATGCAAACTATGGTCTTCAAGATAGTTCATGAATTTTCGAATCTCGAAATCGCTTTTCTGATTATGAGATGTTCAGCCAACTCAGATGCACTGATATCGCAGTGAAAACGATCACCTAACACCTAACGCCTTTGTAAGGGCAGCTCGAAAGGCAGTCCACGTTAGTCTGCCTCTGGCTAGACTTGCACAACTGTAAAGTTGAATTCTTGAAGGTATAAGCTCTACCTGGCCAGACGTCCGGAGGGGTCTTTAAGATTCGCCAACCAGCAGATGGCAAAATGATCGGTAACAACTCTGAACGGGTGGCCATACAGGTACAGTCTGAATTTGCCTATCACTCAGACAAGAGCTAGGCACGCTTTTTTCAGTCACTATCCAGCATAAGCAAAGTCCAGCTAGCATGAGAAATTGGACATTCGATGCCATCTTGTCACTGAACTAGGAATGCACTATTTCGGCCAATGTTATTGGCGTCTGTGTGTATCTGAGTGTCGGCATGTTTATCGCACTGTCCAAGTATGGGCTCAGTTTGGAGGCGCTGTTGAAGCACGGGAAAAGTGTGTATTTGCTCAGGGCCCCACACGAAGGCAACGTCCTATTTTGCTGGACGAGGAGGAGGTGGGGCTACATTACCAACATTTTGCACAAAACGAATGTAGTATGCAAAAAGGCTCAAAAATCGAGGCACATTTTGTTTGTTCGCAGCTGGTGGAAAATTAATAACAGCCAAGCACAAAACAACGTTTGTGCTTTTTCATGGCTCTCGAATGGCCATTACTTCTTCCATCCTTCTCTTATTGAATATTCTTGATATACCGGCATCTGATAATAATTTTCTTGGTACTACTCTGGATAAACACTTTAAGTATAATATTCATGCCAACTAGCTCACCAAAAAGGTTTCTTTTAGTATCCGCAGTATTATTAAAGCACGTTCATTCTTTGAACCTCCCATTTTTTGTCGCTTTATCATGCTTATATTACCAGCCATTTATCATACTGCCTATTATCATAACGCCATTCATCTATAACTGCTTCAGCGCCTTCAAAACAAGGCGATAAAACTAATGACATATAGCCCATTCCGTTCCCATTCTATACCCATCTATTAACACCTACGCATTCTACCAGTTCAGGAGTTGTTTTATCACAGATTATCCTTCATCACATATCATCTTATTTATCATGAAATATCATTAGATAGTATTCCTCACTATGTCCTTGTCGATAACAATAATACCAGGTTTTCAGAGCAAGAAACTTTATTTTACTCAAAATAAGATCGAACTATGGCAGAGTAACAGTTCGCTTCTATGGTATTCATCATTGGAATTGCATGCCTCTTCATGCTAAAGCTTTTCAACACAACATGAAAACATATTGTTAAAGGAAGCTTTTGTTCAGCCATAATAAATTCATTTTCATCAAATATATATATATATATATATATATATATATATATATATATATATATATATATATATATATATATATATTTTACCAAGCGTGTTCTTCGAAGGAGTTTCACCAGAAACTCGCCAGGGCAAGCAACACAGCTGCAGCACAGAAAACAGGAGGCCGAGAGTGCGACACCACACGAACTTCGCGTCTTTTCTCTCTGGCATAGAGCTAGCGCCGATACACACACACACACACACACACACACACACACACACACACACACACACACACACACACACACACACACACACACACATATATATATATATATATATATATATATATATATATATATATATATATATATATATATATATATATATATATATATATATATATATATATATATATATATATATATATATATTGCATAGATCGTTCTGTTTTGATTGCAACTTCAATTTGGTCACTCTTTTTGCTGCCGTTAGTTTTTATGCACGCCACTAATTTGAGGTCCCATTGAGAGTCCCTTACTTTGTGACCTCCTGATTTTGTATGTATCATGTAACCCATTCTTTGTACATGCAATATTAGTGAGTAAACTTGAATAAACTTGTGTTGGTCCGCCTGAATACCATCATGGCTAACAAGGTGGCCAAAGAACATTAGTTCGTCATAATCAAAATGAATTGTTTCTGCTTTCAGCGATAACCTTGCCGTTCGAATTGCCACAAAGGCATATCAAAGCCCTGCTTGTGCTGCTCAAACGTTTCTAAAAGACAAGGACGTCATCTAAGTAAACAGACATGCTTTTCACTCAAGACCTGATAGCACTGTATCCGTCATCCTCTGGAACGTCGCCTGAGTGGAGCACAGGCTGAATGTTAGCGCTTTGAATTCATACAGCCCATCAGGAATTAGTCATGCTTTTTTTGCGGTCACGTTCATCAAGTTCGATCTGCCAATAGCCGCTGCGTTAATCCATGGAGGAGAAATACCAAGAGTGTCGCAGGCGGTCTAGTGTGTCGTCCATGCGTCCATGAGGATAAACGTCTTTCTTTTTTACTCTTTTGAGTTTATGGCAATCGATGCGAAATCTAAGGGTGGCATCCTTCTCATTCGCCAGTACGATGGGGGGCGACCATGGACTGGTCGAGGGTTGTATCACGTCGTCGTCTAGCATCGGCCTCACTTGATAAGCGTATGGCCTCTTAATCCTTTTGTGACACGCAGAAGGCGTGCTGACGTATGGATCGTTAACTAGGGTCAGGTAGCGGAGCACGGTCCTAACTGTCTTCTTGCCCATGCGCAGGTTGGTTAGTTTTGGTACGTTATTTATCGCTTGAAACTGCTCCTGCCGCTACTGCTGTCCTCGAGTTTTGTATTTTGTGACTAGACAAGTGCTGAATCCTGTAAACAATATTTTTCTGAAGATGAGGATGTCATAACATGTGCAGAATGCCGGCAATGCTATCACATCGGAGAATGTATCGGAATAAGTGAACGTACCTATAAAAAGAAAGGGAAAGAGGCAAAGAAAGCCTTAATATGTCAGACTTGCCGTGTGCCTTCATCTAGGAACACTCAGATGAATAATAACGCTGATCAATCAGCTTTAACGGAAGCCTTGAGCCAGCAACTTGCGGAAATTAACAAATGCTTGGCGCACTTGACAACTAAGGTCGATGACCTTACAGAATTAAAGCAAACAGTCACCAGCATTGAACAATCCATTCAGCACATGTCAGATACGCATGACAAGCTTCTTGAAATCAGCGCAAGGCACGATAGAGACATAGAAAGCCTCCGCAACAGAGTAGAAGCTGTGGAACAAAATTTTGACGAAAAAGAAATTCGCAAGCTAAACCTAGAACTAAATGACCTTCAGTAATATAGTCGCCGCCAGAATCTGGAAATTCATGGCATGCTGTTTATTGAAAAAGAGGATACCCTGTCACGAGTTAACGACCTTGCGAAGAGGCTTCACCTGCAGACACTATCTGACTGTGACGTTGAAAGCATGCATCGCTTGCCACCCCGTAAAGGGAAACCCCCAGTTATACTGATAAGATTCGCTCGACTGAGCTTGAAGGCAGCATGGCTTGCTAAACGTGCCGAACTAAGAGAAAAAAACAGTAATATTCAGCTATTTGATAACTTAACTCCTGCAAATAAGAAGCTCCTTTGGATGGCAAGGACTAGAGCCACCGAGATGAACTATCGATTCACTTGGTCTTCACAGGGAAAGATTTTTGTCAGAAAGAATTCAGAAGCACGCGCAATCCGAATTGCATCTGAAGATGATCTAAACAAGATTGTTTAAACACTTACTGTACCTATCGCCTTTTATGGCTTTTTTCTGTTTTGATGATCAAGTCGATGCATTACAATGCTGTCTCTTTCAAGAATTTGATTAAGGACTCGAACTTTCTTTCTGAACGTGGTCTTTCCCTTTATCATATTAATGCACAGAGTATGAGGAACAAGGGTGAGGAAATTGAAAGCGAATTAGTACACCTCAACTATGACTTTGATATCATGGGCTTCTCGGAGACATGGTTTTCTTCACAGTCAGACGTGGTCAGTTTGGGAAATTACAATATGGAATCAGTATTCAGAACTGGAAAACGCGGTGGCGGTGTATCTTTGTATATCAAACAAAATTTGCCCTATGAGGCGTGGCCCGACTATTGTGTTGTGTGTAGTGATTTCGAAGCAGTTACTGTGATACACAACAAGGTTGTAATAGTACTGATCTACCGCCCCCCGAATGGTAATACTGACTCACTTCTTGAGTTTTTAGAGAAGCTTCAACATCATGCTAATTCTAATCGATGGTTCGTGATATCATTTGGTGATTTTATTATAGATATATCAAAAGATGGTCCTATTAAGCTAAAACTAATGGAGTTAATGTTGTCTCATGGCTGCGAAAACATCATTAGCACTCCTACCAGAATAACAAACACATCAGAAACGATCATTGATCTCTGTTTCACTAATTTATCCCCTGACAGTGCATTAGCCGGAGTATTCAGCTCTGGTATAAGTGACCACTTACCTTTTTTTGCACTATTAACAATGCCAGAACTGCAGAATTCTCCAAAATACATGCGTAGAGATATAAACAATCCAAATATTCTCCGTTTTCGCTCTCTAATGTTTAACTGCAATTGGGATGACCTGTACCGAGAACCTGATCCGTCTAAGGCATACAACCTGTTTATGTCAAAAATGGTTAGTAACTACAATACTGCTTTTCCGTACGTTGTTGTAAAGAAACACAAGAGAGCAAGAAAGGAGTGGATTACGCCGGCACTTCTTAAGCGGATAAATGAAAAAAACAAACTTTTCCAGCACTTTTTGAAAACAAAAGAACAAACTGACCTCATTGAGTTTAAAAATTTTAGAAACAAAGTAAACAAAGACCTCAAGAAGGCGAAAATAGATTTCTATGCCTACAAGTTTTCTACAGTGATTAACAACTCAAAAATGGTTTGGAGCTCGGTTAATAAATTGATAGGAAGAAAACAAGCCACTGTCCCTAGCTATATACAGATAAACGATATTCACTTCAGTGGCAAGGCACTGGCAGACAAATTTAACCTTCATTTCCTTGAGGCAGGATCCTCAAGTAATATAACACAAGCAACTGACCTTAAACCGGCTGAATGCTATATTGAAAGCTCTTCCACTAATTCTTTGTTTTTATTACCCGTTACCGAGGAGGAAGTAGCCACTGTCATATGCTCACTAAAGAACAGCTCACCAGGAGAAGATGGCATCTCCGCAGCACCTATCAAGGCAGTTGCTGATTTGATTGTCGCCCCATTCACTTACATATGCAACAGACTCTTCCTGACGGGAATTTTTCCATGTGCCATGAAAATAGCTCGCGTAACAATAATTTTTAAAGGAGGTGATAAAAATGAACTTCAAAATTACCGCCCAATCTCTATTCTGCCGCTTTTCTCTAAGGTCGCGGAACGCCTGATATATAAGAGGGTATTTTCTTTTATAGCAAACAGAAATGTCATTTGTGAAGAACAGTGTGGATTCCAACCAGGTAGATCAACTCAGTCTGCTTTACTCCGTATTAAGGACAGCCTACTTCATAACTTTGAAAAAAAATTTTACACTGTGGGAATATTTCTCGATTTCCGTAAGGCTTTTGACTCGATAAAGCACGATATATTAATTAGGAAACTTCAACTGTATGGAATACGCGGGATTGCGCTTGATCTAATGAAAAGCTATCTTTGGGCCAGGAAACAATATGTACAGCTCCACAATTATAAATCTGATTTGGGCGTAATTAAGTATGGGGTTCCCCAAGGATCGATACTTGGTCCTCTACTTTTTATACTTTATATCAATGACATAGTTAACATTCAGTTCACACCAAACATAGTCATGTACGCCGACGATACCAATGCCTTCTTTTCTGGTTTAGATCTTCGCGATATTGAAATAACTGCAAATTCTTGGTTGGATAAACTAAAATCATGGCTTACAGTCAATCAGCTAGAACTAAACATAAAAAAAACTAAATTTATGCTCTTCAAACAAAAAAATAGGCCTGTAGATTATGCTATCTCTCTGATTTTTAATGGAGAAAATATTGCGCAGGTAAATAAAATTCAGTTTCTGGGTGTGTGTTTTCAAAGTGACCTTAGTTGGTCCCACCATGTGGACAACCTGCGAATAAAAATATCAAGATCGATCGGTCTAATTCGACGCTTACAGCATCTCCTTCCAGGGAGAGTTAAACGGCAGCTTTACTTTTCTTTTATCTACTCGCAAATCATTTATTGCATTTTAGTCTGGGGTACGTGTAACAAAACAAATACAGAAAGTATAATTCTTCTTCAAAAACGCGCACTAGGTTTGATAAGTACCTCGGTCCCCACTAATATGTCTCTTTTTTATATGTATAATGTACTCCCGTTCCCAGAGTGCTATAGGATGCAACTAGCCATGTTAATCTTCAAAAAAATTAAAGATAATTTCCAGATTTTTTCTGATGTGTACTTAAGCAGAGATCTTACGTATAATCTGCGTACTGTTGCGTTGGTCGGGCCAATGTGCCGGACTAACTATGGTGTACAGTCAATTAATAACCAAATCATTCTACTGTGCAACAGGATTCCTGAAATAATTGAATACGCTAAGGAGGCTAAAAACATAACACAATTTAAGAAGCGAATTTACAATGTAATAAACAGAACACAAGTCTACAGTGTATGTAAAGGAAATATGTAATGTATGTAATATTTATAGTATTCACTGTTTTTCAACTTGTATTGTATTTCAAAATATGTTATGGTGTTTTGTACTGTCCTGCTCTACCTGCCCGAGGTGCCTCACGAAGAGGGGCCAAGTCAGGAGACACACTCTCCTTTTGCCCCCTTCGTGGGCATTTCTGCGGAAATGTCCGAATAAAATAAAATGAAATGAAAGGTACGTTCCGTTTGGTTCTTTCCACTCGCCTCTCGCTTGTTGCGCGACATTTGCTGCTGCCGCCAAGGAAGTCGAAGACGAGAACTTTTCATTTGCTGGCACCTTGAGGAAACGACCGCTCCGACATCATCTGGATATAGAGACGTTTATTCGTTTCTCTTCTCTTCCTCCTTTCACTGTCGCTGCACCCTGGTTTTATCCCCTGTCTCCCCATTCAACCACTCTTACAGTCCAATCGTAACGCACCACTCTTACAGTCCAATTTGAACGCACAGATGTGTCTCTCCTCGCCACAACCTCGAAGACCCACCGCCTCTTGCCCACTCATCGGTTCTCCCCCGTCGCTCAGGTTTCTTTCACACCGGTTCCCGGAATGGTCAACGACGGGCGTTGCCAGGTCGTGGAAAAGCGCCTCCGAGTAAGTTCCCGCGATGCCGGGCTGACAGGCCATCAATACAATTGGCCCTTGCGCCAATGCTGTCACCTCCGCTGATTCTGATTGTCCGGCGGACGCGTACGTGTACCTTCCACGTGTACCTTCCACGTGTACCTTCCACGTGTACCGGCCACCTGCAGCCTGGCATGGTCTCCTGTAAGGCGCCATAATTGAGCCCGACAGCGGCACGGGAGTTGTCGCGTCTTTTGTGGCCAGCAGACAGTCATCGTCCCGCATTCCGGTGGCCCTGCTTCCTTGTTGGCGAGGGGTCGCCGGCCGCGGGGTGGGTAACATAAGGTCTTCGGGGAACGCACGAAGTTCGAGCCCAACAACTCCCTTCCAACTGTGTTGCACTGTATCTATCACATGCGACACAAACACAACCCCATATGCACACATGTTCACTGGTTCGACACGTGAGTCACCAACTGTCACTCGTACCTCGTTGACTCCGTCGCGCGCACGCGCTAACAAAGCATACACCCCCCTTTACTCGCCGTCCCTTTTATGCGTCATCGTTAGGAGTCACTAACGGCGACATTGCGTCGGCATAAGCGTTTAGACACCCCTTTTTGTGTTCAATTTCCAGGTTATACTTCTGTAGTGCCAACGCCCAGCGTGTCAGCCTAGCGCTCTGCGGAGTGGTTAGAGTCAGAAGTTTGAGTGGGTTATGATCGGTAATCACCTTGATTTTAGCGCCAAACAGCCAAACATCTAACTTCCCCAGTGCCCAAATGATTGCATAAGCTTCCTTTTCTATTGTGGCCCATCGGGTCTGAGCCGGGCTAAGCTTCTTGCTCAGAAAAGTGATAGGACGCTCCTTGCCCACCAGATCCTGCTGTGCCAGGCACGCACCAACGGCGTAATCGGATGCATCTGTGGCGAGGATAAATTCTTTCCCGGGTCTGGTGCCTGCAACGCCGACGCCTACACTAGGCACCTTTTCACCTTGTCAAAAGCTTCCTGCGCCTCTGTATTCCAAGGTAATTTCTGCGGAATACGTCGGCCAGTTAGGTTAGACAGAGGCATAACGACTTTGGAGTACTCGGGCACGTAGTCCCTATAATAGTTGGCTAGCCCTAAGAAACTACGAAGCTGACCCTTTGTTTTGGGAGCCGGGATCTCCTTTATCGTCCTGACCTCCTCTGGATCGGCCCCGAATATCACTCCTACTGCAGTTACTCGGGCGTGATATGCGCGAAGCTCGTTAGTGTGAATGGTTCTTAGTGAACCTTCCTCGAGCTCATCTAAATAACTGTGATCACAGTGGTCGCATTTTTTCGACCACTGTGATCGGTCCCTTCCACTTCGCCACTAGCTTTCCCTCTCCTTCCTTCTCGAGCCATAGTACTTGGTCCCCTGTGACAAACTGTTTGTCTGTGGCCCTTAAGGTATAGCGTCCTACGTACTCCTTCTGAGTGAGTTCACTCTGTCGGGTGGCTCCTTCGCTAGCTTTCTCCAAACTACTTCGGAGCTTCGCAAGATATTCCGCTGCTGGCATACCCAATGAATCCGGCACTTCCCAGTCTCCTGACCAAGTCCTTTTGAGAATGGATAGGGGCCCGTTCGGCACCCGCCCGTACATGAGCTCTAACGGTGACCGCCCTGTGGTCGCATGTGGGACCTCACGATATGCCCATAACGAAAAGGGAATCATTCTATCCCACTCGCGTTCATGTTCGCTGACTATGTGAGAAAGCATTCTTTTGAAGGTGCCGTTCCAGCGCTCGACTTAGCCGTTGCTTTGTGGGTGATCAGGCGTGGAAAATCTCGAAGTTGCCCCAAGTCTTTGCAACATCTCCTGTGTCTACCTCGACGTGAAGTTGGTGCCCTGATCTGAGTAAATTGTCTCTGGCACCCCGTGTTTGGAAAATATCTGCAGTAACGCGTCACATGTAGTCTTTGCCGTTAGGGAACGGAGGCATACCACCTCTCGCCATCTGGTATGTAGGTCTACGACACAAAGAGCATAGCGGTCACTTCTAGCCGAAGGGGGTACCATAGGACCGATGCAGTCTATGTTTACTGTCTGAAACGGCGCGGTGGGCCTGGCCAGGGGCTTTATCGGAACCCTATCTATTTGCCTCGTCAGCGATTTCACCTGGCATCTATGGCATGACCTACAGTGCTCCTTTACATCTCGCGACATCTGCGGCCAGTAAAATAAGCTTTTCACTCGTTGTAGTGTTTTCCGCTCTCCTAAATGACCTGCCCATGGTGAATCGTGAGCCATTTTAGCACTTCTTTGTGCCTGTGTGATGGTAGCACTAACTGTTTGCAGATGCGACCTGCGAGGTGTTCTTGGTGATACAATAGCTCGTCTTGAACGAGCATGCCATGCGTTCCGGCCTTTGCCTGCGCCCAAGCATTTCGCAAAGCCGGGTCTGCTTCCTGAGCCTCACGAAACTCCTGTCGTTTGCTTTTGACCGGCTCGGAACTTTCGCTATTGCTCTCCGCGGTTACGACGCCTGCCATCGCCCGTTGCTCCTCGCATGCCTCATCTGACAGCTCTACTATAGCTTCGGTCTCCTCGACTGCTGAACACTCGTCTGACACTATGTCACGTTTAACCCTTTCCTCGAGAAGCTCTGCGTAATCGTTGGGCGTGATCAGCACGTCGGTGCCGTCTAGAAGCTTATCTGTGATTGGCCAAAGCACGGCCGACTGCACCACCTCGGACATCACGTAAGGACTTCCTTCAGTAGCTATGAGCGGCACGTAAGCCAACTCAGCCGTTACCTGTTGCCCGAACACTTCCGTCAACTTTATCTGCGAACCCCTACTATCGTACTGAGGTATCACTGCCTTTCTGATGACGCTCACCTCCGCTCCTGAGTCTACCACGGCGTTTAATGATCGACCTGAGCTCTTAAGCGTTACAGTTTCCAGTGAGGGTTGTTTCTGCTCTTTGCGTTGCCACAACCTGTCTGTCATTGCTATTTCTGACCCGAATGCAGAAGCCGTCACCCTCGCGTTCACTGGACCGTTTTCTTGTCCTGCTGGCCTAGTGCTTTGCTTTGCACCTGAGCCCTTATTGGGGCAATTCTTGGCAATGTGGTCGGCACTCTTACACTCAAAACATCGCCTTTTACCTTTTCCGTCCGTGGGTGTATCTACTGCTGTTTTAGCTTTCTTTTGCCACTCCTATACATTTGCCTTCTTTTGTACTGCCTTGCACTTTTCGCTCTCCTCGAATCTCTCCGCAAACCTAGCCACGCCACTGGACAGCAAAAAGGACTCCTGCTGATTACAAATGACATGCGCTCTCGCTTCCGGGCTCAAACATTCTTTCAAGCGATCCGCGATGACTAGTTGCTTGAGTTCCTCGAACGTGCCTACCTTTGAACTCTGGACATAATAGTCGAAATAATTCTCAAGGCGTACGGCAAACTGATCCCAGGACTCCGTTTCTCCCTGTTTCGATCCCACAAACAGCCTCTTGTACTCCGCCGCCGAAAGCCTGAGACCCTCCAAAATGCTTGATTTAAGCTTAACATAAGCTTTGCGCTCTTGTGCTGTAAGCCAGCACAGCAGCCCACGTGCCCTTTCACTCAACTGTGGCAAAACTAGCCCAGCCCATCATTCGCTCGGAACTTCATACGACTCGAGCGTTGCCTCAACATCCTGGAACCACATTGGCGCAAGCGCCTCTTGGTTCGGCATTGGTGCCAGTAGACCCTTTAACAAGCTTGCGAATTTCAGTCGCCTGTCTTCCTCTGACCTTCCGCCAAGCGCTACGCTGTCATCGCTCTCGTTGGACTCTGCCCCCTTACGGGCTCGTAGCCGCTGGCTTTCCAGCATCAAGCGCTGCTTCTCCGTTTCTGCCTCAGCAATTTTTAATTGAAGCTGGAGCAGCGCTAGCTGCTGTTCCGACGCCGTATCTGACGTGACACTACCATGACCCCCCGTGCCGCTGTCGGCGACTCCGAACGCCTGCAAGTTTCCTGCCCCGTCCCCGTTCATTTCCGAGTAGTCCCTTTCTCTGTCTCGCAAGTTGTAATGCTTTGTCATCGCCTGCGCCCAACAGAAAATCAAGAGGTACCCGCCTGAAGTAGCCTTGCGGGTGCGCTCTTCCTGCTCAAAATCCGGTGGACTAGCCTTGCTTCGTTGATCCCGCAGCGTGGTAGTCAGTTGAAGGTGGTTGTCGTCAGTCTCGGCCGATGTCGCTCCCCGCTGACCTCCTCAGTTCAGCCATGCAGATCCTGTCGACTGCGCCAGTTACGTTCCGTTTGGTTCTTTCCACTCGCCTCTCGCTCGTTGCGCGACATTTGCTGCTGCCGCCCAGGAAGCCGAAGACGAGAACTTTTCATTTGCTGGCACCTTGAGGAAACGACCGCTCCGACATCATCTGGATATAGAGACGTTTATTCGTTTCTCTTCTCTTCCTCCTTTCACTGTCGCTGCACCCCTGGTTTTATCCCCTGTCTCCCCATTCAACCACTCTTACAGTCCAATCGGAACGCACAGATGTGTCTCTCCTCGCCATAACCTCGAAGACGCACCGCCTCTTGCCCACTCATCGGTTCTCCACCGTCGCTCAGGTTTCTTTCACACCGGTTCCCGGAATGGTCAATGACGGGTGTTGCCAGGTCGTGGAAAAGCGCCTCCGAGTAAGTTCCCGCGATGCCGGGCTGACAGGCCATCAATACAATTGGCCCTTGCGCCGATTCCGTCGCCTCCGCTGATTCTGATTGTCTGGCGGACGCGTACGTGTACCTTCCACGTGTACCTTCCACGTGTACCGGCCACCTGCAGCCTGGCTTGGTCTTCTGTAAGGCGCCCTAATTGAGCTCGAAAGCGGCACGAGAGTTGTCGCGTCCTTTGTGGCCAGCAGACAGTCATCGTCCCGCATTCCGGTGGTCCTGCTTCCTTGTTGGCGAGGGGTCGCCGGCCGCGGGGTGGGTAACATAAGGTATTGGGGGAACGCAAGAAGTTCGAGCCCAACAGGGTCTGTTACAATGCGCGGCTGCACGTCGATGTTTGCTCTGATGGCTGCGGAAATCAGAGCAATCATTGATCATGGTACATCATATATTATGATTCCGTGGGACTTTGGCTGACGCCTTGAAGAGAAAACCAAGATGCATCATAGTCAAGCAATAAAGAAGCGATATATATGTGAGCCTGACGCAGTCACCCATCAACCCGGTTCTGCATGACGTACTGTGTGTGCGCGCGGCTGTTCAAAGCCATGGAATGTTTACCCAAGAAATGCCGTTTCCCCAGGCATTCATTCGTAGACGTGTAACTAGTTACCTTTACAGTTCCGCTATCCTAATTAAAACGGTGGCGTTCCCACGTTCCTCCCAAAAGAAACTATAGTTCCAGGCACGTCGTTCCTTAGAACGCCGTTCCCTACACGCAAACGTTAAAAACGTCTTCGTTTAGTGTTTAGCCGAAAAAATGGCAACCAAGATTGTGTTAAAGATGGCCATAAAACTACAAAAATGTTATCAAACGATCTGATTACAATGTTATAGACGCCATCTGCGTGGTTTGCACACCCTAGAATGCACCACTCTATATGCTAAAGCGTAGAATAGCACTGAACAAGTGCTACAGCACCCTAAATACAGACTACGGCAATTTATTTAGGTCAATTGATGCCACTGAAGTTTCTTTTGACAATTCCATAATTTCATTTCATTTATTCAAGGCATAATCATTACACTTTGCCTTGGGGGACATGACCAAAGGCTAAATAAACGCCTCACTAGGTCGTCTCACCCTGGCAGCAAAAGCATAAACACACCAACAAGAATTTGTTGTACAGAGCACACTGGTACATAATAATCCAGAATGATAACAGGAATACAGATAATTATAAGTTCACAAATATATAAACACAGCTGTCTTAAAGTGATAATGATTTAGCGAACGTGTACTCATACTGAGCCACAAACAAACCTAAAAAAATAAAAATAGCGGCGAGAGAAATGCAGAAAAAAATAATCAACATTCACTCGAAAACAAAATCGATATGACTGGGCACGCTTATGTACAGAAGGAGAAACATACGAACGTACCAACCGGAATTTTTACACTTTCGTTATTTATCCGAAATTGTGGACTTGGGAAAACCGTAGAAAACCCACAAATCTAAATTTTTGGTTCCTCGGCTTGGCTTTCCACTGGCCCCAGTGCGCGTGACGTTCAAAGTGCCGGTACTGCCGAATGTACTGAGTAGGCAAGCAACGATCGTATGTGTTTGGCTCGAAAATCAGAAGTTTGCTGGCCTAAAACCATGGCACATAACTGCGGAAATTTCGACCATCTGGCGTTCTTTAACGTGCATTGAAATCGCACAGTACTCGGGCTGTGTATTTAACCTTCACCAAAATGCGAATGCCACGGGCGGGATCAAACTCGCGACCTTCGGGTCAGCAGCTGACCACCACAACCACTGTTGCACCAAAACGTAAACGGCAGGGCTTCGCCGGTGTCCCTGACGTAAAAAATTTTTAAACTCTGCGCATTAGGAAACATGTGGCTACTGAAAGTTTACATAAGTAATGAAGCAAAATACATTTGTTTACGTTATGTGCTTGCCCGACTTATCCTGCGCCATCTGATGGCATCACCTCTGGAGGCCTCTCAAGCTCAAGCCTAGTGTAATGAAGTGGAACGCTAACACCTAGTTTATGGGAAAACTGAAACACTCCTATAGAGGAAGAGCGCATAGGTTGGTGTACAGCAGCGCGTAATTGTGCGGCGACAGGATTGGCGAATAGTATCGGAGAAGTAAGAGCCGTCTTTTGCTGGATGCGCTGCTTACTGAACCTCGAAAAAACTTGATATAAACCAGTCTCCGAACTCTAAACAAGCAATACTACAGGTCATTTTCAGCTAGAGTCACGACAAAAATGGTGCAGTGCGGACAAGTTTCCGCTGAGCATTTCCTCTTCCAGCTTTCGTCCTCCGTGCTTGTTGCGTCACTTTGCATGATTTACGGTTTACGTTCCTGTGTACGGCACTCGATAAAAAAACCGCTAATCTTGTATTCTGTGACTCATTTATTATTTTACTCGAAATTGCAAGACATTTCTACTATCAGGCAATCGACAGGAGCATCTCGGGACCATAGAAATGCCATTGTCTATCGACATTGTAAAATAATCGCTGTAGTGGCCTTATACTGAGGGTCTTCTACGATGAACCACAGAAAAAAAAAAGAGGGAAAAGAAGAGCGACTCTGTGGTTAGAGTGAAGATTGCATGATTAACACACACTCTTTTAGATCATACCATTGGCTCGCTTCATATGCTGTTACAGGAAATACATTCTGAGTCAAGACCAAATCGCGGCTATCTTTCTTGGACCAAAATAAAATTAAAAACAAATGCCATAGCAGTGGCAATATTCTCCGTCACGTGGTCATGAGGTTCTCCGCTTGCTTTCTGCATTTTAGAGCGAAATATGTTATGAGATCACAACTCGGGTCACGCGCAGTTGTCCGCCGCCGCCGCCGCCGCCAGTGACCATAACCATATCGCGTGAGATTAAAGGAAGAAAAAAAAGCTAGCACCAATGACACTTTGTGGCTCCAATGCGAGTGGGCTGGGTGCGAGACCAGTATTCCGCCACTGAACCACACCGGTGCTTGGGACTTGCTGGCAAAACTGCCTTAGGCAGGCTTGATGTCGCCAAAGTCATCGCGTTAATATGACTTGTAGAGAGTTTTAAAAGAGCGAAAGAACCACCAGTCGTCGCACAATGCGAATAGCTTACCGAATGAGTCACCCAATCTCCCAATCTATAAAAAAAGCTTGTTTTTGATCGCCTAATAACTGTGGCGCATACCCACTTCAGGTATAGTTTCTCATCTTCGTCAGCCACTGCATGAACAATTGACGCGAAATTCCTCGTAAATGTTCAGTGGATACGACGCTTCTCAGAAGAATGACGGGAATACAATAGCAAATGCCAGCCTACTGAAGCAAAAATTATAATATTATACCCTAGTAGGTATCAAGCAAGTGTGCTTGCAGTAGTTACTCAATGAGTGTTGTTACAGGCTTTGAAAGGCCGCTCTTCTAGCTTTCGCAGTGACTATGCAGAGGCCGGGCATTTTTTGATCCCCTTCATGCCATGCAGTTATTACGAACAAAAAACACACTGACCTGACGGGCCGACTGAACCTCTTCTTATCGGGTTTAATGCCGCAGCGGTGTTCGACGTGGTCGTCCTCCATGGCTGCTGCTTGTTTGTTTGTTTGTATCGTTTAATCCATGGCTCATACCCACTCTGGGGGATTGGCCAAGAGAACATATAGTCTCATATGGACGATAACTGCATTATTCCTTACAACGACAAAAAAAGGGAGGGGGGGTTGGGGGAGTTGTATCGTGAAAACAGTATGTTAAAAAAGAGAAAGCAACCAAAGATTTAGATAGTGAGAAAAAAGAATCAACAACGTAGACACTAATAGCTACAACTTGATTTTAGGAGCCGACCAGACAGCTGGTTTTTCCAAACCCGATTAATTTGGTATGTCACGGATTTATCCAGAATTGAAAGTTACTTTTCGACCCGTTTTTTTTTTTTTGGGGGGGGGGGGTACCTGTTAACGTGGTGCCCGCACGTTTCTTCGTCTTCGGCGTCTGCCAACTGCCAGTTGACCATCGGGTGCAGGAAATTGCATAAAAATGCGCGCATGATATTGACTGCCTATCGTGTACATGTTGTTCCTAACATCTCTGTGGACACCCCATTGGCGACATCTGACAAAGCTACGTATTAGCTAAAAATTCTCTCAAATTGGGCCATGCCACTTGTACCATGCAGGTTAACCTTGCGTTCACTAACAAGGCATATAATAATACACGACAACGGAATACATTATCTACTCCTCTAGTTCTGGAGCAAGCTCTCTGGCTGTCTAAAATAGCGGGCAGTTCATTAAGTATTAGCAATGCGCAATTGTTCAGAGAGAAATAAATAAACAGGGAGGTTGAACAGTGTTCAAATGAAGAACAATCAATATACGGTGATAAAAAATTCAAGATTCAGTCAATATTGTCTTCTTACTGCCACATTCACCGATCTTCCACACAGGCAGGTGCGAAGCCAACAGAAACTGCGGAAGCTCTAGCGACGCTCGTGCTTCACGCAACAGACGAAATATTCAGCTGTATACGGCGGCACACGATAAACAACTTAAATTAGAAATGGCAAAGTTTGCTACTACGACGCGCAAGCTTAGAAACTGAGAAAATGGGAAATTATGAAGACTGATGTAATTTATTTTAAGTTGTTTCTAGTAGACGGACTAGAATACGGGGAATGTACAAAGCGGCGCGTGAATGCGTAAAAGGAGTGAGAGCCTTTCGCGGTGTACTCCCACGCCGCAGCGCTATGCTGCCCTTAGGGAACAGAGTTCCGCCTCTGCTTTCTAAGCACCGCTCACTCCATCTGCAGGAGTTCAGCGCTTCTTAGGGTTCCTCGATGCGCGCGCCCCCATTAGCCGATTTGGAGGGTGGCATAGAGTTTCATAAAATAATACCTAGAGGGGAATCTGGCACTAGCGTCTACGCGGGCTCCTTCAGCAGCACTTGTACCCACATGGGAATTATGGGAAGTACAGGCTTCGGATCTGCTCTAGATAGATTACGTTCTTAAGACTCGACGCTTGTTTCTGAGTGTAAAACAAAGTGATATGAAGTTATGTCTAATTGAAACTTGCTTCATTTTTGCAACAATATTGCAAAAGTTTTTTGCGACTAGGCGGTTGAAGTGAGACTTTGAGAAATTTAATCACCAGGGTATGCATTGCTCTGCCATTGCATCCCAGATTTGACATCAAGATATAATGAAACATTCTTTAGAACATTTCAAAACAAAGATTTTTGTTTTTCCCTCGAAAGTACGCAGTATCTATTTATGGTAATAACAGCACAGTATTAATTGAGAAACACTTAACTTTTCATCAGCTGCGATGCCAGGTGTGTCAGTTCAAGTGGTCTGCCGCTAACGTACCTCTGATTTTATTGTGACGTTGAGCCAGAACAGCATTGGGGTGCGTCTACTTCGCGTCGCCTTGCAGTTTATTTCAATGAGTTTTCGCAAGACGCACTAACAACAAACGTGAACTCGATGTAATATCCTGCACTGGCATGGGACGCTACATCTATGCGCAGCGGTGAGTAGACGATGCTTCCTTTCAACTGTCCAACACAACTTATACAGCACTAGCGTTGCAGTAAATTGAGAGACCTAGCCGTTTAGAGTATCTTTGAACAACACAGGCGCAGCTTCAGTCCTTTGCACCCACCCTACTACCCAGTCTACGCGAAGAACAAAACTGAAACTGCAGAAAAAGACCCGTAGACAGTTCACTGGCAAGCGCGATTCAATCCGAAGCCTGTTCTTCCCATAATTCCTGTGAGGAAATGCGATGGCAGCGCCACATTTTTTTCCAGGTATTATTGTATGAAACTCTATGAAGAGTGGAGACAACCGCGTCGTCTGCTACGGAGTCCGCAATCACGATGCCTTCTCCGCAAGCCGCCTGCAGCTGCGATGGCCTGCCAACGAGTGTCGCGCGGCTGCATGCAGAGTTTGTATATTGTAGTTTGTATAGTTTGTATTTATATTTGTAGTTCGGATAAAGTGCGCGGGGCGTTAAAGTACTGCTCACTTTAACCAGAGGGCTCCCTTCGCTCCGTCTTCGAGAAGGGGTCATTACAAGAGGAACTTCGAGCCACATGGTGACAAGTTTTTACTCGTTGTACCTGCACCTTTATGAAATGAGATTCTGCACGCATGTCATGATGAGCCAACATCTGCACATATGAGTGTCAGCCGTACATTCGCCAGAATTCATCTAAAATACTACTGGCCAAAACTGTTAGCATCAGTTCAGCACTATGGTAAAACTTTCCGTCAGTGTCAAAGACGCAAAACTACATCCGTGAAACCTGCAGGCCTTCTCCAGCCAATAGAACTGCCGGATGCCCCATTCTAAGAAGTCGGTATAAATCTCCTAGGCCCGTTTCCGACATCGACCACACGCAAGAAGTGGATAGTCGTAGCCACGGACTATCTCACTCGTTACGCTGAGACTGACTCGCTGTACAGTGCAACAGCCCTTGAAGTTACCTAGTTCTTCATCAACAACATAGTCCTTAGACATGGTGCACCCAGCGTCGTAACTACAGATCGTGGCACAGCTTTTACTGCAGACCTAATGAAATGTCTGATGCGATTGACCCATACAGACCAGCGAAGAACTACGGCATACCATCCTCAAACAAATGGCCTGACGGAGCACCTGAAAAGAACTCTGATTGATATGCTTTCAATGTATGTCGACGTCGAACATAAACTGTGGGATAAAATATAGTCCTACATCGCGTTCGCATACAATACAGCCGTTCAAGAAACAACGCAAGTGACACCACTTGAACTTGTATTCGGCCAAACAGGCACCACGCCATTGGATGCCATGTTACCACTGAATAATGAAAGCAGCAATCCACCCGACCTAGATGGCTTCTTGCAAAGAGCCGAGGCAGCCCGATAGATGGTGAGATACAGAATACGCCGGCAACAGCGCATTGACTCCTACCGGTACAATCAGCGTCGTACCAAAGCGTCGTATCAGCGTCGTATCAACCAGGTGACAAAGTATGGATATCGACCCCAGTGCGTCGCCGTGGACTTTTTGAAAAACTTCTTAGCCGATACTTCGGGCCTTACGAAGTACTCTATCGTGTAAGCGATGTAACGTACCAAGTCAGATCCACTACACACGGAAGCATTAAACGCCGCAACCCTAGAGAGGATGTACATGTAGTCCGGATGCAACCTTACTATGAAAGATTATCGGAAAACCAGTGACGCCTACCACCAATCTATTCATTGCCTGACGCATCGGGACGATGCGTATGAGGAGGGGGATTATGCCGCGATATCTTGCCTGCATTCAAACAACGCGCCCATCACCGCGTGCACAGGGACATACATGCACGCCGTCTAGTGTTGCGCAGAAATGACGATGATGGCATGAGAACCCAGCTGGACCCGGCTGATGTGCGCCACGCGCTCGGGACTTCTCTTGAAAAGGAAGAAGAAGGTGGACATCTTTGGTGTTCGACTGACAGGTTCTACGACCATAGTCACTTTGAGTTGTGGGCACAGGTTCGCCCTTTAATAAATACGTTTTATTACACCCCCGAGTCCTTCAACATTGCTACAATATCGTTAAAATGAAGCGACCGCACAGCTTTACAACAATGAGCAAGGAAATTGCATTTAATATAAAGCAATTTCAAATGTCATAGCTTTATTTGGGTGATAACTTTATTATACTTCAAAAAGAAGTGCTAAAACTCGCTGCAAGTCAACCACATAGCATGCCTTGCTTTCACTTCCGCTGTTTCTCATTGTTTCGAGCTGGCACAAGTGAATGCGCCACTTTACTCGTGCTATAATTGACATCAACATTTTTTCCAGAGAACCCTTGTTTAGCTCGCATGCCTGCACACTGCACTTCACCCTTTTTATTGATTAGTCAGGTGCACCTTTGAGAGGGGACTTCAGGATGAACAAGTTGTCTGTCTAGGATGTGATTCCTTTAAAGTCTTCTTTACAAAATATGAGCGAGCTCATAAGCTCACCGCTCGGATAACACAAGTTCTCACCAACCGTAACATACTCCTTCCGTGCAGTTAAATATGCGTGTTCATGGCTCGCCGAGTCCTTCATTGCAGCCCTGCACTGCCCACACTCCGTTTTCTTCAAGAATCCTTACACAAGAAATCCACCTCTATGGTGCAAAATGCCACCTCTATTGAAGTCCACGCTTCGGTGAAGAAAATTCTCCATAATCGATTTCCTCTTCTTCATAAAATCCCCGACACTCAATTTTCCCTCGAGAAACCACTTGAACCAAGTACTGTGAGCCATCATTTTCATAACTAGAGTTTGCTCGCATGTGCAAAAAGTGCCCTATTGAAAAAACCTCCACCATAGGAATGGTGGATTCCACCAACCACCATTTTGGTGGATTATAGCGGTGGAAATGTTGGTGGCACATGGTGTATGGTGGCGTATGGTGGAGCGAATGGTGGCTGGCGCGCTCCAGGCGGCAATGGTGGAGCGCGAAGCAGCGTCAGAAGCACAGTTACGAGCTGCCACCAAATAAACAATAAAAATTATGGTATAAAAAAGAATGTAGCAAGCACCCGTACAAAAAAAAAGTTGCACCAGCGTGTTATCGAACCTGTCATCTCTGAATTAGGAACTGAGCATACTAACCACTGCGCCACGCCATTTTGTTATTTCCGGTTAAACTTCGCAAACGGATTGTTAAGATAAACATATTATACTTCACAACGAACAATACAAAAAACTTAAAATTAACTAAGCCCGTCAAGCAGCACTATAACACATCACGTCCTAGAACTCCTTCATGGTCAGTAGGGCTTCTACCCTTTCTACCCATAAAGGTACACATTCGTCTGTTCTTACTACCTCGAGTAATCTTGAGATGCTTTTTTAAAATACTCTCTTGCTGGTCTTCTGTCTGGGTCACATTGAAATCCAGCTATTCTAGAGCGCCATATACTGTGCGAGGCAGTCAGCATGATAAAATCGAAAAGTAATCCATCCTCATTCTCTGCTGCCAAATACCTGATCCCATGAGGGTCTAACGGGAACTCTTTTTTTGATTGTCCTTTGTAATACGTCCCAAAAATAAACTCCTTCTCAACAGTGCAGGAAAACATGGTCAATAGTTTCCGGTTTCTTACAGATTAGACAGTGAGATCCCCAAGGCATATAAAACCCACGCTCCTCTAGGAATGCTCTTACAGGAAGTGTTCCAGTGTGTAATTTGAAAAAGAACATTTTCGCACTTGGAACTGCTGGCATTTTTTTAACTCGTTTAAGTACATTCTGACCCTTGCCTGCTGTATATAGCGCTCTGTACAGTGGGATGGGGAGCATCGTGTCACATAAATCTTTGTACAGTTTTTTTAATGGCTGCATTTAATGGCTGCAAAAAATTCTGGCGTTGAAGGTCAATATCCATGCCAGAAGCCGAGGCATTTACCCCAGTTTATGTGGCTTCCTGTAACGTCGGCGAAAGATTTGGAAACTCTGATTCTTCAATACATTCATAGGGAGTGCTACAAATCGCAACATAATCAGCGTATGCGAGTAGTTTGACCTCTGAAGATTATACTCTAAACCCATTAATGATGTCAATCTGCAATATCGACCGACATAAAGTTTCAATATAGATGCAAAACAACAGTGGACTAACAGGGCAACCTTGATGCACTGAGCGTTCAATTCTGATGGGGGTGCCCAATGTCTTGTTGATAATTAGTCTCATTCTACCATTCCGATATGCCATGGCTACTCCGTCAATAATTATCTTACCAACTATAATGTGCTTCAATACTGCAAACAAAAGAGCGTGGGCAACTCAATCAAACGCTTTCTCCACATCCAGCTGGAGTATGGCCACACGAGCTTGACAGGTGTCAACACATTCGAGCACAGATCGCATTTTATGAACGTTTGTAACTATGGACCGACCTTTGATTGCACACGTTTGGTGTGAACCGACGATATCTTTTATTAGTGACTAAAGTCTAGGCGCCGAAATTTTCATTATTATTTTGTAGTCTACGTTTGTCAGTGCGATTGGCCTGTACGATGTGACGTGCCTGAGCTTTTTCACCTCGTCTCTTTTCGGAATCAGAACGGTACGCGATTCACCAAAGGATGGTGGTAATTTCTTTTCTTTATATGTCTCATTAAAAACGCCCGCAAGTATTGAAGAAAATTCACTTTTAAAACATTTGTACCACTTGGCACAAAGACCATCTGGTCCTGGAGATTTCCCGGGATTTAACTTATCAATCGCCCATTCAACTTCAGATGCAGATATAGATAATTCCAAAGCGTTTTTCACTTCCTCACTCACTTGCGGCATGCGTCCTAAACATTCTTCTTTAAACCTTTCTAGGTTTACCTGTCTACACGCAAAAAGGTTTTCAAAATGACTTGAAAATACGGATAAAGTGCTGTCCATATCGGTTACTTCGTGACCATCTTTCTCTATTTTTTCGATATGATTCCGTCGAGCGTTCGTTTCCTCTACCCCTAACGCTCTTTTGGTTGGCGTCTCTCCAGCCGCTAAAGCCTCAGCCCTAGCACGGACGAGTGCACCGCGGTAGCGTTCCTCGTCATGCAGTGCAAGTTTCTGCTTAATATTGCGTATGTCAATTTTATACTCTCCCGGTTGTTTGCACTCCGTCTATTAGTCTTTCCAAAGTCTTTCGGAGTTCTTTTTCTTTATTTTTCCTTTCGTAACTCAATGCGCAAGAACGATATATAGCTTTTATTTTTATCCGCTGCTTGAACTCTTCCCATTGTTCTGCAAGTTTAGCTTCATCATCCGTTTTTATTTCATCGATGCAGTTCATTACCTGATCAAAGAAGTATTCGTGAGTGATCAAAGTGGAATTCATCTTCCACAGCTCCCACGAGAAAGTTCCACCTTTCGTTTTCTCTCCCATATCACATTTAACTAAACAATGATCACTGAAGTGTATTGGGTAGACAGCATATGTCTTACAGTGGGCTATTATTTCAAGTGACAAGTAAATGCGATCAAGGCGCTCATGGCTATTCAGGGCGCTCAAGGCGCTCATGGCTATGCAGTCTCTTTTCAACGAGAGTGATAAAATTTGTCTAAATAAGCTTAAGAAGCGTGCGAAAACTCTTGCCGGGGATCTGGGGCTTCAGAAGCTTTCAAAGGCGATAGATAGCTGCAAAAAGCTTAGCCTTGACTTGTTTTTTTCTGCGAAAACGCACAAAATTGACTGCCCTTTGCGGGTCATTGTAACACAAAGGGGGACCTGGCAAAAGTCGGTAGCACTTTTCTTGCAAGAAAAGCTAAAATATTTAACAACAGACGACCCTTTTTTGGTAAAAAACTCTGACACTGTTATTGACATTATTGGGCGAACTAACACAGGACTCCAGGCAATGTCTGTGGATATTAAAGACTTGTATTACTCTTTGCCGCACGATCAACTACTAAAATGTGTAGAGGAATCCATAGACAACTTCGGATCATCAGCGTTCCAAACGCGCACTGGAATTCATAACAGCAGCCTATTAGAGTTACTCAGCTTCTACTTGAAGGCCACTTTTGTATCTTGGGATGACAAAAACTACTTACAAAAAAGTGGAGTATGTATTGGTTTATGCTTGGCACCCATTCTCAGTGACATATTTCTAGCACATCAGGATCGTGTCTTGTCAAACAAACTTGATGACTCTGTGGTTTTTAAAGTCTGCCGTTTTGTTGATGATTATTTAGTGTTGTTTATATGTGACAGTCAAAATTTTCAGACCATTTCCTCTGACGTGTTGACTGTTTTCCGAGAGTGCCTGAAACCATTTGTTTTAACGTATGAATCACCCACTGATAACAACCTGAAATTTCTAGATTTGAAGCTTTTGCTAGAACCCCGACATGTTTGCTGGATGTATGAACCAAGAAGCGGCAAGCCACTTCTGCCTTTCGGCTCAGCTCACTCAAAATTGGTCAAGCGGGGCATTGCTAACCTCTGCCTTGCCAACGCCTTAAAGAAGTCTTGCCCCCACATGGTACACCGCAGCTTTGCTCTACAAGTGGAGCACCTCAGCAAAGCCGGTTACCCCGCACACGTTCTAGTTTCAGTGGCGGAAAAGCTGGTGACTGTCGTGAAGCGAGGCAACAAACCAGATAAGCGCAACAGCGTCAGAAAGAGCCGGCCTGTCGTACTACCGTACGTGCACGACGTCTCACACAGGATGAAAAAGACTGCTCGAGACGCCAACGTCCTTGTTGTTTTTTCAGCACCTGAAAAATTGCAGAAGCTTTGCAAACGGGTAAATACACCTCGCGCAACTTCTGCCGTGTGCTCTGTCGCGCACAGGACATGCTACGTCCCGTGCGCAGTGGGAGTCGTATACTTAATTCCACTAACGTGTGGGTGCGTCTATGTCGGCCAAACCGGCAGGTGCATAAACGACCGCCTGCGAGAACACCGAAACAATGTGCACAATGTGGTACAAGGGCATCTTGGCATTCATTGCCGAGATTGTGGGTGCACCCCCCTCTTTGATCAGTGCTCTATATTGGCAAGGCACAGGGAGCAACTTACCCGAGAAATTATCGAAGCAGAAAGAATACACGTGCTAGGAGATAAATGCGTAAGCACTTCATCGGTTGCTTTATCCCAGGCTGAACGCGATTACCTGACTGGGCTTTGAGGCATTAGAGGACCTGTCACACGTGCTGTTACTGGTGTGTAGATTGGGCTTGTTTTTTACATTTATGCTCTGTAATCTTCCTTTTTAGACGTATAAATTCTTGCCACTCTGCGAAATAAAGTTAGTTGGAAGTCAGCGCTCTTTCTGTCTACCCTGTCCTTTTTTCCTTTGTTCGCGCGCTGAAACACCTTGCAAATATGAATACGCACCAACTAGCCCAAGCTTCCACTCTTGTGTGGCTTGTCCAAAACGAATGCAGTGCGCCAAAAGCATTATGCTATTATGTTGGTTCAGTAAGCGTACGAATTGACGTGTCTGTGTTCTCGCATAAGAGCCAGCGAAGTGCCGGCGAGTGCGACCGGCGGCTATCGGTGAGGGCAGGCGTACCTTTGGTGGATGTGCTGCAAGCGCGTCGCATCGATGTTTGTCGCTTCTTGCGCGGACACCGTACACAATAAAAAAGGCTTCATTTAGGTTAAATGATGCCGCATCTGTGCTCTATTGTCATTTTTATTCATCGATATTGTCTATTCTGAAACCCAGAAGCGCCGATAACACTTGTACGGGCTCGGTCGGTATGACTAACCTTTGTTGGAAATTATGGTGGTAGAACAGAAGGGTGAAAGTCAAATTCGCTGGGGCTCATATCGACGCATAAAAGTTGAAAGTTTATGCGTATTCGCACGCACTTTGTTAACTAAAAGGTACGGCTCAAACAATAGAGTGCGCAAGAAATACCAGAGTTGCGTTTCTAGCATGGCGACATCAAGTGACCGCGCTGTGTTCTGCTCTAACATTGAAAGGGACAATTGCGAACTGGAGCCCATTTATTTGTCGACAACTGCGCACCGATATAAAACATTTATTTTCATGTTCACAGTGACAACTCCAGTCTTCTAAACATCCCAACGAAAAAAAACATCGCGGATGTCAAACTGATGCAAGTACGTGCGCGAAATGTAAACGTATTCCCGGCCGCATACTCTATGCTCCACAAAAGTTGAAGCGTTGTTGACACCACAGAAATTTAAAAAAAAAACGTACTAGAAAGCGTGATGAGCAGCAGTGGTTTCTTTTCACCTTAAACATATATCTCTGCGCATTCAAGAATGAAACACTACAAATAAGTGATTTCACATACTGTCATGCGCTTTTTATCATGCCACAACCATCCACCAAGCTTCCATCATGCCACCATCATCCAACTTGCTCACCACGCCTTCCACCAAACACGTTTTGCCTCGCCACCATAAGCCGGCCTTTTCCACCGTCATCACTATTGACTCGCCACCACCACCACCATCTGCCACCATTTTTTTCCACTCTAGCCGTCATCAGCCGGCATTTTCCACCGTCACCACCATTAGCTCACCACCACCACCACCACCACAATCTGCTATCATTTTTTCCACTCTCGCCGTCATCAGCCATTATGCCCACTACAGTTTCCACCATATCCACTAATATTTCCATCATATCCACTAACATTTCCACCATATTCACTATTTTTTCCACCATATCTACCAACGATTCCAGCATCCACCAACCCAGGATTTTCAATAGGGTGGCTGACGCATACAAGCTTTAAAGCGCGTTTTTATTTTATTTATTTATTTATTTATTTGCAGAACACTGTCAATCCCCCATGGAGATTATTACAGGGGTGAGCATCACTGTCACAACTTTGGACGTTTCAAACAAGAAAACGCAGAATAATAAAGCACACATAATCACTGAACACAGCAGTACGGCATAGAACAATCATACATAGTTATTTGAAGGATAACCAAGTACGAAGTACACCAATGGTACACCAACAAAAAACAGGAGTCGAGAAGAAACCAAGCACAGAAAGAAGGAAACACAGATCAAGTATTGTTATCAAGGAACTGTATTAAACAATAAATATATGCAGACAAGTGTTTTAGTATGACAATAGGAAACAGGAAGGACTGCGTGAGGAAAAACAGGTGATCACTGTACATGCTAACTAGGTTAGAATAGATCAGTGCCTTCAATTAGTTTCATAAAGTTCTCTAATGTTGGCTGCTGTGTAATGACTGGATTCAGTGTGTTCCTTTCTCCAATTACGCGCAGGAAGAACGAATAGGAAAAAGTATTATTACTAAATGAGTATTCTTCGAGTTCCCATGCATGACTTCACCTCGTCGGTCTGGTATCTCGAAAGCTCAAGTAAAGATCTGGATTTATGCGGAATGATCTGTGTAAAAGTAGATAAAGAAATTTGAGCAGGAAAACCTTTGCACGACTGTCAAGGGTGGCTAGACCAGCACGATGTAGTAGAGCAGTAGGTGAGTCGTTGCGCCCGTATCTGTTGAAGATAAAGCGCACTGCTTTCCGCTGAACCCTTTCCAGTATTGCGATACTATTCACAGTGTGAAGGAACCGCACAATATTAGCATATTCTAAGACCAGGCGGACAAATGTGACGTAAGCAAAAAGCTTCGTTTCATGTGGGGCGAATGACAGGGCCCGTTTAATAAAAAATAATTCGCTCATCGCTTTTTTGGACACTTTATGCACGTGCTCTGTCCAAATAAGATCAGATGAAATTGTGATACCAAGGTATTTGTACTGGTTAACCCTTCGTAGTGGCACATTATTAAAATGGCGGTCACGTAGAAACAAGGGATGGACACAGTGGGAAAATGTATGGTTCTTTAACGTGCACCCGGATACAAGTGATAGACCATCTTGCATTTTATATTGACCACTTCTCAACAGTATTGGCTTTATGGTCGCTGAAATGGTAGATAGGTGATGGCGTGTAGTGGGATGTTTGCAAGGTGGCTACATACACCAACGGAGGTAGAATAGACCTACACCCCAAGGATCTTCACACCTAAAATAGCTTTTCTCAGTTATCACGTGGCTTTGAGACGTTCATATAATTATTATTCTCAATTATATCACAAACTTTTCGTTTTCTGTTACCTACCCACATAACTGTAATCAGATTAGTCGGGTGTGATGAGTGAAGAAAACGATGACAACGACGGAAGCCCGAACCTATATAAATTATGCAAAATTTCAACACGACCTAAAAACTGCTTTAGACGCTCCTTCTCAGGATGGAGATGACACTAAAGCTATGAAAATAAGCGCAGTAATTAAAAGGGCATACAAAAACGCTGAATTTACTGTTAAATAGGCGAAGAGAATACCCTATAGCCCCTGGTGGAATTCCAACTGTTCACGAGATCACAGACAAAGACAGGCAGCTTGGAAGAAGCTAATACATAATCAGTCCCCTAAGAACTGGTCAGATTATAAATTTCTTGCCGCTGTATTTAAACACACGGGGGCCCAAGCTAAAGAAGATTATAATAAAAGACATTTCGATTTTCTCTCGAATTCCAAAAATAACAAAGCTTTATTTCAATATATGCGATCTCGCAAAAGCCTGCCGTCTACATTAAGTACTGATTATGAAAAACTATCATTAGAAGAAACGAAGAACTCTTTAGAGTCAATTGGCAGAGGTCTAGAAATTAGATTTTCTTCGATTATGGCTTTCGACTGGCAAAAGTCTAGCATAAGCACTGACTTCGAAAACGTAACACTGTCTGAAGCATCAAAAGTTATTCGAGATCTATCATCGTCAGCTCCTGGTCCAGATAGAATCACAGTTCCTATGATTAAAATTTTATTCAAGCTATCCCCCGGCGACGTCCTCAATCTTATAAACTACTCTTTAAAGAATGCCTGGATACCGTATGACTGGAAAATAGCTAAGGTAATCCCATCAATAAAAAAAGCAAGGATTAGCTTTCACCATAGAAAATATCAGACCCATCTCGCTAACTTCGAACATGGTGAAACTCATAGAGAGGGTCGTAAAGAGCAAATAAACTCCTGGATGACGAATAAGGTCATATTAAAGCCAAACCAAATTGGTTGCCGCAGTCAATGCTCAATTTGATGCGCCCATGCGGATTTAGAGAGTCGAATAGAGCTTGCTCGTAAAAGGAAACAGTACGCCGCATTGGTAACTCTCGACATAGCTAAAGCGTACGACAGTGTCGAGCACTCTATTCTACTGACCACCTTGCAGAGCCTAAAGTTTCCTCATTATATTACTCATTATATTAGTTTAGAAAATATCACACAATGGACAGATTATCAGCACCTCGAATTTCCATGGAAAGCCCAGTGGAGTCCGTCAAAAAAACTTGAAATTATAATCGCCAGATTCTGGTGCCGTGTCCCCCTATTAAATTTTTATTTACACCGAGCTGGTCTGACACTTTCCCCCCTTTGTCCGTTCTGCGAATAATCAGAAACTATTGAACATTATTTTGGCTCATGTCGTAACTATGCATTAATTAGGAAACGACTTTTAGATATTCCATTTGCGAAGCTAGGTTTATATTTAACCACAGAAAATGTTCTAAGTTTTGGTGCCTCTGTTTTGGGAAATTGCCACAGAGATGCATTCGATGCGGTGTGTAATATTATTCAAGACTCTAAACGTTTTTCAACATAAAGCCCACGTTAACAGATTACCCCCCCCCCCCCAAAAAAAACGGGTCGAAAAGCAATTTTCAATTCTGGATAAATCCGTGACATACCAAATTAATCGGGTTTGGCAAAACCAGCTGTCTGGTCGGCTCCTAAAATCAAGTTGTAGCTATTAGTGTCTACTTTGTTGTTGATTCTTTTTTCTCACTATCTAAATCTTTGGTTTCTTTCTTTTTTTAACATACTGTTTTCACTATACAACTCCCCCAACCACCCCCCCCCCCCCCTTTTTTTTTTCGTTGTAAGCAATAATGCAGTTATCGTCCATATGAGACTATATGTTCTCTTGGCCAATCCCCCAGAGTGGGTATGAGCCATGGATTAGAGGATACAAACAAACAAACAAGTGCGGGGCAAGGCGCGTGGGATTTTGAGCCAACTGTGCGCGTGAGGTCAGCCAATCAGCTGATGACCTGTGGTGGCCCATAGAGGTGGTGTACCACGATTGGGCCACGTGTGACCATTACGTGGCGGTAAGCTTTGTGGCTGGGGATGAGCCGAAGCAGCGGCAGACGAGAGACAGCTGGCCGAAGCGTCGGACGCAGGCGATCCAGGTTCCGGCCAGGGAACGCGGCTGTCCATGCTACTGCCGTCAAACCACCAGCTGGGGTGGCATCGCCGGCACGAGTACTGCATCTCGGGGCGCGGCCTGGCCTGCTGTTCTCTTCCTTGCCGAGGGCTTCGTGGATCTCGGCGAGGCGTCTCCGTGGTCAGACGTTCGGCACAGCGACGTACGTGACCTGGCTAATGGTCACGGTTGCGCCGAGCATCGCGTCTCGACGCAAGCTGTTCGCTGGACGGGCTGGCCATTTACACGCATGGAGCATCGCGTCTCCGATGAGGGTTGACTGCTCCGTAGTCGCACCCACGCCGTCAAATGCCGTCGTCACCAGAGCGTCGCACATTGGCAAGTGAGCGCATTCTACAGCGCCTTTCCACCGCCTCCTGCCCTGCACCTCATCGGCGTCTGTCGTACCGCCGATCTAGCTCTCAGTTGATGATACAGGAGTCGTTGGTCGTGCGAAAAAGGGCGCTCGAGGGTTGAGGCCACGAAGGCAGAGGAAGCGGTGTGCCGCTCGAGAGGACGAGTTCCTGGCAGCGTTCCTGAGCAGGACGTGGGGCCCGTACGTGTCGGCCAGGTCGAGCTCCGGTGTGTCTGTTTGAGGTCGAGTCTGTCGGCCTGTACAAGGTCCAAGGACGGGGCCTGCTGAACGGCTCCTGCCTGGGTGCAGTGGCTGGGAGCAGGTTCGTGGGCGAGGCCTACCGGGTGTGGTCCTCGTGAGCCGTGGCCTGATCCTGGACTCCAGGAGTTGCGACCCTGACTGCTGGGTTAGCCGCGACATCCGACTCAACGGCGCTGCACACGGTAGCGCATCCGTGTGCCGTCAGCCGTTCCAGCCGTGCCACCTTTGCCCTCGCGCACGTCGACGACCGCGTCATGTCTGGACGACGGGGACCCAAACTGTGAGACAGCAGTTTCTTCTTACGAACCGAGAACTATACGCGCTGGACACTGAGTTAGCGTAGCCGCGAACTCTGCCCAGATTAATGGTGGTCTGACTCTCGTGCATGTTGTGTGATGCTTGGCGTATAGGGTTGGATATATATAGTTTTGTTTTCTCCTGCCACTTCCTTCTCTAGTGTACAATACAAAGCTTCTTTTGTTCGCTTAAATTGCTCATGTTAATTCTTTCTCGTCCGCTATAAACAAACATAGTGACGAACGTCCGTAACCATCGCAATATCTGGCGTCCGCGCGACAGGACTAAGCTCTCGCGTTACATCTGAGATCCTCACGTTGTTTGTGTGTGGCAGACGGGAATGAACGACAAGAGAAAGCTAGTTGAGCTAGAGAAGGAGATGGAGCTGAGTGGAGAGGCTTTGCTGGCATGGGTGAGCGCTGAGGAAAAAGAAATAAGGGACCAGAGAGCGAAAGATCGAGAGGAGGCACGTCTACAGCACAGGTGGTGCATGAGCGTGAAATAGCTGGCATGGAGGCTGAAAGGCTCCTGCTCGAGGAGCGACGTCGGGTCGCAGAAGCACAGCGTCCGAGCACGAGTTCTGCGAACGATAACGTTAAGCTTGGGAGCGAAAGGGGCTTGACGGGTTACGGCTACGGCAGTCTTAAGGACATTGTAAGTGAACAGCGCTTGACATTGTGAGTTGGCGTTTGGCGTAGGCACCTTGCAGTTTCGGAAGACGTTAGGCTTGAGGGCTCGAAAGCGCTGCTTAGTTCCATGCTACGCTTCCAGAAGAACATCAAGTAAGCTGGACTTGATAAACTCAGCCTCTGTGAAGACTGAGTGAAGGCAGCCTATACTAGAACACTGAGTTGCTGTTGTTTAAGAACTCATGAGTGTATACCAGGAAGTTCTGGACTGTTTAGTACATAAGAGAATGAAATCTTGTGCAGTGATTCGTTTTTGTTGCCCGTATGCATGTTTATTTTAAAAAGTTATCATTCTTCTGGACTGTATCATTGTAAAGACAGATCGGCGTTTCCATTAGTGTCATCTCCGGATATTGTTGGAAGTTGCATGTTTTTCTGTCCCTCACCACTTTGTTGTGTGAGAAAAGTTGTTTTGTGGAAACAACTTTCTTGTGTGGGGGGTTATATTGATGAGTGAAGAAAACGATGACAACGACGGAAGTGCGGGGCAAGGCGCGTGGGATTTTGAGCCAACTGTGCGCGTGAGGTCAGCCAATCAGCTGATGACCTGTGGTGGCCCATAGAGGTGGCGTACCACGATTAGGCCACGTGTGACCATTACGTGGCGGTGTGGCTTTGTGGCTGGGGATGAGCCGAAGCAGCGGCAGACGGAAGACAGCGGGCCGAAGCGTCGGACGCAGGCGATCCAGGTTCCGGCCAGGTAACGCGGCTGTCCATGCTACTGCCGTCCAACCACCAGCTGGGGCGGCATTGCCGGCACGAGTACTGCATCTCGGGTCGCGGCCTGGGCTGCTGTTCTCTTCCTTGCCGAGGGCATCGCGGATCTCGGCGAGGCGTCTCCGTGGTCAGACGTTCGGCACAGGGACGTACGTGGCCTGGCTAATGGTCACGGTTGCGCCGAGCATCGCGTCTCGACGCAAGCTGTTCGCTGGACGGGCTGGCCATTTACACGCATGGAGCATCGCGTCTCTGATGCGGGTTGACTGCTCCGTAGTCGTACTCACGCCCCCACTTCGCCAAGCGTCACCGTCACCATAGCGTCACACATCGAGACGCACCCCGCTTCCCATCGCCTGTCGCCGCCTCCTGCCCTGCACCTCGGCGTTCGTCGGGCCCCCTATCTCATCGTGAGGTTTTGGAACTTTCCGCCTTGAACTCGCGTTCTCTAGTTTTCTTATTCGATCAGACAGTTTTGTTACTTCTTCGGCTTCACGGTTTTTCTGGTTTTGTGTTCTATCTTTTTCTTTCGTTCTCTGTCATAAACGTCGCGTGTGTTGTTACCGCGTCGTCTCAAAGTCCATTTCTACTCGCACGACACGCAAAACGAGCGTGACGAACCTTGGCACCGATAAAGAATAATATTTTCATTACATCGGGGTACTGGGCCACGAAGGGACAAAAATTAGCGAAAATGACGAAATAGCGGATGCTCCAGCAACAGGCGCTCTCAGTGATCCGATATTCTAAATTATTCTGACAACAGCCCTCATGATTCGTGACTGATTGAGAAGGCGAGATTAAGTGTGAAGTGATTTCACACTCCCCTATACGATTATTGACACCTCTTGCTTCCCTGGCATGGCAATTTCTGTTCAACGCGCAATGTATTATAGTTACTTTTCTAATTTACGCTCTCGCTTCATGAAATCGAACAATAGTATATATGCACAAAGGTTGTCTAGCTCCTTCTCCTCTTTGCTAGTGTTGTAACAAGAACGAAGCAACTGAAAATTATTTCTTATCATGCATCCAATTCAATTTACTGAGGGGGAAAATTTTCAGAGCGGCGTTGAATTGAATCGGAATAGACTTGGTCATTTCAAATATTCCATCCTTGGGCGCCCGCAACCGTCATTTCACCATAGACCTTCGTTTTACGGTGACATTTTTCAAAATTATTCTGGTCGGTGTTGACCTGGACTATCTAAGTGAGCATCATTGTGTTAGTTTAACAGGTATATAAATTTTTAGTCATACAATTATCATGTGAACACTTTTTATACAAATAATTCGTTTCTTTGCCAGTCCCTAAGAGTGGGCGTGAGCCATACATATAAGTAATCTTCATCATTATCATAAAAAGGTGTAGCGGCTTCAGTTGAAAAAATAAACATAAGTAGAGACAAGAAATGAACAATAGTAAAAATAAAAGTGGCTCTGTCCCGTATACTTCAGTGAACATCCAGAAGAGGAGACCAGAAGACGAGTAAGCACCGCTCGGTGCAGGCTGCACCAGAATGTTCAGCCGCTTTCGCAATTGTTGTCAATTGTTCTTGATAAGATTACACGGAGGACACTAGTAGTAAATCTTGTTCTCAAACTTACGTGAGCACCAGAAAATACACGGGAAAGTATGATCACAGATTTATAGAGGATTTAGAGTAACCAAGTATGCGTTTTGGTACTGGTTCAATCACGACGCGCATGTACTCCCTATGCTTCGTTAGCCGATACATAGACAAGTCCCACCACCAGGCATACCTTAGAATTATACAGGCCAACGGTATTGCAAGGGGGGTTTACTTCACAGTATAAGCACGAACTGCATGAGGAACATTTAATTCACAAGTTGAAAGCGGCTTCTAGAAGCTCAAAAGGAAACGCCGGTAAATTGTCTAGCGTGCTTGCATATTGTAGAAACGCTTTTGAGAATTTGACAATAGAATACAGTGCATGCAAACTTCCATGCTGCTACAGACTATCTCAGTTTGTGTTGACAATCATTCTGTCACGAAAGTGTTATTTTTAAATGCGAAGCATTTATTACTGAACTTCGGCCACTTTAAGCATATCTATCTATCTATCCATCTATCTATCTATCTATCTATCTATCTATCTATCTATCTTTCTATCTATCTATCTATCTATCTATCTATCTATCTATCTATCTATCTATCTATCTATCTATCTATCTATCTATCTATCTATCTATCTATCTATGTATCTATCTATCTATCTATCGATGTATCTATCTATCTATCTATCTATCTATCTATCTATCTATCTATCTATCTATCTATCTATCTATCTATCTATCTATCTATCTATCTAGCCACCTACGACTTTTAGCTCTCCTGGCCGTTTTGATAACGCTATCAATACCAAACTTGGTATGGCTGAACAAGACTGTGTGAAAAACATATTTGACTAGTCAAAACAATAAAACCATGACTTGTATGTCATGAATGTCATTATTTGCATTTCATAGGCCTGCAGTTCTCGCAGTAGTTTCGTTCACATGGCATGTTGCAAAAGTGGTATGGTGTAGAATGATTGCATGGCACACACAAGCAACAGACTTTAACATGAAAATCATGACATGCGTGTCATGTAACAATATGACAACATGCAACGCTCATAATGCGCTCGCGGCCGTTTCGCTAGCGTCATTTATATTACATTTGGTATTACGGGACGACAATGGATGACGAAGGTATGATACTGGTGCAAACATGATAAACATGAGATGCGCGTCATGTAACAACATGACTACATGCTACGCTCATGATGCGCTCGCAGCCATTTTGCTAGCTTCCACACGTACCAAACTCGGTATTACGCAACGCTAACGGACGACATATGTAAATGACACATCAAAACATGATAGTCATGACATGTGTGTCATGCAACAACACGGCTACATGCCACACTGATGATGCGCTCGCGGCCGTTTCGCCAGCTTCATTTATGCCAAACTTGGCATTACATGACGCCGATGGGTGAAAAAGGTATGTTACTGGCGCAAGCATGATAATCATGAGATTCGTGTCATGTGAGAACATGACTACATGCCACAGTGAAGGCGCCAGTACATTTTGACGTGACGCGGTGCTCGCTGGCGTTGCCACGCCAGGCGCCGGTCCTGCCATATACTCGCACAACAAACGATATTGCGTCGAGCGGGATCACTTGAGCTGTACTGCTGAACCGCGTGTACCCTGTGGAACACAACACGCTCTGTCCGTTTTGTAAAATAGAAAAATGACGCACATATTGGCAGAGTGCACAGAGCTTAAGAACCCCCCACCTTCCCTCCGACACCCCGAATCACCAACCCCTTGAGCAATGGGAGACCTTTGATGTAGTCGGGGGTCTGCCCATAAGACCGGAGCCAGCCAAAGTCCCAGGGAGATGTCGAGGACAGGAGTGTTTATTTACATTATATACAGGTTCAAGGTAGCATGATAGTACAATGTTTTTGGTAGCATGCCTTGAGTGTCTCTGCACTCGTATTTTTAAAGTCCATGTCCTGCCAGGATCCCTTGTAGGGGAAACAATGGAACCCAGGATGGTCCAATCAAATTGTCTTCTTCACCTCCACCCTCGAAAGGGGAGGGTGAAACACCGCCTCCCTCCCCACAGAGAGAAAGAGGGGAGAGGCACGCCCAGTTCGTATCATGGTGAGGGAGGAAACACTGCACAATCACTGCACCAGGTGCACGACACAGCACAGCGCGAAGATGCTGTGTTATATGTAGAAATCAAGTCCGTAAGCCGTTGCAGTGTGGAGTCAACGGCGCCAGGCAAGCCGCGGTTTGTAGAAACGGTAGCATGGCTGCAGCATAGACAACTTGAGAATTCACTCGAACATGGACCTCAGTCGCTTGGTCCATTGTCCGCGGCACTCCGACCCGCAAAGACGTACAAATATAACCATCCTTTTCAAGCCGCTTTGATTGTAAACAGCGCTTCATAAGCTGTCAGTCGGGCGGGTGAGCTTAAAGGGTTCTACGAGGGGAGACGTCTGCGCCGCAAAATTCCAAGTACGGTTAGCATGTCGTTGTCGCTTTTGGACCACCTCTGGGAGCGCTGTCCAGAGCAATCGTCTCACGTCTAAGTGGCGCCATGCCAGAGAGGCCGATCACAACACCTTGTTATCCAGCCCCACCCTACCGACTCAGCGTACCATGACGGACAGGGGCCAGGAGCTGCTGGATACATATGAGTTCCGCAACTAGGGAACCTCCCTGTCTAGGGCCTGCGCGCACTACCGACAATGTTGGGCCCAAGAAATGTTGATTCATCATCACCACGCTGCATTTCTTTGGTGCATGCGCGTTTCAGCGCGTCGAGCGTCGCTCCATCACGAAAAGAGGGAGACGCAGTGTTGTCTGGGTAACGCATCGGCGCGAAATGCAGAATGTCGAATTTCGCGCCGGTTTCCGTCGGGCCGCGCCGACGGACGCTGGTCGCGCCTGGCGTCAGACTATAGAGTGCTCGCGCTTTGCTAACGTAGCGTCGCTGTGCCCGGCGTGTGCGCACGTCAACGCTACATCGTAGTATATTGGGTCCTTCATGATGCGCTCGCGGCCATTTTGCTAGCTCCACATATACCAAATTTGGTGTTGCGTGCCGTCAATGGATGACGAAATATATTACTGGTCAAAACATGATAATCCTGACACGCGTGTCATGTAGGAACATGACAACGTACCACGCTCATAGCGTGCTCGTGGAAGTTTTGCTAGCTACACATATACTAAACTTGGTATCACGTGACGTGAATAGATGACAAAGGTAAACGACACATCGAAACATAATATTATTGACACAAAAGTCATGTACGGAATCAATCATCTCCAACTCGTAACGTTGTGGTGATTTTAAAGTGACATATTAACATTTCTCATAATTGCTTCGCATATCATCGGTTCCCATGTACGTGGGATATGCGAATTTGTTGTTGTCGTTTTTTGTCTGATTTCGTGCACAGAGTACAATACGCTTTGCACGGTGTCAATGAACCTGATAAGTGCTACGCCTCGCAGTATCTCATTGGACACAGGCGCGGTATCTAACGGAATAAAGTTATTTGTTCCATGGCGATTCGCATTGCAGTGCACCATGCACCTTTGAGGACACTTACTAACTTGTTTTCGATGGTCCCGCCGTGGTGGTCTAGTGGCTAAGGTACTTGGCTGCTGACCCGCAGGTCGCGGGTTTGAATCCCGGCTGCGGCGGCTGCATTTTCGATGGAGGCGGAAATGTCGTAGGCCCGTGTGCTCAGATTTAGGTGCATGGTAAAGACCCCCCCCCCCCCCCCCTCGGTGGTCGAAATTTCCGGAGCCCTCCACTACGGCGTCTATCATAATGATATGGTGGTTTTGGGACGTTAAACCCCACATATCAATCTATCAACCTTGTTTTCGATGCGCATACACTCTTAAAAAAGTTAGTAAAAAGGTAGCATTTGCAAGCAAACATGTAGTAGCTGCAGCAGGTACTACCTTTCTTGGACTGTTGCTACTCCTTTGATACCTGTTTACTACATATGTTAGTAAATTGTTACTAGATGAAACCGTTACTAACTTTTTGCGACGCTTACTTCATACATGTATGCGCAAAAATAGTGTCCTGGTTAGGTCTATGTATTCTTCGCTTTCGTGGCACACCACGCTTTATTACTTAAAGTTGTCTAGTAATGATGCATTTATTGACCAACATTAGCAGTGGAGAAATGATATGCCAAAATGAATGAGCAAGGTAGTATCGGTTACAAATTGTTTTCTTAAAACATCTAAAAGTTACTGACCATGGGTGGTAACGGCTAGGGTAGTAACAGCTACTAACTGCTGGTAGTAACAGCAAAGGTAGTAACTGTTACCACCCTCACCGTTACTAACTGCGCCTACTACCAGGGTTGTAACATATGTGACAAACCATTACTACCCCAAAGTTATAAAGTACTACCACCTTTTTTATAAGAGAGTAGAGCCTGAATGCGATGCACTGCTCCCTATAGTTTACATCTTTCAACCTCAACAGGGTTTTTTAGCTAAAATCACCAAGTAACGAAAACAAAACTATGCATGAGCATACACGTCTCCAATTAGTGCAGTATGGTTCTGCGACCTATAGAGCATACAAAAATATTTTTTTAGTCTGCCAAGCTTTGCAATTCACAGAAATTGCTCAATGAACAGAGTAATAGTGACTTCAGGAAAAAACCTTTTCTCTGAAATTTGTAGGGCATACAAAATAATAAAATTTTCCTTCTGCGGTAAGACAACTCCACTGCTTAATTTTCGCCAGCCTCGATTTAAAGTTCGTGAAATTGAAACATTATGGCATCCCTGCTTTTGAGGACACTGCGCTGTGTTTTCAGTGTCCTCAAATGTAAGTTCAAGGAATTATCAAATACTGTTTACGAAGGAAGGTCGCTTGAACAGGTTGTCGGTGACAAAAATGGACGTTAAGCGATGGCAGAATGGTGACGATATAAAAAAGCATCGCCGAAAAAGTGGCCGCCATGTGCAAATGTGATAAGAGACCGCTGGCTGAACTCGGCGCAGCACCGGCATTTGTTTGTTTGTTTTTCTTTCCAGTGACTATAGCGAGCAGCGGAACGTTGGTTGCGAACTTGAGACAAACAAGCAATGCACGCTTGGTCTGTTATTTGGCTGATGACCCCTTATTGGGTTTGGCTCATGAACAGTGTGCAAATGCCAGTCTAGTCAGCATCGAACACTTGGCTCATTGAATCTAGAGGCAGAACATTACTTTGAAAAGCACTTGTTGCGTTGAATTTTCTTTTTCGTTGTTCTCGTTCACTTTGTTGTATAGGGCTGACATGTGTAGCAGCTCCGAGTAAGTCAGAAGTTAAGGCGACAAGCATGTGGTCATGTCTGAACTTAGCCTCTTATAGTGGGATTACTATTTGAACGGCGTAAAGGGGCATTGCCGCAGTGAAAGTAGTGTGTCATCGATTAGTACTCCCGATGAAGATATGCTGATCAGGAGATCACCACATCGGGGCAGTGGAGCTCGACTTCTGACCAAGAGGTTGCGGGTTTGATCCCGGCCGGGGCGGTCGCATTTCGATGAAGACGAAATGATAGCGGGCCGTGAACTGTGCAATGTCGGTGCACAATAAAGAACTCCAGATGGTCAAAACTTCGGAAGCCCTTCACTGAGGCATCTTTCATAACCATCTCGTGGTTTTCGAACGTGAAACCTCACATAATATTATGCTAACCAGGAAAACAGAGTTGACTAAAGAAAGAACGTGTTATCATGCGAAAGAACTGTTACTGTTATCATGCGTTTTTTGTCCTATGTTAGTATATGCAATTGCCTTTTTTGATATATCCTCGCTGAGTACAGGAAAGATGGAAGCGAAGTGAGCCTGTTCGCCAAGGCAGCCGGTATTGCAGTTAACCTAAACACCCTCGCTTCACTTCCATTGTTCTAATGAATTGTCTCTAACTAGACTCTACTTTGTAGAAGTGTTGCTTTTATACCTGCAGGTAATCTTTTCAATTCTGTCATGGGCGGGGATACAGGAAAATAAAAGTATTAGTGTAAGTTCCTCCAGAGTTATTGCAAGAGCGAGGAATTCTCGGCCATGCATCAGTGGCACCCGCTTTCTATCCCGCTTCTGCCGCGGTGTGATTGGATATGTTGACACTGTCATTACGCCATAACCAATCACACAACGAGGAAGCGCGGCATAAACTTTTATGAATGTAAATTACGACTTTTTTAACAGTGCGCACTGGGGCTGGTATACTGAGGATAAAAACAGCGTTCGCCTTCGATGTGTGCTGTGTTACAATTAGAGCATCGTGCTTTCAGATAAATAGTAAAATATGGATAAAATCATGCCTGTAAAATGTTTCACCATCATATTTTATCCGTCAAGTCCCATTTTAACGCAACAGCGCTAAATAGCTCGTTTTGTAGAAATTCTGGCATTGCATGGTCTCGGCTTCGGCGTCATTGGTTGTGAGCGAAAAATCCGCATATGCGTCCCCGAAATATTGATAACGATGCAAACAGAATAAATAATGAAAACTCCTGGGTCAGAGCGGGGATCGAACCCGGGTCGTTTGGGTCAGAGTGGAAATTGAACATGCGTCATTTCAGTGTCAAGCGGATGTTCTACCACACGGCCAAGCGTATGCTTGTGAATACATTCAAAATTGCTTCGTCTGCTTGAAAATGCCCTGAAAGTGACACATGCTTTACAAACACACACGTTCTGTATGCATGATTCCCAATGCAAGATGAAATATTGGAGTAATAATGCGTGGTACAAGCGCCCATAAAAATTGGGCGTCAGAACATGTGATTATCATAATTAGTTCGTTGTTTAAAGCCGGTAACCCACTACAATACGCACACACGCTATTGCGCCCGTCTCCTTAAGGTTATATAAAGGGTGCATAGCTGGTTCGAAAAGAGCTCATGCATGAAGTGTTTGAAGAAGGCACTATAGAAACAGAAGATCGCTATCGCGTTGAATTCCTAAAGGCGAAGCTTTGGGACCCCCTATTTTTTAATGACCATTGTAATCTTGTTCCGCTTTTATCAAATGAGAATGATCTAAACCGTCATTGACACGTCACCCACAAGGGCGTAGGCAAATTTTCTTAGAGGGGGGGGTGGGAGGTGGCAGCAGGCACTTTCATGATATAGGCCTTTTTCGTCGAGTATGCCATAGCGAGGAAAAAGTTCAGGAAGGGGGCGGGGGGGGGGGGGGGAGATTCCCTGTATGGTGCCGCGGCATGACTACGCTATCGGTCGACCCATCCGGCTAATTTACACGTCACCTTAGTTTTGCTGTGATTCTACGGAATCGGGCTGATGGATCTCTTGGACTCTTTTGAATGAAGTGTCCGGTGCCACGCATGATGCCAAATAATGAATAACTATAATATCAGAAATATAAAAAACAAAGAAATGACAAGATGGAAGCTTGCGATGAACAATCCGTAAACGAGGCTTGTGTCGAGACTTATCTTTCTCAAGGCTATAACAGAACTAAATTTTTAGCGCTAGCGTGTCTACGTTTCGTACCCTCTCCTCAATACATAAGTAACTATATCAAGATGATGCGAAAGATATTGCATCGACAGAGCCTATATGAAAAACTGCCCCATCGTCAAAATAGACGAGTCACCGGAGGTTCACGCATAACAGGCAGTGACAGTTTTTGCAACCACATGTGGCGAGGAGCTTCCTAGGCGTAAGACCACCATGATGTACTAACATGTGCTTCAGCATAGCAAAATATCACTTGGTGTATGTTGATACACCCCCTTCGTCAGAGGCCGGGAATCACCACTCGAAAAAAGCGCGCTTCCATCAGTGACAACAACCACGCGAAATATTCTTGCATTGATTACAACTATACATTTGCGTATATTACCACAAGTTTTAGAAATAGTATACGGACAGAGTCCTGTATTCAACTATTTCAACTTAATTTTGTTTCTGTTTGTGCGTGCCTCCTTGACAGGTAAATTATACTCCATGTGTTGTGATGTTCTCGTCTTTACATGCCACTGAGTCTGATTTTGGAGAAATGTGAAAAAACTAAGAAAGCAGACGCCAAGTATTCATTGAATTGGGGATCAGCAATATATAAACTTCAATAAAGTGCGTATTTTCTCCACAAAAGTTATAGTAACCTCCGAAAACACCATGCGAATTTAAAAAAAAAAGCATCTTAAAGAACATCTATTAGAAAAAGATGCACCCACAACAGCGATATTTTGGTAGCCCTCATAAAAGCTTTTCTCGTTCATGAAAAGCCGTTAGTCCATTTGAGGGTGCCTCAATGCCTGGTAGAGCTCGGAGTTGGAGCCGCTCTCATCAGTTTAACCATCACTCATTTGCAAAAACTGTATATTTTTCTTGGACAGACGTTGATTATCTCATTTGTTGAGCTCGTTGAAAAGACATAGTCGCTGTCCACTATTCTGTCAGTAGTATCAAAATATATGTGGAATGGATTCTTCGTTGTCACAGTGGTCACAGACTGTGGTATCGGTTATTTCAATACGGAAAGCGTAAGACAGCTATATATTTTTGAGCATAGATATACGTATACGCGTTTTTCACCAAGCAACAAATTACGAAATGCAGCAAATGAACCATGCAAAAAATGTAGATAGAATCATACAAGTTCACGAAATTCTGAACGTCATAAAAGTGCACGAGCGCAGGTTCCCCTGCTCGTTTGGGCAACGAAAAATACTTAATCGTGATCGTAAAATATGTTCTATCGATTACAGTTTGTTTTGTATCACAGCTCCAGTCTCTGGAACTTTCTGAAAGCTTCGATCAACATACGTCTTATCACACAGGCTTATCCGATGCAGCGCACAGAGTGTTATGATGGTCAAGAAAGAATGCATGCTGGTCGTTTTCTATTCACGCAGCACTTTAGATATGACACCTTATGACAAAATATCCCAGTTTCACCGCAAAGGTAATGTTATGAGTGTGGTAACGACAAACTAAGGCTAAATTTTTATATCCAGTGTTGCGCAACTCTAAAAAACGCTCATGCAACAAAACACAGTCGCTCGCGGTAAGAAAGGGGAATCCGCACAGTCGTTTCTCGTTGAGAGCGAAGAACGCAGAGGGTATACAAGCCGTCCGCTGATGTCTATCAATATAGCATTAGCCGCCACGTCCTTATAGTCAACGTTCACAGCCGCTGCTCGGACGCTCCTCCACCACCCCCACCTTTACCTCCGCGTATTTTCATGCGCCTTCAACTTCCGATGGAGGCGGGAATGTTGTAGGCTCGTGTGCTCAGATTCAGGTGCACGTTAAAGAACCCCAGGTGGTCGAAATTTCCGGAGCCCTGCACTACAGTGTCTCTCATAATCAAATGGTGGTTTTGGGACGTTAAACCCCCCATATCAAACAATCAATCAATGAATCAATGCGCCTTCAACGCAAACAGGACGTTTACGCTTTGATTTAGCAGCTTGATCGCATGCTTCACCCGTGGATTAATCTTATCGCATGTGCCCTCTGATTGACAGAGATGGGCCGACACGTTTGATCAGCCGTGTTCCTCCCCACCGTTCAAGTGCTTTCATACGCGCATAGATCATACGGTACACAGGGAAATGACGTCAATGGGGACTTTTTAAAAACATTATGACGGTGATCGCGACGTCGATGGTGAGAACCTATCGATAATGTCCATCTGGTTGATGTCGCGGTAACACACGTTTGAGATAAAACATGAAATTACAGGTTTACTGGAATGTTATTTTTTTAGCCTCTCTGAAGAAGGCGTACAGATTGACATACGTGCCGATCCCATAGACAGGAAAGACTTTTCGTCATTTTAATTGGCAGATCCCACGTAACACGGGGATCAATATAATTCGAAGCATTCGAAAGGAGTGTGACCTTGTTGTATCCTTAAATAAGCCAAATAATAAGAAATTATGCTAAATACATGTACAAATCTTGTCGCTCAGACATATGCTTAACAGTAGCGTATGCTTTATATAACCCGATGTTTACAGTTGCGCAACATGGGCAGCAGCAACATGGTTATTACCAACACAGCAGAGGTAATCGTATATGTAGCGCTTGCGAGGATGGTAAATCTGGTTAGTGGTGCGTAGACGAACTTCAGCGGATGTCGATGAACTGTATAACTGACGCTAATACGATGTGAATCCTGTGTCACAGGAGCACAAATGAGATGTTTATAAATTTGAATGGCTAGCAATGCAACCACAATTGCCATTACGCTAGCAATCGGGTGTTTTTTCCAAAGCAGTTTTGAGCCCTAACGCGGCGCTGTAGTACTGTACCTTATTGCCACGCAGAATGCCTGGTTTCAATTCCTGCTGGGACCCTAATATTTAGCTTTTGCATTGATCTGGTCTTATCGTTTCAGTTTTTTCCGGCCCCATTACACTTAAATTACAAATGTCTGTTCCCGCCCATCCAGGGTCAACTAACTGTCAATACCCTTTGTGGTATACCAGCATACCACCACACGGGGTATGTGGGTATGTGCCAAAAATGTGTGGAGGAAAAGATTTCTCGACGTACGTACGCAGCGGGATTTGCAAGGTAATCATGTCATAACCCGTCAAACTTATTCGACAAACTTTCTTACCCCTAAATAATAATTCTGGTTTACCCAAGGATAAGGAGGTGATACACGTAGTATATATTGCGGTATACGATAAACGGCGATATATACTACGTATATCGCCTCTTTACCTAGCAGACAAAAATTAGTATGTGATACACTGCGATATATACACACGTGCGTGGCTAGATAGATAGATAGATACTACGCAAAAAAGCACTTCACATTCAGAAAACAACGGGAAAACGTATAATTTCACATATACTATGCCTTGCTTGTCTACTCTTAGTTCGCGTTATTTACATCGGTGATTTGTAAGAACCTGAGAAGACCATAACGAAATCATGAAAATATTTTGTTTACACTATATTACGCATACGAAAATACGAAGTAACTTTGTTCGCCTAACTTTTACATTACAATACGCATACGAAAAAAAAAGGAGCTTTGTTCACCTAAATTGATGGAGCGCTGTTTTCTTTAAGATGTGTAAATGAATAAAGTAAGAATTACAAATGTACATCTTAAGACTGTGATATGCCCGAAGTATTCAAAAATGCACTGAAAGTAATGAAAATGAAGAAAAACAAGACTTCTCGACATCACAGTGACCAATTGAAACTGGAACAGAATCTTGTTTGGTTTGTTTCGGTGGCGACATCTTGTGGGAGTCTGTGAAACTAATTAACGAGCTCAAAAACAAAACTCTCTCACGTGCATCATTGAACCTATGACGGCGCGGTGATGTTGAACCTTTCAACTGTGCGATTATCGCACTCGGCAACAAACGCCACCGAACCACTGGCGATAAGCAACAGTTTATCAATATACCACAAGCATTTGAAGGACTGTGTCGCAAAAAAAAAAAAACACGTTAGGCAACAATGCTCTGCCAATTGTAGCACGTTGAGAATAGCTTCCATCGGAAGCCGAGTGTCAGGACTACATGCGGTGCACTAACGATTAATAGAACCTGCTTAGTTTTACTGCAGTGAACGTTGTTGTCTCGAAAAAACAGGCCACCTTTTTTGCCATTTCCATAGACTCCCATTGTACGATCTTTAACTGATCTGGGAACAAAGTAGACGCTTACCCCAACTTCATCACTGCAGCCTTCTCGTCCGTTGAGTTTCGCATACGCACTCTGTTGTCTGTGTTTTTCAACATTCACACTCTACAATGAATTATTCGATAAAAGCTCACTGATTCCATGGAAAACGCGCTAGCTTCGAGCCAGGACCGCTAGCGGCGCTGGCTGTTATGTGTTCAGAAAAACTGGATATGATCATGCATTTAGGTGACCTAAATTATAAAAAAATATTTTCTATACTTGTTCGTTTCGTTAAAAAGTTTCGTTGGTGTTGTGATTTTTGATAAAACTGTTATTGTGCTTGTATACTTTCTCCCGTTAGCCTATGGGTCTAATGAATGGTGAATTTACATGAACCGTATTCAAAACAACCTCAGTATAATCCTGATAGTGAATACCAACAAATTGTCCGGTGAAGCGGAGTGCATATGGCGAGAAAACCACTGGCCACTATGGCTCATGTGACTGGGTGTGAAGCGGTCGCCGCACGGAAGTATTTTAGTGGATTTCGCGTGTAATTTTTATTACACTTATATTGCAGGCGTGACAGTATTGCTTGGTGAGCCATGCGAAGAAATTTCACCTCACTATTTTTTGTGCCTAAGCGTGTTTTTACATACGCATCAACATTTGCAAACTGTTTCACTAAAACTGGAACACGCATATGCCGCTTGAGTTTTTCATAATATCTTGTTGTCCCTTCACTAACACAAAGATTGAAGAAAGGTAAGCTCCATTTCACACCACAATGCTGAAGTTAGACGAGACTTTGAGCGTCCTGTGTAGAAACTGTGCACAAAAAATCTACAGTGCGTAGCAGACGCTGCTATGGAGGAGAGCACGCCTGTCTCGCACCCAGACGCCTTCGGCGGTATACCCTCGCTCCCAGAGACGTCATAATTTGTTTGTAACTGCCAAGGCGTGCCTCGCTAGCATGACAAGCAGTGGCTCTGGGAGTTTAAAAAGGGAAAACGCGCCTGTTCACGCTGCGCCCGCTTATAAAATGTGATCTGGGTACCATTGAGCTGTTATCTGATGCGACAACCAGCGCAAGAGGAAGAGATTACTGTGCACTGCCGATGGAGTTCACAGCGCATCTCGGTAATCGTGCCAGTGTGGTGTTTTGCGGTCGCACGTATTTCCATCCACAACGAAAAACGCTGAGCTCCGCCACCTTTGGATATAATCGCAATCAACAGGAAAAACTACGAGTCCAGTAAAGTGTACTAGTAAGTATACTCATTGTGTTTATTCAATTGCGACTGTAGCTTTTCCACTTTACAGCAGTGATTTGCGTGCAGTATGCCTGTAGTATGCGGGACAAAACTATTGCCGAACTCTTTCGCAGGCCGCATGTCAATAATAGAATATACGTATTACGACTCACTCGTGGATGCACGCACCACGCTTGTTTAGTACAACTGTAATGGCCTACTATCGCGATGCAAGGAGACGTGAACGGTGCGGAAATCCTGACTTTCGACTCGGTCGAACTGCGACATGCCTTGACTGTCCCTAGGCGAACCTACATGTGCTAATAGCCGGCGTCACCGCAGCACTTTAAAATCTTGTTCTGGGTGGCACTTTTGCTCCACGTGTGTGTTCGAAGTGCCCAGCGGGACTGGAAATTGATACTGGAACTGGAATGAAAGCGCTACTGGACTGGAATGATACTGGACTGGAATGAAAGCGCTACGGTGACGCCGACTTCCAGTCCAAATTCTGCCTTATCGCAGCCACTCTGATGATGTGTGGTGTTTTATGGCGCAAGGGCCAATTGATGGCCAAAGAGCGCCATTTCAATGAGTATAGAGATGCGGACAATGATATGTTGCGTGGCTGTATAGGGGCCTTAAAATTATCGCAGCCACTCTACGCCGCAGTTAACGCTTTCCGCTATTCGCGTTTCTTTCAGTTGGATAATACGTGCCTGATAAAGTTGCTTCCGAAGTCTGCAATGCACGTGCTGCAGACATTCCGGACTGTCGACGTTTCATACGAAGTCAGGACGAAATTCCAGCAAAGGAACAGCACGAAACATGCTTACAGCCGCCCTCGCGTTGAAAGGTTTCACGTCCTATTCGCTGAGCGGCTGCTTGCGTGGCAGTTGAAAGTGTTGCTTCGCCGCGCTTGCAACAGATGGCGCCACGCGCTTTTCAATATGACAGCAAGCACTGAGCTCACTGGGCTTCGGTGTATAGCTTCGCGCGCGCTTCCCGAGTGCAGCATTCCCACTGGTCTGGCGCAGCAGTGGCGCATAATGGCAGTTCACCACAAAAGGCCCACGCGGGAGCCAGCGCTTTGGACAGTCCCCCTATTCTATGTCAATAATTTCTAGGCCTATCACGGTAAGATCATGCGCTGCTGCTTTGAGCAGTACAGTAGGCCCGGCCTACGGCGAACGGTGGCGAAAAAGGGATACACGTGGTTCAGCATTGTGCAAAGCGCCCACTACTGGCCATTGTTTTAAATATGGAACGTTTTTTAGCGAACTTCAGCGACTTTGAGCGTATCTATCAAGCCGCTTGCGTTCGCGTGCTCTCGTGGTCAACCCCTTAAATTGGCAGGAACCAAAACTAGCATGGGAGGGTAAGATGGTTTGACGAATATGATGCGCAGGTCAAGACATGAATAATGTCACCATCCCATCGCGTACGTCGTCAGATGCTTAACGCCACAGAGAGGCACATTCCCAAGGGCGGGTATGTGCCTCTGGTATGCGAGTATGTGCCACAGTTGATTGACACTTAGTATCTACGCATGATCGATGAGAACACACATAGGCAATATCTACGCGCGGGCAAAAAATACTCGACATCGGTATCTTCGACCCGACGAATGCAGAGAATATGTGTCAGGATCCCTTCAGGAATCAAGTCCAAACACTTTGAATGGCAATGAAGGAATTTACTACAGAGCTACGCGAGGTCTTGATTTGATTTTATTTGTGGTGTTTAACGTCCCAAAACCACCATATGATTATGAGAGACGCCATAGTGGAGGGCTCCGGAAATTTAGACCACCTGGGGTTCTTTAACGTGCACCCAAATCTGAGCACACGGGCTTACAACATTTCCACATCCATCGAAAATGCAGCCGCCGCATCCGGGATTTGATCCCGCGACCTGAGGGTCAGCAGCCTAGTACCTTAGCCACTAGACCACCACGGCGGTGCTACGCGAGGTCTTGGAACTAAAGCTGTCACGTCGAGTTAACGTCAAAAGTTGCCATGCGCTGAAGTTGATTTATGTAACTGTGTCCAGGGCCAGCGTCCTCGTGAGCATCAGCGCTTCATATCAGCTTCTGGTGTTACTTATACGCATGTTCCAGTCGGCATCGTTCCACAAGTGATAACAACTGGTTACATAAACATGTGCAACTCATCAACGTATGTCTGTGCGTTCAGCATTTGTACAAATAATTAGCGTATTTTAATGGCGAGTCGCTCAATATAAAATTGCAACATGGTCACCTTCCCCCACATGCTTCGCATAAGGTCGATTCAGGTACGTGAGATCTGCCGAATTTTTTTTTTTCAAAGTCAGTTTTGATTCTGCTTTGATATTCGCGCTGCCAACGCTGCTCTACTAGACAACCGTAAAGTTTGATACGTCTATTTTTTATTTTGTTTGCGTGAACATGACACGACAGTTTTTTATTGCCGTGCGCGCGCGTGATACTGTATTACGCATCGGTTTTTAACGTGCATTCGTTGAGTTGCATGTGCCACCTGTAAACACAGACAAAATAAAAACTGTTATGGAAACTGACTTCTTGTTTTATTGAACCTCTGAAACAGTACAACAAGAATGCACATCACGGTTGCATGCCTGCTTGAAAAACGCGCAAAATACACACTTTTTCTACATCGTTCAGCACTGATTTATACGGGTAAGTATGCAAAAACAAAATAACACAAAAGCCCACTTCCTTAACTTTGTAACAGGCGCCACACAGCACCAATATAATGTATAAAAGTACTAGAGCAATTGAGCAACAAACATTCACACAGGAATTTCTTTTTCACAGACCACATAAAATTTTGAGGAACCAAACAACAACTGCTCATGGTTTTGATGCGCTTGCGCACTTGCATGGCATTGTTTGAGATAGCTAGAAAATTGGAGATTTCTATGTCCAGTTTCAATAGATTTTTTTCTCGGTGGGCTTTCATACTAGAGGAACAGCTTCACGCACTGACAGTTTTTCCGACACTGGCTGAAGTGCAGCAGAACATGCCACATGACTTCAAACAGCACCCCAACACCCGCATTGTACTCGACACTACCGAAGTGCTAATTCAGAAGCCACCAGCCTTTATAGCCCAAAGACAGACCTTCTCAGCCCACAAGTATGCAAACTCCGTGAAGTGTCTTGTATGTACCTCACCAGCCTGCTACATTACCTGGTTTAAAATTTTATGGAGGAGGGACCAGCGATAGAGCAATCGTTGAGCAGTCAGGTGTTATTGTTCTCTCGGAGGCAGGGGATGCTGTAATTGTGAATAAAGGCTTTAGAATTGAGGACTTGGTGCCCTTAGGTGTGTCTCACCACATGCCACTATTCAGATAGCTGGTGAGGCTCAGATGAGCAAAAAAAAAAAAAACGCAGAGGAGACAAAAAGTGTTGCAAGTGCTCAGGTGCACATTAAAAGATTTATAGGCAAAATTAACGAATTTCATGTCCTACACAGGCAATTTCCGATCATGATAAATTTAGCCAGCACTATTTTGAAAACGTGCGCATAACTGTGTAACTTCAGGGGAGCCCCCATTCAAAAGCAACGCCTATAATAAAATGTCAGATTCTCAGATGCTGTTACCTGGGCTGTCTCAAGCAAAGGACTAACAGCGCGAAATTGCACCCACAAAAAATTGACAGATACCACGTACGGTCGGAATCGATTATATGCGAGGCACGGACGAGGAAGGCTGAACTGTCACATCAAAATCACCACAACGTTACGAGGCGGACGTCAATTTTGCCGTACATGACTTCCATGTCATGATTATCATGTTTGCGCCTGGCATTTGTGCTCGTCGTCCATTCACGTCACGTAATACCAAGTTTGGTATATACGGAGCTAGCGAAACAGCCGCGAGCTAGCTTTTAGCGTAGCACGTAGTCATCTTTTACATGACGCGTATGATATCTTTATCATGTTTGGACGTGCCATTCACCTTCGTCGTCGGTTCACGTCAAGCAATTCCAAATTTGGTATAAGTGAAGCCAGCCAAATGGCCACGAGCGCATCATGAGCGTAGCATGTTGTAATGTTTTACATGACCTGCATTTGTGTCACTTATCCAGGAACGATGCAAGAGTCTTTCGTTGAATGAAGTTTGTTGGAGCGAACATTCGCTCTTCAAAAAACTGAAAACGGCCAAAACTCAAGTGGCAAAGAAGCAGTCGGTTGGTTGGCGTGGGTGTGTCTGCACGGCCTGGTAAACGACGACTACGACGACTACTCCAAGTTTTCCAGCGGGCTTTGCGGCTGATAATACCGCTCTAGTAAGGAAAGAGAAAAACTTCCTTCCGATCGAATCAGATAACTCGCGCGCTACACAAAAAAAGAGATGAAGACGTGCCTTTACTTTCAACGTTTAAAGGACGAGCGTTCCCAGATGCCAGACGAGCGCTCCCATAAATGGACAAGCCAAAAAAGTCACAGCTTTGCCGAAAAGGTGAAGCAATGAATGTAATAGCAACAAATTGGAAGGTCACGCGCAGAATGGCGAGCAGATCGAAACGTGCCACGTGTTTCTCACGAACAAATAACGCACAAAAGGAACTCATATGTACAGATGAACGCAAATAAGCGTTCTTATTTCGCTGTGTGTGAAAAGCGCGCTGTTTTCGCAAACGGAGACTTTGAAACCATAGCAGTGACCTTTGTGCACCCGGCAACTACAACAGTATCGTTCCGGTGAAAGCCACAGGCCAGCCAAGACGTACGAAGGGCACGCGACCGAGCGTATTGATTGATTTGTGGGGTTTAACGTCCCAAAACCACCATTTTATTATGAGAGACGCCGTAGTGGAGGGCTCCGGAAATTTTGAACACCTGGGGTTCTTTAACGTGCACCCAAATCTGAGTACACGGGCCTACAACATTTCCGCCTCCATCGGAAATGCAGCTGCCGCAGCCGGGAATCGAACCCGTGACCTGCGGGTCAGCAGCCGAGTACCTTAGCCACTAGACCACCACGGCGGGGCCCGCGACCGAGCGTACACCTTCTGCTCTCGGTGGGGCACAGTACGCGTAAGAGATCAGAGCGCACACCACCGTGCGCTCATTGCGCCATTTTGCTGGTAATTGTGAAAACACGATAGTTCCACCCCACCCCCAATATGCCTGTCACCAGCGGTGAGTGGTAAATAAAAATAGCTTGCCGTTTGAATGTTCAAGGACGTGCTTCTCCATGGCGGAGTGTTTAACGCCTCGCATTCTCGACTGAGAGGTTCTACTTTCGATACCACGCGCCAAAGTCTTTTTCAGGGTTTTTTTTTCTTTCTTGCGTTTTTATATACCGATACGTGTACATATACGGTGATTGGGGTAGCGGCGGTGATGATGACGACGACGACGAAATCCAGCCGAGTGTACATATAACTTTTATCACAATGAAAGCATTACTTGCTGCATTACTCCCCCCCCCCCCTCCTAGAATACATCGACCCGGTGCAAAAATAAAACCGTGGTTCATACAAGAGAGATCATCATCTGGCTTAGTAGGGCTTGAGGCAAACCACGCGACAAACTCAGGTTTCGTGCGTCGTCTTGATGTGCCCGTGTCACCGTTGGGGACAAGCTCGTAGAGAAGTTTACCAAGGCGTCGCTCAATTCTGTACGATCCTAAATAGCGGCACAAGAGCTTCTCGCTGAGTCCGCGACGTCGAATCGGACCTGAAACCCATACAAGATCTCGATTTATAATCAGCGCCTCGGCATCGCAGGTTGTAGCGTTGAGCAACCACTGGGCGTTAGTCCGTTGTACACACTCGAGCGAGCTGCCGAGCATCCTCCACACGTTGCAGGTACTACTGGACGTCAGCGTTTAGGTCATCATCTTCGACTTGTGGCAGCATCGCGTCAAGCATCTTTGTGGGCTGACGTCCGTAGACCAGCTCGAATGTAGTCATCTTCGTGGATTCTTTAATAGCAGTGTTGTGCGTGAACGTTACCTAAGAAAGTACTGCATCCCACGTGTTATGTTCAGCGTCGACGTACATAGACAGCATATCCGCAATGGTCTTGTTCAGGCGTTCGGTGAGTCCATTCGTCTAGGGTGGTACGACGTGGTCTTATGTTGATCTGTCTTGTTGTAGCGCAAGACTCTTTGCATAAGCTCTGCAGTGAACGAATATTCACGGCCTGTGATTAGTCTTTTGGAGTGCCATGTCACAGCACTACTTGGAGGAGAAAAAATTTGGCAACGTGTTATGCAGTCCCCCTGGGGAGCATGGCGGTCTGCGCGTAGCGCATCATGAAATATATGAATGCGACAATCCACTTGTTTCCGGCCCGTGACGTGGAGAACGAACCAAGGAGGTCCATGCCAAGCTGTTGAAAGGGCTTCGATGGCAGGCCGATCGGCTGTAGGAGGCCAGTGGATCAAGTCGGTGGCGTTTTACGGCGCTGGCAGTCACGGCAGCTCCTCACGTAATGGGTGACATCGTATGCAAGACAGGGCTAGCGGTATTTTGACTCGACCTTAGTTCCAAGTGTGCGGGCTGGGCCGAGGTGCCCCGATGCTGGTTAGTCATAGCATGCTTGTAAGATTTCTGGTGATGGTGGTAGGTTTACGAACCCTGTATACGCGGAAACCCGCCAGGCAAGTCCAATTTTTGTCAGCCACCGACCACGAGACCTTCAGCCGGAGTTTGGGCTGCTTCCGGAGGCGGTGAGGAAAGACGACACAGCGATTCCCATGAACAAAGCTGTAATTATGACCAACGCCGCCAATTCTCCCGTATCTCTGCAGGAACCCGATTAGCCGCCACCATTTCATGAGTCGCCCTCTGAAGATCCTGAGGACTGGCTGAAACAAGTCGAACGGGTCAGGCTTTTAAACCATTTGGATGATGAGGCGACGCTGAGAAACGTGTTATTTTGCCTCGCGGATTCAGCTCGAACGTGGTTTGAGAACCACGAGAGCTCCTTGGAGTCCTGATAGGGATTCAGAACACAGTTGCTAAAGACCTTTACCATGGTCATGCGGAAGGGACGAGGGGAAGTGTTGCTGCAGGCGCGTACACAGCACCCCAAAGAAGGTGTTATGTTCATCGAAGAGATGACGTGGCTCTTCAGGAGAGCTGACCCTGACATGGCCAAAGAAGTGGCGCCTGTTGATGCGTAGCGTCAAGGAAGAATTGTTTGCGAGGCTTGTTCGCAATCTACTCAAAACCATCGCCGAATTCGTGAACGAGGCCAGCAGTATTGAGAAGGCCCTAGAAATGCGGGCGAAGCAGTGCAACCATCACTACGTTGACACGGTCAGCGTGAACCTCGCTGACGGTGTGCGTATTCCGACGGATACTCAGCGTTAAACCATCCGCGCAGTGGTAATAGAGGAGCTGAGAAAACTATTTCCAACGAAGCCGCAACCTCAAGCCACTTATTTAAGCGACATGATACGTGAGGAGCTCCAACAAGAGCTGGAGGCTGTTACACAGTTGGAACCACCCCGTGAGCCGCTGGCAATGGCATACGCCGCAGCTATCCGTCCACCTCGCCCACCACTACATCTTCGCCAGGAGCGTTCTTACCATTATTTTTCGTCGCCTACCCCATCCCATGTCGCCCAACACATAACGCCAAGGAAGACCGATGTGCGGTGAACCCCCGATTTTTGGCTGCGGAAAAGCGGGCCACATCTACCGTAACTGATCCTGTAGACAACTCAGCCTGCGAGGTATCTCCGTCGATGCACCACGCCCATTGCCCGGCCGGTGACCCAGCGAGATCGACGAGTACCTGTTTTACACGAGTAGTGGACCACAGCGCTTCAGTCGTTCGCCGTCGCCCCATCCGTATGGATCAGCGATTCGCCGTAGTAATGCTGCCGTCGAGCGAGGAATGTCCCCCAGCCCTGCAAGGGGAAACTAAAAGCAGCAGCTTCGGGAGGTCAAGTTCCCCTTCGGCGAAACAACGAAAACCCTCTAACACCATACCACCGCAGCGAAGAGCAAAACTCCCCACGCACCCACTGGCCGATGCCCCGCACGAAAACCGCCGTAATTCTCCAGCGCGACGACGAGCGCTCGGTGCGGTTTCTATCCGACGTAACCAAGCCTGCAGCCAACACGACTACGATGCGTGGACACCGACCATCAACGCGCGCCAGCCGAGATACAACGTCCCGACGAACCCGAAGCTCGAAAGCTACTACCTCACATGTTCAGATATCCATCGACGGCCTTGACGTAGTCGCACTAATCGACATGGGGGCCGAATACTCTGTAATGAGTTGATCATTCGCGTCTAAAAAAAACGTCATGACGAGCTAGGCTTGTCCACACATATGCACAGTGGGAGGCCACTTGGGCACGCCTAGTGGAACCTACACGCCGAGCTTCACTATAAACGGCACAGGGTTCCATGCTGTGTTTTTCATACTAACTTCTCCCGCGACCTAATCTTGCGCACGGACGTTCTGAGTGAGAACAGTGCCAATATAGATTTGCAGGCGAAGTCAATCACCTACTCTGCTGAACACGCCATAACGCCGAACCCAAGCGCCAAGCACAGTAATCCTCTAAGGATCGCCGATGACCACGTCACCCTGCCCCCCTGAGCAAGTCTGATGATCGCCGTATGTTTCATTTCATTTTTTTCATTTCATTTTATTTCAAGTTCTTTTATTACATGAAAATACACAACACTGGTTAGACCCATAGCCACTGGCTAGTAGGGGGTCTAAATAAATATGCATTTAAAGGAACAGATTGTGTTAACAAAGCAGATATTTTATAAGTACACTTCAATCATACAAGAAAAAAATCGAAACAAAATATAAGAAGGAAACATATTTGTGATAAGTCATTTGCAGTATCTTGCAGCATTGTTCCATGCAAACAACGGATTGCATGTATACAATACATCAAATACATAAAGGTACGTATACCATGTCAAGTATGATTTTGTTAGACATACAATCTATACATAACGAAGTGGAGATTACAACGAGGTTTGTGTTAGTGTACCTGTTCATTTTTCTGCAGAAAGTATTTTTTAAGAGCACAGGCAAAACTTTTGCTTTCTTTTATTTGGTATGGTATATCATTCCAGACCTTTACTCCAGCAAATTGTAGCAATCGTTTGCCATAAACATTGTTAGTAGGCGGAAGATTGAAATTATGTAATGTGGCACGTCTGGTAAGGCGGCATGAGGATGAAAATAGTGATATATGAAAGGGCAGGTTATAAGAAATGACATTATAGACGGTAAGTGCAATTTTTTGCTGTCGTAAATTATCGAATGGTATGATTTCCATATTACGAAACAATGGCGCGCAGTGTTGATCATATCTAGCATTGTTTATTATTCGAAGTGCCCGCTTTTGTAGTATACGTAAGGGTTCTAGATATGTTTTAAAAGTCCATCCCCATGAATCCATGCAATATGTTAGGTGACAATGAAAAAATGTGAAATAGAGAATGCGCAGAATACTACTTTTAAAATAATTTCTAGCGGTTAATAATGTACTGCATCCAGATCCCAGTTTAGCGCATACAGAGTTAATGTGGCTTTGCCAGTTTAGCTGGCTATCGAGAATTACACCCAGATATTTGAATTCGTTCGTCTTTTCAAGCACGCAGTTATTTATTGTAATGCAAATGGACTCATTACTTATATCTTGATAACGGGAGTGGAAAATAGTGTATTTAGTTTTCTTTGCATTCAGTGTTAGTTTATTCGCTATAAACCACTGACAAACCTTTTTTAGTTCTACATTACTTTTATGCTCGAGATCCCTTATATTGTCTGCAGTAACAATAACTGCTGTATCATCAGAGTACATTAGCATCTCTGCCGATGTCAATATGTTTGGTAGGTCGTTTACGTACAGTGAGAACAGTAAGGGTCCAAGAAGGGAGCCTTGTGGTACCCCTGTGTGTATATTTAACAGGGAGGAAGTGAGATTATGCATAATCACCATTTATTGACGTTCGCTCATGTAACTAGAAAATAAGTCAAAAATTTTGCCACGTAAACCGTAGAGTCTTAATTTCATTAGTAATATATCATGGTCAACTGTATCAAATGCCTTCTTTAAATCAAGAAAAACTACTGCTACAAGGAGGTTATTATTTAATGCTTCGTTAATTTTTTGTGATAGAGATAGTACAGCAGTGGCGGTGGAATGGTGCGCCCGAAATCCATGTTGCTCGGCGCATATTACACGATATTTTTCTAAGAAGACGCGCATCCGTTTTGCTAGAATTCTTTCAAATATGTTATTTATTATGCTTAAAACAGATATAGGTCTATAACTTGAGGGATCAGAGCGATCAGCTTCCTTGTACACCGGTACTACTTTAGCAGTTTTCAGACAGGATGGGTATGTTGACGTACGCAAGGAGTGGTTATATATATGGCATAGGATAGGGCCTAAGACGTCAATATTGTCTTTTACTATCCGCTCTGTGATACCATCTATCCCGCTGGCTTTATTGGTGGCTAAATTAGCAGTAGTGTTTTGAATTTCGTCTAGACTAATGTTGTGTACCGCAAACGTATTCGGCAAAGACGGCGAAAAACATTGAGGAGTGGAGGAAGAAAACTGCATTGCTAACGTCGGACCAATTTTAGTGAAATAATTATTAAATTTATCTAGAGTTTGTGCATCAATAGAATCAGGTAGCACGCGTTGTCGTGGTTGATTGCCAACAACTTCGTTTACGATCTCCCAAGTTTTTTTAGAATGCCCTGAGCTTGTTTTATTAGGCGAGAGTAATATTCCTTCTTTAGCTGCCTCGTAAGGAGCACGGATTTATTCCTGAAAATTTTGAACTGCCCAAGGTAATATTTATTATTTCTATGTTTCTTCCATTTATGGTAGCAAAAATCTTTCGTCTTCAGCAGGTCAAGGATTTCTGCTGTCATCCAAGGACATAGCGGGGTCTTATATGAGCGCGCAGATACGTTTGAGCGGCTATTTCCAATGGCTCTGACAAGGAATTTTATTAAGTTCTGAAGTTCAACATTGACGTCATCGTTATATAGACTGTCAGGGTCAATGGCGAGAATGATGCTTCGTAATAAATTGTAATCTATTTTGCCCTCTGTTGTGATACATGGTGTGCTGCTTTTTCGTGTGTCATTTATGGAAACAAAGACAGGAAGGTGATCTGATATCGCTTCATCATAAACGCCGGCCTTCATACCAGATGTTATGTTCGTCAAAACATGGTCAATTGTTTTTGCTGATGTACTAGTTACCCTCGTAGGTATGTTTATTAGGTTACGAAAACTGAATGAGCTCAGTAATTGTGCGTAACTGGTATACTTAGAATTATGGGTGTCAATATTCATGTCTCCAACGATTACAACCGGGTTGCTATAATTCGCCGACAGATTAAAGAAAGTTTCTTCCATCTTGTCTAAAAATCGGTCAATGTTTGAATTCGGGGGTCGATAAACGACACCGATTATACCAAAAGAGTGTAGTCTAACAAAAAGAGATTCAATATCAGCGGAGCTGCAATTCAGTGATGATAGCTCCGTAAAAGCGTAGCCCCTTTTGATTAAAAATGCGACGCCGCCGCCACGTGAACAAGAATCACGCTGATGCGATAGGGTTACATATCCGGAAACATGCACTGTTTCACCCTTCTTTAACCACGTTTCCGTGATCGCTAGTACATCAAAAGTGTAGACATGTTTTGATAGAAAAGCGAGAAGCAAGTTCACGTTTTTTCTTATACTGCGGATATTGCAGTGGAAGATATTAGTACATGTATCGCTGAGTAGTTGATCTACTTGAGGTATCGTGACTGCCATTTAATAACAAAAGGCGCTTCCGGTGGTCTATGCGCAGAAGTACCTATACTAGTTTCGCGAGGTCATCTTCACAGGAGATGTGAATGACCTTCGAGTTCTTTGATTTCCTTGCCAATACCTTTCCTTCAGAAACCCAAACGAATCTCCAGTTTTTGTCTTTTTTCCTCTGTATGGTCTTACTTAGCAAAACTTTATTCTCGAGACACAAGTGTTCGTTCACGAACACGGGTACATTTGTCTTGAAACCAAGCATCGCTGTGTTCAGCCTGTTCTTTCTTGCCGATTTTAGGACCTTATCACGCTTAGACCACGACACAAAGTTTACTACGATATTTGGTACTTTGTTTGTCTTAGTTGGTACTCTGTGCACTACGTCCAAATCTTGACTGGTCAGCTCAACGCGCAAACAGTCAGCAATCTTTTCCACAACTTTTTCTAGGTCTTCGTTCTCAGTAAAAGGAATACCTTTCAATTCAATATTGTTGTGCCTCGAATATTGCTGCAGGTCAATCAGCTGTTTTCTTGTGTCACAAAGCTCTTTCTTGATTTGCGCGTTCTCTTTCTGGAACTCGAGGTTACGGTTTTTTGCATCATTGAGGTCTTTGCGCAGCGATTTTATTTCTGTTTTCAGTTCATCGAAACTCTCACTTGTAAAGTTTACGGATGCCCTGAGAGATGCCAATTCGGCCTTTATAGCGTTGTTCAAGGGATTGACTTTTTCCACATGAGTCTTGATATCAGAAAGAGCATCAAGGAACTTATTAGTCATCTCAAGCAGTAGCTTTCCCAAATCTTTTACAGTACTGGGCGCTTTTTCGCTCAAAGCGTTGGCGAAATCTGTCAGGGCATCAAGTTTTTTTTCCATCCTGTCGTCTTGTACACATTTTGTTTAAAATTGGTTGAATAGCATCAAAAAGGGTGCTTACATAAGGTGATTCAGGAGGATGTTTGGAGGATGCCGCTCCGGAGAGTGACGTCATCGTGGATCATGACTACAGCTTGCTTCTAGGCCATGATGCCTGTGTCGCAGGGGGCATTGCGCGCTTAAAACAAGGAACCCCTTACGTTCTCAACACGAATTTCACTGAGCGATTTCAGCATATTGCTACGGTATGAGCCAGGCTGTAGTGTGTGCCGGGTAGGTAGAAGAAGAAGACGACGTTGTCTGGTGCGGCCTGAGGACTCCATATTTACCGCCACTGCAGAACTTCATCCTCACCCTGTATATAAATCCACATATCCTTTAATTCAACCGTAAATGTTTTGTGGTGGAAAAGCTGGGTAATCAACCAAGCAACACGACGCTTCAAGCGCCTGATCTACGACGAAGCCACCGCCTTGCTGGACTGCCCCCGTTACCTCTGCCAGCTGAGATGTCTCGCGGCAAAGAAGGAAACCGGATCCTCACAGCTGCAGACCTTCTACCAGTCCCAGCAGCACCGCTAGTACCAGGTTCACGTGCGGCTGGTCCCTGGTTGCGTCAGGATCTGATAGGCCCTCGCACATTCGGTAGAAAATCTGGCGAGGACGTGGACGCCTGGTTCACACGCTACAAACGGGTAAGCAAATACTACCAGTGGGACGTGGCGACCCAGCTAACCGATGTAGTATTTTTCTTAACAGACACAGCACGCGTGTGGTACGAGAACCACGAAGATGTCCTCACGTCATGGGATCGCTTCGTTTCCGAAATAAGAGTGTGCTTTGGAGACTCCGTAGCTAACAGAAAGCAAGCGGAACAAACGTTACTGCAGAGAGCTCAGATCCCAGGAGAGACGTAAACGACCTATGTCGAGGCAATCTTGAAGCTCTGCAAGATTGTAAATCTTTCCATGTCAGAGGAAGACAAAGATGACCACCTGTTGAAGGGCATTGCCGAGGACGTGTATCAGTTCCTCATCAGCAAAGACAGCCTTGCTACGGTAACCGACGCCATAAGCCACTGTCACACATTCGAGACCCTGAAGATGCGACGTATCACCCCAAGTTCGGTCGCCTACCGAATGTAACCACCGTGGCAAGTGTTGACAAATACACGCCGCTTGATCTCGCGTCGACAATACGCCAGATCGTTCGAGAAGAGCTCACTCGACATGCTCGCACGACGCCGTACGAAGCTACACCCGCACCACCTCCCTCTCGCCTTCCCGTGTCAATTGCCGCAGCAGGCATCAATCACTGCCACTACTGGCCACCCTCACTACAGAGGACACAGCGCAATAACTACCCGCTCCGAGGTACGAAGACCGCTTCAGTTACCCCCATCAGCCAGCCAACACCTATTACGACCCGAACGAAGATACACCTGTACCAACACCACGTCAGCGCAATGCCTTCCAGGAGTACAATGCATAACGCCAAGCCCCTGTGTGCTACTGTTGTGGTATCGCTGGGCATATAGCTCGGTTCTGTCGTCGACAGAGACAGCCGACATTCCGATACCATTCCCCATAAGAGTTTCCGCCAGCGGGCACTGGTCACAACAACGGTCATTGGCCCGCCTATTCTAGGAGTACCTCACGGCGGGGAAATCTCCGTGGCAGTTTTCCCGCTTCTGACCGTAGTTTGACGCCTCCATCTGGCCGACTGCATCGTTCGCCTTCGCCGGGATGACATCTGTCATCACCGCAGCCGCCGAGAAACTAGCCAGCGTGACCGATGGAGGTGTGGTCACACAACAGGATTTGCCTCAGATGCCTCCGCCAGTTATAATGTCCATGAACAAGATAGGTGTGGAAATAGATGGCTTTTGTTCAAGTGCTTTGGTGGACACTGGTGCTACAATATCAGTTATAAGTCTTTCTTTCAAAAGTCGCATTGGCCGCAAAGTTATGTTTTCTTGAGGTGAATCAACAAGGTTTCGTGGTGTTGGTGGGGAAGTACTTCATCCTGTCGGAGTTTGTGCCATCAATGTCTTATTGGCAGGAAAGGTGTTCCCAAAAGAGTTTCTTATGCTGCAACGTTGTACTCACGATGTAATTCGCGGTCTTGACTTTCTCAAAAGATGTGACGCTTTCGTCGACTGTGGAAGCGGTGAACTTTGCATTGTTCCTGCCCTCGTCGATGAGGCGCCGCAGGCCGCGAAGGATGCTCTGATTGTTTTTGATGAGCTGACAGTGCCGCCATAGTCAATGAGGTCAGTTGCGGTGTTCGCTCCAGAATCTGCCACATCTTTGACGCCATTGATTAACCTGCCATCGTTCAATGTGCTAAGAAAGGCGTACTCGTCCCTCGTTGTTTGGTACCTGTTGATGAAGGAGCAACCTTTCTGCGGGCACTGAACTGTTCGCCAATGCCGGTTGTGCTCCCTTAAGAAATGAAGCTTGGCGTCTTCGATGATTCCACCGAAGGTTCTGTAGCGGTCGTTAACAACGATGAAAGCGAGAAAGGTACAGCCTCTGGCAAGAGCAATTGCTCTTACGAGTCGCAGATTTTAGGCATGATTAGCGCCACTTTGTGGTCACACGAGCAGCAGACGTTACGCCATCTGTTGAGGCGACATACTTCTGTTTTTGACTTTTGCCAAGAAGGGAAGCCACTGCCTTTACCATGTTCTCGCGCTCACCATAGGATTGACACCAGCACTGCCCATCCGATCCAACAAAAGCCTTACCGAGTGTCGTCATCAGAATGAAAAGTTATTGCCGCCAGGTTCAGGAAATGCTGAAGAAGGGTGTCACTGAAGAGTCATGTAGCCCGTGGGCAGCACCGGTCATTTTGGTTAAGAAGAAAGATGGTGCCTGGCGGTTCTGCGTTGATTACACAAGACTCAACGCCGTGACCAAAAAAGATGTATATCCGCTGCCTAGGACTGACTATGTTATTGACTGCTTACAGTCGGCTTCGTACTTTTCTTCAATATACCTACAATCAGGATATTGGCAGATACCTATGCACCCTTCAGACAAAGAGAAGACCGCATTCGTGACGCCTGATGGACTGTACCAATTCAATGTGATGCCGTTTGGGCTTTGCAACGCCCCCGCCACTTTTGAAAGGTTTATGGACTCTGTCCTTCATGGTCTTAAACGGGAAGTGTGCTTATGCTACCTGGATGATGTTGTCAATTTCGGGCGTACCTTCGAGGAGCACAGCGTCCATTTAAGCCTTGTTTTAGACTGTGTCAGAAAGGCTGGCTTGATTTTGAACTCTAAGAAGTGCCGGTTCGGTGAACGACAAGCTTTAGTCCTCGGTCCCCTAGTTGACTAAGATGGTGTCAGGCCGCATCCCCGCAAAATCGAAGCAGTTGGCACATTCAAACCACCCCAGACACTGAAGAAACTTCGCAGCTTCTTGGGCCTATATTCTTACTTTCGCCGCTTTGTGCCCCGATTCGCGGACGTAGTACACCCACTGACGAGCTTGTTGCGAAAAAACAGCCCATTCGAATGGACACCTGATTGTGATGCCGCATTTTCTGAACTGAAACTTCTACTGACATCTGAGCCTATTTTTCGTCATTTCGATCCTTCTGCTCCTACAGAAGTGCACAGTGACGCAAGTGGAATTGGCATTGGAGGTTTGCTTGTTCAGCGCCATGATAATGCAGAGCATGTTGTTGATTATACGAGTCGATCTCTAGGCAAGGCTGAAATGAAATATACGGTGACACAGCAAGAATGTTTAGCGGCTGTATTTGCCATTCAGAAGTTTCGATGTTACCTCTACGGTCGTCCATTCACAATTGTGACAGACCATCATTCATTATGTTGGCTTGTTTCCCTCCGAGACCCTTCTGGCCGCCTTGCTCAACGGGCTTTACGCCTTCAAGAATTTGACTTCAGCATTTCGTACAGAAGTGGATGACGTCACTCGGATGCTGATTGTCTTTCTCGTCTACCTATGACCACGACGGAGGACAGTGCAGATACCCTCGACATCTGTTTTGCTGTGGTCTCTCACACGTTTCCTGACGCCAATATCTTCAAACGAGAACAACTAAATGATTTATCTTTAGACCGTTTGTTCCTTGACGCTCGGAATCTCAAAGGCAGTGGTCGCTTTCGAATTCGTGATAGACTGTTATGCAAAACGAATTACTCAGCAACTGGCGCACGTTATTTACCGGTTGTACCTCAAAGTCTTCGATGCGACGTTCTCCGTATTATGCACGATGCTCCAACGTCAGGAACCCTTGGGTTCATTCACACCCTGCATCGAGTGCAGCAGCGTTTTTACTGGCCTCGAATGCGAGATTTTATGAAACAATACGTCTCGAGCTGCGAGAACTGCCAGCGTCACAAACGACCTACCAGTGCACCACACAGCCTTCTTCACCCCGTAGAACCACCTAATACGCCTTTCGAGCAAGTGGGCATCAACCTATTCGACCCGTTTCCGCGATCTTCGAACAACAACCGCTGGATAATAGTGTGCGTCGACCACCTTACCAGATACGTCGAAACCGCTGCGATACCATCTTCCGCAGCTGATGACGTCGCTGCCTTTTTGTTGCGCTCCGCTGTTCTTCGCCATGGTCCACCTCAAGTAATCATCGGTGACCGTGGTCGCCAATTCATCGCGGACGCTGTGGAAGAATCGCTTCGCCTCTGCATTTCATAGTTCAGACATTCGACATCATACCATCCCCAGACGAATGGTCTTGTAGAACGTACCAATCGAACTCTTACTTACATGCTCGTTATGTACATCGCATCCAATCACAAAAAGTGGGATGAGATCTTACCATTAACTACTTACGCGTACAATAGAGCGAAGCACGAGACCACGGACTTCACGCCCTTCTACCTGCTCTACGCTCGATCACTACGGAGCTTCCTTGATACAATCATCCCATTTAAGCTCCAAACTGATGAGTCCGTGGCCGAAACATTGTGCCGGGCTGAAGAAGCCCACCAAATTGCTCGTTTGCGCACACTGGCATCACAAGATCGCTCCAAGCAATGGTACGATCAACGCCATGATGCCATTTCATTCCGCAAAGGTGAATTCGTGTGGTTGTGGACCCCCCAAGAAAAACCTGGTTTATGTCAGAAGTTTTTACCGCAGTACACAGGCCCCTACGTCATTGTAGATCACTTAACTGACTTGACATACGTTGTGGCACGCTTGACGACACCTTCTCATCGGTCAAATCTAACGCAGTTGGTGCACGTGGCTCGCCCCAAGAAGTTTCATCCCTCTAGTGACTTAAACTCGCCCAGCGGGCTTCGTCTGTGAACCGGGGATTGCTGTGCTATGAGCCGGGCTGTAGTGTGTGCCGGGTAGGTAGAAGAGGAAGACGACGTTGTCTGGTGCGGCCTGAGGACTCCATCTTTACCGCGACTGCCAAACTTCATCCTCACTCTGTAAATAAATCCACCTATCCTTTAAATTCAACCGTAACAATATAAACAAAGGCGCTTCTGTTGCCTTCCTCCCGGAAAATCAAGAAGAAAACGTCGTGACTGCTTTCGCTGATTTCAGCGCGAATCGCACGACGCCTTCAAACCTGCTCACTTTTTCAATGTGAATCCAGCTTTACCGCTAGAAAACCAGAAAAAGGCGAACGGCTTTGCTCCACCGCTACAGCGAGAGCTTCTCGTGTACATCGAAGCTACGTCAGGCGCCTCTTGGAAAGCACCGGATAATCACTGAAGATGGTGCCCGTCCAACACGACAGTCGCCTTACTGCGTGTCTGCGCACGAGCGCAAAGCGACGCGGGCACAAGTTGATGACATGCTCACTGACATCATCCAACCGTCGAAAAGTTTCTGGGCTGCCCCAGTAGTGCTAGTGAAGGAAAAAAAGAGGGCACACTGAGGTTCTGCGTCGACTACCGAAGAATGAGCAGAATCACTATAAAAAAAGTATTCCCAGCACCTCCACCAGATGTCACGTAATCAGGAACGACGCAAGGGCCTTTCGTTGAAGAAGGCTTATTGGAGCGAGCTTGTGCTCTCCAGAGAACTGAAAATGGCCAAAAATGAAGCGGCAAACAAGCAGTCAATTGAGCGGCGTGGGTGTGTCTGCACGGCCCGGTAAATGACGACTGCCCTCGGTTTTCCGGCGGGCTTTGAGGCTTATAATACAGCTCTAGTAAGGAAAGGGAAAAAAAATTATCTTCCAATCAAATTCGATAACTTGCGTGCTACAAAAACAAAGATGAAAACGCGCCTTGCTTTCAACGTTGATGAGGACGGGCACTGCCAGACTTCGGAAAGTTAACAGATAAAATAACAAACGAAGCAGCATTACTTGTGGCAGCATCATGACTATCATATTTGGTCATGTCATTTGCCTTCATCGTCTATTCACGTCACGTAACACCAAATTTGGTATTTGCGAAGCTAGCGAAAATACCGCGAGCACACTATGAGCGTAACAATCAACGTATTTAGCTTTTGTTTTTTCGCTAACGCATACCCCACTGGTGTATTACGAAGCGGCTTGCAAGGAGTAAGTCATGTTTTACATAAAATGCATGTGATAATATACATGTCTAGACATTTTATTTAGCTTGTCTTGCCGTCATATCAGGCGATATCAATTTTTGCACATGCTAGGGGGTTTTGAGCGCACAATGAGCAGGGCACGTGAATCATGTTGTACATGTCGTGGATGTCATGAATGTCATATTAACGCTTGTAATACTCGTTATACCGTCACGTCACGCAATTGCGAATTTGAAACAAGTCAAGTTTGCCAAACGGCCACATACCCACCATGCACATGGCATATATGTCATGTTACAGGACATGCACGTCACGATTGTCGAATTAATACCTGTTATTTATGTTAGTCATGCTTAAATGTCTTATCGTACTGATCTTGGTATATATAAAGTAAGCGGCACGGCCGCTAGAGCACTGTGACCATGACATATCTACAATGAAGTTCACGACAAGCAAGTGATGATTTTAATATAATCTGTTATTATGAACGGCACACAGTCATGTTATGCCTCACTAATTTTGATACAAACCTTATGAATGAGATGATCCGGAGAGAGCAAAGTTGTAGGCGGCTTAATAGATCGACAGATATACCAAAAGACGCCAAAGTTAATTGAGAAATGCTTCGTATTTAGGGTATTCCTGCATGATATGGTGTTTCCGATTGATATTACCTACGACCAATTCTATTTTCACTGCGGCAATCCTTGCTCCTCTATTTGGTGCATGAACTGCAGTTCAAGCCTCGTGATTTTTCATATGATAGATACGGGAGGTAGTAAACGCGAGACTAAGTACATGCATTGAAGAAGATTGCCAGAGCCGCGAACAGTTCTGAAACACCCCGATGCAGATGTGGGCCATGAAAACAACAAATAGGCCCTTTTCGTAATCCGCAAGTTCGCTTCCCCGCGCTGTATCTTCACCCAACTAAGGGCGGAACCTGCCGTTTTTTAGGTAGAAATGAGGTCCTAGTTGCACATATATGTGTTGTCCTCGTCAGAGCGTAAGCAAAAAACGCAACACCCAGTTTACTGATTGTTAGCCGGCTTCTCCGTGAAGCTGGGCGCATTGCAAAAAAGCCAGCTTTAGATTTTGAAAACAGTGTATAAGGTCAACAAAAACGACTGAGGAAGCTACATAGCTTTGGCTACAGAATAATGTAGTGTATTAGTCGAAAGCACGTTTATTGGTCAATGTAAAAGCGGGAGTCAATCTTGAATTTTCTTTTATAAGCGTTGCATTCGAGGTTTAAAGAGGCCGAAGTGGGTCTAAATTGTGGCCGCTCCCATAGGCTGTGTCTAAAAATCATCATATTTTCTAGAAGAAAGGAACTTCGTGGCCATACGCGTATCAGCCGGCGGGACAAGGGGGGCGCTATCCCCTCACTGAGAAAAGTTAAAGGGGCTAAGCGTCCCCCCCCCCCCCTTGGACAGTGCGCTACGGTCCCTCTTGGTTGCACGCAGGGAAAACTAACAAGGGGAAGATTTTCGTCACAAAAGTAATTACTCAATTTCGTTCTTATGGGAGAATGAAATTGTCACGAGGCAACATTATAACAGAGCAAAATTTCGTTGACATTGCTGCTGTGATGTTTTTTCTCGTAGGCTCTTGGCGGTGTGGGTCGCCTGTGCAATGCTTTCGCGTCTTGTCCTGTAGTATTACAGAGTAGGCAAGCGCTGAACAGGACCTAATATTATTACATCACTTGTTCATGTTTTTATTCTGCTGTGACTTCTTGATGCAGTTACCGATGGGAACAAGAAACTGTTTATGGACCGATCAAAGCATTTGTTGCTTCCGGAAAATAATTTTTTTCGAAGAGGATATACCATCTCCACTGCTCTGTAGAAGCTGATGTGAGCCGATGAGTGGGACGAATCGTTTTGGATGTTTAAGTTATTCCGTGCTGAAAGACCAAGTATTCTTTCCGCTTTAAAATATGATAAACTTGATTAGTCTTGCTTACGGTAACTTGAAACTATAGCGACAGCTTGCAAAGTGACCACGAATAAAGCAGTTGACTTGAGCTCAGTAGGACGCTCAGCTTTTAAGATTGCCTCACAACTTGACCCGCTGGACCAGGGACAAGGTTAAATACCGTGCCTTTAGCGCTATGGAAGCTTAGTTAGAAATTGAGCTAGTTGGTTTTCACTCATCTTGAATTGTCCTTTACTGCTCAAAATACATCTCAGACAGCAAAGAAGCACACACGTGCTGCGTTGCTTATTTCTCTGTATTTCTCTTTCTCTCAGAAAGTATGAGCTCACAGAAATGTATACGCGCACAAACTTCTGAACACCGTTATGCTGCATGTCGAGATATTTTATGAAACTCATATTCCATCTCACTAGCTAATATATGTAGGCGCTGCTTATGTGATTGGCAGCTAGACTGCTTGAATTACATTTAGGAGATGCCCTCCCGTTTTGTGACGTCATGCAAGAAGCAGGCGATTTTGTGGCACGCAGAAACTTTTAACTGCCGAAGAACTAATGGCAAACAATATGCCGTATCAAAAATAGTTTATTCTTTTATTTTTGACGTGGTCGTGCATAAGTGGTCATTACGCGATGAGTCATTTTCGCGTCATTTGTTGCCTCGCGTAACAAGCGAGGCAACAAATGACGCATGACAAAGTGCATGACAAGTGTGCATGACAAAGACTGTTTCCACCAATATTTCCTCAAGGGTCTCCTCAAGCTGCTCAGTGCAGCTTTTTCGCCGGGTCTCCTTGTTGCGCAATAAACTCAATGGCATTCAATATACAGCTAACGATCATTTTGAAAGGAAGCAGCGAGGGATAGTTTAGCGTTTTAATCGCTCACATTTTGTTGCTTCAAAGGAAAACTTTGTTTCCGCCGTTTCTATTGGTGTACTTATGCAGGCACCTGGGGCCCCATTAATAAATTTTCATACCAATGCAAGGAATGTAAACCATGTACTACGCCCCTAACACCACAAATAATACATTAAAAAAGGTTCATTAGTTGACAATAAATTAATAATGGTAATATAACAATAGCAATCTTAATAATCATTGCATGCTCCAGATACAGTATTCAGGATATTAGCTAATAAGACAAATTATAATGCAGACATGCCTGAATATATGCAAGAAAGTGTAATACTTATGAAAAATATAACAAAATTCATTCCTTGAAAAGTCTTGCTTGATCCCTTCGTCACAAGAATCAGCATATAACACGAAAGTAAAACGTGCCTGCACAGGGGTAATCAAATGTTTACTGTACATTGATGAAGGAGGGCTTGCAGAATGTATGTTTTGGTGTTTGGAAGGTATCGCCCCCTTCAAGGTGGGTGTATACTCGTTGACACTTGATACTTCTCTATACCGACGAATAACATTCATGGTAAATTTAATAAGCTAATGTGGTATCTGTATAGGTGTTAACCGCCAAAGCATAGTCATGGAAAAAGGCGTAATAGCAAGTTCAGCCTCCCGTATTGAACGCGGAAATTGGGCTAAGGCCGCCATTCCTTGGCCTGTTGAAGCGTGATTGAACCTCGTGGTATCTAAGTATGCTCGGCGTGTCCCCTCTGTGTATGGAAATTCATGTCAAGGTGCGAGCGCGTCGACGAAGTTCTCTCTCTCCTAATGATTGATTGATTTGTGGGGTTTAACGTCCCAAAACCACTATTTGATTATGAGAGACGCGCTAATATATATATATATATATATATATATATATATATATATATATATATATATATATATATATATATATATATATATATATATATATATAAGAGAAAGAAGTGTACACCTAAGGGCTCGTTTTCCGTGTTTTGACACAATATTATTAAGATCTAACAGACAATAATGTATAGGGGAAGTTATTAGAAATAATGTAATGTAAATAAGAACAAAGAAAAGTAGGTGAAAAAATAACCTACCGTGAGCAGGAATCGAACCTACGACCTCGAACGCGGTATTTGAAGGTCGTAGGTTCGATTCCTGCTCACGGTAGGTTATTTTTTTCCCTCACTTTTATTTCTTCTTATGTACATTACATTTGTTGTAATAACTTCCCCTATACATTCCTTGGCATTATTGTCTGTTAGATTTCATTATATATCGGCTGACGAGTGAGGTATGTTTGCCCCCCCCCCCCCCCCCCACTCACGAAAGAGTTGGTACGCCACTGTTCGTGGCACATTATCGAAATTACACCTGAAATGTTCTAGTGGTTCACTAGTATGATAAACCAGGAGTCATTTTCAATGTCGCGTCTCATTCGTGAGATGCGATTTTTTTTTTTCGTGTGCTTCCCGTTTAGTTACGGTGGAGTGACTGGTCGCCACCGAGAGATGGCACGACATGTTGTGTCTATCCATCCCCCGGATTTCACATAATCCTCGGGATGGCTTATGGGAAAAAAATGGAAACCAATGAACACAATTTACGCTAGATCTATGCAGTTTCTTTGCCTGATGGTGGTCTTACAAAAATCAGGTGATCATGTGTGCACTTGGAGGGCTTATTTTAATGTGATATCAGCACACCATAACTTTTTAGCAAAAAATGTACTTGCCTTGAGTTGGTGCCACCCACCTGCATGGCATGTCGGTACAGGAAGGGTTTTGCACCTTTAGCATCACGAACAGCAGAGCAGCCGTATGCTTGCACTTCTGGCTCAACCTGTTCATATTGTAAATGCGTAGGGTCACATACATGTCCTTCCATGAATTTAAATCTACAAAACTGGTAATGCAACGTAAAAATGAAGTTATAGTACGCTTCTGGAACCCACCATGTGGCCGCGCAATAAACATGAAAGATAAGCATTACCATTACCGATATCTTCAGCAAATATTACTAATAAGAAAAATGCACTCATTTCGCACATAACGTGACCAAGTATTCACATGCTGCGGAGCAGACGGCATGAGGAAAATATCCCCCCCTTCCCCCATGCAGCGTAGTTTCTGCTTTACCGTATTTAACTCACGCAAACTGTAAGCGCGTTTACGAAGTTGTTTTTACACGAAAACTTCAAAAATAGGAATACTATTTGCAAGCTGTTCGAGCTCAACACCAAAATGCCACTGATAAATACACAACGATAACTATAGCTTTCTTAGCTGAAGTGCTGCTGAACACAGGAACAGTTACTCACCCTGCTACGCAGTTGCAGTAAGCTTGGACGATGCTTGTTGTCGCGACGCTTTTAAGAGGGACGAGCTGCTTGTAATGTCCAGGCTTTATAGAGCACAAGCATATGCTTTATAACGGGAACTAACTCGCAAACGGATGGCCGCCTTTAGAGAGCACAATCGATAAGACGAATGTATATTTCTTTCTTGAAAATCCAACCTTTGTGCCACCACGGCTTCGAGGAAGCGAACTGGGCTTCCATTACCCTTTCGCTCAGTTTACGTACACCATCCAGGATCGGCGTCAATTGTCTGCCGGTGCCGTAGAGCGACATGTTCTTGTCCAACGAGAACATGTCGAACACGGCGCCTGAACCACTCGATGCGCTAAGAAAGGACAAAAAAAAAGCGGACAGTCTCTAACAAGCGTTATTTGGAGCACCAGCTTTATGAAGACGCGAGAAGAAACAAGGAAAATCAATCGGCGAGCATGACACACATTCCCCCTGTAGCCAATTTCGCCGCCACTTTGAACCCCAATCGTGATTTCGGCAGTGGCCGCTAGAGGTGCTCTACGAGCTTGAAAAGGTTAATTCCGAGCACAAATCGACCCTGAGATTTCATTTATAGCACTATATTCATTACAATGCTTCAGTCTGATTGTGTGGCGATAATGTTCCTAGATCTTTCACAAAATGTAGTGAGATCCAACGACCTTATTTCGCGCGAGGTCTCATAAACTACACGGACACTTTCCAATCTGTGTGTGTGCACGTATTCACACACGTGCGTGTTGTGGTTAGGCGTAAGGGCATTTACTTCAGTGACGTAACATAGGTTTACCTCGTGAAAGTAGTAAAAAAGATCAGCAAGGCGTGTTCTTAAGCTAGTTGGTCCGAACTACTTGAGAAAACTAGGTATGTCACAGAAAAGACCGCGATGAAGTCGGAAGACGTTTTTTTTTTCTTGTTAGAATGCTTTCATATTAACTAGGTCACCCACAATCTCTAACAAACTTGCAAACACGTGTTTGCCTCATGTTTGTCAATTTGTGTTTGAATAACGCCGCCGTATTTTTAAAAATCTCGTTCAATGATTGCTTTCCACGTGCTAGTAGAGACAGTCGAACTTATCATTTTTATTATGACACGTGAAATACGATGAAAAATGCGTCCCCCCACGGTGGTGTAGTGGCTAAGGTACTCGGCTGCTGACCCGCAGGTCACGGGATCGAATCCAGGCTGTGGTGGCTGCATTTTCGATGGAGGCGGTAATGTTGTAGGCCAATGTGCTCAGATTTAGGTGCACGTTAAAGAACCCCAGGTGGTCGAAATTTCCGGAGCCCTCCACTACGGCGTCTCTCATAATCTTATGGTGGTTTTGGGACGATAAACCCCACAGATCAATCAATCAACGATGAAAAATGCGGTTCTAAGCAATGTACGCAACGTTTTCATGCACCGACACGTTGCAATAAGCAACGAACTGAAAATTTGACGAACGCATTTCCTAAGTGGCGTGCCCGTAGACATTTTTTTTTTTTTTTTGAAGGGGTAGGGGTCTGAAGTCATGCAACACAGATAGTTGGTAGACCTAATCCCTCTAGAGCTTCGCCAAGTAGTGACACTCTCCTCCTCCGCTCACGTTTCTCCTCGGTCTCCTCTCCTTCACACTCTCGTTTCGATTGTGGCGCCACCTACATTGCTTCTGCGTAGGAGACGTTCTTTCGCAAAGAGAGCGCTTACTCGTCAGGCAGCGCGCTGAGAGCATTCGCGCCAGTCATCTAACTTATCCTTATATTATCTTATCGAGTGTAGCGTTTGCCCATATCAGCTCTGTTTAGCGCCACGCGCAACGCGTACTTGGGATCAGGCCTTGATCTAGTCACTCGGTGTCGCAGTGATCGGATGTTAACTTTGCGCGCATCACCCTTTAGTATGTTCTTGAACGTAAAAATGTTATCGTTAGTGAAAACAACCGTTTTTTTCTGGGCCCATCATTAAGCGCGAATCCGAATAAGCTTTACACTGTAAATAACATCACTCAAACGTTCATGTGTGGCTGCTATGGCTAACCTTTCTGGTAGCTGGTGCAATGGCGCTCGAAGGGACAGTGTGACTGTCTTTCCTTACTCTGTGCATTGGTGGTGCAAGCTTCATCGTGGGGTACGCAATATAGGGTACGCAATATGTGCAGAGAGCATTCACAGTGACTGTCATTCAATTAGAGCAGAAACTGAGTTGACGCTGTCTACGCTGAATGGCGATGTCACTGAGGGCCAATTTTAGCGTTCGTTGACGCATATAAAGCCTTAATAATTTGTCAGAAGGCACACTGTTGGTACATTCGAACAGCTGTGGTTGTTTCATGAAGCGGTTAGACGCACCAATCATATTTCAGAGGTGCGCCTTGTGAACGTATCTCACATGTCAAATATATCGCCTGAAGAATGAGCTAGCGCATCAATGAACTAGCGTGCCACCACATGCGATGACTTCGCGAAAAGCCCAGTCGCGTATATAAGCCTTCACAAGAAATAGCAAATGAACTATCAAGCGAAATGACACGCATGTGTCAGGTTCCTAAACGAAGCACGCACCCAATGACTCGAAGGCATGCACACCTTGCATAGCTGCATGTCCTTGCGTAAATTATAATTATTATTAAGTCAATGTGCATTTATTATCAGAGCCCAAACACGACGCCTTCATACTGTTTTGCTGGTCACTGACTGCATTCTGCTCCCTGGGACTAAGAAGCGGTTTTCTTTAAACAGCCCTTCGATCATCCAAGGGAGAAGTTATTGTTCCATAAAACAGCCACTACTGCCCCTTTTTGAAGTTCTATACAGCAGTATTACTGAAACAAGCGACCAGCAGTTGTACGACGGGCATTCTTCTTCGCCGGATAAACCGGCCTTCAAGGAACTTCGCGCTGATGGGCTATGCAGTGAAGGCGAGGTAAATGCAAGCGTCTACTACCTTGTCTTTGTTCAGATGCTAAATTTTTTTCTTTATCAAGACAAAAACTATTGTTTTGCAATTTTTTCCATGTTTTACTGAGAAAGCTTACTTTGAAACAAGACAAAAGTCACATTTTACTTAGACCACTACATTGGAAAAGTTAAGCCGAAGTTTTGAAGAGAATTGCTAATGATTGATATTTGAGGTTTAACGTCCCAAAAACATCATATTACTATGAGAGACGCCGTAGTGGAGGGCTCCGGAAATTTCGACTTCCTAGGGTTCTTCAACGTGCACCCAAATCTGAAGACAAAGGCCTACAGCATTTTCGCTTCCATCGAAAATGCAGTCGCTGCGGCCGGAATTCAATCCCGCCACCTGCTGATCTGCAGGCGAGTACCTAAGCCACTAGATCACAATGGCTGGGCGAGTCAATATGCTATTTATTCCAACTTCAAAACAACATTCTGATCACTTGCTCTCGAAATATTGTAACCATTTATTATAGGAACTCAGGAACAGAAAATGTTAATAGATTACTAGCGAAAAATTGTGTGCTTGTTGTAAACTACGTTACGCATGAAGCTTATGCCTATTCTTCACCAAGGCAACAGAATAGAGAAAGTTGAAACAAAATGAATAGGCTACTGTATATGAAGAAGTAACATTTGAAGGTTAACGAAAAATTCATTTTTTAGTAATTGCTAAAAGGCGTAGCATCATTGAAATTATTTAGCAAGACAGTTTCGCTTAGGTGCCCAAAGTTTGAAGCGCCCTCTAGGCAACATAATTTTTCTGAGAAATATAACGCCTTAATAAGAAAAGTGAGGAAGACAAGCACCTCTTTATAGCACGAAGGCACCAGGAAATTCATACAGATTTCTCAGAAAGAAAAACTTCTTTGTGTTCGAAAAACTCGTTCTCGCCCGGAGTTCAAGCCCGGGACCAACACCTTTCCGGGGTGGTCGCTTTTACAATTGAGCTTACCAGGAAGCTAGCAAAAGACATCGCGAGGGCGAATTCATTGACAACTCGAAGCACGTGGACTCAAGTAATGCAATTGAGCTCTACAAATGAGTTTTTCAGAAACCAAGAAGATTTTCTTTCTGATAAATCTGCGTGAATTTATTTGAGGCTTGGTGCTACAAACAGTTGGTTGTCTTCTTTCTCTTTCTTAACCCATACGCCACTTTGAGTGTTTCCGCAGAACTCATTTGCAAAGCCTCAATAAGAACTCCTGGAATTCCCACATACCTGCACGATTCTTTCGAGCATGATCAGAAATGGTCGAAAATTGACCGGGTACACTTGATATAAAATACATTTGTCTTGAACTTGGTTAACAGCGCAACACTAAAACATAGACAAAAGGGAGGAGGAAACGGCTATCTTGTGTTGTTTTTATAGTGTTGCGCTCTTAACCAAGCTTAAGGAGAATCCAAAGCAAATGGCCCAACTTTTCATCTTACTCTAATATACGCATTTTGGTACTTTACCTCTCAAACCTACGATATCTTTGTAAGGGACACTGTCGTGGAGGGCTCCGCGAATTTCGATCCCTTCTCCTCATGAAAGACACGGGACTTGAATGATTTAATCGCATCCGCGACCTTCGGGTAACAACCCGAGCTCCGTGACCAGGCCGCTACCAGGGCGAATTCGAATGATGGTGGTCGCAACTCCCATTTCTGGCTGTGCAGTCAAAAGCCCTCGGGCCGTTCGAAGGCCCCGCGCGGCGCCGGCTTCGCTGAATCGGCTGCGAAAGGTGGCGCTAGTGCGGCCGGTTGCCACGTCGAGGCTGTCGTAGCCGCGCGTGCACGCCTTTCCTCCCGAGTCCCTTTTGGTGCCACCCGAGGAGGCCGCCGCCTTTCCGAAGCGTGCAACTTCCCCCGCATCCCGCAGTACTGATTTCCCTTTTGACCCTGAGGCGCTCCGACGAAGCTTCGCTCTCTTTCGTGTGAGTGCCTCGCGGGCCTCGGGCGGCGTTTCATTCCGGCCTCGTCCTTCGCCGCACCGCCGAGAAATGGTAAGTTGCGACGGCGCTGCTTGCGTAGTGTTTCACTGTCCCCCGATCTCACGTTTCTCAAGAGAAATTGTTTGTTCGACGTTCTTCTTTTTTTTTCTTTTTGGCGCAAAGACAGTGGTGATAACCACGGTGAAAGGGGCTCTGTGCAACTTTCGCAATGTCTCTGCGCTGTTAATGAAAGCGTGTATTAAATGCACTAGTCGCAAAACGGAAAAGCGACATATTATTCTATGATGATTTTTTCGCGGACATGCCCCTTAATAAAGTCGAGTTGGTATTCAAGCGGCTTACCTGCAAGAATGTAATTAGTGCTGGTAAGTGGAACGGGGAATAAATGGTCTTTTCAAGTGTGTGGCGCAAACAAAAGTGTTATTAAAAAGCAAACGTTTTATGTCACTTTTCATTCTGTGCAACATTTGAAGGTACAGAGAACTTGAAGTGTTCTGCAAAATATTTTAAACGGCTTCACCAGCATGAAAAACATTCTCCTATCTGTTTCATCACCCAATGAAAAAGTTGGAGATGGCGATGGCAGAAAGCATCATGGTCTGTGAAAATAATTGTGGTGAGTGATTGAGTGGAAAGATGCTGCCTCGGGGAACAAAAAAAAAAACGCCAAATGAATGTGACGCCAGCGTATAGTTGGCGATACCGGCCTCATTTTATCCCCCAGCGTTTGTTTAGCCTGACGTGCAGTAATCAAGCACCTGACCGAGCATTCCAAAAGAGAGGCAAGAGCGGAAGATATAAGCTTGCGATGAGAGATTCGTATTGGAGGAGCCGACGTTTCAGCAAGCGAATTCGTCTTTATCAAGTTGCTGCACTGACAGACGAGTCCATTTGCCCAAACGTCAGCTCCAGCACCCGCTTCTTGTTAAGCGATCATATAGTTGCATTGTATACGTGGTTTCCAGTTCGGCAACACATATGAAACACAATTATTTGAATTAGGTGCCGGGGTGTTCATGCACCCACACTTATTGATTTTTAAAGCACTTGATAAGGTCCTCCACAGTTGTCCATCAAGACTGCCTTAGCCTAATCGTTATTAACTGCATAGGTAGTTTTTTCTGGAAGCCCTATGAATTTGTTGCGATAAATAATTTCTGTATTTATTTCAGGCTCACAGCCCTTTCTATGTGTAAAACATAATAAAAAATAAACTTGCATTGGTTTCATAAATTCCGAGCTATTACCAGGCTTAGTCATTTGTTCATAGTTAGTTATTACTAGGCTTATTACTAGGAACCTCACATTTTCTACTCCGTTATTTGCCGAGGATTGCGCTAATAAATGCAGGATACTGCTTTACAAAAAAACCTTAAGAGCCGTTACACTTCATGTATTTGAAGAAGAACGCTTCTAGAACAAATGTGATTGAAGACTACGTACTAGAGTTCGTAGTCTTCAAGAACTTTATTCTAGAAGTGGTATACCTATACGCCCCGCTGAATTTCCTAGGTGATTCATGCCATGCCACTCGAGCACGCTTCATCACTGAAATATTTGAGATTGAGCCCCTCTGCCACAGCGTCATCGTGGAATGCCCACATTGGGCATAGCAGTACCTGGAATACTTGGATTTCTCCATTAACTCCTTTTTTTCGTAAGAGAATGTAGTTTTATTCACGAAATTATACAATCTTTAGCTTTTTATTTATTTTTAGCACGCCGCCAACCCTCACACAAGACAGTACACGGTTGATACCACATAAAAACAACAATTATATGAGTTTCATGAACGTCAACGCAGCACATCGATAGGGTGCGCGACTTTTTGTCTACAGAATGGGAGATGTGGCTATAAGAGGGAAAAGAAGAGAAAAGTGAGCCCCGTAACTGTCTGCATCAGGGTGAGACACCTCAACAGTAGCTCACAAGGGATGGGGGTGAGGAGGAATCAAAATGATAGAATTAAAGGTAGAGAGAGAGAGAGAGAGAGAGAGAGATGTGCTGGGACAGCGAGCGAGCACATATCGAGGGGGTAGGAGAGATAGGAAAGATGGAAACACGGTTACAGGAGTCAGAGGATGGGGAACGACTTGTGAGAGCTCTTGTCGGCGTCAGCAGATGACGTAGGGCAAGTCCAGTAGGTCAGAGCTGCGCTGTCGTCGGAGATCGACGTCAGGAGATGACGTAGAGTCAGCCCAGTCGGCCAGAGCTACGCTGACGTCGGAGATCGCGAGGGCACAACCAGTCGGCACGGAATCCAGCGAGCGAGTCATCAATGGGACTTACCTCGAGACATACGCCATATCTGGTATTTTAACGGATCTGAGAAATGCTTTTCGCAGTGACTCGGGCGTCCTCGTCTTGTGTCGTCTGCTCCGAATCATGAACGTGTCTAACGAGCTTTACTCCTTTTGTTAAATTAGCTTTTCAGAAAGTGCTTGTCCAGCTCAGAGATCTTTTTGAAGCAGCACTGCAGGCGGTACATTGTGAGGGGACTCAAACGAACCACACGCGCTCTGCACGAGCGCGTAAGCGAGCGGCAGCGCGTGGGCGGGAAGGGAAAAGGTGTGACATACGTTCCTGATTTCTACTTTTCTGCCAGAGATAGCACTGTTGAATGGATGGATGGACAAATATATCCGGTTGCGCCCTTTATTTCAGGCGGTGGCTCACGCCACCTAGCCATAAAGTTAAGTACTATCACTGTGTGTTTAAGGATTGAATATCACTCGCACCTCGATTGTAGCCACTAATCAGTTAGCCTCCTCCTGGTCGTTTCTACTCATTTAAAGTCTATTTTGTCTTCACTGCCCCTAAACCCCAATGATTTGAAACATTTGGCGCCATTATCTTCGACTATAGGGTGGAGCCTATTACAGAACGTTATCAAACGTTCAGCCATTTCCTCCTCCTCTCCACACGCACTACATATCGTGTCTGTACCTTCGTACTTCGCTCGGTACGTCTTGGTCAGCAATACTCCCGTTCTAGCCTCGAAGAGAAGAGACCTACTCCGAGAATTATCGTAGATCTTTTTCCCATCTTCCACATGTCCCTCTCTGTTTTCTTCACCTTCTTCTTAACCAATGTTTCCTTTTGGCTTGGTATTCTGCTGTTGTCTAAATACTTGCTTGACAGTTTCAGAGTTGGCTTCCTTTATTTAGTATCAACGTTCTTCGTGTACAAGTAGCTGAAAACTTTCCTAGCTCAACGCCCCTCTCCCATTTTTCTCAATCGCTCCTCAAATTCTATCTTTCTGCTAGCTTCCCTGCACTCAAACGATGTCCATCCCATGTCACCCTGTACCTCCTGATTGGGGGTATTCCTTTGTGCTCCCAAAGCAAGTATACCTATGTCCATGTCATGATTATCATGTTCGGACGTGTCATTTATCTTTGTCGTTTATTCACTTCAAGTATACCAAATTTGGTATATGTGAAGCTAGCAAAACAACCGCGAGCGCATCATAAGCATAGCGTGTAGTCATGATGTTCTTACATGTCAGGCATGTCATGATCATCATGCTTGCAGCTGTCATATACCTTCATCATCCTTTCATGTCACGTAATAACAAACTTGACTTATGTGAAGAGCCCCGCCATGGTGGTCTAGTGGCTAAGGCATTCGGCTGCTGACCCACAGGTCATGGGATTGAATCCCGCCTGCGGTGCTGCATTTTCGATGGAGGTGAGAATGCTGTATGCCCGAGTGCTCAGATTTAGGTGCACGTGAAAGAACCCCATGTGGTCGAAATTTCCTGAGCCCTCTACTACGGCGTCTCTCTCATAATCATGTGGTGGTTTTGAGATGTTACACCCCACAAATAAATCAATCGATTCATGCGAAGCTAGCAAAACGACCGCCAGCACATAATGAGCGTGGCATGTAGTCATGTTCTTACATGACGTGCATGTCATGATTATCTTGTTTGCACTACTCATATACATTCGTCACCTATTCACGTCACGTCTTACCAAATTTGATGTATGTGAAGCTAGCGAAACGACCGTAAGCACATAATGACTCTTTAGCGTGGTATGTAGTCATGACCTTACATGACACGCATGTAATTATTTCCACGTGAGAGCCTGTCAATTATGTTTGACATGCAGTCATGTCATGGCATACCAGTTTTGCGATATGTCATGTGAACGCAACCACCGCAGAATCCGCAAGTTCTTGATGTGTAAATCATGACATTCATGACATACATGTGATTATTGTCATGCTATGACTAGTCACTTATGCTTGTCATACAGTCATGATATGTCACACCAATTTTGCTGTAGATCTTATTATCCAAACGGCAAGGAGAGCTAAAAGTCTTAGGCGGACAGACAGACAGACAGACAGACAGACAGACAGACAGACAGACAGACAGACAGACAGACAGACAGACAGACAGACAGACAGACAGACAGATAGATAGATAGATAGATAGATAGATAGATAGATAGATAGATAGATAGATAGATAGATAGATAGATAGATAGATAGATAGATAGATAGATAGATAGATAGATAGATAGATAGATAGATAGATAGATAGATAGATAGATAGATAGATAGATAGATAGATAGATATGGTCAAACTCGCCGAAGTTCGCTAAGAAATCCTTCGCATTTAAAACGCGCCCAAGCCTCAACCTCAGTAACCTTAAAAAGCTTTTCACATGTTCAACGACATCCGCACAGAAGTCCTCTTTGAAGTGCATTCTTTGAACGTGCGTATGCAAATCCACATGAAAACACCCGGACGCTTCATGGAATCTTTATTTATGATGCAGAAACCAGGAAATTCAAGTGAAAGATTCCTCTCCGGTAGCAAGGAGACGGAAATGTCTGAACGATCCCTACCTGCATGTAAACGCCTTTCAACACCTCAAATGTCACCGACATGAGATTTTTGAGGACGTGCTGTCTGCAGCTCGAGAAACCGCAGAAAATACAGCAGCTTCCTCTGTACGGAGGAAGATGTGTTCTTGGTATTTGTTGTCACCTCCTATGTTCCTCTCGCCAGCTTTATCTATATATATTTCACAGAACTGAACATTTTTCGGACATCCTGTTCCTCTAAATCACTCCCCACTGACGGAAGTACAGGCCTCCCAACCTCAAGCAGGTGGCGCTGTGGAGCGTGTTTTGCCGCCTTTCTAGAAAGAAAAAATGCTCCCACCTCTTCGAAGGAAATCGTGAGGAAATGCGACTGCATTGCGTAGCGTTTCGCACGTGAGAACCCAGCGTCAGAAGAACACTGTTTGTTTTTTTCTCTTACACCGTGCAGCCAATAGCGCCATTCGCCACACGTGGCGTTTTTCTGTCGTGAGAAACGCGGTACGCGTTTCCGGTTCTAGTAGCTTGCGTGCACAGTTAAAAAAATACTACGCAGTGAACAAAAGAAATGGCCTTGTCAGCTCGGCGTTGGCGTTTCACAGCGGCGTCTCGAGCCCACTTTTCCGAATGTTTTTTTGAGAGCTAGGCACCCAGCCAGCGAAGGGTTGAGAGTGAGGCGCGAGCGGACGGGAAGGTGGAGCGCAGAGAGAAGAGAAAGCGAACGGTGAGAGAAGTGGCGAAGCACTGCATCTGTCATTGTACTTGAGGGCCACAATGTCAGCGTCTTGTCAACACAAACGATACGCAAACACTGGCAGCGCAAACGCTAGAAACGCGTAGCTCATAATCTAATTACATCCTACCTTCAACAAAGATGCTAGTTCGTAGCTATAGACCCTTTACATGCTTACAAACACAGCCCCTTTAAGACTTCCGGTTTTGTTCACCAATGTGCCTTATTACCATCGGTGGACAGCCATAGCTTTAGAAAACAGCCCGCTGATTTTCCACAGTTTTCTTCCCTTATTTGACCAAATATATCAAATAAATGTTTTTTAGCTGCATAAAAATTGTAAAACATTCTCTTGTACTTTACGTGCGTTCTTTTTATGTCAAAAATGAAAGAGAAACTTTCTTTACCCTAGAAAAAAACTTGAAAACGTGCTTTCAGTTTCGACATTAGGAGCTGGTAAATGAGGTCACAGGAAATTTTTTGGGTACAAAGCTTGCGACCTTGAAACCGTCTATAGCTGGGGACCCTTCAGAGTTGAAATCTGTAACAACAGGCATCCCGCAAGGGAGCATATTGGGCCCGTACCTCTTCATACTGTACATCATTGACATAGTAAATATTGACCCATTGATAAAGTGCGTAATTTATGCAGACAATACAAGCATCTTTTTTGAGGGTGACTGCCCGCAGATGTTGCTATGGGAGAGGGCGGTGGACGGATCCTGACGGGCGCCTGACATAGCCCGACTAAGAAATGCATTCGCATTTAAGAAGCTCAGTAAATAGAAAACACAAAAGACACAATGGGATTAGAACCCGGGCTCGCTGCGTGCCATCCTAGTATTCTATCATTGAGCCACGCTGTTTTTTTTTCTGCTTTATGGCTTGTTTCTGGACACTATGTACATTAGCAATGATGTAAAGGTAAGTAGCGGCAGTCCTACTGAATAGACACCAATTTTAAAAATCATTGAAAGCTATCATGTGTTCAACCCTCGACAACCACTTGGAAACAGAATCCTATGCTTCCTGAAGTGTCACGAATATCGAAATGCACTGCCGGAAGTACATTCTGAGGGTCGTGCATCTGAATCGCCGTGAAATCTTGCCAAGTGGGCTCACCATAAAAAGTTGAACAGGTTAACATTACTAAGTCAAATGGCAAACCATCCTCATTATCTATCGGGAGAAATACAGTGGAGGTCAAAGGCAGGACGTGCTAAAATGAGTTAAAAGAATGCAAGTGGCTCCTGCCACAAAGACCTTTTTTAGGCTTCGCATGAAGTCAACAACCAGGCGTTAAACAATTCCAATCGCGTAAGGAGTGGGTAATCCAGTGATCCAACCAAACAAAAAGGCTTGTTCTTGTTCACCTATTGACTGTGGCATACCCACTTGAGGCATAATTCTTCATCGTCGTCAGCCACTGCATAAACATTGCACGCAATTCCTAGCAAAGATGTAGCGCATACCACGGTTTTCAGAAGAATGATGGAGGATAGCATAGTGAATGCCAGCCTACTACACATAAATTACGATTATTTATGGCGTAGTAGGTACCCAGCAAGTGTGCTTGGAGCAGTTACTCAAAGAGTGTCAAGAAAAGGCTCTGAAAGGCCTCTATGTAAGCTTTCGCTGTGACAGGACTGCGTGTTCTGCGCGGGCCTGGCGTTTTCTTAGCTGCCTCGTCAAACGCAAAAATTGACCGGCGTCAACACAAGTGATGCTAAACATCAGAATGCGGACATCACATCAACTCGTAGCTTGCTGATAGATGGAGCTACCGGGAAAAGCCCGCCAGGGTGTCACGCCAGAATCGATTGAGGCGTAAAAAGAGAAGATCATTTTTGGAGAGGCTAGACAAAACGATCTTTATTATCCATTTCTTTTTTTTTACGTAGAAGCCCGTTTATCGGCGACTCTGAAAACTACCGGCGAGTTCACGATAACGTTCCCAGTGATTGAGCGCAACATAATTTACATGGCGCATTTGACGGTTTTACCGGCCACGCGTAGGAAAACATCCAAGTAATATCGCATTGAGTGCCTTGATGTCACCGTTGCGGTTCGAGTTCTGACGAAAGTTGGGTCTCTCACAGCAGTGGCACAACGTTGTCTCGTGCGTGTGCTTGTACGTAAGTGAGCGAAATGAAAACCGTTTTGGTATTTGCTCCATAGCATGTTTTCACACTACGGGTGGTCGTGGTGGTTTGGTGGTTACTTCCTTGGTGGTTACATGTTCATGAAACGTATGATTTTTAAATTCTCTGTGTACCCCCCCCCCCCCCCCTGTAATGCCTAAATGGCGCTGTGGGTACGAGTGTAAATAAATAAGTAAATAAAAAAGACATCATCATATTTGCCGCTCACAGCAGCTCTATCTGATGTTCATGGTTGTCGCGAAAAAAGGAGCTACATTTCGTTTCTAACCTTCATGTTCTTAATCAAAATGACTCACGGAATTTGTTGCGAGCACACTGCATTTTTACCGATCGACTATGGTGCCTACGCTCTCTTAATGTCATATTAGCCAAGAAAATTGTTCTAACTACTTTTAGTAACAGCCACTCAGAGGCCCACTTTTTTCACACGCTAGATCATTGAATTCAATGTTCACCACTGTACTTTCGATACAGAGGCCCTTTCGGCTGCACTAATTAACTCATTTCTTGATGGCTGGTTTTATATTGTGCACCTGCCATGTAGCTTACTTCTTAATTGCATCAATTATATACGATTTACATATTTCTGCAAGTTAAATTTATCTACCACCCTTAGATAGATAATCTGAGCGGCATAACGTGTTTGGTATGCCTGTTTTAGCAGACCCCAGTGACTGGAGTATGTGCCGTGCCGTAACCTTTGCACAAAACTCGTCCCGCCGTGTCACCCCCAGTTATTAGCTTTTTTTTACTTTCCGTTTGGCTGATAACTCATTTTGCTTATACATACCCCACTTCCGAACAGTTGAATATTTAACAGCGGCAGTACTAGCGATGCAACTGGCCTGGCTTCCAATCTACGCCACGTCCCTCGTGTTCATGTCGCAGGCCCTCAGTCTCACCAAAAGTACCAGTACTACAGGCATCAGTTTTTTTTTAACTGGTTCCTTCGTGCTCATGTGCTAAATGCCACATAGCGCGTACTCTTTAAAAAAACACTTCTCTCGTTTTTGAACTGGTATCATGCATTACAAGAAAGAAGGAACGGCCAAGCCGACTGACAAAATAGGGAGGGCTAACTTTCAACTGACATTTATTACCAACTTGCATCAGATATGTGTACTTGCGCAAGCACACAAAGAACACCCGAACATATCGCCATAAGGAGGCACCATCACAACGTCACAGACCAAAGGTTCATAGATGGTCCAACTGATTATAGAAGGACACTACAAATTCCGATAATGCCAACGAAGGGCGCTTATACATGTGAAGCCAGCTCTTGAAGCTATACAATGTGCTTCAAAATCATTTCTGGAGTGGTTTTTGATGCGTAATTTTTACCACTTAACTTTTTTAAAAGAAATCGGTGAATTGCAATGTATCCCCGAACTGCTTTGTTTTGATTGTAATGATGCCCATTTTGCTTTTCATTAAAGAGACTCTCCAACTCTGGCGAAGCACCCATTTATTTGAGTTTTGCGTAGAGCGATGGCTGAAAATAATTTTAACATTGCTTTAAGCGCCCATATCAAATGACTCAGTATTTTAATCACCACATGAAATAGCTTTTTCGCTACTCACCGCATCACCACGTAGCGGCAGTCGCGAAAAGTATTGCTGGCACAAATGACGACGCAGGGTGCAGGCCTGTGACAGGATAAATGTAACGTTGGAAGCGATCGTTAGAAGCGATCGATTAGTATAGAGGAAATTGAAAAGGCTATAGATGATCTTGGCATGGGCAAATGGCCCACTCCAGATGGCGTTAATGCCACCTTTTACAAGGCGTTCAAGGAGGATATGGCCGCAGCATTGCATGAGATTTTCTCAGAGTCTTTTGATCGAGGAACTCTGCCTCCATCGTTTATCCGTGCGTACACTGTGCTGGCCTCTCAAGGAAAAGAGCAACATGTTTTACGCAAAGTGACAGGATACAGGCCAATCACGCTAACAAACGTAGATTATAAGGTGTTTATGAAAGGTCTGGATAGGAGTTTGCAAGGAGTTATATACAAGTTGGTCGGGCCACATCAGACTTCCGGCATGAAGCGTAGGAGCATATTCACGAATATTCATGTCGCCAGAAGCCTTTTGGGCTATTGTGACGCCGCACTTCTGAAAGTAGTCATGTTACAAATTGATCTTGCAAAGGCTTTCGACATGATTCTACACAATGTACTCTTCACGCTAGCAGAGTATGTTGGTCTTGGTGCGATCATATATAAAGGTATTAGATTGGCATACAAAAGTTCAACCACAAATTCAATTGTAAATGGAGAACGCTCACAGCGCATACAAGTACTTTACCCCGTGCGCCAAGGGTGCCCTTAAAGTCCTTTGCTTTTTGCTCTATTTTCAGAGTCACTGTGTCAGAAAGGAATTCACCACGCAGGGATTAATAGTTTCAGGTTGCAGTCATGTGAAGTGCGTGTTTCGGCATACACCAACGATATTGCCTTTTTTTGCTGTTATTAGAGATGGCGTCACTTCATAATCAAAAATCACTGAAAGGTTTTATTTTTTATTTTACTTTTATTTATTTATCAGATACTGCCGGCTGCCTTTTGGGAGCCATGGCAGGAGTGGGTACATCACATTACAATGTTACACATTGCATTGTTTCTGTCGACAACCTAAATAAGAAATAATAATAAAAAAAGAAAGAAAACAGAACAAATGCACATATGTCTAATGATAACAACACATGCGGCCGAGTGTTAACTCAAGACGGGAACATAAAAAACAAGCCCAACAGCATTTGCAATAATACACTGAGGTAGGACACAGGGGCAATAACACGTACAGGATCGAGTGATTGAACACCCGAAAGACGCATACAGCATTTCAGAACATGAGTGAAACGGCCAACGAAACAAATAAGCATGTGAACCGAAGGACACCTTACGTCAACAGAAGAATACCGCGAAATAAATGGTTACCCGCATACATTTCAAGCTGTAAAAGCGAAAGAATGACAAAAAAAAGTGACACGAGTGACACGAATGGAAGCTTTATGAACAATGAAAAAAAAAAAAACATTGGTTTATGACATGGTAATTGGGACCTCACGCCCAGTTCCTTTGGAAATATTCAGTGGCTCACGAACCTGGTCCTTACCTAGGGGTACCATTGGACAGGCATCAAGAAAGTGAAGCGTTTTAGCTTGAAAAGGCTGAGGAACTGCGCGCGACAGCCGAAGGATGGGGTGGTCGTGACCTATTCATTTTCTTTCAGTCAGCTGTATGTAACATCACCTTTCACAAGTACTTAGTTGTTCGTGTAAAAGCAATAATGAAATCCACAGGGTATTCGCCACGTTCATATGGAGCGCTACATGGGAGCAAACATCTAGAGCGACCTTGTTTTGACAAGGAGGGCTGTCTTTGTGTCATCTGTTTCTTAACCCAGTAATATCGCGTTTCCTGCTAATAAGAGACCAGAGAGACGCTTTTTACGTTCTTTATTTCAAACAACGCTATTACACCACGTGTCTGACTTCTTTGTATCTTCAGACAGGGGTAAACGACACACCTTGTCACCGTTATTGCGCGAAGTTGTCTTCTCATATTGTTTTTAAGGGCAAGGTTTTCAATAGATTACCTAACTAAAGTGAAAAGAAAGCGCCTTATGAAAGACTTAAAACAGAATGTTTTTCCTGTGCCCCATTACCGTTCAAAGTATCAAAGATCATATGGACAAGACGTACTAAAGCGAGTGAAAAACTTGTGGACACCACCCAATGTCAAAACTTTCTTTTTCAAACTTCATACGGGAACCTTGCCAGTGAAGTTGTCGCTTGAAGAGAGAGGGATGCATGCACCATGGGAAAGCAGCTGTCTCATGTGTAACAAACCTGAGACCAGTGAACATGTATTCTTTGATTGTAAGAATGTCATTTTCTTTTGGAATATTTTACACAGGACTTTAAAAAAAGATTTACCTCTTACTCCACATGGAATCCGTTTTTTTACCTTGTGATAGTTCTGTGCAACATTCGCCAGGTAACCAAGACGTAATGCCAACTGCCATAAGCAGCAAAATTATCAGCCGAGAGCCAGGCAATCAAAGAGACGTGGTCCAGCACGTGCTTAGCATCCTGGAACGCCAGTGACCGAAAGCGGCGCCCCCACGGGTTTGACGCGAGTAGGTTGCTGCTCCGGGACGTCCGAGCACGCTAGTGTCTCGCTTTAATCCCCCTTACCCTTCCCCCTTTATGCCGGATCGTCAATAAAGTTGTTTCACTCACTCACTGTGCAACATTCGGACGTTATTTTCTTACTTGGTCTTCATTCGGTTTGGCGTAGCATGCTATCGTACAGACACTGTGATGTAAGATTTCTATCCGTTCATGAGTGTTTAGTGGAACCTTTTATCAAAGTGCGAGATGTGTACAAGACTACCGACTGTGTTAAAGATGTAATATCTTTATTTGATGCGTTAACGCACATGAAACGCGTGCGATGTGTGATTGCCAAATTAACTTGACCTGTAGTCAAGAAGGCAATAAACAAAAGAAAATCCCTTGGTCGCTCAGTGATTAACACCTCGCATTCACGACGCGGAGGTCCCACATTCGATTCCGCATGCCTGAGTCTTTTTTTTTTGTATTTTTTCCCTTTCTTGCGTTTTCATATATATAGATACGTATACATATACAGGGCATGACGCCGACTCCGGTGGTAAAATCCAGCTAAGAGTGTCCATATAATTGCTACTGCAATAATTGATTGATTTATATGTGGGGTTTAACGTCCCAAAACCACTATATGATTATGAGAGACGCCGTAGTGGAGGGCTCCGGAAATTTAGATCACCTGGGGTTCTTTAACGTGCACCCAAATCTGAGCACACGGGCCTACAACATTTCCGCCTCCATCGGAAATGCAGCCGCCGCAGCCGGGATTCGAACCCGCGCCCTGCGGGTCAGCAGCCGAGTACCTTAGCCACTAGACCACCGCGGCGGGGCTTGCTACTGCAATAAGATACGTCATCACCCACTAAAGGGAATCTTCTATAGATGCGAAGCAGCTCGCGCTAACGCTTACACTGGCGGTGACGTTGGAGCTGGCGCTCATCGCGGCGCTGCGCAGAAGATACCTGGGGAGCCACAAGTCACGCAGTAATGAACCGGTGTTCCCGACTGGAACCTGCTAATCGCTGCTGATTGGCAGTGAGAGACAGAACACTTCGATTGGACAAAGACACCCACAGTCTGCTTTTAGTGAACGCGTACGCTACGAATTTTTTATTGTTTAACTACTCACAGCAGAAAGCTCTCGGCGGCACAACCTTGGAGGTCAAGATCCAGTGCCTATATAAAGGGGTGGCCCGTGAACGCTTCTGCTGCGCGAGCAGCCAGTTTTTTCAATCAAGAAACTCGCTAGCAGACGGTCCCTGCGTCAGCGTTACTAGGCGAGAGAGGGGAGCATAGGAGAGGAGAGAAAGGGGAAGGTGACGAGCATGCAGCACGAGCAGTCGGTTTTTTTTTTTTTCTATCAAGATCTCGCTAGCAGACGGTGCCTGCGTTGGCTTTACGAGGCGAGAAAGGGGCAGCGTAGGAGAGGAGAGGGGGAGGTGACGCGCATGCGCGATGTCGGTGTAAACGGTGCTGGGAGAAATACCAAAAGAGGAAGCGAGCGTAGACTAGCAGAGGCTCCCTGCGTTAGCGTTGTGAGCCGAGAGACGGTGAGTGTAGAAGAGGAGAAAGAAGGGAGAGGATGCGCATGCGCAAGGAGGGTGTTAACGCCACTGGCAAGGTGCGAGAGATCACTGTTTATAAATACTTTTTCAGTTTCAGAACTTCCCGCTTCGCGTTCAAGAAGATAGCGGGCTTCAGTTCCCGACGCCGTGGCACTGCTGTGGAACTTTTCACCAAGCGAACGATGATCGTCTGCTACAGCTAGGTGTGGTGTAGCCGCTGTGCAGCGTTTAGAGTGATTTCATGTTAAGAGCGCCACACCGCAGTGTCTTGATATAGGTACGAGGAGTATAACGTCAGGCCTAGTGGGACGTCTTTCCGGCTCGTTGGTAAAAATAGCTCGCGTAAGCGTGCTGCTAGGCGAGCATTTGTCTAATAAAGAGCCGTTCTTTGGTCCTGTAACTTCTTGTTGTTTCAGGCAGTAGAAAAAAAAATCGAGCTCAATATTTATTAGTTACGTCTCAACAAAGCCTTGGTGAAAGGTGTGACTCATCTGGTTCTGGCTTAGTTGTTTGGAAGCTATCTTCGCGAATCTTACCACAGGAATTTTCGACGCTGTGCTCATTACCTTAATCACCTCGGTGGGCGGAACCCTAAAGTAAGTTGAAACAGAGCCATTGCTGTAAGGTATCAGCCACGTTTAAAATCCCACTTAAACGACACTAATTATCTGGTCAGCAGGTATAAACCAGCACACTTTCTTCTTCTGGTGTATTGAGATTTAAGAGTTTCTATGATTATATTATACTTGGTATTATTAAAATGTTTATTTTGGGGAAATAGGAATACATAAGTGCGTCGACACAACAACACTTGCCACGATCACACACTAGTCACGAGCGTTCAAATTTCAAACAAGTTCCAATAGTATACGAGGGACTATTGGTCAGCTGCCAGCTCGTAATAAGTTCACGTGCTACGTGACGACATACAGGCTTATAAAAAGAGTGTACCACACTCTCCGCCATGGCTACAGATGGCGCTGACTGACACTCCCACGTTTAAATTCACATATAAACCCAATGGGGTGGCTGGGGGGAATAGCCGCCGTGGTAGCTACGTGGCAGAGCATCGAACGCGTTATTCGGAGGTTGTAGGTTCGATTCCTGCTCACAGTAAGTCAATTTTTCACCCACTTTTATTTCTTCCTATTTACTTTACATTGGTTCTAATAACTTCCCCTATACATTTCTTGGCATTGTTGTGTGTTATTAGGTCAAAACACTAAAAAACAAGCCCTTAGGTATACACTGCTTTTCCTTTTATATATATATATATATATATATATATATATATATATATATATATATAAAATTTTAAAATTAAGACAACCGACAACCGCCAAGATGTGCTTCTTCTCTTCCCAAGTACGTTTGGCCCATTGGGAAAACTTCTTCAGTAAATATATATATATATATATATATATATATATATATATATATATATATATATATATATATATATATATATATATATATATATACTGTGCGATACTGTTCACGCGTTGATTTGTGTACCACTGTCATATATGTGACATTAGATATTAAATAGACACGTGTTGGGGGCCCCCAATGTATATAAGCAGTAGATTTCACCTTTGCAATGTATTCCCTGACGAAAACCGGGCCCCGGCCGAAACGTAGCATTAATAAAAGTTTTCGCACGTTTGTCCGCTCAAGCCAGTTTCTATATATATATTGTGGTAAAGCCTTTGAACAGTGGGTCATCCTCTTCAGCGCCTTCTAGTGGGTCGCCCTTTTTCTTAAGAAGAAGAGCAGCTCGTGCAGAGAGTCGATCCCCGCATTGACTGTCGCTGTCGTGAATCATCGCTGAGTGTCCGTCAATAAACCGCTTAACAATTTGGTGGAGAGTGCTGAGAGTGCTGTGCCCTTCAAACACCTTCGGTCAGCATTCGATGCCCTTGGAGCTTCGATCCCGTACCGTGCCTCCAACCATGTACCAAGACGCCGCCCAGCAAACCCTTCCTCCTACGTCGCCGCCATGTCCCGGTGTCCCCCGCATCCGCGACCCTCCTGTCTTCACCGGCGCGGATGGCACCGACGTCGAGGACTGGCTTGCCATGTACGAACGTGTGAGCGTCCCCAATCATTGGGATGAGGCAGCTAAACTAGGTAACCTGTTCTTCTACCTTGCGGGTGTGGCCGGAATGTGGTACAATAACCACGCATCTGATTTCCCAACTTGGTCCGCTTTTAAAACCGCTGTCGTCGACGTGTTCGGCCGCCCTGCTGTTCGTAAGCTGCAAGCTGAACAGCGTTTACGTGAACGAGCCCAGCAGACCGGTGAGTCCTTCACAAGTTATATCGAGGACATCCTTGACTTGTGCAAGAAAGTCGACCCGAACATGTCAGAGGCTGACAAAATCACGCATGTTCTAAAAGGCATCGCCGACGATGCCTTCACCATGCTCCTGGCAAAGAACCCCCGCACTGTAGCAGAAGTCATCATGTTATGCCAAAGTTACGACGAGCTGCGGCGGCAGCGCTTGATGACCCGTCGTCCGCCACCACGTGATGCTGATCTCTCGGCCTTGTCAGCAGTTCCAGACCACGCAACCTTGCTCGCCGAAATCAAGTCGTTCGTGCGTGAGGAAGTTGCCCGCCAGGTCTCTCTACTGGCTTTTGCTTCCCCACAACAAGCTCAACAGCCATCAAGTACACTTCTACCTCCGCTCCGCCGAGCCATTCAGCAGGAAATCGCGGAGGTCGTCCCTGAATACCACCAGCCACGTCCTGCATCTGTGCCACTCAGCTACGCCCAAGTTGTTGCCAGGCCGCCCCCACCGATTTCTGTCACTGTTCCGCTAAATTACACCGAAACCGTCGCGAGGCCCCAGGCCTTTGGAGAACCTGTCTCGCCTACATACGCCGGCGTCACCCACGTGCCCCGAGTGCCGCCTACCATGCACTCATATCAGCAGCCGGCTCGCCAATCGCGTTCTGCGACATGGATGCGACCAGCAAACCAATGGCGCACTGCTGATAATCGCCCCATCTGTTTTGCTTGCGGTTGCGTCGGTCATGTGGCACGATATTGCAATCGTGTGCAGCAACCGCAGGTCGCCTTCAACTTTCCCAGCCAGTCAAGACGCTCTTATGACCAACCGCCGCCTATGTCACCGTCGTCCCGCCCCGTTCCGTCTACCCGCCGTTCACCATCTCCACGACGTCGCTCACTGTCACCGATGCGGCCACGTCCACTCGAGGGCGACCAGGAAAACTAGTCGTCGCAGTCCACGAGGCAAGGGCTGCGACGCTGTCGAACTGCGGAAGCCCTCAGGAAAGCCCGTCGAACGTGATAGACGTGCTTGTGGATGGCGTTCGTGCATCTGCCCTTGTAGATACTGGAGCCGCCGTATCCGTGATGGACGAAAAACTTTGCCGATTACTGCGCAAAGTGACCACGCCGCTTTGCGGGCTCTCCCTCCGTACAGCCAGCGCCCAAAGAATTCACCCTACAGCGATGTGCACAGCCCGCCTTATGATTCAGGACGTGATGTATGCGGTCGAATTCATCATAATTTCTTCATGCTCTCACGACGTCATCCTAGGATGGGATTTTCTCTCCCGCCACGACGCCGTCATTCATTGCGCACCAGCAGAAATAGAACTCGCGCCATTCTCTTCTTTGACGCCGGCCGACAGTCCATCCGCTGCAAGCAAGTTACTCGTCAGAGACGACACTCAAGTGCCTGCAAACTCGTCCGTTGCGGTGTCGCTCTACTGCGCAAGCCTTTCTGACACCGCTGCACTCCTCTCGCCATCTCATCGTGTTTTCATAAGAAAAAGCTTGCTGGTTCCTTTCGCGACCGTCCAACTCACTCACGGCAGCACCACTATTTTTGTTGTGAACCCATCTCCGTACAGCGTTACGTTGGTGCGAGGAGAATGTCTCGGCAGCGTGGAACCCATCGAAGACGCGCAAGTTATGGATCAACCCGATGACATGCACTACCAAAGTTCCTGTACGCTTGGTGCTGTTTCGACATCTGCTTCATCATCCGATGATATATTCGGTCCCTGCATACCCGACGACCTTACGCAGGGCCAGCGTTCCCAGCTTTTGGGCCTGTTGGAAGAATTCCGCTCTTCTTTCGATGTCGCTCAACCTTCTCTCGGCCGCACATCCACCGTTACGCATCGCATCGACACAGGCGCACAGCCACCGCTGCGGCAACGTCCATATCGCGTATCTCCCACAGAACGCCGTGTAATCAACGAGCAAGTCGACGACATGCTTCGCCGCGATGTTATTCGCCCCTCTAGCAGCCCCTGGGCATCTCCTGTCGTTCTCGTCACGAAGAAGGACGGTTCTGTGCGGTTCTGTGTGGACTACCGACGCCTCAACAAGATCACTCGTAAGGACGTGTATCCACTACCGCGGGTAGATGACGCGATCGACAGCCTGCAAGGAGCAGAATTCTTTTCATCCCTTGATTTGCGCTCAGGGTACTGGCAAGTACCTATGGCTGAGGACGCTCGACCAAAGACCGCTTTTGTCACCCCCGACGGCTTGTACGAGTTTAACGTTATGCCGTTTGGGCTGTGCAATGCGCCCGCCACCTTTGAGCGCATGATGGATACAGTTCTGCGTGACCTGAAATGGCACACGTGCCTGTGCTACCTCGATGACGTCGTCGTTTTCGCTCCTGACTTCTCGACGCACCTTCAACGCCTTCGGCATGTTTTAACGCGTCTGAGAAACGCCACTCTGCAACTGAACCTAAAGAAGTGCCAATTTGCAGCTCGGCAGCTGACAATACTCGGCTACGTCGTGTCCAAGGACGGAATTCTCCCTGATCCAACCAAGCTTCGGGCCGTGACCGAGTTCCCCAAGCCGACATCCGTGAAGGAACTGCGCAGTTTCGTAGGACTGTGTTCCTACTTTCGCCGCTTCATTCGAAACTTCGCGACTATAATATCGCCGCTGACGAAGCTTCTCGGAAGTAACGGGCCTCTCCATTCGTGGTCATCACAGTGCGACGACGCTTTCAGAACACTTCGTCGTTTGTTGACGTCGCCTCCCATACTCCGCCACTACGACCCTACGGCCCCTACAGAGGTACACACGGATGCCAGTGGTGTCGGCCTCGGCGCTGTCCTTGCGCAGCGCAAACCAGGGTTCCCGGAATATGTCGTGGCGTACGCGAGCCGTACGCTTACTAAAGCCGAGACTAATTACACAGTCACCGAGAAAGAATGTTTGGCAATCGTCTGGGCCCTTGCAAAGTTCCGACCATATTTGTATGGTCGCCCATTTGATGTCGTCACCGACCACCACGCACTATGTTGGTTGTCGTCATTGAAAGATCCCTCAGGCCGTCTCGCCCGGTGGGCACTTCGCCTGCAAGACTATGACATCCGCGTGCTGTACCGCAATGGAAGGCAACATGCTGACGCCGACGCCCTGTCGCGCTCTCCCTTGCCTGACGACAATGCCAACAACTCAGTGTCTCACCTTGCCATTTCTTCGATTAGCATTCATGCTATTGCTACTGAACAGCGCAAGGATCAATGGATTGCCTCACTGATAGACTTGCTGACTGATCCATCCACTCCATCCACTCGCGCGTTGCGTCGTCAAGCCCACCATTTCGCCGTTCGCGACGACCTCCTCCATCGACGCAATTACAACGGTGACGGCCGCCAGTGGCTACTAGTCATACCTCGCAGTCTGCGCTCTGACATATGCGAATTATTTCATTCTGATCCGCAGTGTGCGCACTCCGGGGTATCGAAGACTTACCACCGCATTCGCCAACGGTACTTTTGGCGCGGCATGTACCGCTACGTGCAGAAATTCGTTCGCTCCTGCATAGAATGTCAGCGCCGCAAAACTTCAACGCACCTGTCGCCGGTAGGTCTGCAACCTCTACCTTGCCCTGCCAGGCCGTTTGGGCGCGTTGGCATCGATTTGTATGGGCCACTTCCACTAACGTCGGCTGGTAACCGCTGGGCCATTGTTGCTGTGGACCACCTCACGCGATACGCCGAAACGGCCGCTCTTCCCGCGGCTACAGCGAGCGATGTGGCTTCCTTTCTGCTCCAACGATTCATCCTGCGACACGGCCCACCCCAGGAACTGCTCAGTGACCGAGGCCGTGTCTTCCTGTCTGAAGTCGTTCAAGCCATTCTCAAAGAGTGCAACGTTGTTCACCGCAAAACTGCTGCTTACCACCCGCAGACGAATGGCCTCACAGAACGCTTCAACCGTACGCTGGGCGACATGCTCTCCAAATACGTCACCGCCGATCACACAAATTGGGATTCCATTCTACCCTTCGTCACCTACGCATATAATACCGCCCCTCAGAGCACTACTGGCTTTTCACCTTTCTTTTTATTATATGGAAGGCACCCGTCACACACCATCGACACGATACTTCCGTACAGGCCAGATCCGTCTGAGTGGGCACCTATTTCTGCTACAGCCAAGCTTGCTGAAGAATGTCGAGAGCTTGCAAAGACCTTTACTGCGCATGATCAAGAGCGGCAAAAAAGCATTCGCGCTGACGCCAGTACTACTGCACCCACATTCCTCCCTGGAGCGCTCGTCTGGCTCTCGATCCCTACTACTGCAACTGGCCTATCTTCAAAACTATTGCCTAAATACGAAGGCCCCTACCGTGTCGTCAAATGCACTTCCCCAGTCAACTACTTGATTGAACCCATCGAACAATCTTCGGACATGCGTCGTCGAGGACGCGACATTGTTAACGTGGAGCGCCTCAAGGCCTACCATGACCCGCTCATTGTAACCAGCTGTTAGGTCGCCAGGCGGCTCCCTTTTCGTACCCGGGGTAGTTGTGGTAAAGCCTTTGAACAGTGGGTCATCCTCTTCAGCGCCTTCTAGTGGGTCGCCCTTTTTCTTAAGAAGAAGAGCAGCTCGTGCAGAGAGTCGATCCCCGCATTGACTGTCGCTGTCGTGAATCATCGCTGAGTGTCCGTCAATAAACCGCTTAACAATATATATATATATATATATATATATATATGTGTGTGTGTGTGTGTGTGTGTGTGTGTGTGTGTGTGTGTGTGTGTGTGTGTGTGTGTGTGTGTGTGTGTGTGTGTGTGTGTGTGTGTGTGTGTGTGTGTGTGTGTGTGTGTGTGTGTGTGTGTGTGTGTGTGTGTGTGTGTGTGTGTGTGTGTGTGTGTGTGTGTGTGTGTGTGTGTGTGTGTGTGTGTGTGTGTGTGTGTGTGTGTGTGTGTGTGTGTGTGTGTGTGTGTGTGTGTGTGTGTGTGTGTGTGTGTGTGTGTGTGTGTGTGTACGGTGAATAACGCTGACGCCGGCGGCAGAATCCAGCCGAGAGTGCCCATATATTTGCTAACGCAGTAAATAAGTGCCACCGAACACTGGAACATAATGCACGAAACTGCAGCGACAGTGAAACCGGTGGAGGACAGCCGGTTATTTAGCGCAAAGCGTCCCCCCCCCCCCCCTTACTTAGGAGCGAATCGCACCCTCCTGGAAAGGAGGGGTTAGGAAACTGATGGATGCCTAGAGGAGAGAGGGCGCGGCGAGCGCAAGCAGATAGTAGGCGAGAAGTGGAGAAAGTATCGTGCAGCTGTTGGAGAGATGGAAGGAGGAGAGTTGCGCATGCGTAGTGTGAGTGGAGACGCCGACGCTGACTCCGGCCTCACCTCGTGGGATTTAGCTCCAAGCAAGAGACACTTCGCATCTAAAGCACTACGACTACAAATCACGACAGAGACGCTGGCTACCATTTTCTCTCTGGATTTGTGGCTCTCGTGGGTCAGCTGTTCATATGAAAGGCTCCTATTTCTCTCACTTCCCTCTTCTTGCTTTTTTGAGCCTACCACGGTTGTAGTAGGATCTTGATTGTAGTTGATGTGATGCAATGCACCCTTCTAGATTGTCGGGCGGCTTACCAAACAACTCATGAAGGGTCAATAGTACTTCACCACCCTGGTCGTTCCACAAACGTCTTCTTAGAAATAAAAGGAAGTGGTGCGGAATGTTGTAAAGAGCAGCAAAAAAAAATTCCTCGCTTCGAAAGAGCGCACGCTTACGTTTTGGCATGCCACGCGTCAGGCACCACGTTTGTTACCGCGGAAACATGGCCAATATTACGCTGGAAAGAACAAGCAAAGATGGTGTGTGAGCTTCGCCTACTTCGACTACGCAGGCACTACCATTTCATTGGGAGAGCCATCCGACGCCACCAAGCCAGCGAGGGAGACTGAAATGTGCTCTGGTGACTCCGTGAAAGTGATGTTGATTGTAACGTTTTTGTCTTGTATTTTGAATTTTCTAAATTGAATAACTTACGACTGTTGCCGTCCTCCCTGCAGTGGAAACGTGGAAACGTGGGAGAGCTCGTAATCGCCGGGCCAATGATGCATTCGGGCAGGGCGCAAGAACAGGCCCTGAGGCCGAGTACCGGCAGCAACTATGTACCGATGGTCCGACAGCGTTCCAAGCAACGCTAAATCGGTAACGGGAATTCAAGCGCTGGTGGCGGGTGGATCCTGTAAACCACGCTGCCGAGTTAGCTCACGATGCCTAACACTTGCAACGTCGCTGCAGCGTGAACGTAATGGCTGCGGGCGCGCGTTCACCGGAGCGAACGCCCGATTTCGGCGGGAGTTTCTCCAGCGGCACATTGGCTTCGGCTGCGACGTCTCTGATCGCCTATGGTTCGAGAACAACCACTACGATTAAAAACAACCACTGCCGTAGAAAGAAAAGCGTAAGCGCACGCTCTGCTGTTTTGCGGGAGGCGTCATACTCTGCTCAGAACCACACCATTGTCGCCGCTGTGGAGTTTAAATACGTCACCTCGAGCCTCTGTGCCCCAATCACGGCCACGTCGCCAAGCGCTGCGAATACGTGCAAGTGGGTTCTCGGACTGCGGCTCTGTCTTCGGCTGACAGGACGGATCAGCGCCAGCTGCACAGACCCATGCTCTGGAGTGAGAGGTGGAAAGGACCTGCGGTTGCCATTTGATACTCTGCGTGGTCATCGAGCTCCCAGAGGACGTCCTCGCTGCATACAGCATGCTGGAGGCGTGTTTTCTGTGAAAAGACAATTTCACGAGAATATTAGGCGCACGTGTGTGTATTGGGGGCGAGGCCAGCAAGGTGACTGGTGGGACTCGACAGCTGATCGGATGGAGACATTGCCCCTTGTTTTAGGGGCGAAGCTCCTTAGGGCGTGGGCTGTGCGTCCCCTGTAGCCTGTATGTAGCCACCTCTGGTTTAGTTCCTGCAGTGTTCACTAGATGGCGGTACCGTCCCCTGTATGTAGCCACCTCTAGTTTAGTTCTTGCAGTGTTCACTAGATGGCGGTACCGTCTCCTGTATGTAGCCACCTCTCGTTTAGTTCTTGTAGTGTTTACTAGATGGTGGTACTTGTAGCTGATGATGAAAAGATGCAAGATGTTATAAACTAGAAAGCGGTACTTGTAGTTGATGAAAGACGCGAGATCTTATAAAATAGGAATGATGTCACATATGGCGCGTGTCATTGGTTGAAGGCAATCGTTCGATTTAGTGCGGCGACGTACACTAGGGGGAGCGATGTAATAAAATCGAGTGGGCAAAATGTACAGAGGATTCATGGTTTACCAGGTTTACCTCCGGAGCTTCGCCCACTCATCATCATTCACTTCGTGGATATGGCGGAATTTGTTCTGGACCTGGAATCTGGGTACTCAAAGGGATAAAAACGCAAGCAGATGCATGAGAGATCACAACTGGAACCAACTTCGAAACTGTAGAAACGTAAATAAATCTCTTGTACTCCTCTTCGGAACTTGAGTTCGACTGATTGAACAGCAGCTTTTCTTTAAGACGAGGTTTTTGACCGCTTGCTTGGACGCGAGGAAACCAGGGCGTCGGCAGAGCCTCAAACTTCCACAGCCCATAGATAGGCAAGCGCCGACGAGGGAGAAGAGGCTTCAAGAAATCCGAGTGGTGGTTCCTGCACAATATAGAAAGACGTCACATTAGCCTTCAACCTTGAAACGTACGCGTCGCAATAAAACACAGGCCAGGTTATTCCAGCGAGCACCGCTTCATTGTTCAGTGTATGCCAGCAACACTGCTACTTGACAGACGATGGGACCGTCCTCGCCAGAAATCAGGAAACACAAAGAGATACACAATAACCTTGAAAATAAAGCCTTACTCTTATGAAGCACTATATAATCTTTGCTTTGGGAAAACAAACTGAACGCACCTTTTCAGGTTCAACAGATTTAAACGTTTCACTGTTTTTTTCTAAGCAAATCAACGCTCCCATTCATGACAAGTAGCTCTTTTTCAATAGAATCTTTCAGAGCACTGACCACAGAAAAGAGAAAAAAGAAAGCGCGAACGCTCTTGAAATTTATATCCTTGTGCTTTGCGGTGCTCCGCATGCTTCGCAAAGTATAAAAGCACCGAACGCTTGTGAGCACATACCTAAAAAAGACACACACACACATTGACGCACATACGCACACACACACTTAGGTGCAACTATGAAATGGCGCAAAAGAAGCGTGTCTCGCGGTCGTGTTGATATACGGAAGAGAGCGCTTGCGGGCCTTTGTGTTTGGGCGCCATGCGAGACGCGAGAGGCGCTGGAAGGAAGTTCTCGGCGGTAATGGCCCCTCTTATCCCGGTGCTTTATAGCGTCGCTGAAAACGCATGCAAATGTGGCGCCAGCAGGATTCGGCGACGATTCGTGACGGGCACGTTGACTGCGCTCCTGAAAAAAGTTTGAACGGATGCGTGGGCATCAGTGCTTCCGCATTTGCGCTCGCCGATGGACGTGCTTTATTTCCCCCTTAAGGAGGCTTCATGGCAGACAGACACGCTTTACTTGCAGATGGCTGGTATTTCGAGAGTAAGACAATGGAACGCAACGCCCGCAAAATAATATATATGCCCATAGGCGTCAACGCTTGCTTGAACCGCTCACACAAAATACGCTTGCATTTCTTCAACGCCGGATGCCCCTCTGAACTCTATTGTCGTGAACAAAAAAAAAATTGGTCGTGCTGTGTAGTGGCCTTGAAGCTTGTCTGTTGAGGGCATTCGCATGTTTGCGGCACCTCCGTGCTCTCGTTGACTTCATATTGAATATGACGAATATTAACAATGTTGTGAATAAACTCAAGCAAGAACGAAAGACGTGCGAGCTTGTTGGTACTGCAGAGAAGGACGACGCTGTGGCGTTTACTACTATCCCGTTTCCTCTTACTGTTCGCACTTCAAGTTCTTAAGCTCCATGTTCTGAATATTGCTGCAGGCGCGCCTTCTCGGAAAATTCCTATGCTCCAACGGCCATGCCATCATTAACGCCTATATGACAGCGTGACACTCACTGTAATTCTATTTCAATCTAGGTTAATCGGGAAATTTCGCATTTTCAAAATATTATAAGATGGCTCGGGTTATTTGAACACGTAATACAATTACTTATTGCTTATGCAAACGAATGAAGAAAAAATCACGGACAGTTACGCGATACAACCTAATGTTAATTCTGAGCTCAGCTTCGTGTTGGGTCATGAGGCCATATGTTTCATGGTAATCACTATGCCGTAAATAATGGTGGTTGTCTTGTACGACAGCAGCCGCTGTGCCATTATTCTTCTTTGTGCGGATAAATATGTCAAGTATTATGTGCCCTTGCTCGGTGCTGCTGACGAAGAATTGTTGCTGAGCACTTGGATGGGAATCATTAGGTCACGCACGCGTTGAGCAATTAGCAGTGTATGATGAGTGGTTGTTATTTAACTATTTTGCCATTCTGTATACATAGGTTAACGCAATATCTTGTCCGACGTGAGGCATATATAGGGTCTTTCGCAAATAGGTTTCGAGTAACAGGGTGGCTCTGTGGTAGAATACTCGACTTGCGCGCGCAGGGCTTCATTACAAATATAATTCATTCTTGCCATAACTTTATTTTTATGTCTGTTTCTTACTGTTCCATCATAAGGACACTTAAGATGCCTCGATGTGCGCGTGCCTCCGCTTCCAGGGTGGAAAACACAGCGCCGCCTGGCGGCCATATTAATTCAACTGGGTCGGGTGGCGCACAGGGTCTTGTGGGGAAACGGTGCTGTAAATACGTTGCTCTTGACGTTTTCAGGTGCGTTCTTTGGCCGCTATGACAAGCTGCTGTCTGCGACTGTGTACTAGTTCACAAGCGACATGCCAGCGGATGTAGCTATCGCGAAACAAGTGAAAAAAAAAATTGGCAGATTCCAGGTACAGTGGGAACGAATGGTATGCTAAGCACGAGTAAGTAAGGTTGATATGTCACTTTAAAATCAGCACCACGTTACGAGGCGGACATAAATTATGCCTTACATCAGTTCCATGTTATGATTATCACGTTTGCGCCTGACATTTGTGTTCGTCGTCCATTCATGGCACGTAATGCGAAATTTGGTATATGTGAAGCTAGCGAAACGGCCGCGAGCGTGCTATGAACATGGCATGTATTCATCTTTTGCGCATCACGATTATCAAGTTTAGATGTGTCATTCACCTTCGTCGTCTATTCGCGTCACGTGATACCAATTAGTCGGTGTATGTGGAGTTAGCGAAACGACCACGGTCATGTAGCATGTAGCGTAGCATGTAGACATGTTTTACATGGCACGCATTTCATGATTATTATGTTTGGACTTGTAATTTATCTTCGTCGTACCTACTGTCAGAATACCGAATGTCTTATCTGTGAAGCTATCGAACCGGACGCGAGGCCATTATGAGCTTAGCATGTAGCATGTTCCTACACTACACGCATTTGATAATTATCATGTTTGCACCAGTCATATACCTTCGTTATCCATTCACATCCCGTAGTACTAAACTTAAATATGTGAGGATAGCGAAACGACTGCGAGCGCACCATGAGCGTGGCGTGTAGTCATGTTGTTACATAACACGCGTGTCATGATTTCCACGTTAGAGGCCGTCACCTATGTTCACCACGCAGTTGTGTCATACCATACCAGTTTTGCAATATGTCATGGGAACGAAACACTGCAGGAGCAGGAAGATCATGAAATGCAAATCAATACATTCATGACGTACATGTCATGATTTTCATGTTCCTGACTACTCAGTTATGCTTGTCATACCGTCGTGTTATGGCATACCAGTTGATATAGATTCCATTGTCGAAATGGCCAGGAAAGCTAAAAGTCGTAGGAGGCCAGATAGATAGATAGATAGATAGATAGATAGATAGATAGATAGATAGATAGATAGATAGATAGATAGATAGATAGATAGATAGATAGATAGATAGATAGATAGATAGATAGATAGATAGATAGATAGATAGATAGATAGATAGATAGATAGATAGATAGATAGATAGATAGATAGATAGATAGATAGATAGATAGATAGATAGATAGATAGATAGATAGATAGATAGATAGATAGATAGATAGATAGATAGATAGATAGATAGATAGATAGATAGATAGATAGATAGATAGATAGATAGATAGATAGATAGATAGATAGATAGATAGATAGATAGATAGATAGATAGATAGACGGACGGACGGACGGACGGACGGACGGATGGATGGATGGATGGATGGATGGATGGATACGGCTAATGTCACCGAAGTTTGCTAAAAATGATTCGAAAAGGGAAAGCAAAATCAAAACGCTACCGCTAACATCCTAACGACATCAAGATATGCGAGGTTAGTTGAGGTGTCCAGCATGTGACCGAGCATTTTCTACTCACTGGTATACAGCATGGTGTTAAAGAAATCCTTGCTTGTCTTGCTATTTGCTGCATCGTGTAACCACCACTTGATGCTGCTTTTACAAAGGGGATGTTAAAGAGAAAGAGGAGAAGGAAAGGCAGAAAGGTTAACCAGATGAGCGTTTGGTTTACTATCCTACACTGGGGAAAGGAGATTTAAGGTTGAAAAGAAATATAGAAAGAAGAGAAGAGTGAGTAGATGTTTCGGCTGCTTTGCCAATAAGCTTAGGTAAACTTGCTAAAGACAAGTAAAACAAGGATATCCAAAACAATCAGTATTAATCGATACCAAACAATACTAATTGATACTTGTTCGTACCAATTACGCCGCCGGAATAAATCAGCTATGCTTAGAAAAATCCTCGTAAAGCCATAATATCGCAGCCTAATTGAGTTTGGACAAGCCAATTTAATGCTATTCGACACCAATCTATGCTTGTAGATACCTATCATGTGGGATTAGAACAGATTAGTCGAGTATATGTCGGACCGCACTAGTCTGGTCCAAGATGACATGACATAGCCTTGAAGTATATAAGACCTGAGTAGGCTATGTTCTTTCGGATTTTGCATAAATCAGTAAATTCGGGTTTAGCTAATCCTGAACAAGTGAATGCTGAGTGAATGGGAATCACTAGCCATTTGAGTAGCATATGATCACATTAATCTAATCCAATTAAGTTCAATTAAGCTGAATAAAGGTAATTCGAATCTTTAACCATCCATTTCTGAGTAAGTTCAGATTGCCTAGTGGTCTAGATGACAGAGCTAATTCACATAGGCTAATCACGAGCAAGTAAATATGGAGACAGTTGAGATTGTCTAGTCTGTTGGATGCCGGAGCATGCTCACGTTAAGCCGATCCAGTTAAGCCAGAATAAGCTACTCCGAATTAAGCTTATCTTGACCAAATTTTTATCAGTAAGTTCAAATTGCCTAGCCAATCAGATGACAATATCGCCATAACCAGACAATAGAGATTCAGACGAATTATTATAGCCCGGATCAAGCTAATCAGGACTAATGTTATTTTGAGCGAGCTATCTAGAGAAAATTCGGTTTGTCTAGTCAGTTGGATGAGCGAGTATGGCCACAAAACATTGGGGATTAAGCCGGGTAAAGTTATTCTCCAATCAGCTAAGCACAAGCAAGTAAATTAAGAGTGAGATTGTCTTGACTCTTCAATGCCTCAGCATAGCCAGGTTAAGCCTGCGCAGATTTTAGTGAAAAAGCTAATCCTCATATATCAAATTTTGAAAAATCTATCTAGAGCTAGTCGACGTTGCCTAGCCAGTTGGATGGCTGAGTATGACCACAATAGGGCAATGCTGATTAGGTCGAATTAAGGTAATTCATATCAAGCTAATCACGAGCAACTGAATACATTGACAGGGCATGCTGTTATGTTGCCGTGCCAATTTTGGTATACTGAAAGCCAATAAAACAGCCTTTGGAGCTGTATACAGTGTTATGTATGTCATGATCTGTGAGACACGCATGACATGTATAATGCGTTATCACTAGTAATTTATTTATTTATTTATTTATTTATTTATTTATAGAATACTGCAGACAAAAAGTCCAAGCAGGGTGGGCATACATGAAACACACTAAATAACAGAGTGAAACAATGTTGCAAAGCGTTCTTACACAAGTCCTTTGCTATAAGACAGAGGGGTTATGGTTAAAAAAAAAAAAAGTAACAGTTGAACAACAAGGTGCTAATACCATTCAAGAAAGTCATGGAAGAAGAGTATATACAAAATGGTCAAGGGCGTTGAGGAAATGCTTCGGTTAGTTTATTCCAATCATCTATTGTTTGTGGGAAGAAGGAGTACCGGAAAGTATTAGTCCTTGCGAAGATTGGCGTTAGGGAATGAGGATAGTGGTGTCGAGTGGGTCTGCTTAACAAGGGGGATACGTATACTGCGGTGTCTAAGGGTAGCCTGTGGTTCACTATGTCTGAAAGAAATTGTAGCCGACTTTTTGTTCTTCGAATTTGTAATAGTTCTATACCATTTGCTGTTAGTAATGCAGTGGGGGAATCGGTTGACATAAATTTACTATATATGAATCGTACTGCTTTTCTTTGAATTCTTTCTAGGTTTTGGACGTTAATTTTTGTGTGGGGATCCCAAACTATGGAGGCGTACTCAAGTTTAGGCCTAATTAGGGAAAAGTAGGAGAGGAGTTTAACACTAGGCGGAGCAGTCTTGAGCTTGTGGCGGAGAAGGCATAATTTACGGAAAGCGGCAGAGCAGATGTTATTTATGTGCAAATTCCAGGATAAGGTACTTGTTAACGTTAAGCCTAAGTATTTATAGGAGGCTACTTTAAGTAAAGGTGCTTCAGCTAAATTGTATGTGTAGTTTAATGGGACTTTTTTGCGCGTTATGGGGAGATACACACATTTGTTTGCATTAAGAAGCATTCCCCATTGCTCACACCATTTTGATACATTGCATAAGTTAGTATTCAGATCACATTGGTCACTAATACAGGTCACATCTCTAAACAAAACACAATCATCAGCAAATAAACGAATTTGTACCGGGGTGCTAATTACATTGACAATGTCATTAATGTAGACCAAAAACAGAAGGGGGCCTAGTACACTCCCCTGCGGAACGCCAGAAGTCACAGGAAGGCAGCCCGATTGTTTTTCTCCTACCTGAACATATTGGTTGCGATTGAGTAGATAAGCTGAGATCCAGGAGATAAATAATTCTGGTATACCAACTAACCGAAGCTTTATAATTAGTTTATCGTGTGGAACTGTGTCGAATGCTTTACTGTAGTCTAAGAATATTACATCAATTTGGCCGTTAGCATCAAGACAAGCTGCAAAGGTATGAACGATAGTAACCAATTGTGTTGTAGTGGAAAATCCTTTTCGAAACCCATGTTGATGATTTGTTAAAACTGAGCGTTCTTCTAAGAATTCATTTAATTTATGAGCTATTATGTGTTCGATAAGCTTACAGCATGATGATGTTAAGGAGATTGGTCGATAATTTTGCAGTAATAGGCGGTCACCTTTCTTGAATATAGGAACTATTCGTGCCGACTTCCAGTCATCTGGCAATTCCGCTGACAACAGAGAGACTCGAAAAATGACGAGTAAGTATTTTGCAACAGACTCTGCAAAGCGACGCAGAAATATGTTGGGGATATTGTCGGGACCGCAAGAAGTCTTAGTCTTTAGGTTCAACAACATAGCAACGACACCAGAATAAGAAATAAAGTTTACATTCGCAGCATTGTCGGCATTTATGACAGATGGGGAAGCACTAGGAGTAGAAAATACACTATGAAAATACTCATTGAGGTGTTGAGCAATGGCAGCTTGATCAGATACCACTGAACCATTGACAAAAACCTGTGATATGGGTTTCTTTTTTTCGCTAATATAGTTCCAGAACTTCTTTGGATCATTCTTTATGAAGTTTGCGAGTGACGTAGTGAAGTAGTATTCCTTCGAGGTGTGTACAGCATGTGCAAGCTTATCTAGAGCGTCAGCTATAATTTTGGGGTCAGCATGCTTTTTCTTTAATCTTTTAACTTTACGCTTGAGATGAATGATGCTTCTCGTCATCCAGGGCGTATGTTTATGCACCTTTTTACGTTTAGACGGTATCAATTTATCAATACAGTAGAAGCATATGCGTTTAAATTGGTCCCACAATCTACAAACATCGGTAGCTACAAAATCTATCAAACAGGTTTCTAGGTGCTCGATAATGCAAGCATCATTGGCGTGTGTATAGTCTTTCACACAATGAAAGGACGAGTTGGCAGTTGCCGAAAGCGGTTCAAGAGGGATAGAAACTGACACAAGGTAGTGATCAGACAGCCCTTGCTCAATTACTACGGTATGTGTACTGAAGTCACGGGGAATAAATACCAGATCTAAGATAGAACTAGCAGTACCCTGATAATGCGTTGGTTCATGAACCAGTTGTACCAAATTATGTGCGAGCATAATGTCGAACACTGCATTTGCATTGCTGATATTGGCTGTAAAGGTTTCAAAACGCTCCCAATCTATTCCGGGGAGATTGAAATCGCCAATCAAAAGAACTTTGTTGCCATGGTATTTAGACATGTGTTCCTTTAGTTTTAATAGGTATTCAAGAGTTGAGTCCGGCGGTCTATATAATGCACATACGATGAATGAGTGGCCCCATAAAGTTACTTTAATACAGATACATTCAAGCTCCGGTACATCATCCAACAAGACAGCATGAAATTTTTGTTGGATCAGGACGGCCACACCACCTCCCCTTGCTTGCCTGTCCTTACGAAAAGCCGTATAGGAAGGTGGAAAAATGTCGCCATCATTCACCTGTTCATGTAACCACGTCTCAGTTATAACAGTAATGTGAGGATCGTACTGCAGTAATAGGATTTCAAGGGGTTCGGTTTTATTCATAACACTGCGGGCATTCAAATTAAGTAGACGAAGTTGCTTGTGCGCATGCACATTACGTCAGGTTTTAGACTGTTGGGGTGCGGTGTTCTTGTAGCCGGTCATTTTTACTCGCTTATTTTGCACCTCATCCCAAAAATACATATCCTTATCGATCTTTAGTTTATCGTGTATCAGGTTGATTTTTTTCCCTTGTTCTATCTCGGCCTTTGCACTGTGCCAGAGCAGACTGCGTTTTTTTAGCGTTGATTTTGAGTAATCATTCTTAACAAAGATATCTGAGCCCTTCAGTTTGCTTGCGTTTTTCATTATCTCTTTCTTTTCTGTAAAGTCTTGCAGATACACTATTACAGGCCGCTTTCCTACGTGCTTACCCAGTCGATGAATACGCCCTACAGATTCAGATTTAACTTGAAGTTTTTCTTGAAAGAGACCCTTCACGACCTTGTGCTTTAGTTCCTCTTCTGATTCTGCTGAGGTCTCAGGTATTCCATGAATAATTACATTTGAACGTCTGCTGTGGTCTTCAAGGTCTGTTAGCTTTTTAGTTTGAAAAGACATTGCGTGTTCAAATGATTTCAATGTGACATGCAATTGATGGGTGTTTTCATGCTGTGCTGAGCGCTCGGTCGCTGTATTTTCGACAGTACGCCTAAGGTCAAGCATCTGTTCTTTCAGCTCAGAAAATAGTGTTTTAATTTCAAGTAGTTCCTTACGCATTTCTGTCTGACCGTCAAGTAGTTGCTCGTACAGTTCCTTCTGGGTGGGCCCAGGGTTTTCCTCGACATCACCGCAAATTAGTAGTTTGCAAACGACAAAACAGTCATACGCAATCACAAAACAACGCCGTGGGCACGGCAGAACCACTAAGCTTCGACAATCACTACGTATTGAACAAGAACGGGGACTAACCTGCACCAAGCAGAGAAGCGTTCCGTTTAGCGACATGGCAGCTTTGGGTCCACCGTGCCCACAGAAGACGAAATCGTGCCGGTGCTCTTTTATAGCGGCGCCAAATGATGACGTCACGCTGTGATGCTTGAATGGAAAGGCCAGTAGAACTGCGTCGTCGGGTGACGACAGCGTTGAAAACTGGGGGCCTTTGCTGATGAGCTGGCTCGTGTCGTCGCAAGACTGATAAAGTGGCTGCGCGCATTCAAAAGCACCGAAGCCAAGAAAAACCTGCACCAAGCAGAGAAGCGTTCCATTTAGCGACATGGCAGCTTTGGGTCCACCGTGCCCACCACAGTCGGCGCGCCATTTATCCTAGCCATACTCTCTTACTATGTCATGTCAATATTAGTACTCAGCAAGATTTAAAAATTCACAGTTTTGCTGCAAAGGTGAATCAATGAACGTGATAGCAATAAGTTGGAAGGTCCCGCGCAGAATGACAAGCAGATCGAAGCGTTTCCCGCGTTTCTCACGCACAAAGGATGCACGAAACATACTCATAGGTACAGATGAACGCAAATAATACCCGTGCCACACGGGCATAGAAAATGACATTTGGTGGCGACGGCCTTCAGTTCCCGAATGACATTCGTTTCGCCAGCGCTGCTACACGTCCAAAGCGAATGACATTTGACTTGATGATGTCGATCACAGCACCTTCCAAGTGAGCATTGAGTGAATAGCAATAAAAAAAATTAAGAAGCACTTACAAGCTTCAAACACATCAGATAATCATCGAATGTAGAAATAAGCGTATTACGCTGTCCTAAGTTTTAGTTTCTTGCTTTGTTTTACAACGTTGCAGCCGACAGTAGCAACCTAAGCCAACACTAGTCAGATCCACAGCGTAAATAGACACTAAAGTTGACAAGCGTTTCATTATCAATACTTTATTTTCTTTGTATAACGTTCAAAGCACCTTTTTAAGACTTTAGTGCAAATAAAAGACGGGAAATTTCATTTTTAGCTCAATATGATTTCTTTTACATACTTTCAGGTAAATCGCACTTCGCGAGCTGTGTCGTCGAGAGTAGGCATTTCTCAGTCAACTGAGTTCTGGCGAAGGCAGTTGGTGGCGAATGACATTCGAATGGCATTCGGATGAATGCCATCTTGTTCGCCCGTGTGGCACCGCGCGAATGGCAATAAATCTGAAGGCATTCGGGGGTAAATGCCATTTTTTCTGCCCGTGTGGCACGGGTATAAGCGTCTCAGTGTTTACTTCGCTGTGTCTGACAAGTGCTCCCTTTTCGCAAACGGAGGCCGTGCAACGATTGCAGTGACATTTGTGCACCCGGTAACTAGAACAGAATCATTCAGACAAAACTCAAAGGCTAGCCAGTACGTACAATTTTCCCCACTGCAAGATTAAGGGCGCGCGATCAAGCGTACACTCCCTTATTCTCTACGTGGGCCAAAGTACACATGAGAGATGAGAGCCGCCGCGCGCTCACTGCGCCGTCTGGCTGACAATTCTTAAAGCACGATAGTCCCCCTCCCCTACCTGGAGGTGCCCGCCAAAAGCGGTAAGTGGTAGATATGAATAGCTTGCCGTTCAAACGTTGAAGGAGATGCATCTCGGCGGCGCAGTGGTGAACGCCTCGCATATACGGCGCGAAGGTCCCACGTTCTATTCCGCGCGCCGGAGTCTTTTTTTTCTGGGATTTTTTTTTCTTTCTGGCGTTTTCATTTTGATTGATTGATTGATATGTGGGGTTTAACGTCCCAAAACCACTGATGATTATGAGAGACGCCGTAGTGGAGGGCTCCGGAAATTTCGACCACCTGGGGTTCTTTAACGTGCACCCAAATCTGAGTACACGGGCCTACAATATTTCCGCCTCCGTCGGAAATGCAGCCGCCGCAGCCGGGATTCGAACCCGCGACCTGCGGGTCAGCATCCTAGTACCTTAGTCACTACACCACCACGGCGGGGCCCGTTTTCATTTTCTGACGTGCATGACATCGACGCCGACGCTGGTGGCGCAATCTAGCCAAGAGTGTCCACATAATTGCTACTACAATTAAATTCGCCGTTGAAGCCAAATGGTCATGAAAAATCGATAAACAGGCGTTGTGGCGACCCGACATTTTGACAACCAGTCCGCTTGTCGAAACATCGGCTCAACAAAAGCCCTGTTTGCGGATTTTTCAACACAAGCATTCATCTTCCCCTTCCTACCGTTTTTATGACCTGGTCATGTGTGTCACGGCGCACATAACATGCATCACATGATTTTCATATTAGAACAAGTCAGTTATGGTAGCTATGCCTTCTGATGAGGTCGTGTCAAGTTTGGTAGACACCAAAATAATAAAGTGGCTTTTAGAGCTCCATGACCAAGGTACAGTACACACTTCTAGTACACTCTAACCAGGTAATGTATGTCATGGCCTATATGAAGTGCATGACAAGGTTTTGTATTATTATCAACCATTTATGTTATTCATAATCTAGCTCTTATCATGCCATGCAAATTTTTCTACTCTATAAGGTAATGAAGCCAACCGCGACGGTGGTATAGTAGCTAAGACTCGGCTGCCGACCTTCAGGTCGTGGGATCAACTCCCGACCGCGGTGGGCGCATTTTCCATGGAGGCGAAACTTCTGTAGGCCCATGTGCTCAGGTTTGGGTGCTCGTTTAAGAGCCCCAGGTAGTCGAAATTTTTGAAGTCCTCCACTTTAACGCCTCTCATATGGTGTCATCGCTTAGCGGATTCGGAGTGGCCGACGAACTCTGCGCCGGAGCACTCCGCGCTGGCGGAGGGCAACAGAAGGCAATCTACTAATTGAACGCACGCGTTCCCTCTGGAGCAAATGGCACGGCCATAAAGAAACGCGATGCGCGCGTCTCTCTTCTTGCATGAGTGGACACGCTGGGCACAGCGACAGTATAGGATAGAAAATTTCAAGCTCTCACTCGAGGCGCAACTGACGCGATCGGCGTCAGTCGGCGCGCCAGAAGTTGGCATGGTTTCAAGGCACGGAGTGCTCTGACTTCCTGTCGAATCCTCCGATTTTGGCGCAGTAGAAAAAGTTGCTCCATGGAGGGGATCTCGCGACGGAGCTGCCCCAAATCTGCCAACGGAACATACAGAAAGCGCTTTCACTCTGCAAATGGAACAGACTTGCTCCATATGAAGCAGAATAAATTATTACCAGAAGTGCTATAAATCTGCCAATGAATGACACCAACAGTCATATGGTGGTTTTGGACATTAAATCCCACATATCAATAAATCAAATCAGTCAATGGCGTGAACAAAAATTAGTGTGGGAGGGTAATATGGTATGGCGAGTTTGACGCGCTGGTCAACACTTGATTATGAGACAATCCCGTCGCGTACAGCATCAAACACTTCCCTCTAGACAGTGTTACCCGTGGGTGGTTATGTGCCACTGGTAAGTAGGTATATACCCAGGAGCAACGAAAACACACATGAAAAGAATTATTACCAGGGTCCCAGCAGGAATCGAACACAATCATTCTGCGTGGCAATCAAGCATTCGACCACAGAGCCAAGCCAGGCCTTGGAACTGGTTTTCAAATAGACCCTAATGTTCATGAAACGTCAGTTGTGGTTGTAGTGCTGGCTATCTGATTTTATAATGCTTACATGTGGACTCTTTTGATACAGCCGCCACGTCAGATTAACGTCAATTGTAGTAGGGTGCCATGCGCTGGAGTTGATTCACGTAAGAGTGTCTACACAGACAGACAAAAAAATTTTATTGGCAAGTGTGCTTGGGCCCTCCTGAGTTTCTTGACCACCGCGTGGTCCCACACCACGTCTACACAGTGACGCCTCTCGCCGCAATGATATTGGCTGCTTGAGTTACCGCAGAAACTGCAACACCTAAATGTTCGAAAGAAAGTCTTTTCATGGCAAAGAGAAAGGAAGTTGCCCGGGAATTCAGAAGGGGCCTAATTGTTAGAAGGTAACAAGAACAAAGTACGATGCAGTACAAGTGAATTCAATGCGTGATGGAAAGAGAATTTATACTCTGTAGGTAAATCAGTGCACATGCACCAAAAAGCGTGGTTTGCTATCAAATAATCTCGACTGAGAAGGCCAATACATAGTAAGTAACGAAAAAACAAGTGACGAAAAGAAAAAAATATGGCTCCGTATATGCATGTAACCTGCAAATGTCGTCGAAAGACGTGTGGCGAGAGTGAACAAGCCATTTATTTGATGTTCTGGGTAATAAAATCTGTTAATGGTATTCTGGAGGCGCTGAGTTAGAGTACTTCGAGCGTGCAGCGTAGACGAACGAGCGCATCAAGTCACGTCGCACGTGAGACATAAGCGCCATCTGGCAGTTGTCTTTGAAAACAAAACGCGTAGCTCTGAGACGGGTGTGCCCGTCCATCTCAGAGGTCATAATGTGTAGAACGCAAGGCGACGGGTAGGAGCCAGCACCGCTTCGTTTTAGCAAAGCGTTGGAAACACTCGCCTTTCCGTGCAAGCGTTACATGGTCAGCGCAGCGTGATAAGCGCTACGGTCCTTAAAATTACTTAAGTATGCCTTTTCTAGTAAGAGACACACATGCAGAATATATACGTGTTGTTGTGGTGCCCCTGACACGAGCAATAATTGCTTTTTAATTGATAATTGCACAAGCATGAACGCTAAACCTTGAGCAACATAGGTGGGCGCTGTGGATGGGGTCGGCCTTTTCAAGTACCCGATGCCGTTAAGAGTGGAGAAACAGACAAATGTACAGACAGACAGACACGCAGACAAACAGACAAACAGACCAAAATGTTTGCGCCGAAGGTCCCCAAGAAAGACTATCGCCTTGAAAAGGGAACCGGTCGTCCCCTTACGCATGTGCGGCAAAAAGATATCAGACGCTTTCTCTGCTGAACTTCTCACACTCTGTCTTAACAGCAGGACTGCGAGAAGAACGGGAGCCATTTTGTGGCAGGAATTTCGGAGCAAACCGGCTCCTCAAATACGTTTTTCACTATTTTCGGTGTCGAGAAGCTGCGTTCTGCAGCAGCTGTACTGACTGGGAGCGTTCCCAATATCTTGAGAGGTGTGTGTATGTTCGGAAAGAGGGCTTTGTCGCATTCAGATAAAGCATCCATTGCCCGAGGGAAATTCGTCCTCTTACACGGATTGACATTCAGCTTTCCAGATTTCTCATTCAACATTTAGTGCAAAAATATGAGCTGTTGTCCTATTTCTCGGGTAAAAATTGAAGGCCGGGTGCACAGATTCAGATTTTCTTTTGGAGGCGTGCTTATTAACCAACACAAATAGCAAAGTTTGCCGTATTTTTCGACTGTTTTCAAAGCGCCTTTTGAGGGAAGCTGTCAGGTCATCTATGCACGGAATGAGCAGGACTCACCTGTAATACTCTTCTGCAGAACTACAATCTTAGTTTACCCGGTATCTCTGTGTTCCTATACCACACGGGGAATTTCGCCTTTCACTCCGAACTCCACCGTTCTGTCTTGACATAGAAGAAACATTTTGTGGAATCTTGCCTCCGCGGTACTTCCCATCTCTCTCAACTTATCCAGCACCAAGTCAACTTGCTCCATTGTGACGCTTATGTCAATAGATGTACTCTTCGGGCACACTGACAAGTGGCATGTGAGGCCTGAGAATGTCTCACTGACAGCGAGACAAATAAGAAAGTTGAGCGAACTGATTGGCGGATATAAGCACTTAGTGGTAAACGCTGTTGCTTTGTCACGGAAGGTGATCGTGAACTCTTCAAGTGAGCAAACTATAATGGAAAGCGCTTCAAAAAACAGTGTAACTGATTCGTGACCTTCCACCCAGCTTGTATCACAATATCGGCGAAGCTAACCTAACGACATTGTAGACGCTTCTCGATGTTTTTTAGGAATGCTGTCTTTTTGAGTGACACTCGAAAGAAAGTGTCCAGTTAACTATTTGTCACAATGGCCCATCGAATGTCTTGGACAGCTGAGGCGCCACTCAAACAAAAGTTCAGAAAGTGGAATGAGCAATGCGTGTATACAAAGCCATTGGTAAGTCTTTCCGGATGGGCACCCTGAAGTTCAAGAACACTCTTCCGTCCCCTTTCACTCTGTAGGACTTTCATCTTCGCCACCGGGTCATCTAGCCATCCAATTGGCGGGAGCTGCAAACACCGGGTGCCCCAGGGTTATCCGGCAGCTGGCTGTATAAGCAGAAGACTAATAAGCCTCCTTCCTGCAAGAGTACATTTCCTCACTACAAAGGAGGGGTTTGGTGACGAGGGCCAGCTACCACTTGAGACCGGCCGAAACCGGTCCCAACAAACTAAAGGCAGCGGTGGGATCCTCCTAACCCCCAAGCCCCAACACCACGTAGGGTCGGGAGTACTCAAGAAATCGAAGTGGCACCGTCTGGTTCCACAGAATAATCTGTGAGAAGGATGTGGCCCGTTCGTCACAGCTTTCGTTGTGCTACGCATACGCGAATTATGAAGAAGCTACCCTAGCTTTCCAACCCGGGCCCAAGCGTGTGGCGACGGAGGCATGGAGGGTCAGTCGATGAGGCGTCAGTCAGTGGAGTGTGGTTCCTAAGGGATAGTCTGGTTCGCTCGACCAGAGGACACGTGTTTGATGATGTAGTGCAGTCAGTCCGACTGTTGAAAGGTATCAATAGATGACACCGCTGGAGCATTGACAAGTTTTGAAGAAGGTCGCTAAGGAGAATTGTGATCTCCTGTTACTGCGAACGATAACGAGCCGTCTGCGCTGCTGTCTAGGCGGAGTGAATGGTCGAGCCAGTGAATATGATAGGTTCTTTGCGTAGACGAGCGTAACAAGGTCCAGATATGAGGTGGAGCTCACGAAGAACATTTGATTCATTTTGATTACAAATGCGACACCTAAACCACTGCTTATTCTTTCTGAAGTCAACGATTGACTCATTTGTGTTTTTGTAGATAATAAATACATAACGTTCGAGTGAAGTGCCCTTGCATGGAGCCCAAACCGAAGCAACACAGGCTTAGGCTACGATAACGTTTGTTTTTTTACCAATGTCCGCATGATCGAGTGCATCAAACGAGCACTGATACGACAGAGCGCAAGCTTGAGAATAAGAAGCGACGCATTAAATCACAAAATGTCGAAGCGGCTTGTTTGTCCCGAATAAAAGTGGCGATCTATTGCTACAGTCTATCTTTCTCATAAGGCCCCATGGAAAATGAGTATAACTGTGTTTTTGTAGGTATTGAGCACCGCACTTCAGAGGAATTATTATACATTCTTGGAAGTTTCAGCCACCGTGCACACATGCGAGGAACGTTGCTGTTTTCTAACGGAAACGGAAACTTGAACAGCGCGGTATACTATACGTATAACGACGTAAACAACATCGATGGTCGTCTGATTACGTTCCCGAGAGTGATGAGCAAGTTCGCCAATACTATACGCTTCCGTCGGCGCGCAATAGATGAAGAACTAGAGAGCTACATAAACACTAATTCAAGTGGTGGGTGTCCTAACCGTACAAATTGTTTACACTATTTGCTCTTTCGACCACGTGGGCGCCTGCCAGAGGACAGACACCACGGACAAAGAGAAGTCGGGTTCGCTAGGGCGCGAGTGGGGTCAGACAGTTAATCGATCGCTGAAGCCATCGCATTTCGTAATAAAGCTCCCTTTTCCAAGCAATCCATTTAGAGAACGCTTTTGACTGTTTTTCTCGGTGGACGATCTTTGGCAATACGTAGACAGCATGTGGTCGTAGGCTTACGAGTCATTCGGTTGTCTTCTTTGTTGTACGGGAAGTTCCTTCGCTGACGCCTAATACACACGAATTAAGAGTGCTTCTGCTGTGGTGTTGATTCACAGGCCGGACGCTAAAATTTTAAGAGAGTGCTGCCGTGCTTTCAGAGAAAAGGTTCTTTGCTATCTATTCTTCGTTAGTTCCTTAAATAGTGTTTACATGCGCACATCGCTACACGTGCTTGTTCCTCTATACTTAGCCTTATTGGCCGACTGCACGAATTTCGAGGAAAAAAGGCGGTTCCCTCCGCCCCCCCCCCTCCCCTTACCCACGTGCCTGCCTTAAGTGGTATACGTGCTGGTGTGACTCGGAAAGGAGGCAAGTTCCACCTCTATGCACCCCCTTGCCCGGTCTCTGTGAGCTGTGTTCAAAAGAGCGCCCTAATGAAGTAGTTTATATTGATACCGCACTGGGACGGCGCTCGGGTATCAGAATATACCAAATAGCTATCGCTCATTGTATATAATGCGCAGGGGGCCACAAAGATTATGTGACAACCTTTAGTGAGTGCCCACCAAACAGCGACCACAGATTTCACTTATCAATTTAAGGTAAGCAGTGCGCTTGGTACCCCGCTGTGTTCATCAGTAAACAACGTACATTTGTGCGTACACCAACCAAAAAAAATGGGCCCCGTATCTGCATGTTAATCTGCAAATGTCGGGAGAGTGAACAAAACATTTATTTGATGTTCTGCGCAAGAAATCGGTGAATAGTATTCTGGAGGCGCTGCGTTAGAGTGCCTCGAGCATGCAGTGGAGGCGAACGAGCGCATCAAGTCAGGTCACACGTGAGACATGAGCGCTATCTGGCAGTTTTCAGAAAATGAAGCGCGTGGCTCTGAGACGGGCGTGCTTGCCCGTCTCAGAGGTAATTAGGTGTAGAACGCAAAGCGACGGGTAGGTGCCACCACCGTGTCGTCTTAGCAAAGCGTTGGAAACACTCGCATTTTCTAGCAAGCGTTGCATCGTCAGCGCAGCGTGATAAGCGCAACGGTCCTTAGAATTACCTATGCATACCTTTTCTAGTAAAAGATGCACATACAGAATATTTACGTGTTGTTATGGTGTCTCAGATATGCACAATAATTGCTTTATAATTGATAATCATGCAAGTATAAACGCTGAATCTTGAGCAACATTGGTGGGCGCTGCGGATGGGGTTGGCCGTCTAGGGTATCTGCTGGTCTGTTCAGAGTACTCGGTACCGTTAAGCGTGGACAGACAGACACACAGACACACAGACAGACAGACACACAGACAGACAGAGACAGACAGACCAAAATATTTGCGTCGAAGGTCCCCAAGAAATACTATCGTCTTTAAAAAGACTATCGTCTTTAATAAAACTGTAGTCTCAGTGGACCTGCGCCGCTCAGCTGCGCTCAGGACTCGCGCTTACCCGAAGCGATTCGGAGGCCACGTCGTCGGCTCTTTTATCTACACGGCATTCGTGGTATATTTGAGACGGCGACTCACCTGGTGCAAATGGCCTACGCCTGTAGCCTGCGTGCAACAAAAAGCTTAAGTACAGGCGAGGCGCTGAAACACGGTTGCAAAGTTACCGAAGAGCGGAGCGTATAGCGGGTATAGCAAAAGTCACTGTCAGCAAAGTGCTTGCTTCACACGGTCGATGAAGAAATGGGGTGCTTTCCCTTTCTGAGTTTGACTATCCACTTCTTCCTAAGCTTCGGGTCCTTAGGTTAGTTGTGAAAGCTAATGCCCTTTTCACGGGTGGATGGTGATATAAAGGCACAGAGCAGTACTGCACTATTGCGCAGTACTCTCCGCGGAGACAAGCACCCGCAGTGTTATGAAACAAAGCACCGTGCTTTTAAAATGCACGTTCAAAGCGGGCACCCATGATTGTTAGAAGAGCGTCAGTAGCCGCCACACACAGGATAACCAACTGAACTGCTTATTTGCCGAGTTTTAGCAATACGGTGGTTTGTATATGGCACCCCGCCTCGAAAGCAGGCGAATCCTCGAATGGACGTCGTGCTATCGTGGTTCGCAGCACCGCCATCGGTCGCACACCGGGCCATTAGCGGCGGACGAAGTGGTACATTCTGTGTTGATAGTAGCAGAGTTATAGGAAAGTGGAAGTCATCAACGCTTCGATATGTGCACACTTTCAGTCAGCGATAAAGGTGTCGCATAAGTGCCGATGCAGAAGGCACGGAATATAGCGCCGTACAGCCGAGTTTGCGGCTACCCGGGGTCTCTTGGCTTCAATTTATTATATTTTGAGGCACGTATTTTGATACTACTTATAGCGCAATGTGACAAAACGTGAGCAGCAGCGCAACTAAACTACGGAATTCGCTACAACTTTCAAATTCTTCGAAATATGACGTTTAAGCGTTCAAACGGAAGTGTCATTTATTTTTAAAAAAAACTAAACTGTTTCGATTTCAGATCTTTGAGGAGAATATAGTAGGTTAAAGACAACTTCAGCTGCTATTGGGTGGAGAGCCCAACGATGACTTCACACTTTAAACCGCGTGCGACAGGAGCACATAGCCCCATAATGAACTAAGACTACAGCTAACTCTCAGGAACAGCGCCGTTCGCTCAGTGATACAAAGCGCATAGAAGGGTACACGATCCGTTCGATGGGGCCTGCTGAAATAGCACGTGTGCTATGCCGTTCGTTGCCGAGCCCTCACACTCAAAGTTCACAGTAGCAGATTGACCCACGCAGCTTCAGCGTCTCTTCATAATCCTGCTTCCAGAAAAGGACAGAGAAGGCTTCCTTTTCGGTTAAGCAGAAATCAACGGCAGGCATCGCGCACGGAGCAATGTTATCGCATGCGCTCTCCGCGCGACGTAGCTGAGCAGCCTGTTTCCTCTATATACCGGGTGTTCAAAATTAAGCTTTATGATTTTTTTAAAATTAGGCGCTCGAAGGCACGTGAGAACCACTTGTGCAAATAAGTTAAGCGGCCAGGGGGACAGAAAGTTAGATGATAATTATCGCTGTCAGCAGCCCAATTAACTAAAATTTAATAATTAACTTTTTACTGGCTGCGGTAAGTTGGCATGTTTATATTGAAAAAATGTAGGCAGTGGTGTTTGTACACAGTTTCAGTTGGAAGATTTTTTCTAGCACGCCTGTGTTCCGAGATATCCGGCTCCAAAGTTTAATTGTCTTTCGCACGATTACGCATGCAAGAGGGTGAGGGTCCGCGCAAAGCTCCTCCCTAAAGTGACGCATCTGTTGCGTGTGGTGTTTAGTGTGTGAAGAGGGTGGAAGCGTAGGCATAGGTGATAGCAATTACCCTTGCCCTCTTCGGCCGGCGAAATCAAAATGTGACAGCGCGGTGCGCCATGAGCCTTACGCATGATCCTGATGAACGCGATAACAGGAGACCATTTTTCGCGACGTTTTTTCGTGACTTTAGATCACACTGAGACATCTTCTTGTGAACGCGTTAGCAGGACCGTCCTGCACTAGGGTGCCTCCGGTTAGAGCACAGCGTCTCTGCATTGAAGGTCTACCAAGGAAATCCACGTGGAGTCCTTTCGAGCTAATATGGCTGCTTCTGGCGTGAGGTATTCTACCAAAGTAAAAGTAGACGTGGTGCTTGCAATGGCTGAAATGAATGGCAACGCTTCGTTAGCAATGGAGCTTTACGCGTCTCGCCACCCACACCGTCCCCTTCCAACAAGGCCCACTTTCACAAACCTGTTTCGACGCTTCTGCACAACAGGCTCTGTCCACCTTCCGAGACGGACCAGGAAGGCAATCGTCGATGAAGACTTTGAAATCGACGTTGTCGCGTGCGTAACCTCGATGCCAGAGCTCAGCATCCGACAGATTGCCGATCAGTGCGGTCGCAGCATCGGAACAGTCACAAATGTTTTAAGAAAGCACAAGTTCCATCCATATCACGTTTACCTTCATCAGGACCTAAATGAGGCGGACTTTGAAAGGCGAGTTGACTTCTGCAATTGGGGCCTCATCAAAACTGATCAAGAAAATGACTTTTTGCACAGAATAATTTGGACTGATGAAGCTCGGTTTTGCCGAAATGGAAGTGTTAATCTTCACAACGCCCATTATTGGGCACAAGAAAACCCACACTGGCTGAGGCAGCACAAGCATCAAGTTCGCTGGAGTGTGAATGTGTGGTGCGGCATACTCGGGGACAGGATCATCGGACCTCACTTTTTTGAGGACAACTTGAACGGAAAGATGTACACAGAAGAAATATTAGGTGTTGTCATTGATGATCTTGTCTGCAGTCTTTCCCTGAATGACCTGCGCCAAGTATGGTTTCAGCACGATGGAGCACCACCACATTTTTCTACCAGGGCGAAGAAGTGGTTGGACAGACGTTTTCCACAACAGTGGATTGGGCGCGCAGGAGCGATGTTTTGGCCACCAAGATCACCTGACCTTTCTCCGCTCGACTTTTTCCTTTGGGGCTACGTTAAAGATCGAGTTTACGTAACAGAGCCCAGCGATGTTAATGACATGAAGGACAGGATAACATCTGCCTGTGCGAGTATTCCTGCAGAAGTACTGCGCCGAGTCATCGAGTCGACGCGACAGCGGTTCATGCTTTGCGTTGCTGCCGAAGGCAGGCATTTTGAACACTTTTTGGGGCATTGACGTCTTGAGAGGTGAAGAGTTTCGATGAGATTTGTGCATGACCGAAATATGCTTATGTAGCAGCAGGAAATATGCGTTAGCAAGGATAAAACTGTTTCAGTTATTATTGGTGGAGTTGTTGCTCTTGTTTCAATAAAAGTTACAGTACTCGGACATCAGCAGTCACGCTATTCGCGTAGCCCAGGCAACGACCACGCATGCTTCTCTAGTGATTATTACGCACGCGCACTGGCATCCAGATTCTCCGCTCGCACCATTATCTCGGCATGGTATCTGCCACTATCGTTAGAGGCTCTGCAGTTGCGTGTTACGACACTGGTTGCAAGCGTTCTTCGATTTTTGATTTCGCCGGCCGAAGAGGGCAAGGGTAATTGCTATCACCTATGCCTACGCTTCCACCCTCTTCACACACTAAACACCACACGCAACAGATGCGTCACTTTAGGGAGGAGCTTTGTGCGGACCCTCACCCTCTTGCATGCGTAATCGTGCGAAAGACAATTAAACTTTGGAGCCGGATATCTCGGAACACAGGCGTGCTAGAAAAAATCTTCCAACTGAAACTGTGTACAAACACCACTGCCTACATTTTTTCAATATAAACATGCCAACTTACCGCAGCCAGTAAAAAGTTAATTATTAAATTTTAGTTAATTGGGCTGCTGACAGCGATAATTATCATCTAACTTTCTGTCCCCCTGGCCGCTTAACTTATTTGCACAAGTGGTTCTCACGTGCCTTCGAGCGCCTAATTTTAAAAAAATCATAAAGCTTAATTTTGAACACCCGGTATGTCTCAGAAGTGTTCCTCGCTAGCACTCGCGAGATTTTACATGCGGGAATGTGCGTATAAAAGTTATCTCTTTGGACGTTACACAGTACATGACGACGATGATGAACGACAGTCTTCACATATTTCTTCTCCTTGAAATAATAAAAAAAATCTTACGGAAACCAGCGAATTCGACAGCCCCACCCCTTTTTTTTTGTTTTTGGAGAGCAGCGTCGTCTTCGCTGCAAAGAGCTCGTCCGCATTCTCCACTACACTCCACTACAGCGCCTTCTCTAAAACTATTACAGGCTTTACCTTTTCGGCACCTATGTCTTCACAAATCACGTGAGCAATGGGGGCGCTGATCGTTCGGCGCATCATCTTGCCGGCTACTCCCTTGTTATTTCAGCCTGCGCAATCAGAAACTCGTGAATTGCTGGGGAATCACGAGTTCATCGTGCGCAATAATCATGCGAGATGAGGAGGAGCAGGGGCCGAATGCATGGCAAACCAAGGCTGGACACAATTCACAACTTATATTTCTTGAATAAGAACCATTCGACAGTGTACGCCCCAATGTGGCGTAAATCACTGTTCTGGCGTCAGGAAGACAAACGCCCGGAGAGAATGATGTCCTCGACATTGTATCGTCAGAAGCTGTTCTAGGGTCTTATATAGACATAGCATGGAAACACGGGCAAAAGAAAGTAGTCAAGACACCGCAAACACTGCGATGAAAAATCTTAAAGCTGTGGAGAAGAACGTGAAGTCATGAATTTTATGCCCAGGTTTTCCGCTCGGGTTAAAATGAAACTAATGACCGCGCGCCGAAATTATTAAGCGATGGCGGCGGTGGCGTGGCCCTTCTCGGCACTTCGACGGCAGGGCGAATGGCGTGAGCTAAGATGAGCGGCGGCGCACAGCTCTAGACGTCTATGCTGATTTTGTGCCTGTTTTCTGCATGAAGTACGAGCTGGAAGTTAGGAGCTGCTTGGCATTCTTCTTATGAGATTGCTATTTTTCCCGTAGCATTCGTGCCCTCGCCCTTGATTGATTGATTTGTGGGGTTTAACGTGCCAAAACCACCATATGATTATGAGAGACGCCGTAGTGGAGGGCTCCGGAAATTTCGTCCACCTGGGGTTCTTTAACGTGCCCCCAATTCTGTGTACATGGGCCTACAACATTTCCGCCTCCATGTGCCCTCGCCCTCGTAGCGAAAGAACGCTCAACTACCTCTGTGAAGGCATGTTGCACTTTCTTGTTATACCGATTTCCAAAAAGAAGGATCAGCCACGTTTTTTACTCATTTATATTTAACTATATTGATGAGCTACACAGACATTACTGGTGTTAAAGGCGCCCTGCAAAACTTTCTCGGCATGGTCGGTCGGCATAGTTGAGACTCCTGAGAACATGCAGATGAGCTAAACATTATAACGCAGCTCCTGGAAGCACAATTACAATTGGTTTTCAAAGTCAGTTTGGTGTCGTTGCCTCTTTTACTATAAGTGATGCCTTCTATCCAAATGAACATGCCACGTACACAAGTTCATTGCCATTGGCTGATTTGAGCATCACGAACTGCATACTTACCTAGGTGCCCAGTATGTTTCCAATAGACCAGACAATAAAAAAATGGAGCTGGAACGTGTACTACTCAAGCATTTGTTCATATCGCGTGTCTCAAATATGATGAATTCAAAGCTAATGACCCTCTTTATATGTGCATGGTTTACCGGTGACATTTTACGACGTATAGTGCACAGAATGTATTTGGTACGTTTCACTTTACACTATTTTGGGCAATATCTCACGCGCACCCTAATCTGAGCACATGGGCCCTACAACATTTCCGCCTCCATCGGAAATACAGCCGCCGCAACCGGGATTCGAACCCGCAAACTGCGGGTCAGCAGCCGAATACCTTAGCCACTGGACCACCGCGGCGGGAAAGGGAAGGTCCCTATGAAATAGCCGTTCCCTCTGAAATAGCTGCAACGCAGGATGGCCAACAGTCCGTTGGCAGTGGATCAGAGCCTAAATCAAGCTGTTATAAAATATCCCGGGATAGCGCCAGGTGGCACTTTCTCCCCCATGGAGCAGAGTAACTATGTATGCTACGAAAGGTAGCATATAGAGTAATTCTAATGTGCCTAAATTCTGGTCATGTGATCTTGTTATGAGTTGGCGTCTGGCCAATTATCCCTCGTATACCTACTGAAGGCACTAAGGCCCCTGTTCACAAACCTACCTTGGCCTTACTTCATGTTCTCTTCAAGTTCTTGTACGTTCTACATTCGTTCTAATGGGCACAAAAATGGTAAAAGTGTAGAAGATAACAAGTTTGGTCAATGAACGCTGGCCTACTTTGTTCATCATGCGCAAGAAGGCTTAAAACCGGTGACGAAAACTCGACGTAAGGTTGAGGTTGGTTTGTGAATACGCGTTTAAGTATGCCAGAACGAGGCCCTTTTTATGAATGAAGGACAGAAGTGAAGATGTGAGGGCCCACATTTTTGGTTAACCACAGCATTAATGAGATTTAACAAAGTCATGCCAAAGAAAGTAGGGGGGTGTTAAAAGAACTATTTCGAATGTTGATGGAAAGAAAGAAAAGTGAATGAAGAGATACCTTGCCGGGGGTAGGAACCGAACAGGTGACCTTCGAATAGCGTGCCCGATGCTCTACCAACTGAGCTACAACAGCGGCTATCCCCTTTTTCAATGTATGAAGTATATATGACCATTAAATGTGGAAGCGTTATTCTATACACCACCAGTAGCCATGACGGCGAGTGCGGAACACTCTTTTTCTGCCTGTTTGGTGGCACGCCATGGTGACAGACTTGTTTCCTTCATTCATGCCGACGGTCTCATTATGGCAGACATACTGCCTTCAGTTGGTATACGAGAGATAATTGGTCAGATGCCAACTCGTAATAAGATCACCTACTACGTGACACCAAAAAGGCAGGAAAAGAGTGTTCTTAACTCACCGTCGTAACTACTGGAGGCGCTGACTCGTTCTCTCACGTGTGATGCACATATATGCCCCATAAAGCGGAGGGACTGAGATACAGCTCAGTCGGTAGAGCATCGGACGCGTCTTTCGAAGGTCGTGGGTTTGGTCCCGGCCCACGGCAAGTTATCTTTTCGTCCACTATGCTTTCTTCACGTTTACATTACAGTTGCTTCTAATATCATCCCCGATACTTTCCTTGACATCATTCTCGGTTAGATCTCAATAATATCGGTATATGAAGAAGGAATTTATGCGGTTAATGAATAAACTTGCCAAAGTATTCACTGAAAGGCATGAGTATTACAGTAAGTGACGTGATACTTGGGGTGCATATAAGAGATAAGTTACTCTCAACATTTTTTTTTTTCAGGTGAACATCTACAGGTGGCCGCCTTCTGACTTTTTGCGGTGATGGAGGTAAACCGAAGCGAGCCATGGCTGCTGTCCTTCGGCATCGTAGAAAACACCTCGTCATCATTCTGGGCCATGAACGCTACAGATTCTACAAGAATGGCCCCTGCGGCGCTTCTGAAAGGCGGCCTTTTGCTAGCCATAATCCTCCTGGACATCAGCGGCAACCTTATGGTCTTGATGGCCGTTTTGCTGAACGCCAACTTGCGCACAGCCACCAACTGTCTCATCGTGAACCTGGCACTCGCTGACCTCCTGCTTGGCGCAAGTGTGCTGCCCTTCTCGGCGGCGCTCGAAATCTTTGACAAACAGTGGTACTTCGGCGAAATCTTCTGCCACGTGTGGGCAGCCACAGATGTACTCTGCTGCACAGCGTCCATCAACAGCCTGTGTGTGATAAGCGTGGACCGCTACGTTGGCGTCACACGACCGCTCACCTATTCGAGCGTGGTGACGCACCGGCGAGCCCTGGTTGCATGCGTCCTCGTCTGGCTGCTGTCAGCTGTCATATCTGTGGGGCCTCTACTCGGCTGGCGGGAGCCTCCTCCTGCAGATCCGTTCGTCTGTGAAGTCACGAAGCAGACGGGTTACGTTGTTTTCTCAGTCTGTTTTTCCTTCTACGTTCCGACAGCGGTGATCATTGTCCTCTACTACCGCATCTACAGGGCAGCCACTCGCCAGACAAAGTTCCTGCGCACTGGCGTCAAGACTATAAAAGGCGGTCAGCTGACTCTACGAGCGCACACGCCATGTATGGCGGGAGATGATGCGTCATCAGCTGGCGTCCAAGGCCGTCTTGCTAAGTTCAAGCGTCAGAAGAAGGCAGCCAAAACGCTCGGAATCGTAGTCGGCGTGTTCATAATTTGCTGGTTTCCGTTCTTCTTCTTGTTACCCCTAGGTAAGTCCACTTACAGGATGCCAACTTAAAAACAATAGAAGTATTCAGATATCTCAGCTTATACTGCCGCCGACGAACACATAGCACCACACCTAACAGGGCTAGATACTTCTGCTGTCAAGCACGATGGAATCAACGACTATAGTATTCTGTTCTTAGTACAAACGTTGGGTGTATTCAGATCAGATCGAACACGAGGTCGGGGTCACCATTCGTGCTTTTGGCGAAATTCGCCGCGGGGGTAAGCATAAGCAACAACAACGGTTTCGAGGGTAGTTTTGGAAAAAAACATATTCGCCTGATAATTATGTACACGGGTAGCAAAACGCTCTTTCGACCAGTCCGCAATTTCTGAACTTTGGGCGCACCTAAGAAGAAAATGGTGCACTTCATAACCACAGCATTTATTACCCCCAAATTACAGGAAGGAAAGCAGTGACAATTTATTTTATTTTCTTGGACCAGCGTATCGTTTATTTAATTCAATGCCAGTGCAAACGAACGCTTCTCCACAGGATCCATCGCTGCGTTCGGGGAGTGGTCGTGGTGGGGCGCCACATGATGGATATACGGCTGCTGAAGTCGTGCCTGCGTGCGAGTGCTTTCCCATGGACATGCGATAGACTCGTTTCCCTCTTCACTATCAATCTGTCAGATTTGTTCCCTCGTCATCCTTCTAAGTGGCTCGAAGCAATGCCACCGCCGCAGCGCTCGTGATACAGCAGCGTTAAAGCCCCATAAAACTTAACAAGGTAGCGACGTATGTGGTTTTCGAGCGCCTCCTCTCGACGTGTTCACGCGCCTCCTCTCTTTTCTCCTCCTCCAACCTCTCCGAGGCCGGTGCCGCGTCGGTATTGGTCAGATTCCATCACGTGGGACCGCTCGCAGTGTGCGTTTGTTTACAGACTCTCGTGACTACCACCTTTGCTCTCGAGGCGCGGACTCCTTGAGGCACAGGGCATTCGTTTTGACGGATACGAACTTGTTCTTCTGTGCTCGCTGGGTTGTCAAATACTTTGCACTGAAGAATTAAGTCGCTGTTAGTTGCCGTGAGTGGTTGCTGCGCCTTCTGATGCGAGAACCAACAGCTCTTCATGATACTGCCCGTTAGGCGCAACGAGTTGCACAGAAGACATGATTACATAGAACCGGAAGGGAAAACTTCCGGTTGACACTTTCAAATCCTCTTCGCGGAAGAAGTTGCACGGATCTGACTATAAGTTTGGTTGGATGTTCGCTCGAGTCAATGCTTGCCCTAACGATGTAGACAACTAACAGTTAATTTTGCAGGAAGTAGAGATTTCTCCCTCAAGTTTCATTAATGCTTCTGTGGAGGCTGTATTAATTGTTAACAACGCATGCCTCCGTCTCCTACTTGCCGTTATGCGCCGGCTGGTTTGAGTTCACGCTACTGGTTTGTGCGCTTAGCATGTATGCGGAAAGACGCTCGAAATTGTGATTGCAAAACTTCAGATATTTCGCGCTGCTGTTTTTAATAAGGAAAACTGGAGTGCAGCAACTCACTTAAGATTCGTACTTTCATTGGTTTTTGTTGCAATTGGGGTTCGACCGCTTTTGGTTCGCCGAAGTTCGCTAAGTAAACCTTCGCATTTATTATAGGTAATTTTTTGCCATTTGTCATGTGTGTGACTTTTCTCGTCTAAAGTTTTTCAGCAGGTAAGGTAAAAACAAACTGATAAAGTTCTTATATACGTTCTTTCAAGGGAATAAATACTGTGACCACGAAGTGCACTTTTTTTTAACTTGGGTGCGATCAAAGTTCCTAAATCGCGAAATTGACGTGATTTATATATGTATTTCTTTGAGCCAAGAAAATGTTTTGTTTTTTCATTTCGCAAAAGTAGCTTCGATACTATTGTTTTTGCTTGGATGTCTATAGTTCAATGGTAATTTTTCTCAAAATCTGGAATGGGGACCCGGACTTGGTCTTCAATTTTATCTGGAATTTTCTGCAGGTGTGAGAAATTAGCACAATCTAACTCATTCGTCTAACTGGAATCAACCTCGCACTAGTGTGCTTACAAATGAAGCTTGCTCTAATGCTAAAGCAAGCGTTTTGCTGGGCCGTTCATCGGAATCTTCTTGTTTCTTCACCAAGTTGTTCCCGCAATGACTTGAGTAGCTGGCGTCTAAAGATATGAAACGCTAGAATACTTTATTCAACTGTGAAGTAATGCATTGAGCAGCTTCATTCATGCGGTGGCGGCTGCAAAACTAATCGTAGGCGGAGGGGGCGAGGGTGTCTACACTAGCACGCCTAAATATAGAAAAAAAGTGGTGATTTTGTGTAGAAGATGCCTACTTTTTGGCAACTCTAGAAGTGCTTAAGACTGTGACGTTCTTTGCAGTTCACGCTCAATTACTCCACGATTGGGCTGCAAGTAATATTGCATGAATTAGTGTGTGTTTTTTTCATCAATATGATTTGCCATGCAGCCCATGGCCCTTAAAACTGATTCGGAATGGTGACGAATCTGTAGTCAGTTTCATGTCAGTGAGAACAGAAGCAAATCTATATGGTGTAACACCGCAACCCCATGTGCTAGAATCAGTCTCACACAATGTGCGGCTTTTGATGAGATAATAAAAAGTGCATACACTTAATCTATATTTTCTACCCAGTGCCAACTTAGTTAGATCCACCTGTTTATGAGCGTGAATTATACAGTAATTCCCTATTTTCATTGCAGGCACCCTGTGCGAGCAATGCACCGTGCCGCCGCTGCTGTTCGATTTTTGTTTTTGGAGCGGGTACCTTAACTCCTGCCTAAATCCATTCATCTATGCATCAACAAGCCGCGAGTACAAGCGAGCCTTTTGTGCCATTCTGCACTGCCACTGGAACAAGCCCCGCGAGGTGCCCTTCTTCAGGGACGCGCGTCACGCCTGGCCTGGAAGGGCGGGACACCGAAGCAGCTGTCCCGCTGTTTCCCCGAACAGCGAGATCCGCTGAGAGTGCGTCTCATCTATATCCTAGTCATTTGGGCACCGCAACTGTCCATAGCGGTTAGAAAAAAGGCCCAGCTCAAGTCTAACTAAAGAGACATTGAAAGCCTGTTCATGAGCACATTTCGCAGAACATCAATAGATATGATGTATACATCGTGCACAAAAGAGATGAAGGTCTCTGAGAAGAAATATTCATCTATAAACACTTTTTTCACCGAGAAAGACTACGCCGGTATAGTCACCTGAATCCAAAATCATCAAAGGCTCATGACTTCACTCCGTTTTCACGCGTTCATCTGTGCGAAGATCCCCTAGTGAAGATAATGCACAGCATGCTCAACGGCAATGCACACGCCTTAGTCACGGGTCTCCATTTGAAGCAAGCAAGGTTTAAAGAAAACCAGTATTCCACAGCGGAGCTGCTTATGTATACATCCTTAATTTCTTTGTGCTGCTGTCCGAACATGTAGAACCGTAGTGCCCTCTAGGGAGCATTGAAATGACTACCATTAATAGGTATACGTTGAGTCGAGGCTGGCGTGGTTCTTCGGAGGTATTGGAACATGGTGAGAACGGCAACGAGAGCAGACACGGCAGCGACACTGTTGGCTGTCATCTACTTCCACAATGACCTCGAGCTGTGTAACATGGGACAGGAGGCGAAACGTGGGGTGTTCAAATAAGACCCTCCGCACCAATGCTTATCGGCCGCGCCCACCGAAGAAGACGGTCGGCGCAGCCGGCGCGCCGAGTTTGCCCGTCGCGGGAGCCGAGCGCCGAAAGGCCCCCGCTTCAACGTGGATGCCACGCCCGCTGTGCGCGTTAGTTCTGGCCAGAGTCCTGCAGCTTTTGGCGCTGGAGTTGGGACGTTCTTGCATGCCCGGTCTGTGACAGGCTTTGTGGTTGGACTCTAAGGAGCCAAAAAGGCCACGTTCAGCCCCTAAACTTCTGCAGTGTAAACTTCGTTTTCTTTCTTCACCAAGTATCAATTATTTACTTGTTTCAATTATTGCATCAATAGCTAAAATGTCAATTGTGACGTTGAATGCCGCCTCGGGTAACGTCTCATTAAAGCAGATATTTGCTGATGTGTTCTGTCCTATAGAGCAGTGCGTGAAATAAATTAAAAAGATGCGCTACCTAAGCACTTGTACAGCACTTTGGTGAGTACAACTTATAGGACTACGCTTTGCAAAGTGCGTGGATAGGCTTAGCGACTTCACTGGAGGTGTTGTGCTAAATGTCAGCAACTGGTGTGAAAATGAAAGAAAAAGACGTGGGAAGACCACGCAGGGAGTGAGCGATAATTTTATTAAAAGGCATTTGAGGCGCTATGCAGGATCGACCGAGTTACGTGAAACTCGGGATATTCGTGAGCTCTGACGACCCCGCGTTATGAACAAGCCAACAGAACAAAATGTTAAATGCACCCATCAGTACGCTGCGTTTCATTCGTTACGATGAAACCAGTCATTGCGTCAAGAATGATCGACTAAGTTGGGCGGTGTTTTCAAACCAGAGGCATCTTCTTTCATTTGTTTGTCGTTCCACTGAGTGCAGAAGAGCAACGAAGGGACAAAATTGTCAGAAACTTTTGCTGGTGATATTTTTTAGAGGCACGGGGTGGGGAAATTGAATTTGAAGCTTTCAATGCCTGCACGAAGTCTGTTTTAGAAAAATCAGCACGGTGGCCTCTGAGATCAGTACCGGCCGAGCGTCTTACAATATCGCGATCGCCGCTAAACCAGAGGTGACATGTACATCATGGTCAGCCTGTAAATTCTAGCGCGCGGCTCGGCTGCTGCGCGTCGTTTTTGTTTTCATCGGCCGCTAGCATCCGAGCACGTGCGGCGGGCTAATTAGCTTTTTGACTGGACGGTATACCTGGCTGGTTAGGCCAGGCCATGCTATGACCAAGCTAAATATGCCATGTCATGGTAGGGCCGAGGTAATTACGCCACATCTAAAAAATACCGTGCTCATGAAGCCATGTGAGGTTAGAACCGGGCTAACTAAAACATGCTAGGTGATGAGCTAACTAAACTATGCTAATTGACGTGACGTTAACCATGAGTACGCTTAGTAAAGCCATGATAATTAATCCTTACTAGTATGATGACAATTGTCTTGCTAATCATGATTACGTTTAACAGCTTCATACTGATCATGACATTGCTAATTGTGCCTGAGACAATTACCTCATAATTCAAGTCTTATCAATGAAGACAAGACAGCACAGTATAATGGTCTTTAAGCCTCAGTCAATTAGTACATTCACAATTAAGATAGAGCTGAGGTGGTCTTCACTTCGAATCCGAGCACGCGCATAAATAAACGACCAACTTAAAAAGCTGCAAGAAGCTAGTTTATCACAAGCTCCTCTACGGCTGCAGCCCCGCACAAGCAGTGTGAGTTCACCAAATTATTTTATATGCAAAGAAGCTGCCGCTTAGCGTTCACTGCATCAAACGGTTGACAGTAACACTGGCACCAACACAGTCACGGGTTGAACTCAGGCCTTCTCAAAATACACGAGTTTGTATCCGAATTCACGCGTCAATGAGTTTGATTGACAGACGCCAGCGGTGAAGCTCGGGTACGCCTACCAGGTTCACTAGTGCCGAGAAGCAGTACTCACATCAAGCGGCATGACTTATCTATCAGCTTTATCGCGCAGACTATGCACACACGCACCCAGAAATAAAAGTGATATCACAACGCGGCTACGATGTCCCGCATTCAATGTCACCGCGCTCACGACGTATCCAATCACAGCCGCGTTGCCGCCATGATACGAGTGTCCCTGGTGACCAGCTGTTCTTATGTTTATCTTCAATATTTGATAGAAGCGAAACGAGCAGCACTGGAGTGCTGCGTGTGCACCCTTGCTGCTTCGATTGTGGAAATTTTCATGCTGCACGGGGAACTAAAGAACGTGTTCGAAAGAGGACATACGCCCACAAACACGCCTGTGGGAGGGGCATGTTCTGTTGGCAAAAAGATAGCACAACAATAATTCTGACGTCACTGCACTGTTGAAATGTTAACTGGGTGACGGCGCTGACGTGTTCGCGCGCGGTGTTTCTTTGATACCCGTCGCAAATGTCCCACATGCGTTTCCAACGCCACGCGCGTTCCTGTAGCCATTTTTATCAACGCCGCCATCACGTGCTCCACACTGTCTTCATGCCATGGTCGCCGCTGAGCGATCTCGGAGCAAACTTGCCTGCCTGAGAAGCTCAGGCTATCTTGCATCGCACCCTTGGTCAGATTAAGACCCGTATTCACAAACGCTCCTTCACTCAAGGGCTCCCCTCGACTTGACGAAGTCAAGGCGGAGCGTGCTCCTCCACTCAAGGGGCCGCTGCGTTTCATGAACGGTCCTCCACATTTCCTTCGCCGCGGGAGGCCTTGAAAATGCTCCCTTCACTTGAGTGAAGTGCATGCGCCGAGAAAAGCGCCGGATAACAAGAGTATTCGTAATTGTGGTTAGGAATTGCCTTTTTCTGTACAATAAAAGAACGCTTTTCTTAATTATTCTTTTTTAAATATTGCCATTACCGCAAAATACATGCATTTAGAGTGGTAGTGTGGTTTCCCTAAGCCTTGTGCTGGTAGAGTTAGCGAAACCTCGCTTCAAATCTGGCAACAGTCGCACCCAGGCAGCTGAATGGCATTTCGTCTGCTGCTGAACGTGTCTACCTGCTTAGTTTATTTTGTCTCGTATGCGTCTATTAATTGCAGTTTATATTTATAGTAGTGTCTGCGTGTGTGTCGTTTGAAAGCCTACTTTCGCCGGGGTTACTAACGAACTACGTGTGTGATGACAGGAAGCGCAATCGATGGTTTGTTGCTTTGTTTACTTTCGCTTTACTGAGAGCCTTCTGGTCACTAATGTAGCCACCGAATGTATAACACGGTGGAATGAGTATTTTTTACTATATATCACATTATATTGGCGTGCTTTTAGAATTTACCACCGCATTATGTATAAGGATTACTCGTACGTAAATTCGTTCTCGCTACGGGTGTACGTGCACAGTTCCTAAGTGCAGGGGCCTGTGCAATGTATATTTTTCTCATTTACTGCGATTTCACCGTGGAGCTTTTGTAGTAGTTTCTCTGCGTATAATAGGAAATTTGGAAGACATTGCTCACAACTGATATTCAAGGTTATACCAGGGTAGCGTTAAAAACTAGGCATGTTATACTCGTGGCTGAGCGTTCGAATTAGACTACTACGCAAGTTAGGAAAAGCGATCGTGTGCCTTTCTTTCACTATTGGCGAAAGACATTTTAAAGATGTTGTTCTCTTCATTTAGCAGTATATATAGCTTGTTAACAGGAACTGATGTGTGTGTCTATTTCAACTTTAACATGTTAAACTTCCAAGGAATCATTTATTGTTTTTGCATTGTTTTTCTATTTGCCCTGCATTTGTGGATGCGTCTAATTTGACAGATTTGCATAGACGTAACCTTTAAATCTGTGTAGCTTCCATCTCCAAGTTCACCCAGCGGCAACGTCTTAAATTATTTTTCCCGTCTCCTTCATCTGCGTGCTCAGAAGCACATTCGTTAGTGCATGAATGACCTTCGCACTAACGTTTTCAATTTTATTTGCAATATAACTACTGGAAATACCTGTTGAAAAGGATCGTGGTGTCTGTGCTGCATTCCAAAGCCCCGGCACAACATAATTTATAGGGGATGTTTTATTTTTTTGGAAATAATAAAATTCAAGCCGCGTCTGACTATTGGCGCTGTTCTGTTTTAAAAACGATGTTGTGGTTTCTCTCAACCATCGAGAAAGTGTCGTCAAGAAGCAGCGTATTTTACTCTGCTGATTTATTGAAGACCAGTGCAACAAAGCGGTGAAAAATGCTCAAGAGTATTGCAGTCATCGCGGATATATCTGGTCAGAGCACTGTAAATAAAATATCCGCTATTGCTGCATCATTAGCGCGTCTACCTACATTAGCACGTCATTAGCACGACTACCTACAGCCTATCACTACAGTCCCTTGAATCACGTCGCAAAGCATCTCGTCTCATACTTTTTGACAAGATATTCAATCATCCACTTTTGAAAGCTCAGTTCATTACCACTCCTGCCTATTACTCAGCTCGTTTAGATCATCAACATAAGGTACACGTCATTAGCTGCCGCACTAACACTTTTCATCATTCCTTCGTCCCACGCACATCCAACGACTGGAACCACCTTCCCTCGGACATGGTTTCCATGTCAAATCATGACTTGTTTTCTTCCACAATACAGGAGTACTTACGTGATGACGCGTGAAGTGTATATTGTACATTTATATTATTTTATTCTGTTTCCCCTATGTTTCTGATGGTACTTACACATACATCCAATGTATCGCCTAACATCAAATTTACATGTCTTGTAATCTTTATCATTTTGATGTCACTATGTTTCTCTTGTTCATAGTTTATTATTTTCTTGTACCCCACTCCCCTCTGTAAAGCTATGTGCTATTGAGGGTAATATAAATGTAATGAAATGAAATGAGAACCAAGCCATCTCAGTTCCATGGAAGAGGAGTGGTGCTGCTTCATATCAAGCAAGTTTAATTTTCCTAGAACTGCTTTCCTGTAGAATCAGAGAAGTGGTTTTTGCAGTCCTGTCTCATCATGAAAAGACAAACACGACCATAAATATGTATTAATAAATGAACAGAACAGAAGTTGTGAATGGCAAATGAACCTTTATTACATGTGGCTGATGAAGAGCAACGTGGCAAACATAAAAATGCAACTGCAAAGTGTTCATCAATCAAAAATACGCAACCTACACACTGTAAAGATAAAGTACGAGCTCGGAGGTCATCATAAATAAGATTGAGGAAGTAGACACCATAGCGCGCCTGTAATTCAGTGCAGCTGCACGCATTCACTGCAGTTTTTGTGCTTTTTGTATACAGTCGTTCAAACTCTGCAATGTATTAATAATACGGCAGATTTTAGGAGACCTTTTCTCTGTGTTCTTCTGTCGGCAGCTGGTCTCCTGCACAACAGAGGCAATAAATAATATTAGAAAAACGTAATAGCTTGGATACCAAAGCCGCACTTTTCTTTAATTCTAGCGGTGCACACATTCATTAGTATGTCTTGCGTTCAAGAACAGACATGGTTGAAGTATTGAGCTTTGACTATTTTGACACATGTTTGGCTCAGACACTTGGGCAGCTGACCAAGCATATGGTTATCTAATTTCATTATCTAATTGCACGAATCAGTGCCATAGCCAGCAATTCTTCTTCGGGGGGTAGGAAGGGGGTTAAATTAAAAAAAAACAATCGCATTATGTATCAGCTGTACTTATATTTCATATGTTTGCGTTTTCATACGACCCTCGACGCACTTTTGCGTACATGCAGGTTTCACAGAGCATGATCATCTGCTTGATCCCCTAAATGTGGGCTCCGTTGTTCATTGGTATTGTGAGCTGCTAAGACACTGTATAAGGAAGCTATGTTTCACGCGTAGTAGCTACAGCAGCACACTTATTGCGCCCATTGTATTGTGTTGTGCTTTTCTTAAACTGTCTTTAATAGTAATCTGGCCGAAGCAGGGAAAAATAAAAAAACACAGGAGAACGTACCCTTTCATTGAGACAGATGGTCGTCTAACGAAGGTGTGCTTCGTCGTAAATTTTGACTTGGGCAGCAAAGGTTCACCGGAGAGGAAGCCACTCTAAAGTACGGTGAACGCAGCGCATCAAAAGTTTGCTATGCCACTTGCTTGTCAAGCTTTCGCGCCACGTTTGAAATGGTGTGGTGTGCAAGCTTCATTGAAACCTTCATGAAGCTTGCACACCACACCATCGAACACTCATCGAACCTTATCGAACACTTGAAAGAACTGGCATCCGCAGTAAGTCTTGGAGCACTCGCACGACAAGTATACGCGCACCAGAAGGCAGGGAATTCACTGGCCCATGCACGGAACACATCCCGCCACTGGTGAGCACTCCTCTTGACACCACGCCCGCCTGTCCCGGCACCACAGTAGCCGTTGCTGAACCGTTCGAAGACAGCTCCGTAGTAAACGCGTACCGTCATTGTCAAAAGAACGCGGCGGTGGCAGCCTAATTGATCGAAAAACGCCGTCGAGGCGAGACAGGCTCCGCCATGGACGCGATGTTGGCGCAAATATTTCCCTCGAGGGACGATTCAAGGTAACTCAATCACTTCTTTGACAATCTCGAGGAAACGCCCGAGATTTTCTCAAGGGAAGGGAGCGTTTCAAGTGAAGGGCGGTTTGTGAATGGGAAAACGTCATTCAAGGAGTGTTTCGAGTGAAGAATCGAGTCGACGCGCGTTTATGAATAGGGGGGTAAGTCACCGTCACTCATATAGGGAATAGGGGGGTAAGTCACCGTCACTGGGGTCGTTCAGACTGTTTTACTGATAATGCTGAAGAGTCTGGGCAGCGTAACTTCCGGGTTAAGCGGTACCTTGGACGCCCGAATAAGTCTCCTCGTTGCATGACGAGGTAACCTCCTCTAAGGGTCCCTGTATAATATGCAGCCTCAGCATGCCACTCGCCGTTTTCTGCACGCCACCAGGGTTCTGGTAGACCGCTGTGTGTGCCATTTTGCGGTCATATTCCGCAGTGCACGTATATGGCGTCCTACAGTGAACACTAAGACCCAGCTTATAATGCTAAGCCAATAAGCGCAAGCTAACCTTGTGAACTTCAAAACTTTACGCCTGAGCTCATGAAAGGTGCAGGTAGCGGAGGTAGCGAAAGATTCAGCAGATAGTGGAGGTATTTCTCTCTTGTCACTGATCTGTCTCACCAAGTTTCTCGAGCACATCTCCTCATGCTGATACTCAAGACACAACTCCACACACGTCGGAAGAATAAAATTCATAGAATATATCAGCAGAATGCACAAGTGACCGTTGTTGCGTGGACGTTTCAAAGGGTTAAGAAACGATGCCTGGAGAGTTTAAAGGACCAGTAAACCGACTGCACTTTTTTATAACCGCAAAGAAGCTCCCTAACTCCTACAGTAGAACACGTCGATGAAATTTTCCGAATGATACCATTTCAAAAAAGAATTTCGCACCTGTTTCCTTCGCCTGACCATCCCTCGCCGTGCGGTTGAGAGATAGGAAGGAGGCACGGCGCCTGAAAACACTTTGTCCCAGAGTCTCGCATAACTCATCAACCCATCATTATTCATACGTGTGTGCCGGCACTTCCTCCCCCCCCCCCAGGGTCTGGCGAGAGGAAAGATTTGTTTTGCGCAGATGGCCATACCCTGGCCAGGGGGCCACTGCTCTGCGCCAGGTGTCAAACAGGCAGCCTCCCGAAGTACAAGCCAGAGAGGCCCAACATAGAAGGGGGAGGGTGCTACAAGCGGTTGTTGGGAATGGACGCTTTTCGCATCAACTGCGCGGATGTTCTCGAATTTCTTCGGGCGATCACCACCATCTCCGCTACGACCGGGTCTATCGTCGTCACCAAGTTCTGTGCTTCACCCGGATACCACATTCATACAAGTGGAGCCTTCTTCGGTACCACGACCTACTCTACTCCTGAGCTACCCAGGGAGTCCCTCTTCAGCGCTCATGTTCTAGATCATACATTCTGCCGCTAGGGCCATAACCTGCGAGTGGCGTGGCGCTAGTCATCACCTGTTCGCTGACGTCACCTTCAGCGTCTGTGGTCATATTCTGGCCAACAGAGTATTTATAGTGCGTAGTATTAGCACAATGTAAAAATAATTGAGAAATAAATATACTAAACGTCATTCAGATTGTTTTCGCAAATAAATGGTCATGACATCACATAGGATGTCCTACACCATGTAAGTCTACGGGTTCCCACGTTTGTCAACCAGTGTGCAAAAAATACTTAAGCACACTGAACAGCTTACTTGACCAGCCATCTAAGTAAAGAAATAGACACATATACCGGTAGTTCATTACAGAATGCAGGAATTCTTACACCAGCGCCTTCAAAACAACTACAAAGTAGAAGACGAACAGGTTATACGTTATACGTAGCGCCACCAATGGTGAGCGGTTGGACGCGAGCGGAGACATGGGCTCCCTTAGAAACTCTGCTATCTGGGCAGGGGAGGAGTACAGCAGGTCGTGTTCGGTACCCTGAGAGACTGTTCTCGCCCACAGCTACCGCGCGGCCTCCCTAAGCCGCATCTCGTTAGGCTTAGCCCGCCTCGCCAAGGCTTTGAGCCTCGAAGATGTGGTGGAGATGTGGTGAAGATATCTCGAAGATGTGGTGAAGATCTGGAAATGCAAGAAAGCGAATTCCAAACCCGCGTCCAAGCAACGAGACGTTGCAGCTGCGCGCCGTCCCACAAATGGCGCGCTTACCACTGCTCTTTTATCCCCGGCGAAGCAACGCAAGTGGCATCCGCGTCAGACTCCTCGCTTCTCCAGAGACGATTACATCGTGATCCTCAAGCTGATCGTGTGGGCAACACGATCCGGGCCTACCTGGGAGACCAGACCACTGCACGAGTTCAAGTGTGGCTGATCTGGGAACAGAACATCATCGTCTGCAGCCAAACAGAGCTTCCCAAAACTCAAAAGCTCTTCGGAGATTTCCAGCTGCCAGTAGGGGACCAGCAGCTACCTGTCCGAGGTCATGCCAACACTTCCGGGGAAACGTACAGGGGGCTCATCACTATCAACCCTGCCAAGACCTCTCAAAAGATTAAGTCGGAAATACACTGGGCCCAAGGATCTTGCCATGCAGTTCGTAAACTCGGTGACTCCACGGCGGCGGTGGTGACCTTCGAGGGCACGAAGCTCTCGCGCTTCCTTTTCTACCAATATGTGGCGGCGTAGGCTCGACCATATAAGAAGACAGCTCCCGCATGTACTAGATTCGGCACTATCGGCCATCGGCCGTCTGTGTGCCCCCACCCTAACCCAGCCCGCTGTGCCAAGAGTGGCCCTTTCACTGCCGAAGGCCTTAACGACCAAGACTGCCACCCCTAGTGCCTCGCTGCCAAGGCTCTCACGAGACCGGGGCCAGAGGTTGCACGGGCAAATACCAGAAGTTCACGCCAACCTCGACACCTTCTCGTGGGTCCACGTCATCACCACTGCACAAAAAGAAGGGCGCTTCTCCAAAACAACCTAGTTCCTCGCATCCAGCCGACACTCAAGAGTTTCCGCCACTCGCTGCCTCGATGACGCCACCCCTGTTAAGCAGAGGGGTAGGAGTTGCTGCTCCTAGGCTCTTTCTTCTTCCTGATTCTCGTCCCTCCCCTGAACTTGCGGTTCTCCACAAGAAAAACGCGGATCTTCAGCGTCAAATCGCATTACCAACCAAACAAGTTGCATCCATGCAACAGTGCACTCCGCAAGTGTCCGGTGCCGCCGTCCTTACCCAGATGGTTACTCTGGCCACCACCCCCAAGCTTCGCCCTGAGGCTACGCCCAAACCAAACACCCCGACGCCTCTCAAAGCTGCCGCTTTCTTGTCGGTGACGCCGTTGGCTCCTGGAGAATCTCCAGCTCTACTGCCCTTAAATCTTTGTCACTTGAGGAGCGCGTTTCCCGCCTTGAAAATCTTCTCCTTCACCATATCTCCACGTTTTTCGTGCAACGCATAGTAGCTGAGGTAGTGCAGGCCATCCCGGCCTTGGCGACCACTCAGTTTAAATACAAAACATCGCGGTCCCGCTCTCCTTCACAAATTAGTACCGGTTCCGCTTCCCGGTGCCACAAGGTGGCCCCAGCCTCATCGCCCACCGGTAACTCAGTTTCCATACCTCTTCCTGTCTCCCAAGGCTCCGAACAGAACATGGAGGAGGGCATTTGAAATTTAGCACATTCATGATGCCTACCAAATGTTCACTTCATTCAATGCCACCTTCAAGATTCAAAATTATATGGTGTAACTCCAGAGGTTTCGAAAATAAGCGAAAACGCACACACCTTTCTCTTTTTTCTTAAGTCTCTGCTCTCGATTAATTGATTTTGATTGATTTGTGAGGTTTAACGTCCCAAAACCACCATTTGATTATGAGAGATGCCGTAGTAGAGGGCTCCGGAAATTTTTACCACCTGGGGTTCTTTAACGTGCACCTAAATCTGAGTACACAGGCCTACAACATTTCCGCCTCCATCGGAAATGCAGCCACCTCAGCCGGGATTTGATCCAGTGAACTGCGGGTCGGCAGCCGAGTACCTTAGCCACTAGACCACCGTGGCGGGACAATTTCTGCTCTCAACCGGCCGTCTTGGCACTCCAGGAATCTGGCCCAACACCGAAACTCTTCGGATGCTGCCCCTACGGAGGTGGCGCCACCACTTCCCTCCTCGTGCGTAAGGCATACACGGCGAGTCAGATCGATCTCAGTCCGGACCTCCCTTACGACTAGTGTATGGTTTCAGTGCTCCCTCAGCGGAGGCGACCACTGTTGATCCATATTTAGAACATGGACTGCCCCCCTTATTTTTCGGGGGTATTCGTCGCGCAACTGTTTTATCAGGCGCTGCGTACGCTGGCCCACCAAGCCTTTGTGATAGAGAATTTAACACGCCCAGTCCTCACTGGGGCTACCACTGTGAGAATACCCGGGGCCGACAGCTTAAGAAGCTCATCTTCTCGCTCAGTCTCACGTTGCTCACTCATCCGGCACATCCCACACGTTCCGGTAACTCGGTGTCGAAGAATAGTTGTCCCGATTTAACCTTCACCCGTAACATCAGTGATGCTCCGTGGAAGAATCCCGAGAAAACTATAGGAAGCGATCGTTTTCTGCTGCGCATTGCCTTCACAACTTGTCAGTAAATGCGCCAACACAGGGTTCAGGCCCGTCTAAGCGACGGGATCAAGTTCAGGTCGTAACCTTTCCCCATGATTCCTACTTCAAGCGAATACGCGGCGAGGGCATCCTAAGCCCTTCGTACGCAACGAGCGTATACTCAGGCACTTGCTACAACTAACGTAACTCCAGCTATCCGCTCACATCTCCAGCGTAACTGAGATGCTCACTGTGGCTTCATAAGCCGTTGGAACTGAAACAAGCTAAACTGTAAACTCCTCTCCCGCGTCGAAACCCTCACCGCAGAAGCGGCTGCATATTCCGTGCATCTTGGAGACTCGAATTCGACCGGCATCTTCACAAAGGCAGCAGATCAGATGGGCTACAAGAGAAAGTGGCGGCTCTTCAGCAGCCTTCTCAACCCATCCTCCGCGCATGGAGAAACACAGCGTCAACTAGGTCGGATTTTGCATGCATATCAGGGCATGACGGACACCGAGCGGCATCTCTGCGACCGATAAATATGTCGTAAGATCGACCCGTTGAGCAGGTTCGATTCCTGCTCATGTTTGGTTATTTTTTCATCCACGTTTCTTTCTTCTTCTTTACACTCCATTGGTTATAATAACTTTCCCTGTACATTCCTTAGCATTACTGTCTGTTAGATCTCATTATTATTGCGTTGAAACACGGAAAAACGAGCCCTTAGGTATATGCTTCTTTCCCTTATTTCATTAAACGAGGGTCTCGTACTGGCTGACTTGGTGTCATTAGGTTGTATACGAGGGACTATTAATCAGCTGCCCGCTCACATTAGGTTCACGTGCTACGTGACTCCAAACATGCGCAAAAAAGAGTATTTTCACAATCGTCGCTTGGCTTACAGATGGCGCTGACTGTCACTCCTACTTCTAAATTCACATATAAACTCAAAAAAAGTGGATGTAGGGAAGGCCGCTGTGGTAGCTCAGTGGTTAGAGCATCGAACGTGTTATTCGAAAGTCGTAGGTTCGATTCCTGCTCACGGCTGATTATTTTTTATCCACTTTTCTTTCTTCTTATTTAAATTCTATTGGTTCTAATAACTTCCCCTGTACATTCCTTAGCATTACTGTCTGTTAGATCTCATTAATATTGCGTTAAAACACAGAAAAACGAGCCCTTAGGTATACACTTCTTTCCCTCGTTTCAATAAACGAGGGTCTCGTACTGGCAGACTTGGTGTTATTAGGTTGTATACGAGGGACTATTTATCAGCTGCCCGCTCATAATTAGTTCACGTGCTACGTGACGCCAAACATGCGCATAAAAGAGTGTTTTCACACTCGTCGCTTGGCTTATAGATGGCGCTGACTGTCACTCCTACTTCTAGTTAAACATATTGCCACGTTCCATTTCCCAAGTTTTTGTTATCGTCCCAAAACACCACACGATTCTCAGCGCAAACCACACCTGCAGTTTTCTAGAAGGTTCCGGACTGTAGTAGATCATTTCGATAAGATCACGCCTACTGTGCGAACGGTACAGATTGTTCTGGAAGCTACGCCACCGCCAGCGATAACGCTAGAACATTCGACGGCAAGAGTATAAATGCCAACGCGCTTCGCCGCTTGTCAGTTGTTGATCGAAGGCCGACGCTCCGTTCGCCGCTATCAGTCCGAGACTGCTATCTGTGCGAGACTGCTGCTGTAATTGCACTTTCCGTTTACCGGGCACAGGTTCGCCCAAATAAACAGTTAAATCCCAACACGAAGTCTCCTGTCTTCGGCCACGTCACGACCCCGTGACATCTGGTGGAGGTGCTGCTTCGTTCATGTACCGGACGCCCCCGTCAAGCCGTGAACCCAGCCCACGTCGCGGAAAAGACGCCGACGCCAACCAGGAGCAGCGAACAAGCCGTTGACAGCAAGGGCTACCACCGGAGTACGGGCTTCTACAATACAAGGCGCTGAAGACCAAGGCCATGACCGCGACTGCAGCGACAATGACAACCGCAGCGTCCCAGCCCACGATGGTCATGCATCAACCCAGGGAACCACCAATTTTCCATGGGTCATCGTTCGAAGACCCGGAGTCCTGGCTAGAAACATACGACCGTGTGGCCGCCCTCAACCACTGGGACCAAGACGAAAAGCTGCGTCGTGTGTTCTTCTATTTGGAAGACACCGCAAGGACCTGGCTCGAAAATCGAGAGTCCACGCTCCGAACGTGGGATATTTTCTGCGGCGCATTCCTGCAAACGTTTGCGAGCGTCGCTCGCAAAGAGACGGCCGCTGCTTTATTAGAGACCCGGGTTCAGCTACCAAATGAAGATGTCGCCATTTTCACAGAAGAAATGACCCGACTATTCCGTCACGCTGACCCAGACATGCCTGAGGAGAAAAAAGTTCGTTTTCTCATGCGAGGGGTCAAACAGGAGCTCTTCGCGGGACTGATGAGAAACCCACCGAAAACCGTTCAAGAATTTTTAGCCGAAGCGACCACTATCGAAAAGACCCTGGACATGCGCACCAGACAGTATAATCGTCGCCTGACTGCAGACTGCGCTGCTGCTCAAGCCAATAACTCCGGAGACCTGCGCGAAACGATCCGAGCGATCGTGCGGGAAGAGCTGCGCAAGCTGTTGCCTTCGGCACAGCTTCAAGTGGATTCAATCGCCGACATTGTGCGAGAAGAAGTTCGGCAATCACTTCAAATTCCCCACGCACCGCTGCCCGAGCCGGAAGCTATGAGCTACGCCGCTGCACTGCGCCACAACGCTCCTCCCCGTCCACGCCAAAACGCCGCCCCATCGCACTTCCGTCGACAGACGCCACCGCCACCACCACCCCCACCGACGTCATACCGTTCGCCAGCAGCCCAGTGCAGTGCACCGAGGAAGACTGACGTCTGGCGCACCCCTGACCATCGCCCGCTCTGCTACCACTGCGGCGGGGCCGGACACACATACCGCCGTTGCCAGTACCGACAGATGGGACTGCGTGGCTTCGCCGTCAATGCACCGCGTCCACAGCCAGGAGAACGACCACGTGACATCGCCGACTACCTGACAGGAACTCGGTGGACACCACGAAGCCCTTCGCGTTCGCCGTCGCCCAGCCGCCGCACGTCACCGCACCACCGGCAGTACTCTTGCCCAACGCGGGGCCGGTCTCCTAGCCCGTATCCGGGAAACTAAGGGCAGCAACCGGTGGAGGTGCGGTTGCTGTGCGACGAACTACTGAAAATCCTCCGATGACGACGACGCCGCGACGGAGCTTTCCGAACACAACGCCAAACAGGCAAAGCCCTGACGGCGAAAGCTCACTTACGGAAGGTGGCCTGACGACGCAACATGGAAGCAGCGGAACAAGCCGACGCAGCCGTGACCCGACGCCACGCCCTAACTGTAATGCGAGACGGCGAACTAGCGACCTCGACGTTCTTATCGACGGCCACAGTGTGACCGCTCTCGTCGATACTGGAGCCGACTATTCTGTCATCAGTGGGTCGTTCGCCGCGAAGTTAAAGAAAGTTAGGACAGCTTGGCAAGGCCCTGAAATCCGCACAGCCGGAGGTCATCTCGTAACGCCTGTAGGAATCTGCACAGCGAGAGTCACCATTAACGGCCGTATTTATCCTACAGACTTCGTAGTCCTACAGCGTTGCTCGAGAGATGTCATCCTTGGCATGGACTTCTTATGCCTCCATGGTGCTGTCATCAACCTAAAAACAAAGTCGATAACGTTATCCACAGAAGAAGCACTACCGCCGCGCACGCCTTCAGGACACCATGCCTTGAATGTGCTGGAAGAACAAGTCACCATTCCGCTTCGCTCAAGCGTCATTATTTCAGTCGGCGCTCCTAAATCACCTGACTTGGAAGGCGTCGTTGAAGGCAGTCAGCATCTGTTGGTCACCCGAAATATTTGCGTCGCAAGAGGAATTGCAGAGCTGCGGGGAGGCAAAGCAATGGTTATGCTCACGAATTTCAGCAATGAGTACAAACATGTGAACAAAGGAACAACGGTCGCATACATCGAAGAAATTGTCGAAGCCACCTGTGCTTTCGCCCTCGCCGATTCTACGGAACCTGCTCAGAGGAACCAAGCCCCTCCCATAGCTTTCGACGTCAATCCCAGACTTCCGAACGATAAGCAAGAACAGCTGAAGGACCTGGTCCTGCAATACGAAGATTGCTTTTCATCGTCATAGGAAATTCGGCAGACCCCAATCACGAAACATCGCATCATAACGGAAGAAAATGCCAGACCGCTCCGTCAGAGTCCGTACAGGGTTTCGACGCGAGAACGTGAAGCCATGAAAAGACAAGTTGATGAAATGCTGCGGGATGACATTATCCAGCCGTCCAAGAGTCCATGGGCATCCCCCGTGGTGTTAGTGAAGAAAAAGAATGAGACCCTACGTTTCTGCGTCGATTATCGCCACCTGAACAAAATCACAAGAAAGGACGTGTATCCTCTCCCACGAATAGACGACGCACTTGATCGGCTCCATAACGCCAAGTACTTTTCGTCAATGGACCTCAAGACTGGCTATTGGCAAATCGAAGTCGACGAAAGAGACCGAGAGAAGACGGCGTTTATAACACCGGACGGCTTCTTCGAGTTTAAGGTGATGCCCTTCGGCCTTTGCTCAGCGCCTGCAACTTTTCAACGCGTTATGAATACAGTACTGGCAGGATTGAAGTGGCAGACTTGCCTTGTGTACTTGGACGACGTCGTCGTGTTTTCCTCGAGTTTCGACGAGCATCTTCGGCGCCTTGAAGCTGTACTTCAAGCCATCAAGACTTCCGGACTCACACTAAAGCCAGAAAAGTGCAGATTTGCGTATGAGGAGCTCTTGTTTCTGGGGCACGTTATCAGCAAGTCTGGAGTTCGTCCCGATTCACGGAAAACAGCCGCCATCGCCGACTTCCCGCCGCCCACTGACAAGAAAGCCGTGCGCCGATTTCTGGGCTTGTGTGCCTATTATAGGCGGTTCGTGAAAAACTTTGCCCGCATCGCCGATCCTCTCACTAACCTTACCAAGGCCGACGTGGAGTTTAAGTGGGAAACGCCGCAGGAACACGCTTTCCAGGAGCTTAAACATCGCCTCCAGACGCCTCCGTTACTTGCCCATTTCGACGAATTCGCCGAGACAGAAATACATACTGACGCAAGCAGGGTAGGTCTTGGCGCCGTTCTTGTGCAGAGGGCTGACGGACTTGAAAGGGTTATTAGTTACGCCAGCCGATCGCTATCCAAAGCAGAAGCAAATTATTCCAAAACAGAAAAGGAGTGCCTCGCCATCATCAGGGCTACGTCAAAATTTCGCCCCTACATCTACGGCAGGCCCTTCAAAGTTGTGAGCGATCACCACGCATTGTGTTGGCTAGCCACCTTGAAGGACCCTTCAGGTCGCCTCGCACGATGGAGCCTGAGACTTCAAGAATATGACATTACTGTCATTTACAAGTCCGGCAAAAAACACTCCGACGCCGACTGTCTCTCTCGTGCGCCTGTAGACCAACCGCTACCCGACGACCCGGATGACGACTACTTCTTAGGAACGATAACTACCGACGACTTCGCTGAACGAAAGAGGGCCGACCCGGAACTTAAGGCCCTAATAGAATACCTCGAAGGCAGGACCACCGAAGTCCCGAAGGTATTCAAGCGCGCACTTGCGTCGTTCTTTCTACGAAACGGTCTTCTACAAAAGAAAAACTTTTCACCGCTTCGAGCTAAGTACCTCCTTGGGGTGCCTTCAGCTCTGCGACCAGAACTCCTGCAGGCCCTGCACGACGATCCGACGGCAGGGCACCTCGGTGTTTCTCGCACGCTCGCGAGGATACAAGAAAGGTACTACTGGCCACGTCTTACCACCGACGTCACTCGTTATGTGAGAACATGCCGGGACTGTCAGCGACGCAAGACACCGCCGAAAGGACAGCGGGACTTCTGCAGCCAATTGATCCACCTTGCCGACCTTTCCAGCAGATTGGTATGGACCTACTGGGGCCGTTCCCGACGTCGGCTTTCGGAAACAAGTGGATCGTGGTAGCTACCGACTACCTCACCCGCTACGCCGAAACAAAAGCCCTGCCAAAAGGCAGTGCATCCAAGGTAGCTAAGTTCTTCGTCGAAAATATCGTCCTACGTCACGGCGCCCCGGAGGTCCTTATCACCGACAGAGGAACGGCATTCACTGCCGGCTTAACTCAAGCAATCTTGGCATACAGCCAAACAAACCACCGCCGGACGACAGCGTACCACACACAGACCAACGGCCTCACCGAGCGGCTTAACAAGACGATCGCCGACATGCTGTCAATGTACGTCGAGGTCGAACACAAGACGTGGGACGCCATTCTTCCGTATGTGACCTTCGCATACAACACGGCGGTGCAGGAGACGACGCAGATATCTCCATACAAATTGGTCTACGGAAGGAGCCCGGCAACGACGCTCGATGCCATGTTACCCAACGTCACCGACGAAGAAAACCTCGATGTGAGCGAGTACCTTCAACGCGCCGAAGAAGCCCGACAACTTGCGCATCTCCGTATCAAGAATCAACAGACGACCGACAGCCACCGTTACAACCTTCGACGACGCTTCGTGGAATACCAGCCCAGTGAACGTGTTTGGGTGTGGACGCCGATACGCCGACGTGGACTAAGTGAAAAGCTTCTGCGACGGTACTTCGGACCGTACAGGGTGGTTCAACGTCTCGGCCCACTTGATTACGAGGTTGTCCCCGACGGCATCACGAACTCTCAACGACGCCGATCGCGACCTGAAGTCGTCCATGTCGCGCGCCTCAAGCCGTTTCATGCGCGTTAACAAACTGAACCAGTGTTTTTTTGTAATATTGTTGTATAGGAATTTATTCATTGTACTTTCTTGCATTATTATTGTACTTTCATCTTTAGTTAAAGCATCGGGACGATGCCTTTTTTCAGAGGGGGGCAATGCCACGTTCCATTTCCCAAGTTTTTGTTATCGTCCCAAAACACCACACGATTCTCAGCGCAAACCACACCTGCAGTTTTCTAGAAGGTTCCGGACTGTAGTAGATCATTTTGATAAGATCACGCCCACTGTGCGAACGGTACAGATTGTTCTGGAAGCTACGCCACCGCCAGCGATAACGCCAGAACATTCGACGGCAAGAGTATAAATGCCGACGCGCTTCGCCGCTTGTCAGTTGTTGATCGAAGGCCGACGCTCCGTTCGCCGCTATCAGTCCGAGACTGCTATCTGTGCGAGACTGCTGCTGTAATTGGACTTTCCGTTTACCAGGCACAGGTTCGCCCAAATAAACAGCTAAATCCCAACATGAAGTCTCCTGTCTTCGGCCACGTCACGACCCCGTGACAATATAAACCCAAAAAAGTGGAGGGAGGGAAGGCCGCTGTGGTAGCTCAGTGGTTTGAGCGTCGAACGCGTTATTCCAAGGTCGTAGGTTCGATTCCTGCTCACGGCTGGTTATTTTTTCATCCACTTTTCTTTCTTATTTACACTTTATTGGTTCTAATAACTTCCCCTGTACATTCCTTAGCATTACTGTCTGTTAGATCTCATTATTATTGCGTTAAAACACGGAAAAACGAGCCCTTAAGTATACACTTCTTTCACTTATTTCCTTAAACAAGGGTCTCGTACTGGCAGACGTGGTGTCATTAGGTTGTATACGAGGGACTATAATTCAGCTCCCCGCTCATAATAAGTTCACGTGCTACGTGATGCAAAACATGCGAATAAAAGAGTCTTTTCACACTCGTCACTTGGCTTATAGATGGCGCTGTCACTCCTACTTATAAATTCACATATAAACCCAAAAAAGTGGATGGAGGGAAAGCCGGTGTGATATCTCAGTGGTTAAAGCATCGAACTTGTTATTCGAAGGTCGTAGGTTCAATTCCTGTTCACGCCTGGTTAATTTTTCATCCACTTTTCTTTCTTCCTATTTACAATCCATTGCTTATAATAACTTCCCTGTACATTCCTTAGCATTACTGTCTGTTAGATCTCATTATTGCGTGAAAACACCGAAAAACGAGCCCTTAGGTATACACTTCTTTCCCTTATTTCATTAAACGAGGGTCGCGTACTGGCAGACTTGGTGTCATTAGGTTGTATACGAGGGTCTCGTACTGGCCGACTTGGTGTCATTAGGTTGTATACGAGGGACTATTATTCAGCTGCCCGCTCATAATAAGTTCACGTGCTACGTGACGCCAAACATGCGCAAAAAAGAGTGGTTTCCCACTCGTCGCTTGGCTTATAGATGGCTCTGACTTTCACTCCTACTTCTAAATTCACATATAAACCCAAAAAAGCGGATGGAGGGAAGGCTGTTGTGGTAACTCAGTGGTTAGAGCATTGATCGCGTTATACGAAGGTCATAGGTTCGATTCCTGCTCACGGCTGGTTATTTTTTCATCCACTTTTCTTTCTTCTTATTTACATTCCATTAGTTTTAATAACTTCCCCTGTATATTCCTTAGCATTACTGTCTGTTAGATCTCATTATTATTGCGTTAAAACACGGAAAAACGAGCCTTTAGGTATACACTTCTTTCCCTTATTTCATTAAACGAGGGTCTCGTACTGGCAGACTTGGTGTCATTAGGTTGTATACGAGGGACTATTATTCAGCTGCCAACTCATAATAAGTTCACGTGCTACGTGACGCCAAAAATGCGCATAAAAGAGTGCTTACACACTTGTCGCTTGGCTTATAGATGGCGCTGACTTTCACTCCTACTTCTGAATTCACATATAAACCCAAAAAAGTGGATGGAAGGAAGGCTCAGTGGTTTAGTGGTTAGAGCATCGAACGCGTTATTCGAAGGTCATAAGTTCGATTCCCGCTCATGTCTGGTTATTTTTTCATCCACTTTTCTTTCTTCTTCTTTAGACTCCATTGGTTCTAATAACTTCCCCTGTACATTCCTTAGCATTACTGTCTGTTAAATCTCATTATTATTGCGTTGAAACACGGAAAAACGAGCCCATAGGTATACGCTTTTTTCCCTTATTTCATTAAACGAGGGTCTCGTACTGGCTGACTTGGTGTCATTAGGTTGTATACGAGGGACTATTAAGCAGCTGCCCGCTCACATTAGGTTCACGTGCTACGTGACGCCAAACATGCGCATAAAAGAGTGCTTTCACACTCGTCGCTTGGCTTACAGATGGCGCTCACTGTCACTCCTACTTCTAAATCCGCATATAAACCCAATAAAGTGGATTGAGGGAAGGCCGCTGTGGTAGCTCAGTGGTTAGATCGTCGAACGCGTTATTCGAAGGTCGTAGGTTCGATTCCTGCTCACGTCTGGTTATTTTTTCATCCACTTTTCTTTCTTCCTATTTACACTCCATTGGTTCTAATAACTTCCCCTGTACATTCCTTAGAATTACTGTCTGTTACATCTCACTATTATTGCGTTGAAACACAGAAAAACGAGCCCTTAGGTGTACACTTCTTTCCCTTATTTCATTAAACGAGAGTCCCGTATTGGCAGACCTGGTCTCATTAGGTTGTACACGAGGAACTGTTAATCAGCTGTCCGCTCATAATAAGTTCACGTGCTACGTGACGCCGAACATGCGCATAAAAGAGTGTTTTCACACTCGTCGCTTGGCTTATAGATGTCGCTGACTTTCACTTCTACTTGTAAATTCACATATAAACCCAAAAAAGCGGATGGAGGGAAGGCTTCTGTGGTAGCTCAGTGGTTAGAGCATCGAACGCGTCATTCGAAGGTCATAGGTTCGATTCCTGCTCACGGCTGGTTATTTTTTCATCCACTTTTCTTTCTTCTTATTTACATTCCATTAGTTTTATTAATTTCCCCTATATATTCCTTAGCATTACCGTTTGTTAGATCTCGATATATTGCGTTAAAACACGGAAAAACGAGCCTTTGGGTATACACTTCTTTCCCTTATTTCATTAAACGAGGGTCTCGTACTGGCAGACTTAATGTCATTAGGTTGTATACGAGGGACTATCAATCAGCTGCCTGCTCATAATAAGTTCACGTGCAACGCAACGCCAAAAATGCGCATAAAAGAGTGTTTTCACACTTGTCACTTGGCTTATAGATGGCGCTGACTCTCTCTCCTACTTCTAAATTCCCATATAAACCCAAAAAAGTAGATGGAGGTAAGGCCGCTGTGGTAGCTCAGTGGTTAGAGCATTTAACACGTTATTCGAAAGTCGTAGGTTCGATTCCTGCTCACGTCTGGTTCTTTTTCATCCACTTTTCTTTCTTCCTATTTACACTCCATTGGTTCTAATAACTTCCCCTGTACATTCCTTACCAATACTGTCTGTTACATCTAAATAATGTTGCGTTAAAACAAGGAAAAACGAGCCCCAAGGTATACACTTCTTTCCTTTATTTCATTAAATGAGGGTCTCGTACTGGCCGACTTGGAGTCATTAGGTTGTATACGAGGGACTAATAATCAGCTGCCCGCTCATAATAAGTTCACGTGCTACGTGACACCAAACATGCGCATAAAAGAGTGTTTTCACACTCGTCGCTTGGCTAATAGATGGCGCTGACTTTCACTCCTACTTCTAAATTCACATATAAACCCAAAAAAGCGGATGGAGGGAAGGCTGCTGTGGTAGCTCATGTGGTTAAAGCATCGAACGCGTTATTCGAAGGTCATAGGTTCGATTCCTGCTCACGTCTGGTTCTTTTTCATCCACTTTTCTTTCTTCCTATTTACACCTTATTGGTTCTAATAACTTCCCCTGTACATTCCTTACCAATACTGTCTGTTACATCTCATTAATATTGCGTTAAAACACAGAAAAACGAGCCCCAAGGTATACACTTCTTTCCTTTATTTCATTAAATGAGGGTCTCGTACTGGCCGACTTGGAGTTGTTAGGTTGTATACGAGCGACTATTAATCAGCTGCCCACTCATAATGAGTTCACGTGCTACGTGACGCCAAACATGCGCATAAAAGAGTGTTTTCACACTCTTCGCTTGGCTTACAGATGGCGCTGACTGTCATTCCTACTTCTAAATCCACAAATAAACCGAAAAATTGGATGGAGGGAAGGCTGTTGTGGTAGCTCAGTGGTTAGAGCATTTAACGCGCTATTCGAAGGTCGTAGGTTCGATTCCTGCTCATGTCTGGTTATTTTTTCATACACTTTTCTTTCTTCTTCTTTACACTCCATTGGTTCTAATAACTTCCCCTGTAAATTTCTTAGCATTACTGTCTGTTAGATCTCATTCATATTGCGTTGAAACACGGAAAAACGAGCCCTTAGGTATAGGCTTCTTTCCCTTAGTTCATTAAACGAGGGTCTCGTACTGGCTGACTTGGTGTCATTAGGTTGTATACGAGGGACTATTATTCAGCTGCCCGCTCGCATTAGGTTCACGTGCTACGTGACGCCAAACATGCGCATAAAAGAGTGTTTTCACACTCGTCGCTTGGCTTACAGATGGCGCTGACTGTGACTCCTACTTCGAAATTCACATATATTCCCAAAAAAAAGTGGATAGAGGGAAGGCCGCTGTGGTAGCTATGTGGTTAGAGCATCGAACGTGTTATTCGAAAATCGTAGGTTGGTTTCCTGCTCACGGCTGGTTATTTTTTCATCCACTTTTCTTTTTTCTTATTTACATTACATTGGTTCTAATAACTTCCACTGCACATTCCTTAGCATTACAGTCTGTTATATCTCATTATTATTGCGTTAAAACACGGAAAAACGAGCCCTTAGGTATACACTTCTTTCCTTTATTTCAATAAATGAGGGTCTCGTACTGGCAGACTTGGTGTCATTAGGTTGTATACGAGGGTCTCGTACTGGCAGACTTGGTGTCATAAGGTTGTATACGAGGACTATTAATCAGCTGCCCGCTCATATTAAGTTCACGTGCTACGTGACGCCAAACAAGCGCATAAAAGAGTGTTTTCACATTCGTCGCTTGGCTTACAGATGGCGCTGACTGTAACTCCTACTTCTAAATTCACATATAAACCGAAAAAAAGTGGATGGAGGGAAGGCTGCTGTGGTAGCTCAGTGGTTAGAGTGTCGAACGCGTTATTCGAAGGCCGTAGGTTCGATTCCTGCTCACGTTTGGTTATTTTTCATCCACTTTTCTTTCTTCCTATTTTCACTTATTGGTTCTAATAACTTCCCCTGTACATTCCTTACCAATACTGTCTGTTACATCTCATTATTATTGCGTTGAAACACGGAAAAACGAGCCCTTAGGTATACACTTCTTTCCTTTATTTCATTAAATGAGGGTTTCGTACTGGCAGATTTGGTGTCATTAGGTTGTATACGAGGGACTATTAATCAGCTGCCCGCTGATATAAAGTTCACGTGCTACGTGATGCCAAACATGCGCATAAAAGATTGTTTTCACACTTGTCGTATGGCTTATAGATGGCGCTGACTGTCACTCCTACTTCTAAATTCACATATAAACCCAAAAAAGTGAATGGAGGGAAAGCCACTGTGGCAGCTATGTGGTTAGAGCGTCGAACGCGTTATTCGAAGGTCGTAGGTTCGATTCCTGCTCACGGCTGGTTATCTTTTCATCCACTTTTCTTTCTTCCTATTTACATTCCACTGGTTCTAATAACTTCCCCTGTACATTCCTTAGCCTTACTGTCTGTTAGATCTCATTATTATTGCGTTAAAACACGGAAAAACTAGCCCCTAGGTATACACTTCTTTCCTTTATTTCGTTAAATGAGGGTCTCGTACTGGCTGACTTGGAGTCATTAGGTTGTATACGAGGGACTATTAATCAGCTGCCCGCTCATAATAAGTTCACGTGCTACGTGACGCCAAACATGCGCATAAAAGGGTGTTTTCACACTCGTCGCTTGGCTTATAGATGGCGCTGACTTTCACTCCTACTTCTAAATTCACATATAAACCCAAAAAAGCGGATGGAGGGAAGCCTGCTGTGGTAGCTCAGTGGTTAGAGCATCGAACGCGTTATTCGAAGGTCATAGGTTCGATTCCTGCTCACGGCTGGTTATTTTTTCATCCACTTTTCTTTCTTCTTATTTACATTCCATTATTTTAATAACTTCCCCTATATATTCCTTAGCATTACTGTCTGTTAGATCTCGATATATTGCGTTAAAACACGGAAAGACGAGCCTTTGGGTATACACATCTTTCCCTCATTTCATTGAACGAGGGTCTCGTACTGGCAGACTTGGTGTCATTAGGTTGTATACGAGGGACTATCAATCAGCTGCCCGCTCATAATAAGTTCACTTGCTACGTGACGCCAAAAATGCGCATAAAAGTGTGTTTTCACACTTGTCGCTTGGCTTACAGATGGCGCTGACTGTCACTCCTACTTCTAAATCCACATATAAACCGAAAAAAAGTGGATGGAGGGAAGGCTGCTGTGGTAGCTCAGTAGTTAGAGTGTCGAACGCGTTATTCGAAGATCGAAGGTTCGATTCCTGCTCACGTCTGGTTATTTTTCATCCACTTTTCTTTTTTCCTATTCACACTCCATTGGTTCTAGTAACTTCCCCTGTAGATTCCTTACCAATACTGTCTGTTACATCTCATTATTATTGCGTTGAAACACGGAAAAATGAGCCCTTAGGTATACACTTCTTTCCTTTATTTCATTAAATGTGGGTTTCGTACTGGCAGATTTGGTGTCATTAGGTTGTATACGAGGGACCATTAATCAGCTGCCCGCTGATATTAAGTTCACGTGCTACGTGATGCCAAACGTGCGCATAAAAGATTGTTTTCACACTCGTTGCTTGGCTTATAGATGGCGCTGACTGTCACTCCTACTTTTAAATTCACATATAAACCCAAAAAAGTGAATGGAGGGAAAGCCACTGTGGTAGCTATGTGGTTAGAGCGTCGAACGCGTTATTCGAAGGTCGTAGGTTCGATTCCTGCTCACGGCTGGTTATTTTTTCATCCACTTTTCTTTCTTCCTATTTACATTCCATTAATTCTAATAACTTCCCCTGTACATTCCTTAGCCTTACTGTCTGTTAGATCTCATTAATATTGCGTTAAAACACGGAAAAACGAGCCCCTAGGTATACACTTCTTTCCTTTATTTCATTAAATGAGGGTCTCGTACTGGCCGACTTGGAGTCATTAGGTTGTATACGAGGAACTATTAATCAGCTGCCCGCTCATAATAAGTTCACGTGCTACGTGACGCCAAACATGCTCATAAAAGAGTGTTTTCACACTCGTCGCTTGGCTTATAGATGGCGCTGACTTTCACTCCTTCTTCTAAATTCACATATAAACCCAAAAAAGCGGATGGAGGGAAGCCTGCTGTGGTAGCTCAGTGGTTAGAGCACCGAACGCGTTATTCAAAGGTCATAGGTTCGATTCCTGCTCACGGCTGGTTATCTTTTCATCCACTTTTCTTTCTTTCTATTTACATTCCACTGGTTCTAATAACTTCCCCTGTACATTCCTTAGCCTTACTGTCTGTTAGATCTCATTAATATTGCGTTAAAACACGGAAAAACGAGCCTTTGGGTATACACTTTTCTCCCTCATTTCATTAAACTAGGGTCTCGTACTGGCAGACTTGGTGTCATTAGGTTGTACTTGAGGGACTATCAATCAGCTGCCCGCTCATATTAGGTTCACTTGCTACGTGACGCCAAAAATGCGCATAAAAGAGTGTTTTCACACTCGTTGCTTGGCTTATAGATGGCGCTGACTTTCACTCCTACTTCTAAATTCACATATAAACCCAAAAAAGCGGATGGAGGGAAGGCTGCTGCGGTAGCTCAGTGGTTAGAGCATCGAGCGTGTTATTCGAATGTCATAGGTTCGATTCCTGCTCACGGCTGGTTATTTTTTCATCCACTTTTTTTTCTTCTTATTTACATTCCATTATTTTAATAACTTCCCCTATATATTTCTTAGCATTACTGTCTGTTAGATCTCGATATATTGCGTTAAAACACGGAAAGACGAGCCTTTGGGTATACACATCTTTCCCTCATTTCATTGAACGAGGGTCTCGTACTGGCAGACTTGGTGTCATTAGGTTGTATACGAGGGACTATCAATCAGCTGCCCGCTCATAATAAGTTCACTTGCTACGTGACGCCAAAAATGCGCATAAAAGAGTGTTTTCACACTTGTCGCTTGGCTTACAGATGGCGCTGACTGTCACTCCTACTTCTAATTCCACATATAAACCGAAAAAAAGTGGATGGAGGGAAGGCTGCTGTGGTAGCTCAGTAGTTAGAGTGTTGAACGCGTTATTCGAAGATCGAAGGTTCGATTCCTGCTCACGTCTGGTTATTTTTCATCCACTTTTCTTTTTTCCTATTAACACTCCATTGGTTCTAGTAACTTCCCCTGTACATTCCTTTACTTACTGTCTGTTAGATCTCATTAATATTGCGTTAAAACACGCAAAAACGAGCCTTTGGGTATACACTTTTCTCCCTCATTTCATTAAACTAGGGTCTCGTACTGGCAGACTTGGTGTCATTAGGTCGTACTCGAGGGACTATCAATCAGCTGCCCGCTCATATTAGGTTCACTTGCTACGTGACGCCAAAAATGCGCATAAAAGAGTGTTTTCACACTTGTCACTTGGCCTATAGATGGCGCTGACTCTCTCTCCTACTTCTAAATTCCCATATAAACCCAAAAAAGTGGATGAAGGGAAGGCTGCTGTGGTAGCTCAGTGGTTAGAGCATCGAATGCGTTATTCGAGGGTCATAGGTTCGACTCCTGCTCACGGCTGGTTATTTTTTCATCCACTTTTCTTTCTTCTTATCCACTTTTCTTTCTTCTTAAAGTGGATGGAGGGAAGGCCGCTGTGGTAGCTATGTGGTTAGAGCATCGAACGTGTTATTCGAAAATCGTAGGTTGGTTTCCTGCTCACGGCTGGTTATTTTTTCATCCACTTTTCTTTCTTCTTATTCACATTGCATTGGTTCTTACAACTTCCCCTGTACATTCCTTAGCATTACAGTCTGTTATATCTCATTATTATTGCGTTAAAACACGGAAAAACGAGCCCTTAGGTATACACTTCTTTCCTTTATTTCAATAAATGAGGGTCTCGTACTGGCCGACTTGGAGTCATTAGGTTGTATACGAGGGTCTCGTACTGGCAGACTTGGTGTCATAAGGTTGTATACGAAGGACTATTAATCAGCTGCCCGCTCATAATGAGTTCACGTGCTACGTGACGCCAAACATGCGCATAAAAGAGTGTTTTCACACACGTCGCTCTGCTCACAGATGGCGCTGACTGTCACTCCTACTTCTAAATCCACATATAACCGAAAAATGGGGATGGAGGGAAGGCCGCGGTGGTAGCTCAGTGGTTAGAGCATCAAACGCGTTATTCGAAAGTCGTAGGTTCGATTCCTGTTCACGTCTGGTTATTTTTTCATCCACTTTTCTTTCTTCTTATTTACACTCCATTGGTTCTAATAACTTCCCCTGTACATTCCTTAGCATTACTGTCTGTTACATCTCACTATTGTTTCATTGAAACACGGAAAAACGAGCCCTTAGGTATACACTTCTTTCCCTTATTTCATAAAACGAGGGTCCCGTACTGGCAGACTTGGTGTCATAAGATTGTATACGAGGGACTATTATTCAGCTGCCTGCTCACAATAGGTTCACGTTCTACGTGACGCAAAACATGCGCATAAAAGAGTGTTTTCACACTCGTCGCTTGACTTATAGATGGCGCTGACTGTCACTCCTACTTCTAAATTCACATATAAAACCAAAAAAGTGAATGGAGGGAAAGCCACTGTGGTAGCTATGTGGTTAGAGCGTCTAACGCGTTTTTCGATGGTCGTAGGTTTGATTCCTGCTCACGGCTGGGTATTTTTTCATCCACTTTTCTTTCTTCTTATTTACATTCCATTGGTTCTAATAACTTCCCCTGTACATTCCTTAGCCTTACTGTCTGTTAGATCTCAATAATATTGCGTTACAACACGGAAAAAGGAGCCCCTAGGTATACACTACTTTCCTTTATTTCAATAAATGAGGGTCTCGTACTGGCCGACTTAGAGTCATTAGGTTGTATACGAGGGACCCTTAATCAGCTGCCCGCTCATAATGAGTTCACGTGCTACGTGACGCCAAACATGCGCATTAAAGAGTGTTTTCACACTCGTCGCTTGGCTTACAGATGGCGCTGACTGTCACTCCTACTTCTAAATCCACATATAAACCGAAAAATTGGATGGAGGGAAGGCTGCTGTGGTAGCTCAGTGGTTAGAGCATTTAACGCGTTATTCGAAGGTCGTAGGTTCGATTCCTGCTCAAGTCTGGTTATTTTTTCATACACTTTTCTTTCTTCTTCTTTACACTCCATTGGTTCTAATAACTTTCCCTGTAAATTGCTTAGCATTACTCTCTGTTAGATCTCATTAATATTGCGTTGAAACACGGAAAAACGAGCCCTTAGGTATACGCTTCTTTCCCTTATTTCATTAAACGAGGGTCTCGTACTGGCTGACTTGGTGTCATTAGGTTATATACGAGGGACTATTAAACAGCTGCCCGCTCGCATTAGGTTCACGTGCTACGTGACGCCAAACATGCGCATAAAGGAGTGTTTTCACACTCGTCGCTTGGCTTACAGATGGCGCTGACTGTCACTCCTACTTCTAAATTCACATATAAACCCAAAAAAAGTGGATGGAGGGAAGGCCGCTGTGGTAGCTATGTGGTTAGAGCATCGAACGTGTTATTCGAAAATCGTAGGTTGGTTTCCTGCTCACGGCTGGTTATTTTTTCATCCACTTTTCTTTCTTCTTATTCACATTGCATTGGTTCTAATAACTTCCTGTGTACATTCCTTAGCATTACAGTCTGTTATATCTCATTATTATTGCGTTAAAACACGGAAAAACGAGCCCTTAGGTATACACTTCTTTCCTTTATTTCAATAAATGAGGGTCTCGTACTGGCAGACTTGGTGTCATTAGGTTGTACACGAGGGACTATTAATCAGCTGCCCGCTCATAATAAGTTCTCGTGCTACGTGATGCCAAACATGCGCATAAAAGAGTGCTTTCACACTCGTCGCTTGGCTTATAGATGGCGCTGACTGTCACTCCTACTTCTAAACTCACATATAAACCCAAAAAAGTGAATGGAGGGAAAGCCACTGTGGTAGCTATGTGGTTAGAGCGTCTAACGCGTTTTTCGAAGGTTGTAGGTTTGATTTCTGCTCACGGCTGGTTATTTTTTCATCCACTTTTCTTTCTTCTTATTTACACTCCAATGGTTCTAATAACTTTCCCTGTACATTCCTTAGCATTACTGTCTGTTAGATCTCATTATTATTGCGTTGAAACACGGAAAAACGATCCCTTAGGTATACGCTTCTTTCCCTTATTTCATTAAACGAGGGTCTCGTACTGGCTGACTTGGTGTCATTAGGTTGTAAACGAGGGGCTATTAATCAGCTGCCCGCTCACATTAGGTTCACGTGCTATGTGACGCCAAACATGCGCATAAAAGAGTGTCTTCACACTCGTCGCTTGGCTTATAGATGGCGCTGACTGTCACTCCTACTTCTAAATTCACATATAAACCCAAAAAAGCGGATGGAGGGAAGGCTGCTGTGGTAGCTCAGTGGTTAGAGCATCGAACGCGTTATTCGAAGGTCATAGGTTCGATTCCTGCTCACGGCTGGTTATTTTTTCATCCACTTTTCTTTCTTCCTATTTACACTCCATTGGTTCTAATAACTTCCCCTGTACATTCCTTACCAATACTGTCTGTTACATCTCATTATTATTGCGTTGAAACACTGAAAAACGAGCCCTTAGGTATACACTTCTTTCCCTTATTTCATTAAATGAGAGTCTCGTATTGGCAGACTTGGTCTCATTAGGTTGTACACGAGGGACTATTAATCAGCTGCCCGCTCATAATAAGTTCTCGTGCTACGTGATGCCAAACATGCGCATAAAAGAGTGCTTTCACACTCGTCGCTTGGCTTATAGATGGCACTGACTGTCACTCCTACTTCTAAATCCACATATAAACCAAAAAATGGGGATGGAGGGAAGGCCGCTGTGGTAGCTCATTGGTTAGAGCATCGAACGCGTTATTCGAATGTCGTAGGTTCGATTCCTGTTCACGTCTGGTTATTTTTTCATCCACTTTTCTTTCTTCTTATTTACACTCGATTGGTTCTAATAACTTCTCCTGTACATTCCTTAGCATTACTGTCTGTTACATCTCACTATTGTTGCGTTGAAACACGGAAAAACGAGCCCTTAGGTATACACTTCCTTCCCTTATTTCATAAAACGAGGGTCCCGTACTGGCAGACTTGGTGTCATTAGGTTGTATACGAGGGACTATTAATCAGCTGCCCGCTGATATTAAGTTCACGTGCTACGTGATGCCAAACATGCGCATAAAAGATTGTTTTCACACTCGTCGCTTGGCTTATAGATGACGCTGACTGTCACTCCTACTTCTAAATTCCCATATAAACCCAAAAAGGTGAATGGAGGGAAAGCCACTGAGGTAGCTATGTGGTTAGAGCGTCGAACACGTTATTCCAAGGTCGTAGGTTCGATTCCTGCTTACGGCTGGTTATTTTTTTATCCAATTTTCTTTCTTCCTATTAACATTCCATTGGTTCTAATAACTTCCCCTGTACCTTCGCTAGCCTTACTGTCTGTTAGATCTCATTAATATTGCGTTAAAGCACGGAAAAACGAGCCCCTAGGTATACACTTCTTTCCTTTATTTCATTAAATGAGAGTCTCGTATTGGCAGACTTGGTCTCATTAGGTTGTACACGAGGGACTACTAATCAGCTGCCCGCTCATAATAAGTTCACGTGCTACGTGATGCCAAACATGCGCATAAAAAAGTGCTTTCACACTCGTCGCTTGGCTTATAGATGGCGCTGACTGTCACTCCTACTTCTAAATTCACATATAAACCCAAAAAAGCGGATGGAGGGAAGGCTGCTGTGGTAGCTCAGTGGTTAGAGCATCGAACGCGTTATTCGAAGGTCATAGGTTCGATTCCTGCTCACGGCTGGTTATTTTTTCATCCACTTTTCTTTCTTCCTATTTACACTCCATTGGTTCTAATAACTTCCCCTGTACATTCCTTACCAATACTGTCTGTTACATGTCATTATTATTGCGTTGAAACACGGAAAAACGAGCCCTTAGGTATACACTTCTTTCCCTTATTTCATTAAACGAGAGTCTCGTATTGGCAGACTTGGTCTCATTAGGTTGTACACGAGCGACTATTAATCAGCTGCCCACTCATAATAAGTTCACGTGCTACGTGATGCCAAACATGCGCATAAAAGAGTGCTTTCACACTCGTAACTTGGCTTATAGATGGCGCTGACTGTCACTCCTACTTCTAAATCCACATATGAACCGAAAAAATAGGATGGAGGGAAGACCGCTGTGGTAGCTCAAAGGTTAGAGCATCGAACGCGTTATTCGAAAGTCGTATGTTCCATTCCTGTTCACGTCTGGTTATTTTTTCATCCACTTTTCTTTTTTCCTATTTACACTCCATTGGTTCTAATAACTTCCCCTGTACATTCCTTAGCCTTACTGTCTGTTAGATCTCATTAATATTGCGTTAAAACACGGAAAAACGAGCCCCTAGGTATACACTTCTTTCCTTTATTTCATTAAATGAGGGTCTCCTACTGGCCGACTTGGAGTCATTAGGTTGTATACGAGGGACTAATAATCAGCTGCCTGCTCATAATAAGTTCACGTGCTACGTGATGCCAAACATGCGCATAAAAGACTGTTTTCACACTCGTCGCTTGGCTTATAGATGGCGCTGACTGTCACTCCTACTTCTAAATCCACATATAAACCAAAAAATGGGGATGGAGGGAAGGCCGCTGTGGTAGCTCATTGGTTAGAGCATCGAACGCGTTATTCGAATGTCGTAGGTTCGATTCCTGTTCACGTCTGGTTATTTTTTCATCCACTTTTCTTTCTTCTTATTTACACTCGATTGGTTCTAATAACTTCTCCTGTACATTCCTTAGCATTACTGTCTGTTACATCTCACTATTGTTGCGTTGAAACACGGAAAAACGAGCCCTTAGGTATACACTTCCTTCCCTTATTTCATAAAACGAGGGTCCCGTACTGGCAGACTTGGTGTCATTAGGTTGTATACGAGGGACTATTAATCAGCTGCCCGCTGATATTAGGTTCACGTGCTACGTGATGCCAAACATGCGCATAAAAGATTGTTTTCACACTCGTCGCTTGGCTTATAGATGACGCTGACTGTCACTCCTACTTCTAATTTCCCATATAAACCCAAAAAGGTGAATGGAGGGAAAGCCACTGAGGTAGCTATGTGGTTAGAGCGTCGAACACGTTATTCCAAGGTCGTAGGTTCGATTCCTGCTTACGGCTGGTTATTTTTTTATCCAATTTTCTTTCTTCCTATTTACATTCCATTGGTTCTAATAACTTCCCCTGTACCTTCGCTAGCCTTACTGTCTGTTAGATCTCATTAATATTGCGTTAAAACACGGAAAAACGAGCCCCTAGGTATACACTTCTTTCCTTTATTTCATTAAATGAGAGTCTCGTATTGGCAGACTTGGTCTCATTAGGTTGTACACGAGGGACTATTAATCAGCTGCCCGCTCATAATAAGTTCACGTGCTACGTGATGCCAAACATGCGCATAAAAAAGTGCTTTCACACTCGTCGCTTGGCTTATAGATGGCGCTGACGGTCACTCCTACTTCTAAATTCACATATAAACCCAAAAAAGCGGATGGAGGGAAGGCTGCTGTGGTAGCTCAGTGGTTAGAGCATCGAACGCGTTATTCGAAGGTCATAGGTTCGATTCCTGCTCACGGCTGGTTATTTTTTCATCCACTTTTCTTTCTTCCTATTTACACTCCATTGGTTCTAATAACTTCCCCTGTACATTCCTTACCAATACTGTCTGTTACATGTCATTATTATTGCGTTGAAACACGGAAAAACGAGCCCTTAGGTATACACTTCTTTCCCTTATTTCATTAAACGAGAGTCTCGTGTTGGCAGACTTGGTCTCATTAGGTTGTACACGAGCGACTATTAATCAGCTGCCCACTCATAATAAGTTCACGTGCTACGTGATGCCAAACATGCGCATAAAAGAGTGCTTTCACACTCGTCGCTTTGCTTATAGATGGCGCTGACTGTCACTCCTACTTCTAAATCCACATGTGAACCGAAAAAATAGGATGGAGGGAAGACCGCTGTGGTAGCTCAAAGGTTAGAGCATCGAACGCGTTATTCGAAAGTCGTAGGTTCCATTCCTGTTCACGTCTGGTTATTTTTTCATCCACTTTTCTTTTTTCATATATACACTCCATTGGTTCTAATAACTTCCCCTGTACATTCCTTAGCCTTACTGTCTGTTAGATCTCATTAATATTGCGTTAAAACACGGAAAAACGAGCCCCTAGGTATACACTTCTTTCTTTTATTTCATTAAATGAGGGTCTCCTACTGGCCGACTTGGAGTCATTAGGTTGTATACGAGGGACTAATAATCAGCTGCCCGCTCATAATAAGTTCACGTGCTACGTGACGCCAAACATGCGCATAAAAGACTGTTTTCACACTCGTCGCTTGGCTTATAGATGGCGCCGACTTTCACTCTCACTTCTAAATTCACATATAAACCCAAAAAAGCGGATGGAGGGAAGGCTGCTGTGGTAGCTCAGTGGTTAGAGCATCGAACGCGTTATTCGAAGGTCATAGGTTCGATTCCTGCTCACGGCTGGTTATTTTTTCATCCACTTTTCTTTCTTCTTATTTACATTCTATTATTTTACTAACTTCCCCTATATATTCCTTAGCCTTACTGTCTGTTAGATCTCATTAATATTGCGTGAAAACACGGAAAAATGAGCCCTTAGGTATACACTTCTTTACTTTATTTCAATTAATGAGGGTCTCGTACTGGCCGACTTAAAGTCATTAGGTTGTATACGAGGGACCATTAATCAGCTGCCCGCTCATAATAAGTTCACGTGCTACGTGATGCCAAACATGCGCATAAAAGAATGCTTTCACACTCGTCGCTTGGCTTATAGATGGCGCTGACTGTCACTCCCACTTCTAAATCCACATATAAACCGAAAAATGGGGATGGAGGGAAGGCCGCTGTGGTAGCTCAGTGGTTAGAGTATCGATCGCGTTATTCGAAAGTCGTAGGTTCGATTCCTGTTCACGTCTGGTTATTTTTTCATCCACTTTTCTTTCTTCTTATTTACACTCCATTAGTTCTAATAACTTCCCCTGTACATTCCTTAGCATTACTGACTGTTACATCTCACTATTGTTGCGTTGAAACACGGAAAAACGAGCCCTTAGGTATACACTTCTTTCCCTTATTTCATAAAATGAGGATCCCGTACTGGCAGACTTGGTGTCATAAGGTTGTATACGAGGGACTATTAATCAGCTGCCCGCTCATAATAAGTTCACGTTCTACGTGACGCCAAACATGCGCATAAAAGGGTGTTTTCCCACTCGTCGCTTGGCTTATAGATGGTGCTGACTGTCACTCCTACTTCTAAATTCACATATAAACCCAAAAAAGTGAATGGAGGGAAAGCCACTGTGGTGGCTATGTGGTTAGAGCGTCTAACGCGTTTTTCGAAGGTCGTAGGTTCGATTCCTGCTCACGGCTGGTTATTTTTTTATCCACCTTTCTTTCTTCTTATTTACATTCCATTGGTTCTAATAACTTCTCTTTACATTCCTTAGCCTTACTGTCTGTTAGATCTCATTAATATTGCGTTAAAACACGGAAAAACGAGCCCCTAGGTATACTTTTCTTTCCTTTATTTCATTAAATGAGGGTCTCGCACTGGCCGACTTGGAGTCATTAGGTTGTATACGAGGGACTATTAATCAGCTGCCCGCTGATATTAAGTTCACGTGCTACCTGATGCCAAACATGCGCATAAAAGAGTGTTTTCACACTCGTCGCTTGGCTTATAGATGGCGCTGACTGTCACTCCTACTTCTAAATTCACATATAAACCCAAAAAGGTGAATGGAGGGAAATCCACTGTGGTAGCTATGTGGTTAGAGCGTCTAACGCGTTTTTCGAAGGTCGTAGGTTCGATTCCTGCTCACGGCTGGTTATTTTTTCATCCAGTTTTCTTTCTTCTTATTTACATTCCATTGGTTCTAATAACTTCCCCTGTACATTCCTTAGCCTTACTGTCTGTTAGATCTCATTAATATTGCGTTAAAACACGGAAAAACAAGCCCCTAGGTATACACTTCTTTCCTTTATTTCATTAAATGAGGGTCTCGTACAGGCCGACTTGGAGTCATTAGGTTGTATACGAGGGACTAATAATCAGCTGCCCGCTCATAATAAGTTCACGTGCTACGTGACACCAAACATAAGCATAAAAGAGTGTTTTCACACTCGTCGCTTGGCTTATACATGGCGCTGACTGTCACTCCTACTTCTAAATCCACATATAAACCGAAAAAAGTGGATGGAGGGAAGGCCGCTGTGGTAGCTCAGTGGTTAGAGTTTCGAATGCGTTATTCGAAGGTCGTAGGTTCGATTCCTGCTCATGTCTGGTTATTTTTTCAACCACTTTTCTTTCTTGTTATTTACACTCCATTGGTTCTAATAACTTCCCCTGTACATTCCTGAGCATTACTGTCTGTTAGATCTCATTATTATTGCGTTGAAACACGGAAAAACGAGCCCTTAGGTACACACTTCTTTTCTTTATTTCATTAATTGAGGGTCTCGTACTGGCAGATTTGGTGTCATTAGGTTGTATACGAGGGACTATTAATCAGCTGCCCGGTGATATTAAGTTCACGTGCTACCTGATGCCAAACATGCGCATAAAAGAGTGTTTTCACACTCGTCGCTTGGCTTATAGATGGCGCTGACTGTCACTCCTACTTCTAAATTCACATATAAACCCAAAAAGGTGAATGGAGGGAAAGCCACTGTGGTAGCTATGTGGTTAGAGCGTCGAACGCGTTATTGGAAGGTCGTAGGTTCGATGCCTGCTCACGGCTGGTTATTTTTTCATCCAGTTTTCTTCTTATTTACATTCCATTGGTTCTAATAACTTCCCCTGTACATTCCTTAGCCTTACTGTCTGTTAGATCTCATTAATATTGCGTTAAAACACGGAAAAACGAGCCCCTAGGTATACACTTCTTTCCTTTATTTCATTAAATGAGGGTCTCGTACAGGCCGACTTGGAGTCATTACGTTGTATACGAGGGACTAATAATCAGCTGCCCGCTCATAATAAGTTCACGTGCTACGTGACACCAAACATACGCATAAAAGAGTGTTTTCACACTCGTCGCTTGGCTTATACATGGCGCTGACTGTCACTCCTACTTCTAAATCCACATATAAACCGAAAAAAGTGGATGGAGAGAAGGCCGCTGTGGTAGCTCAGTGCTTAGAGTATCGAATGCGTTATTCGAAGGTCGTAGGTTCGATTCCTGCTCATGTCTGGTTATTTTTTCAACCACTTTTCTTTCTTGTTATTTACACTCCATTGGTTCTAATGACTTCCCCTGTACATTCCTGAGCATTACTGTCTGTTAGATCTCATTATTATTGCGTTGAAACACGGAAAAACGAGCCCTTAGGTACACACTTCTTTTCTTTATTTCATTAAATGAGGGTCTCGTACTGGCAGATTTGGTGTCATTAGGTTGTATACGAGGGACTATTATTCAGCTGCCTGGTGATATTAAGTTCACGTGCTACCTGATGCCAAACATGCGCATAAAAGAGTGTTCTCACACTCGTCGCCTGGCTTATAGATGGCGCTGACTGTCACTCCTACTTCTAAATTCACATATAAACCCAAAAAGGTGAATGGAGGGAAAGCCACTGTGGTAGCTATGTGGTTAGAGCGTCGAACGCGTTATTGGAAGGTCGTAGGTTCGATTCCTGCTCACGGCTGGTTATTTTTTCATCCAGTTTTCTTTCTTCTTATTTACATTCCATTGGTTCTAATAACTTCCCCTGTACATTCCTTAGCCTTACTGTCTGTTAGATCTCATTAATATTGCGTTAAAACACGGAAAAACGAGCCCCTAGGTATACACTTCTTTCCTTTATTTCATAAAACGAGGATCCCGTACTGGCAGAATTGGTGTCATAAGGTTGTACACGAGCGACTATTAATCAGCTGCCCGCTCATAATAAGTTCACGTGCTACGTGATGCCAAACATGCGCATAAAAGAGTGCTTTCACACTCGTCGCTTGGCTTATAGATGGCGCTGACTGTCACTCCTACTTCTAAATCCACATATAAACCGAAAAAAGCGGATGGAGGGAAGACCGCTGTGGTAGCTCAGTGGTGAGAGCATGGAACGCGTTATTCAAAGGTCGTAGGTTCGATTCCTGCTCACGGCTTGTTATTTTTTCATCCACTTTTCTTTATTCTTATTTGCAATTCATTGGTTCTAATAACTTCCCCTGTACATTCCTTAGCATTACTGTCTGTTAGATATCATTAATATTGAGTTAAAACACGGAAAAACGAGCCCTTAGGTATACACTTCTTTCCCTTATTTCATTAAACGAGGGTCTCGTACTGGCAGACTTGGTGTCACAAGGTTGTATACGAGTGACTATTAATCAGCTGCCCGCTCATATTAAGTTCACGTGCTACGTGACGCCAAACATGCGCATAAAAGTGTGTTCTCACACTCCTCGCTTGGCTTATAGACGGCGCTGACTCTTCCCTACTTCTAAATTCACATATAAACCCAAAAAAGTGGATGGAAAGAAGGCCGCTGTGGTAGCTCAGTGGTTTGAGCATCGAATGCGTTATTCGAAGGTCGTAGGTTCGATTCCTGCTCACGGCTGGTTATTTTTTCATTCACTTTTCTTTCTTCTTATTTACATTCCATTGGTTCTAATCACTTCCCCTGTACAATCCTTAGCATTACTGTCTGATAGATCTTATTAATATCGCGTTAAAACACGAAAAAACGAGCCCTTAGGTATACACTTCTTTCCTTTATTTCATTAAATGAGAGTCTCGTATTGGCAGACTTGGTCTGATTAGGTTGTACACGAGGGACTATTAATCTGCTGCCCATTCATAATAAGTTCACGTGCTGCGTGATGCCAAACATGCGCATAAAATAGTGCTTTCACACTCGTCGCTTGGCTTATAGATGGCGCTGACTGTCAGTCCTACTTCTGAATTCACTTATAAACACCAAAAAGCGGATGGAGGGAAGGCTGCTGTGGTAGCTCAGTGGTTAGAGCATCGAACGCGATATTCGAAGGTCATAGGTTCGATTCCTGCTCACGGCTGGTTATTTTTTCATCCACTTTTCTTTCTTCCTATTTACACTTCATTGGCTCTAATAACTTCCCCTGTACATTCCTTACCAATACTGTCTGTTACATCTCATTATTATTGCGTTGAAACACGGAAAAATGAGCCCTTAGGTATACACTTCTTTCCCTTATTTCATTAAAGGAGGGTCTCGTACTGGCAGACTTGGTGTTATTAGGTTGTATACGAGGGACTATTAATCAGCTGCCCGCTCATAATAAGTTCGCGTGCTACGTGACGCCAAACATGCGCATAAAAGAGTGTTTTCACACTCGTCGCTTGGCTTATAGATGGCGCTGACTGTCACTTCTACTTCTAAATTCACATATAAACCCAAAAAAAGTCGATGTAGGGAAGGCCGCTGTGGTAGCTATGTGGTTAGAGCATCGAACGCGTTATTCGAAGGTTGTAGGTTCGTTTCCTGCTCACGGCTGGTTATTTTTTCATCCACTTTTCTGTCTTCTTATTTACATTTTATTGGTTCTAATAACTTCCCCTGTACAATCCTTAGCAACACTGTCTGTATGATCTCATTATTATTGCGTTGAAACACGGAAAAACGAGCCCCTAGGTATACACTTCTTTCCTTTATTTCATTAAATGAGGGTCTCGCACTGGCCGACTTGGAGTCATTAGGTTGTATACGAGGGACTATTAATCAGCTGCCCGCTGATATTAAGTTCACGTGCTACCTGATGCCAAACATGCGCATAAAAGAGTGTTTTCACACTCGTCGCTTGGCTTATAGATGGCGCTGACTGTCACTCCTACTTCTAAATTCACATATAAACCCAAAAAGGTGAATGGAGGGAAAGCCACTGTGGTAGCTATGTGGTTAGAGCGTCGAACGCGTTATTGGAAGGTCGTAGGTTCGATTCCTGCTCACGGCTGGTTATTTTTTCATCCAGTTTTCTTTCTTCTTATTTACATTCCATTGGTTCTAATAACTTCCCCTGTACATTCCTTAGCCTTACTGTCTGTTAGATCTCATTAATATTGCGTTAATACACGGAAAAACGAGCCCCTAGGTATACACTTCTTTCCTTTATTTCATTAAATGAGGGTCTCGTACAGGCCGACTTGGAGTCATTAGGTTGTATACGAGGGACTAATAATCAGCTGCCCGCTCATAATAAGTTCACGTGCTACGTGACACCAAACATACGCATAAAAGAGTGTTTTCACACTCGTCGCTTGGCTTATACATGGCGCTGACTGTCACTCCTACTTCTAAATCCACATATAAACCGAAAAAAGTGGATGGAGAGAAGGCCGCTGTGGTAGCTCAGTGGTTAGAGTATCGAATGCGTTATTCGAAGGTCGACGGTTCGATTCCTGCTCATGTCTGGTTATTTTTTCAACCACTTTTCTTTCTTGTTATTTACACTCCATTGGTTCTAATAACTTCCCCTGTACATTCCTGAGCATTACTGTCTGTTAGATCTCATTATTATTGCGTTGAAACACGGAAAAACGAGCCCTTAGGTACACACTTCTTTTCTTTATTTCATTAAATGAGGGTCTCGTACTGGCAGATTTGGTGTCATTAGGTTGTATACGAGGGACTATTATTCAGCTGCCCGGTGATATTAAGTTCACGTGCTACCTGATGCCAAACATGCGCATAAAAGAGTGTTCTCACACTCGTCGCTTGGCTTATAGATGGCGCTGACTGTCACTCCTACTTCTAAATTCACATATAAACCCAAAAAGGTGAATGGAGGGAAAGCCACTGTGGTAGCTATGTGGTTAGAGCGTCGAACGCGTTATTGGAAGGTCGTAGGTTCGATTCCTGCTCACGGCTGGTTATTTTTTCATCCAGTTTTCTTTCTTCTTATTTACATTCCATTGGTTCTAATAACTTCCCCTGTACATTCCTTAGCCTTACTGTCTGTTAGATCTCATTATTATTGCGTTAAAACACGGAAAAACGAGCCCCTAGGTATACACTTCTTTCCTTTATTTCATAAAACGAGGATCCCGTACTGGCAGAATTGGTGTCATAAGGTTGTACACGAGCGACTATTAATCAGCTGCCCGCTCATAATAAGTTCACGTGCTACGTGATGCCAAACATGCGCATAAAAGAGTGCTTTCACACTCGTCGCTTGGCTTATAGATGGCGCTGACTGTCACTCCTACTTCTAAATCCACATATAAACCGAAAAAAGCGGATGGAGGGAAGACCGCTGTGGTAGCTCAGTGGTGAGAGCATGGAACGCGTTATTCAAAGGTCGTAGGTTCGATTCCTGCTCACGGCTTGTTATTTTTTCATCCACTTTTCTTTATTCTTATGTGCAATTCATTGGTTCTAATAACTTCCCCTGTACATTCCTTAGCATTACTGTCTGTTAGATATCATTAATATTGAGTTAAAACACGGAAAAACGAGCCCTTAGGTATACACTTCTTTCCCTTATTTCATTAAACGAGGGTCTCGTACTGGCAGACTTGGTGTCATAAGGTTGTATACGAGTGACTATTAATCAGCTGCCCGCTCATATTAAGTTCACGTGCTACGTGACGCCAAACATGCGCATAAAAGTGTGTTCTCACACTCCTCGCTTGGCTTATAGACGGCGCTGACTCTTCCCTACTTCTAAATTCACATATAAACCCAAAAAAAGTGGATGGAAAGAAGGCCGCTGTGGTAGCTCAGTGGTTTGAGCATCGAATGCGTTATTCGAAGGTCGTAGGTTCGATTCCTGCTCACGGCTGGTTATTTTTTCATTCACTTTTCTTTCTTCTTATTTACATTCCATTGGTTCTAATCACTTCCCCTGTACAATCCTTAGCATTACTGTCTGATAGACCTTATTAATATCGCGTTAAAACATGAAAAAACGAGCCCTTAGGTATACACTTCTTTCCTTTATTTCATTAAATGAGAGTCTCGTATTGGCAGACTTGGTCTGATTAGGTTGTACACGAGGGACTATTAATCAGCTGCCCATTCATAATAAGTTCACGTGCTACGTGATGCCAAACATGCGCATAAAAGAGTGCTTTCACACTCGTCGCTTGGCTTATAGATGGCGCTGACTGTCACTCCTTCTTCTAAATTCACATATAAACCCAAAAAAGTGGATGGAGGGAAGGCTGCTGTGGTAGCTCAGTGGTTAGAGCATCGAACGCGTTATTCGAAGGTCATAGGTTCGATTCCTGCTCACGGCTGGTTATTTTTTCATCCACTTTTCTTTCTTCCTATTTACACTCCATTGGTTCTAATATCTTCCCCTGTACATTTTTTACCAATACTGTCTGTTAGATCTCATTAATATTGCGTTAAAACACGGAAAAACGAGCCCCTAGGTATACACTTCTTTCTTTTATTTCATTAAATGAGGGTCTCCTACTGGCCGACTTGGAGTCATTAGGTTGTATACGAGGGACTAATAATCAGCTGCCCGCTCATAATAAGTTCACGTGCTACGTGACGCCAAACATGCGCATAAAAGACTGTTTTCACACTCGTCGCTTGGCTTATAGATGGCGCCGACTTTCACTCTCACTTCTAAATTCACATATAAACCCAAAAAAGCGGATGGAGGGAAGGCTGCTGTGGTAGCTCAGTGGTTAGAGCATCGAACGCGTTATTCGAAGGTCATAGGTTCGATTCCTGCTCACGGCTGGTTATTTTTTCATCCACTTTTCTTTCTTCTTATTTACATTCTATTATTTTAATAACTTCCCCTATATATTCCTTAGCCTTACTGTCTGTTAGATCTCATTAATATAGCGTGAAAACACGGAAAAATGAGCCCTTAGGTATACACTTCTTTCCTTTATTTCAATTAATGAGGGTCTCGTACTGGCCGACTTGGAGTCATTAGGTTGTATACGAGGGACTATTAATCAGCTGCCCGCTCATAATAAGTTCACGTGCTACGTGATGCCAAACATGCGCATAAAAGAGTGCTTTCACACTCGTCGCTTGGCTTATAGATGGCGCTGACTGTCACTCCCACTTCTAAATCCACATATAAACCGAAAAATGGGGATGGAGGGAAGGCCGCTGTGGTAGCTCAGTGGTTAGAGCATCGATCGCGTTATTCGAAAGTCGTAGGTTCGATTCCTGTTCACGTCTGGTTATTTTTTCATCCACTTTTCTTTTTTCTTATTTACACTCCATTAGTTCTAATAACTTCCCCTGTACATTCCTTAGCATTACTGACTGTTACATCTCACTATTGTTGCGTTGAAACACGGAAAAACGAGCCCTTAGGTATACACTTCTTTCCCTTATTTCATAAAACGAGGATCCCGTACTGGCAGACTTGGTGTCATAAGGTTGTATACGAGGGACTATTAATCAGCTGCCCGCTGATATTAAGTTCACGTGCTACCTGATGCCAAACATGCGCATAAAAGAGTGTTTTCACACTCGTCGCTTGGCTTATAGATGGCGCTGACTGTCACTCCTACTTCTAAATTCACATATAAACCCAAAAAGGTGAATGGAGGGAAAGCCACTGTGGTAGCTATGTGGTTAGAGCGTCTAACGCGTTTTTCGAAGGTCGTAGGTTCGATTCCTGCTCACGGCTGGTTATTTTTTCATCCAGTTTTCTTTCTTCTTATTTACATTCCATTGGTTCTAATAACTTCCCCTGTACATTCCTTAGCCTTACTGTCTGTTAGATCTCATTAATATTGCGTTAAAACACGGAAAAACAAGCCCCTAGGTATACACTTCTTTCCTTTATTTCATTAAACGAGAGTCTCGTGTTGGCAGACTTGGTCTCATTAGGTTGTACACGAGCGACTATTAATCAGCTGCCCACTCATAATAAGTTCACGTGCTACGTGATGCCAAACATGCGCATAAAAGAGTGCTTTCACACTCGTCGCTTTGCTTATAGATGGCGCTGACTGTCACTCCTACTTCTAAATCCACATATGAACCGAAAAAATAGGTTGGAGGGAAGACCGCTGTGGTAGCTCAAAGGTTAGAGCATCGAACGCGTTATTCGAAAGTCGTAGGTTCTATTCCTGTTCACGTCTGGTTATTTTTTCATCCACTTTTCTTTTTTCTTATATACACTCCATTGGTTCTAATAACTTCCCCTGTACATTCCTTAGCCTTACTGACTGTTACATCTCACTATTGTTGCGTTGAAACACGGAAAAACGAGCCCTTAGGTATACACTTCTTTCCCTTCTTTCATAAAACGACGATCCCGTACTGGCAGACTTGGTGTCATAAGGTTGTATACAAGGAACTATTAATCAGCTGCCCGCTGATATTAAGTTCACGTGCTACCTGATGCCAAACATGCGCATAAAAGAGTGTTTTCACACTCGTCGCTTGGCTTATAGATGGCGCTGACTGTCACTCCTACTTCTAAATTCACATATAAACCCAAAAAGGTGAATGGAGGGAAAGCCACTGTGGTAGCTATGTGGTTAGAGCGTCTAACGCGTTTTTCGAAGGTCGTAGGTTCGATTCCTGCTCACGGCTGGTTATTTTTTCATCCAGTTTTCTTTCTTCTTATTTACATTCCATTGGTTCTAATAACTTCCCCTGTACATTCCTTAGCCTTACTGTCTGTTAGATCTCATTAATATTGCGTTAAAACACGGAAAAACAAGCCCCTAGGTATACACTTCTTTCCTTTATTTCATTAAATGAGGGTCTCGTACAGGCCGACTTGGAGTCATTAGGTTGTATACGAGGGACTAATAATCAGCTGCCCGCTCATAATAAGTTCACGTGCTACGTGACACCAAACATAAGCATAAAAGAGTGTTTTCACACTCGTCGCTTGGCTTATACATGGCGCTGACTGTCACTCCTACTTCTAAATCCACATATAAACCGAAAAAAGTGGATGGAGGGAAGGCCGCTGTGGTAGCTCAGTGGTTAGAGTATCGAATGCGTTATTCGAAGGTCGTAGGTTCGATTCCTGCTCATATCTGGTTATTTTTTCAACCACTTTTCTTTCTTGTTATTTACACTCCATTGGTTCTAATAACTTCCCCTGTACATTCCTGAGCATTACTGTCTGTTAGATCTCATTATTATTGCGTTGAAACACGGAAAAACGAGCCCTTAGGTACACACTTCTTTTCTTTATTTCATTAAATGAGGGTCTCGTACTGGCAGATTTGGTGTCATTAGGTTGTACACGAGGGACTATTAATCTGCTGCCCGCTCATCATAAGTTCACATGCTGCGTGATGCCAAACATGCGCATAAAATAGTGCTTTCACACTCGTCGCTTGGCTTATAGATGGCGCTGACTGTCAGTCCTACTTCTGAATTCACTTATAAACACCAAAAAGCGGATGGAGGGAAGGCTGCTGTGGTAGCTCAGTGGTTAGAGCATCGAACGCGTTATTGGAAGGTCGTAGGTTCGATTCCTGCTCACGGCTGGTTATTTTTTCATCCAGTTTTCTTTCTTCTTATTTACATTCCATTGGTTCTAATAACTTCCCCTGTACATTCCTTAGCCTTACTGTCTGTTAGATCTCATTAATATTGCGTTAATACACGGAAAAACGAGCCCCTAGGTATACACTTCTTTCCTTTATTTCATTAAATGAGGGTCTCGTACAGGCCGACTTGGAGTCATTAGGTTGTATACGAGGGACTAATAATCAGCTGCCCGCTCATAATAAGTTCACGTGCTACGTGACACCAAACATACGCATAAAAGAGTGTTTTCACACTCGTCGCTTGGCTTATACATGGCGCTGACTGTCACTCCTACTTCTAAATCCACATATAAACCGAAAAAAGTGGATGGAGAGAAGGCCGCTGTGGTAGCTCAGTGGTTAGAGTATCGAATGCGTTATTCGAAGGTCGTAGGTTCGATTCCTGCTCATGTCTGGTTATTTTTTCAACCACTTTTCTTTCTTGTTATTTACACTCCATTGGTTCTAATAACTTCCCCTGTACATTCCTGAGCATTACTGTCTGTTAGATCTCATTATTATTGCGTTGAAACACGGAAAAACGAGCCCTTAGGTACACACTTCTTTTCTTTATTTCATTAAATGAGGGTCTCGTACTGGCAGATTTGGTGTCATTAGGTTGTATACGAGGGACTATTATTCAGCTGCCCGGTGATATTAAGTTCACGTGCTACCTGATGCCAAACATGCGCATAAAAGAGTGTTCTCACACTCGTCGCTTGGCTTATAGATGGCGCTGACTGTCACTCCTACTTCTAAATTCACATATAAACCCAAAAAGGTGAATGGAGGGAAAGCCACTGTGGTAGCTATGTGGTTAGAGCGTCGAACGCGTTATTGGAAGGTCGTAGGTTCGATTCCTGCTCACGGCTGGTTATTTTTTCATCCAGTTTTCTTTCTTCTTATTTACATTCCATTGGTTCTAATAACTTCCCCTGTACATTCCTTAGCCTTACTGTCTGTTAGATCTCATTAATATTGCGTTAAAACACGGAAAAACGAGCCCCTAGGTATACACTTCTTTCCTTTATTTCATAAAACGAGGATCCCGTACTGGCAGAATTGGTGTCATAAGGTTGTACACGAGCGACTATTAATCAGCTGCCCGCTCATAATAAGTTCACGTGCTACGTGATGCCAAACATGCGCATAAAAGAGTGCTTTCACACTCGTCGCTTGGCTTATAGATGGCGCTGACTGTCACTCCTACTTCTAAATCCACATATAAACCGAAAAAAGCGGATGGAGGGAAGACCGCTGTGGTAGCTCAGTGGTGAGAGCATGGAACGCGTTATTCAAAGGTCGTAGGTTCGATTCCTGCTCACGGCTTGTTATTTTTTCATCCACTTTTCTTTATTCTTATTTGCAATTCATTGGTTCTAATAACTTCCCCTGTACATTCCTTAGCATTACTGTCTGTTAGATATCATTAATATTGAGTTAAAACACGGAAAAACGAGCCCTTAGGTATACACTTCTTTCCCTTATTTCATTAAACGAGGGTCTCGTACTGGCAGACTTGGTGTCATAAGGTTGTATACGAGTGACTATTAATCAGCTGCCCGCTCATATTAAGTTCACGTGCAACGTGACGCCAAACATGCGCATAAAAGTGTGTTCTCACACTCCTCGCTTGGCTTATAGACGGCGCTGACTCTTCCCTACTTCTAAATTCACATATAAACCCAAAAAAAGTGGATGGAAAGAAGGCCGCTGTGGTAGCTCAGTGGTTTGAGCATCGAATGCGTTATTCGAAGGTCGTAGGTTCGATTCCTGCTCACGGCTGGTTATTTTTTCATTCACTTTTCTTTCTTCTTATTTACATTCCATTGGTTCTAATCACTTCCCCTGTACAATCCTTAGCATTACTGTCTGATAGATCTTATTAATATCGCGTTAAAACACGAAAAAACGAGCCCTTAGGTATACACTTCTTTCCTTTATTTCATTAAATGAGAGTCTCGTATTGGCAGACTTGGTCTGATTAGGTTGTACACGAGGGACTATTAATCAGCTGCCCGGTGATATTAAGTTCACGTGCTACCTGATGCCAAACATGCGCATAAAAGAGTGTTTTCACACTCGTCGCTTGGCTTATAGATGGCGCTGACTGTCACTCCTACTTCTAAATTCACATATAAACCCAAAAAGGTGAATGGAGGGAAAGCCACTGTGGTAGCTATGTGGTTAGAGCGTCGAACGCGTTATTGGAAGGTCGTAGGTTCGATGCCTGCTCACGGCTGGTTATTTTTTCATCCAGTTTTCTTCTTATTTACATTCCATTGGTTCTAATAACTTCCCCTGTACATTCCTTAGCCTTACTGTCTGTTAGATCTTATTAATATTGCGTTAAAACACGGAAAAACGAGCCCCTAGGTATACACTTCTTTCCTTTATTTCATTAAATGAGGGTCTCGTACAGGCCGACTTGGAGTCATTAGGTTGTATACGAGGGACTAATAATCAGCTGCCCGCTCATAATAAGTTCACATGCTGCGTGATGCCAGACATGCGCATAAAATAGTGCTTTCACACTCGTCGCTTGGCTTATAGATGGCGCTGACTGTCAGTCCTACTTCTGAATTCACTTATAAACACCAAAAAGCGGATGGAGGGAAGGCTGCTGTGGTAGCTCAGTGGTTAGAGCATCGAACGCGTTATTCGAAGGTCATAGGTTCGATTCCTGCTCACGGCTGGTTATTTTTTCATCCACTTTTCTTTCTTCCTATTTACACTTCATTGGCTCTAATAACTTCCCCTGTACATTCCTTACCAATACTGTCTGTTACATCTCATTATTATTGCGTTGAAACACGGAAAAATGAGCCCTTAGGTATACACGTCTTTCCCTTATTTCATTAAACGAGAGTCTCGTATTGGCAGACTTGGTCTCATTAGGTTGTACACGAGCGACTATTAATCAGCTGCCCGCTCATAATAAGTTCACGTGCTACGTGATGCCAAACATGCGCATAAAAGAGTGCTTTCACACTCGTCGCTTGGCTTATAGATGGCGCTGACTGTCACTCCTACTTCTAAATCCACATATAAACCGAAAAAAGCGGATGGAGGGAAGACCGCTGTGGTAGCTCAATGGTGAGAGCATGGAACGCGTTATTCAAAGGTCGTAGCTTCGATTCCTGCTCACGGCTTGTTATTTTTTCATCCACTTTTCTTTATTCTTATTTGCAATTCATTGGTTCTAATAACTTCCCCTGTACATTCCTTAGCATTACTGTCTGTTAGATATCATTGATATTGCGTTGAAACACGGAAAAACGAGCCCTTAGGTATACGCTTCTTTCCCTTATTTCATTAAACGAGGGTCTCGTACTGGCTGACTTGGTGTCATTAGAATGTATACGAGGGACTAATAATCAGCTGCCCGCACATATTAGGTTCACGTGCTACGTGACGCCAAACATGCGCATAAAAGTGTGTTTTCACACTCGTCGCTTGGCTTACAGATGGTGCTGACTGTCACTCCTATTTCTAAATTCAAATATAAACCCAAAAAAGTGGAGAGAGGGAAGGCCGCTGTGGTAGCTCAGTGGTAAGAGCATCGAACGCTTTATTTGAAGGTAGTAGGTTCGATTCCTGCTCACGGCTGGTTATTTTTTCATCCACTTTTCTTTCTTCTTATTTACATTCTAATGGTTCTAATAACTTCCCCTGTACATTCCTTAGCATTACTGTCTGTTAGATCTCATGAATATTGCGTTAAAGCACGGAAAAACGAGCCCTTAGGCATAAACTTCTTTCCCTTATTTCATTAAACGAGGGTCTCGTACTGGCAGACTTGGAGTCATAAGGTTGTATACGAGGGACTATTAATCAGCTGCCCGCTCATAATAAGTTCACGTGCTACGTGACGCCAATAATGCGCATAAAAGTGTGTTTTCACACTCCTCGCTTGGCTTATAGATGGCTCTGACTGTCACTCCTACTTCTAAATTCAAATATAAACCCAAAAAAGTGGATGGAGGGAAGGCCACTGTGGTAGCTCAGTGGTTAGAGCATGGAACGCGTTATTCAAAGGTCGTAGGTTCGATTCCTGCTCACGGCTGGTTATTTTTTCATCCACTTTTCCTTCTTCTTATTTACAATCCATTGGTTCTAATAACTTCCCCTGTACATTCCTTAGCATTACTGTCTGTTAGATATCATTAATATTGCGTTAAAACACGGAAAAACGAGCCCTTAGGTATACGCTTCTTTCCCTTATTTCATTAAACGAGGGTCTCGTACTGGCTGACTTGGTGTCATTAGAATGTATACGAGGGACTATTAATCAGCTGCCCGCTCCTAATAAGTTCACGTGCTACGTGACGCCAAACATGCGCATAAAAGAGTGTTTTCACACTCGTTGCTTGGCTTATAGATGGCGCTGACTGTCACTCCTACTTCTAAATTCACATGTAAACCCAAAAAAGTGGAGGGAGGGAAGGCTGCTGTGGTAGCTCAGTGTTTAGAGCGTCGAACGCGTTATTCGAAGGTCGTAGGTTCGATTCCTGCTCACGGCTGTTTATTTTTTCATCCAGTTTTCTGTCTTCTTATTTACATTCCATTGGTTCTAATAACTTCCCCTGTACATTCCTTAGCCTTACTGTCTGTTAGATCTCATTAATATTGCGTTAAAACACGGAGAAACGAGCCCCTAGGTATACACTCCTTTCCTTTATTTCATTAAATGAGGGTCTCGTACAGGCCGACTTGGAGTCATTAGGTTGTATACGGGGGACTAATAATCAGCTGCCCGCTCATAATAAGTTCACGTGCTACAGGACGCCAAACATGCGCATAAAAGAGTGTTTTCACACTCATCGCTTGGCTCATAGATGGCGCTGACTGTCACTCCTACTTCTAAATTCACATATAAACCCAAAAAAGTGAATGGAGGGAAAGCCACTGAGGTAGCTATGTGGTTAGAGCGTCGAACACGTTATTCCAAGGTCGTAGGTTCGATTCCGGCTTACGGCTGGTTATTTTTTTATCCAATTTTCTTTCTTCCTATTTACATTTCATTGGTTCTAACAACTTCCGCTGTACCTTCGCTAGCCTTACTGTCTGTTAGATCTCATTAATATTGCGTTAAAACACGGAAAAACGAGCCCCTAGATATACACTTCTTTCCTTTATTTCATTAAATGAGAGTCTCGTATTGGCAGACTTGGTCTCATTAGGTTGTACACGAGGGACTATTAATCAGCTGCCCGCTCATAATAAGTTCACGTGCTACGTGATGCCAAACATGCGCATAAAAGAGTGCCTTCACACTCGTCGCTTGGCTTATAGATACCTGTGTTAACAGAAACTGAAAACTCGGCGAGAGCCTCACTGCCGACCTCCCGAGCGAGAGTGAGCCAGTGGGTAGTGCGTAGTCTACGTCACCTCATGTGACGCGCAGGCCTGAAAACCTATAGGAGGTGTTGGCTAATTCCATCGGCCAGTGACATGACATTTTGTGGCAAAAAATTTTCAAACAAAGCTATGTTTAGGATGCCGTGAACCTAATGATGTAACTTTGTCCAAACTCATGGCTTACTATTATTTTGCTTTGAAGGGGGTCCCACTTGTCTCAACTATACTTTATCCTCATGCATTATTGATATCACTCGAACTAGAATTAACGAAATTCCACTGTAACACCCTTCCTAGCATCCCCTAAATTTCAGAAGCACAACATAGAGGCAAGTTAAGAAATGTTCAAGGCTGTTTACCTAGTGTATTGGCTCATGAGTGAGTAAAATGGTCCTATGAAAGAAGTAAGAGTCTGTTCTCGTTCTGAAGCTTTTCACATGCATTCTGAAAACAACACAATTGTAAGCACTCTCCCTAAAAGTACCGACATGACATGTAAAACATCACTTTTCTAATCACAAGTTTTAAAAGTCTCAACACTTACGGCTTTAACAGCAAAAATACAAGCAGTAAGAGGTAAAAAGCTCTTAAATTACTGGTATTCAGTGTAAAAAACAATGTCAGAGATAGTCTTGTATAACTTTAGAAGGCAGCATTTGGACTGACAATTACCCTGCTGAGGAAGAATGTGGCTTAGAACCTTGAACACACCGAATATAAGTCAAAACCACATTTAACAGCCCCTCTTAAAATGAACTTGCATTTAGGGAGAGATGTTGGTCAAAAAACGAGATTATTCTTGCAGATTTTTTTTTGTTTTCACCTGTTTTTATAAGATTAGTACCTATACTATTCTGGAAATAAAAAACCACCTTGAGACTCAACTGGAAATGCTTTAAAATTGCATCTAACGAGTACAAGGTGGCTGTTCAAAGGCTGACAGTGTGCAGTCTTAGAGCACGTTGCCGCTGGTAATACGCCGCCACTCGCCATTGTCTATCGCATGAGACGAAGAGCCGAGCCCCACTCTTCAAATAACGACCGTTTCCCGTGCTACTGTGATGCAAGAAATAAAAAAAGAGCATGCTTTTACCGCATTTTTAGTGCCGCAATCGGTTTTTAAACCACGTGGTACAGATCGGGGACCGCCATTGTACACTGCGTGCCTGTATGTACTGTTTAGCCTATTTGCGGGGTCCATATCTTGCCGCGTAGCACAGCTGAACAACTCTTTTCTCGTGTTTTTATCTCCATTATGGATGAAGCAAGATGTAGCTTGCGCGATAGCTACACTGTCAACGTGAAAGCTGTTGTGGTGGCACGTTATGTAGGAATGGGCTACGAGCAGCTGGTCCGATCTGCAGCAATTGTTGGCTTGCAAAAGCCAATGCATCAAAAGTCAATCACAGCCATTAGCCGGAAAATCCACGATGCGGCAATGGATGCCATCTGCACCAATCTTGTAAGGTCTAAGAAGCTGACAGCGAAAAAAGTCAACAGTGATGACATTTTGCGTTATGTATGACGATAGGTGGCACAAATTCAGCCACAAAATAGTATCGGCACTATTGTTTCCCTCGGCACTAGACTTTGTTTAGATTTCAAAGTCCTGTCGAACTTCTTCCTAGCTTGCAGTCGACACAAGGCTCTGCCAGATGGAGCAGAAGAAGTTTGGCAAGCGTTTTATGGCCCTGTCTGAGAGTGAAATGTATGCGAGGAGTCGGCCGCGCGGTATGTCGGCTGATTCTTCGGCGGGTGACAGTAGCAACGGCGCTGTAGTCTCATGGTACTGAAGATCTCTGGAGCGTCTGCATTGGGAGCGCGCGCGCCGTAGCCTGCGAAAGCGTGTATTTGCTCGTTTTTAGCATGTTTATTGCGTTTCTGAGTCTTTATCAGTGGTCGCACACCTGCTAAGCGCTATGGTGCACGAGGGAATAAGCAGGCACGCCAAAATTGCGTCGAGATATTCACTGTTTCATAAGCTTACCGAGAAAAAAAAAGAAATGTACAATCGGAATTCGCACGGATCCGCCTAGGTTCTCACTCAAGCAGTGCGTTGACTTCGCTACATCATAAGTGGCTACTGGCGAACTACAAAGAGATAAGTATTAAAACTTCGATTAAATCAAGCGCTCGTTTTCTCGGCAATTTCAATATCAAGAGTACTGTTCCTCATATAAGTCCACATGCTCTCGATTGTTTCATGAGGAACCCGAGTATATAAGTAACGTCACAACATTTACATCCGTGACGACTCAGTTACACCATGCCACTTTTGCGGAAGATAATAATTAATGCTTTCTGAAAGGCTTTCTTGTTCTAACCGCATGCTTTCGTGCTCACTTTGCTTTTTTTTTGTGCAAACTTCAGGAGACCGAGCCAGGGAGCTGAGCTGAAGGAATGCTTGTACTTTCTAATCAAGAACTCTATGTGAAATTGGTGATCCTAAATATATTAAAAAGTGCCAGTTGTAAATATATATATATATATATATATATATATATATATATATATATATATATATATATATATATTGCCCGCTTGTTAATTTGCGTGAATTCAATGAAACCAGTTCTCATTTTGTATCGACAGCTTAAATTGTGCTGCTTTCCAAATATTCTATTGGCGTAACTCCATTGCAAGCCACCAAATTTATGATGATGTTTAGTATAATGGGTATAGTTCTTATTAAGTGTCAAAAGTGTAGGCAGGTAGTGGTGCATTTTGTCCTGAGAAATTTAGCTTGTATATGAAAACAGTAAATAAACACACACACACACACACACACACACACACACACACACACAGTCCAGTAGATCCTCCGTGAGCGGTCACAAAATGGTTTATTTCGACGTTTCGGCCTAGAGTCTGGCCTTCATTAGGATTTACGGTACAGTTTGTTGGTGCTTAGCTTTATAGAATCTCAAATGAGAGGGAAAGGAAAGAGGAAAAAGACAGAAAAAAAGAACAGAAAGGAAAAAAGATAAAAAGAATATAAGGTGGACTCCCCTCGGCGCCCTCTTCCTTCCACTTCCCCCTTCATCTCTCTCCCCTTTCTTCCCCTCACCTTTCTGGTGTCAGCGGTCTGTGTATGCTTCCTTTCACTAACGCATTTTTCCCGACCAACGCATGTGCCACTTCGTCTTGAGGCACTTGTCGATTCGCGCTGGACTTTCGAATGCTTGAGGACTGCTTAGGAAATTGACGATAGTGTGCAGTTGTCTCTTGATTCTTGAATATGTGAATTAGGTAAAATTTAAATGCCTCACCGGTGACGTAATCGCTGAAGTTCGTAACCATCTCCCGTTCCGACCAAGATGCAGTGGTAGCGTGGAGTTCGAAAAGGTTGAACCAGTCCTGTACGGGTCCGTCGTCCGCTGATCCGGTGTACTTAGGGATGTCAAGGTCGTCTGATGGTGCTGTCATGATGCTGGTCTTGGTGCGGAGTTGGGACGTACTTTTGTGGTCCACGTTCGGTCACTGCGTCTTGCTGAGACGTTCGAAGATGGTGGGCGGTTGATGAAGTGGCCGCCAGGTCTTCATCCTGTCGACTCGCGTGACGCTATGATGAATGGCAGATGTGGCCTGGCTCATACCCCATGTTTATTCTAATGTCACTTCTTCCTCTTCAGCTTCTACCAACCATCGCTTCATACGTCACACACACACACACACACACACACACACACACACACACACATATATATATATATATATATATATATATATATATATATATATATATATATATAGATTCATGCAATGACCCTTAGAACACCCGCTATTTTTACGCGGTGCATTTCTCGTCCGACTACGTTAGACTGGAACTAGTTTTGAGCCCTCATAGTGTTGAAAAAGTGAAATTTACAGTGCGCATTTTTACAGAGGCACGCTATAATCAGCATCCCCAACTGTAAACGTTCGGTGCAGGGCTACCCAGGATTTTTAGATGCGGAGCATCTAATACTCGAGGCTTGTAGTGCCGCGCCGTCCGCAAGCTTCCTCCTCCTTCTTCCACCATCTGTGCATCCCTTCCTCCTCTACACACCGCGCGCGCTTCACTCCTCCACCATCTGTGCACCCTTCCTCCTCTACACACCGCGTGCGCTTCTCCTCTTCACGAACATTCGCTAGCTGTATAATGTAGCACGCATGTGCCGTCACGCTTCAAGAACATCGGCAGCTGACGCGCGCGCATGCGCCGTCGCGCTTCGAGAACATCGGCAGCTGACGCGCGCGCATGCGCCGTTGCGCTTCTCCCCCTTCTCGAACATTCGACAGCTGACAGTGCATGCGCCGTCGCGCTGTATATATACTCAAGGTCGGCGCTCGCTCACTCAGTTGCCGCTCGTCTGTTGGTTTGTACTGCGCGTCAACGTCCAAGGTCGCGGTGAAATGAATTCCAACGAATCCACAAACACAATGATCGACGTCCCTTCGACCAGCGCCGCCCTTTCGCATACGTGTGTACGTGTTCACTCATTTAACACCGCCTCCTACAACCACGTTAACCAATTTAGCCATCGACCCAAGTAAGTCGCAATTTAACACCCCATTTCACAACCACGTTAACCAATTTAGCCATCGACCCAAGTAAGTCGCACTTTAACACCCCGTTAACCAATTATATGCTCCGCATCCTCCTCAGTGTTCCCCCGAGGGAAGCTGCGGGCAATTTTTTTAGGGGGGGGGTGCAGCAGAACGACTAACTTTGGCAATTGGCACTCGCTGTGAATACGTGTAAATATCTTAGTATACCCTGAAAAATTAAATCACAGAAAAATTTCGTTGTGTAGGGGGTCCAGATTCCCTTCCTCTTCCTTCTTTTTTTACGGCCTCCTGGTTCTCCATGCATTTGACATGGTATATCTTTTTTTTTATCTCACAGCTTTCCGAGCACAGCTAACTTCCAATAAATAAGCTCAGTGATTCCTAATATTGTAGACACCTGCCCAACAAAGAAAGAGTTAAGACAGAAGAAATCACAATAATACACGCCCTTTCTAAATAATTTTCGATCTTTCACAAGGACTTTTACGGAGCTCAAACTCAGCAGATTGGCGTGTCATACTTCAAGGGTTATCACAACATGCGCTAGACATGAATTGTGGGCAGGTAGGAAGATATCTGCATCAAAAAAGCTCACCGGAGAAGCCGAAGCCCATAGCAGTTCCTGCATGCGCCGCGTGGCTCTTTCAGTACTACTCGACTGCAGCGCCGCCGCTACGGGAAACGTGGAAGGTATCAAGCGGCGAGGTGCGGTCACGCCACTGAACACTTCTAGTACACTCTAGTTGCCCTACACTCGAAGAGGAAAGTGTGATGAGCGGCAAGCGGCGCCTACGGAGCGCACTGAAGTCTCCGAGGAGGAGCCGCGTGGGGGCACACGCAATTGTTTATACGTTGTTTGCACGTTTCAGACAGTTTCGTTGGGCGCGTTCGTCCTCGTTTTTTTTTAATTGCGGTGGCATTCTGACACCAATGATTCTGTATGCACTCTCATGGCGCGAAAACAAAGCCATTGCTTCGTCCCGGGGTTCACTACAGGCTACAAGTCAGCTAAAAAGAAGCACGCGTTGTTCGGCGTACCAATGGACGAAGCTCTGTTAGCGCAGTGGTGGAGAGCGATCCCGCGCGCTGACAAGTCAAGCTGCTTCAAGAAAACTCGGCTGTGTGCGGGCTGCACTTAGGCGAGAGGTGTATCTCCCGGCACTTCGAGCGCACTGTGATTAGCGAAATGGTCCGCATTGAAGGGGACTGGTAGACCCATGGGCGCGCTTGCCGTTCAGGGGGGGGGGGGCGAAGGTTTATTGCGGGGCGCCTTCTTCCTATTAAATAAGTTTATGAGGCAGATTTTACGCCCCCCTTTTAGAAAAATAAAAGAGTGACCCACTGCCTAGTCAATGTATAGACCAGAATTAGCGCCCTCCTCCCAGGTGGCCAGCCGCTTTTGTCCCTCTTGTGCGGGCGTCTATGGGTAGGCCTTTCGGTAAGCTGTTCGCGTTTGTAGACGCCTTTGAAACCGCTTTTTCAAAGGGCTATAGCTACAACGGTCTTCACATTGACAGCTTGCAAAAGCTTGTTTCCTGCATGAAAAAAAAAATGTCACACTGGACTGCGAACAACATGGTCCGAGCCTTGCCAATCAAGTAAAGTTTTTTTCTGCTCACCCATTGCATTTTTACACAAAGGTACTCCACAAGGAGCGAGCATCTTTTCATGAAAAGAGGAAGTACCTGACGCTCAGGCGCATTCCCTGGGCTTGCAGCCCAATGTTCTGTGAGGCGCTTGTTCTGTGAGGCGCATGAAAAAGGACGTGCGACAAATTATTGAGAATGCATTGTTGTAAACAGATAGTGAGTCACTACTCGGAAATGCGTTGTATGACGTGTGTGCAGAAAATAAAAGAATTCCATTTAGATGCCCCGCAGGTCGCGGGTTCGAATCCCTGCTGCGGCGCCTGCATTTCCTATGGAGGCGGAAATGTTGTAGGCCCGTGTACTCAGATTTGGGTGCACGTTAAAGAACCCCAGCTGGTCAAAATTTCCGGAGCCCTCCACTACGGCGTCTCTCATAATCATCAGTGGTTTTGGGACGTTAAACCCCACATATAAATCAATCCATTTAGATGCCGCTCGTGATTATCGTCTCTTAGTACGACGTTTTGAATTATGGGCTTTATTTACAGAGTAGTGCTTGATTAAATGTTGGTTCGCCGTGGAAAGTGTCGCAAGCAATGGCTCACAACTGAGTTCATCGTTCCACTCTTCTACCACTTCATATCGACAAAGCGTTTCAGTGCCGTCACACGCTCACTTTCGGCATCTTGTCAACCTGACGATATTACAGTATAGTCGCGCGCCTGCGCAGACATCCTGTTTTTCAGAAGCTAATGAAAATATTTTCTTGGTCGCCATTTGAGGCCATGCACGAGAAAAAAAAAATATATTTTAAATGTTTCACATTGGCCGCGCGCGCGGTTGATTGCGGTCTCTGTGCAGTGCATCGCCGCCTTGGGTGACGTGCAAACGTGTGCCAGCGTCATATTTTGGTTTCCTCCCAAGGCGTTACGCACTAGCCGGCGCGTTCATCACACTTTTCTATTCTAGCCACTCTACCCCCACACAGAAACGCCTGCTGCGCCGCACGGAAGTGACGTCATGCACTTTTTCGGTTAGGCGTTTTGTTTGAATAGTCGGAGTGTTTAGCGGTACGTCTAGACGTTTTGATAGAAGGAGTAGAAGTTACGTCAAAACGTAAAAGTAAAAAAAAAATGTTAGGTCCAGCACACGGTGTAAGAATAGTTTAGGTGAGAGAACGCCCCCGCTCTTCGCTTCGCGACAACGCTCTGCTTCTCAGCTCCCTCAAAAGATGGCGCTAGCAACTAATGCCCTTTCGGCGCAGAAAAGGAGGCAAAGCTCGGAGCCACTTTAGCTGAGGATCGGTATGTAAGAAGCAGTTTTGCTTGGCTATGGCACCGAACGCGGGATTTGTAAAGCAGATCATTCAATTAAATATGTTCTTTGACCTTTCTGCCTTATAACATCATATGATTGAATTCATCAAGCATGCAGCATTCAGGTTTATGTAGCCGGTCCAAGCAGCGCGTCTTTGGCAATGTTCCAATCGTCTGACCGATATTAATAATTGCGGAGGTGGCCAGAGGTTTCTGCAACACCAAATATTACGTCAAAGAACGTTCGCAATATTTACGCTTGCCCTGTTCACGGTTGTAGGCAGTCAAGAGTACGTGAAGTTACATTCAGATTTGATTTTCCGCCTCTCACGAGGGTTTTATTATGCGATAACATGAGCGTTGGCGATAAGCGCGAGAGAAATTTAATGAGTTAAAGGAATAGACATAAAACTCTAACTACATCTTGGCCAAAAAGCGGCTTATGAATTGTCACATCCCATTCAACATTTTCTTGTTCTGTGTAACATGCATGTCTTCGACAATCAAAATTCGACGCTTTCCCATGTATATACATTTTAATATTCTTTATGACTCCTATACTTCACGACACGGATGCACGTATTTGTGTGGGTGGCAATCCTGAATTTCATTTATTTGGAATGGAGCAGTAGTACATTTATAAATGAAACACTTCACATACACACAAAAAAGGTTACATCACAGCACACCCTTATCACAGTATACATAAGCATTATTGCACACATAACATATTACACATACACATCTCTCTTCTCCTGAAGCAAAGAATTATACAAGTTTCGACAACTTACGCAAGTCTTGGTTCTTTTCTGCATGCTTATTCTTTAGCTGTCTGCAATACTGCCGCATGCGTAAGCACACATAATAGTGCAACAGCTTGGCAAGAACATCTTCTTTATGAGCAGCACATGGAAACGTGAAGGTGAAATTTTCAAGCACTGCATCTGTCGTGCGATCATATACATCTCTCTCACCAGCGTGTTTTGCGAAGTGCTCCTCAGCCTCTTTGAAAAGAAGGAACAGATGCACATTCGGATGTGTGAGCCCCCCTCTCGTTTTGCAATTTACCAAGTCGGCTTCTGGTAGCTTTGAAATACCTTTCTGCCCAACCAAAGCATCCTTACCAATTGTACAGGAAGTTTGAGTGGCAAGCTTTCGTGACACAAATCCAGTGACATAATATACAATGCAGTCTACGACGGCAGCATCTGAATAATCATGCTGTTATGCCAGCGAGTCCTCGTCAAACGACCGTGCCTCTGAAAAAGGCAATCTGGGTCAAGGCCAGCCCGCAGTCTGCCTGGCGCGATCACCTCGACGGCGTGAACACGCGCGGCGCTCCTCTGGCCCACGTGCAGTGAGTCAGTTGCGCACGTGACAGCGAGCCGGCGTCCTCGTGTCAGGTGGTCTGACGCATGGCGCGGCGGCCCCATTGGCGGAATCTGCTCTGACGACCAGCGGCGCTTCTGATTGGACGTTTTGGTTGGACCCGGTGCAAATAAAAGAAGCCCTGCGGCGTGTCGCGATCAGCGGTCTTAGGCGAAAGGCTGAACTATGTGTTAGAGAGAAGAGCTCGGCTCTTCGAGTCTCTGTCGGCCCCAGTGCCGAAATTGTAACGCCTCTGTAAATATGCTGTACATAAACCTTGTTTAACTCACCGTCGTCTCGTCCGCTCGTCTTATCAGCTCTGCGCAGAAGCAGTCGCGAGCTGATACACATACGCTACCAAACGGCTGGTGACCTTCCCGGCGGAGTTGAAAGCAGTGGCGCCATCGGGACCGTGTTGGCGTCGCCGTCTTTCGCAACAGTGGTTGGCAGCTGCGGGATCGGCCGGCGTCAGCGACATCGATGCGGTGAGTGCCTGATGTTTTCCCCTCAGTTCACCAGACTACTCTAGCTCAGGTTGTAGTAGTTTAGAGAAAGGGCTGTGTGAAGCATTGAAGTGAGCTTTGATCGTTTCAAGCCAAGTTGAAGTGCTTTGAAACCAAAGTTAATGTGGAGGTGGTAAACACGGGAGGGTGAAAAATTGCTTGCGCGTCTTGCTAGTAGGCTTATAGTGGGTACGGCAAGTAGATTCTTAACAGGGGCAAACAGCAAGAGGCTAGTGTGAACGATGGAGAACCTTAAAGTGAAGGAACTCATCGAAATTTGTGAGGAACTCGGCATTACTTTGGGCCGTGCGAAACGAAAGCAAGCGATCCTTGATATCATGAAGGATGAGGGAGTGTCGGCTGAGGAAGTCGATGAGGCCTGGGTGGATATTAAAGCACGCCGTGAGGAGGCTGAAAGGCGAGAAGTAGAAGCTCGCGAACGTGAGGAGGCTGAAAGGCGAGAAGCTCGTGAAGAAGCTGAAAGGCGCGAAGCTCGCGAAGAAGCTGAAAGGCGCGAAGCTCGCGAACGTGAAGAAGCTGAAAGGCGCGAACGACGCGAGGAGGCCGAGAGACAGGAGCGTCTCGAGTTGAAACGACTAGAATTGGCAATCCTACAGTGTTCGCAGGCGCCTAGCGTAGCTTCTCCGACGATTCAGGTCAGCGGTTTTAGAATTCGGGACCAACTGCCACCGTTCGTAGTAGGCGAGGACATGGCGAAGTATCTCGTCAAGTTTGAACACGTCTGTGAGCGAAATGCTTTGGAGCAGTCTCTTTGGGCGCGGAACCTGCTAGCTCTTCTTCCCGGCGAAGTGTCCGACGCGATAACTTGCTTGTCGAGGGAAGCGTTTGAGAGCTATGACGAGGTTAAGGAAGTGCTCTTGAGACGTTATAAGTTGTCACCCGAGGCTTTCAGGCAAAGGTTCCGGTATGCTGAAAAGGGGAATGAGTCACACGTTGACTTCGCGTTTTGTCTTAAAGCCGATTTGATTGAATGGCTCAAGGGCGAAGGTGTTTATGACGACCGCGATAAAGTGGTGGAATGCGTTGCATTGGAGCAATTCTACCGCTGCATCGAGGAGGATGTCAAACTTTGGCTGCAGGACAGACTTGGGGACGTACAGTTAAACAAGGCAGCTGAGTTAGCTGAGGAGTATTATACTCGCCGAAAGTTGCATAGCAGGGCAGCGCGCGTTGAAAAGGATGAAAGGAAAGAGGGCTTTTCAAGGAAACCTGATCAACGGAAACCCGCTCCGCACCGTAATTTCAAGAAGGACCCGTCTCTTACGAAGGACAGTGTAGGGGAAGGGCAAACAGAAGCGGAGAAATCGAGTGAGGTTTCTACCACACAGGCATTAGAACCGGAAAACAAACGGAAGCCGCTAATCTGCTACAACTGTAAAAAGGAAGGGCACATCGCGAGAAACTGTCAGGAAAAGTTTGCCTTCGCAACGATCCGAGAATCAGAAAAAAGACATGCGGTTGTTGGAGCCGTATCTCCAAGAAATTAGGGTCAATGAGAAAACGTGCCGAGCACTTAGAGACTCAGCGGCAACCATGGACGTTGTCCATCCTTCATTGGTGTCTCCGGATGACTTCACAGGAGAATGCGCGTGGATCAGGCAAGTCGCCGAGGAGCAGAGTGTTCGCTTACCAATCGCCACCGTTGTCATTGAAGGCCCGTTCGGTAAGCTTTGCACCGAAGCGGCTGTGTCTGCCGCGCTGAATGGTCGTTTTACTTATCTTTTCTCCAACAACTCGGAGCAGCTTCTCAAAGAGCAGGGCAAATCGTTCTTCCCCAACTTAGCGTGCATGGCTCCCACGCGATCGCAAGCGCGAAAGCTTTCGCGGAAGCTTGACTTGGTTCCATGCGGTGAACTCTCAAGTGACCTTGTCGGCGGGTCGACGGAACCCCAGAAAGGAAATTTTCCGCATGAGTCATGTGAGCAGTCACGCGAGCGGCCCGTCGCGGGAGCGGCCGGCGCGGTATGCGCTGGGGGAGACGACGTGGCGCCATTGAGTCAGAGCGAGAGGGTTGCAACGCTCTCGCCTGTAGCGGAAAGTTGGAGCGAGCTGCCGAGAGTTGATCGAGAGATTCGAGGGCAGAGTGAGGATCTCTCGATTGAAGCGCTAGTGGAAAGCCAAATTGAAGCGCTCGTGGAAAGCCAGAAAAACGCGGCAAAAGTGCTGTCGAAGGAGCACTACGAGAAATCGGGGAAGAAGCGCGCTTTTGAAGTTGATAATCAGGTAATGCGGCTGCAGCCACCCAAAAGGAACAAGCTTGAGGTTGATTGGGAAGGGCCCGCCACAGTATTATCGAAGCCTTGCGATACAACTTATGAGGTGCAAGTAGGAAGGCGGCAGAACAAAATTTACAACTTGATGAAACCCAATGTTCAACATCAAGCGGTCGTAAATCAGCTGTTGAAGGCTTCAGAGGAAGAGGGAGCAGAAAATTTGAGTTCTAGTGAGGTGATCGAAGGGGGATCGAAAGTAATTTGGGAGCAGATAAACCTAGAGCCTAGCTTAAGTGAAGGAGGACCTGAGAAAGAGGACCTGAGAAAGATTGGTTCCGAGTTTGAAGACGTGTTTTCGGACCGCCCCGGAAACATGAGGGTGATCGAACACGATATCGAGCTAAGCGGTGAGGAGTCAATCAGTAGCAAGCCGTATCGTTGTTCCCCTGTGCAACGTCGCAAGTGTGAGCCGCTCTTGGTGCCGCATAGGTATCGTCGCCTAAAAGTGGCCGGTTACTGAGGTGGAGCATGTTGCTCCACAGCGCAACTTTGACGTTCGCTAAAGAAAAAAAAAAGGGAAAGGTAAACGCTAATGCAGGTGCATTGAGCAGTGCGTTCCAGCTAGTAACTTCTCAACCTTTCGGTTTCTCGCTGGCGATTCGGGGCAAAATTTTGACCTCATCACGACCTGGGCTGAGCGCTCTCGTTCAGAGTGATCTCAAGGGGCCAACTTTATGTGGTATTCTAATTCGTTACGTTGTTGTACGTGGAAAAAAAAAATTGAGTTGTCATTTTAAGAGTCTTGTGTCCCACATGTGCCTCTTGATGTAGAGGGAACAAAATTCCGATAAACACGTAGATAGGTATATGTTGTACTATACTTTGTCTGGTGTTCTGTCGGGTGACCGAGGGCACTTGCTTGTGTCGTGTGTTGTCTGTTGTCGAACCGTTCTTAGCAAGTTGCAGAACCATCGACAAGTGCTGAGACCGAAGATGGTCAGAAGAGACGAGTGAAGCTGGTCAGCAAGTTGTGGCGACAAGCCCGTGGAGCTGGGATCCGTCGTCAAAAATGGGATGTGTTCCCGGAACAGTTTGGAGCTGTATTCTCCACATGGCCCTGGAGGCGAACCTGGGGGGACCTGGCGAACGAGCGCACCTGACATCCGAGCCCCGTGGAAGCAGCTCGTCTTTCCGGTGCATTGTCTGGCGGCGGGGGTGCTGTTATGCCAGCGAGTCCTCGTCAAACGACCGTGCCTCTGAAAAAGGCAATCTGGGTCAAGGCCAGCCCGCAGTCTGCCTGGCGCGATCACCTCGACGGCGTGAACACGCGCGGCGCTCCTCTGGCCCACGTGCAGTGAGTCAGTTGCGCACGTGACAGCGAGCCGGCGTCCTCGTGTCAGGTGGTCTGACGCATGGCGCGGCGGCCCCATTGGCGGAATCTGCTCTGACGACCAGCGGCGCTTCTGATTGGACGTTTTGGTTGGACCCGGTGCAAATAAAAGAAGCCCTGCGGCGTGTCGCGATCAGCGGTCTTAGGCGAAAGGCTGAACTATGTGTTAGAGAGAAGAGCTCGGCTCTTCGAGTCTCTGTCGGCCCCAGTGCCGAAATTGTAACGCCTCTGTAAATATGCTGTACATAAACCTTGTTTAACTCACCGTCGTCTCGTCCGCTCGTCTTATCAGCTCTGCGCAGAAGCAGTCGCGAGCTGATACACATACGCTACCAAACGGCTGGTGACCTTCCCGGCGGAGTTGAAAGCAGTGGCGCCATCGGGACCGTGTTGGCGTCGCCGTCTTTCGCAACAATGCTCAAACACCTCATCGCATTCCCACGTTTCCTCACTGATGAGGCCATCTAGTTTTTCCTTCATTTCATGCATTTTATCAGTGTGCTGGAAAGGTGCAGATTGGAACACTTCTCTGAAATCACTCAGGGTCAGAAAAGCAGACTGGTTTTTTTCAGAAACTACACAGTTACCAAACTGTGGTGGCTTAAGCAAAGAATACAAGGAAAGCATACGGTACATTTGCAAAAATGTCAAAAATGTTGGATGCTCATTTTGGCCCCCTGCTTGTCTTATGATACTAAAAAAGCATTCCAACGGATCCTGGTTCATTTTGGCGGTCAGGACATACTTGAACTCGCACTCTTTCAAAAGAAATGCTGACAGTTCCTGAACAGCCTTAAGTGTAACACGCAGGCCTTCAGCAGTAGACTGCGTTAAAAAAAGATCTTTGTGAATTTCACCCCTCACAACTTCCTGCTCCCAGCTATCAAGCCACTTAGATGCTGACTGTAGAACATGAAAGTCTTTGCTTTCAAGGGTGAGGCCTTCTGCACCAAAGCGATGATTGAGGGAATCAAAAAGATCATTCATTAGGAGCGTAAACTCTACAGTTGCTTCGACATTCTCAAGCCGTGGTGCGCCTCTCCGTGCATAGAAGGAAATGCCGTTAGCAACTGAGTTGCTAAAAATTTGCGTGGCCAGCTTCACTCGCATTTTCAGCATATGTGATGGATTGACATGACAGAAACTCAATTTTGGGCACACCATAAGCTCTGCTGCATTTTTGGTGTCAGCAACAAAAAGTGCATCATAGCACGACCACTTAATAATTTTCCCCTTTATTTTCAAAATTTTCTTGTCATAAAGACGATTTGTAATACACTTGAACAAGTGTGGGGTATCTGCCACGGCATACACTTTTCTGGATAGATCTAGTGGATGCTCGAAAGCATTCACGACATGTCCTAGAGCACCACTTACGCCAAGCTGCTTCCACATGGCCCTATTAGTAGATGCACCGTCACAGACCACACCATCAACATAAACTCCTGCCTGCTCTAAATGCACAATGCACTGAAGCAACAGCTGGGCAAGGAGTGTACCCTTAGTTGCTCCTTTTGATGCGAATACTGCCACCGGTTGTAAATAGCTGTCAGCAAAAGGAGCAAAAGCAAACACTAGACGATGGTCGGCCAGCTCATTGCTTTGTCCACCTTGGTCTCCATAGTCAACAAGTCCAGCATATGTCATGTTCTTCGAGTTTACAGTCATCTCTTTCCTGACTTGTATCTCATCTAGAATGAGCATACGTCTGCGTTGAAAGGGAGTCTTCTTTGCCAATTTAATTTTGAGAGCTTTAAAAAAGTGCTCATCAAAACCACATTTGAGCCCCACCATGCTTATATATCTTCTAATGGTGGATGTGCATGGCATTGGCAATATGTTATTGCTTCGTAAAAATGCGTAAGTAGAGGGGTTCCTGATGTTCAGCAAGAGGCATAGCAGCAGCCAGTCATCTGTATAGCGCCTATTATTTTTTGTAGTGCACTTAGCTGCAGATATACATTCTTGCACAAGAAGCAGCTGCATTGGTGGGATATCGAGAGATTGGAGTTTCTTTGTGATATCCTCCTCTTGCAATTTAATTATTTCAGCTCTACTCTCCTTCAATTCTTTAGTGATTAGATGGTTGCGCTTCAGCAGCCGTGCTTGGGCCTTCTGCAAAAGAGACCTTGCATGACGCAAAGAATCAACTTTGTGTTTCTTGGTAGGTGAGACAGACAGCCTGATGCGCTTCAGTGGTTGCCTCTGTATCACTCGAGCAGCTTGCCGCTCTGCATGGATTCTGAGGGTATCAAACAGACTGCTGCATGCACGACACATACTTCCCTCCGGTAACAACATTTGGCACCTTTTATGCCTCCATTTGCTTTGGCAGTCAACGAAAGCAGACTCAGGCTCCACAGAAGGAAAGTCCTTCAAACTGGGTCCCCCACCACAGACACGTACACTGTCAACAGTTTTCAAGAGATGTTCAACTTGTGATGTCGATTCAGCAACATTATTTACACCCACTGCACTACAATCAACCGGCTTGCCAAATATATACACTTGCACAGCCATGTCACTATTTACATGCACAGTTTTTCTGTTAAAAAGCACACATGCCCCATCACTTGCACGCAGCAGAGAGGCGTCGTGGAACACGAGGTCACGATACCCTTCCAAGTCAATGCGATGTACACCCCACGATGGAGTCGGAAGGCACAAAGTTGACGCTGCGCAGAACATTTCATCAAAAGCTGAAGTGCCGGGGTCACTTGCCGCGACGACATCGCTGTTTTTGTTGACTTCATCTGAATTTTGGGCTGTTGCTGCTTGTTGCTGGGTTTGAAACCCGATGCTGGTACCGCTGCTGGTCCCGCCTGGGCACGTAGAGCAAACTGTACGGCAAGCATGCCGCCTTGACTGTTTTCGAGGAGTCTTCATCTTCTTTGACAAATAACTAGGCGCTCCTTCAAAAATAGTTGGCAGGGCGTCCTTTGGAAGTCCTGCTCTTCTGTTGCCAGACATCAGAACGTGGTCATTCAGTTTTGCAGACCACGTTTTCAAAATAAAATGTGGAGCTAAATGTTTTTCGCACACACGGTCTGTCCGTTGCCTGGCTCATACCCCATGTTTATTCTAATGTCACTTCTTCTTCCTCTTCAGCTTCTACCAACCATCGCTTCATACGTCACACACAAACACACACACACACACACACACACACACACACACATATATATATATATATATATATATATATATATATATATATATATATATATATATATATATATATATATAGAGAGAGAGAGAGAGAGAGAGAGAGAGAGATTCATGCAATGACCCTTAGAACACCCGCTATTTTTACGCGGTGCATTTCTCGTCCGACTACGTTAGACTGGAACTAGTTTTGAGCCCTCATAGCGTTGAAAAAGTGAAATTTACAGTGCGCATTTGTACAGAGGCACGCTATAATCAGCTTCCCCAACTGTAAACGTTCAGTGCAGGGCTACCCAGGATTTTTAGATGCGGAGCATCTAATACTCGAGGCTTGTAGTGCGGCGCCGTCCGCAAGCTTCCTCCTTCTTCTTCCACCATCTGTGCATCCCTTCCTCCTCTACAAACCGCGCGCGCTTCACTCCTCCACCATCTGTGCAGCCTTCCTCCTCTACACACCGCGTGCGCTTCTCCTCTTCACGAACATTCGCTAGCTGTATAATGTAGCGCGCATGCGCCGTCACGCTTCGAGAACATCGGCAGCTGACGCGCGCGCATGCGCCGTCGCGCTTCGAGAACATCGGCAGCTGACGCGCGCGCATGCGCCGTTGCGCTTCTCCCCCTTCTCGAACATTCGACAGCTGACAGTGCATGCGCCGTCGCGCTGTGTATATACTCAAGGTCGGCGCTCGCTCGCTCAGTTGCCGCTCGTCGGTTGGTTTGTACGGCGCGTCGACGTCCAAGGTCGCGGTGAAATGAATTCCAACGAATCCACAAACACAATGATCGACGTCCCTTCGACCAGCGCCGCCCTTTCGCATACGTGTGTACGTGTTCACTCATTTAACACCCCCTCCTACAACCACGTTAACCAATTTAGCCATCGACCCAAGTAAGTCGCAATTTAACACCCCATTTCACAACCACGTTAACCAATTTAGCCATCGACCCAAGTAAGTCGCACTTTAACACCCCGTTAACCAATTATATGCTCCGCATCCTCCTCAGTGTTCCCCCGAGGGAAGCTGCGGGCAATTTTTTTAGGGGGGGGGGTGCAGCAGAACGACTAACTTTGGCAATTGGCACTCGCTGTGAATACGTGTAAATATCTTAGTATACCCTGAAAAATTAAATCACAGAAAAATTTCGTTGTGTAGGGGGTCCAGATTCCCTTCCTCTTCCTTCTTTTTTTACGGCCTCCTGGTTCTCCATGCGTTTGACATGGTATATCTTTTTTTTTATCTCACAGCTTTCCGAGCACAGCTAACTTCCAATAAATCAGCTCAGTGATTCCTAATATTGTAGACACCTGCCCAACAAAGAAAGAGTTAAGACAGAAGAAATCACAATAATACACGCCCTTTCTAAATAATGTTCGATCTTTCACAAGGACTTTTATGGAGCTCAAACTCAGCAGATTGGCGTGTCATACTTCAAGGGTTATCACAACATGCGCTAGACATGAATCGTGGGCAGGTAGGAAGATATCTGCATCAAAAAAGCTCACCGGAGAAGCCGAAGCCCATAGCAGTTCCTGCATGCGCCGCGTGGCTCTTTAAGTACTACTCGACTGCAGCGCCGCCGCTACGGGAAACGTGGAAGGTATCAAGCGGCGAGGTGCGGTCACGCCACTGAACACTTCTAGTACACTCTAGTTGCGCTACACTCGAAGAGGAAAGTGTGATGAGCGGCAAGCGGCGCCTACGGAGCGCACTGAAGTCTCCGAGAAGGAGCCGCGTGGGGGCACACGCAATTGTTTACACGTTGTTTGCACGTTTCAGACAGTTTCGTTGGGCGCGTTCGTCCCCGTTTTTTTTTAATTGCGGTGGCACTCTGACACGAATGATTCTGTATGCACTCTCATGGCGCGAAAACAAAGCCATTGCTTCGTCCCGGGGTTCACTACAGGCTACAAGTCAGCTAAAAAGAAGCACGCGTTGTTCGGCGTACCAATGGACGAAGCTCTGTTAGCGCAGTGGTGGAGAGCGATCCCGCGCGCTGACAAGTCAAGCTGCTTCAAGAAAACTCGGTTGTGTGCGGGCTGCACTTAGGCGAGAGGTATATCTCCCGGCACTTCGAGCGCAATGTGATTAGCGAAATGTTCCGCATTGAAGGGGACTGGTAGACCCATGGGCGCGCTTGCCGTTTAGAGGGGGGGGGGGGGGGGAGGTTTATTGCGGGGCGCCTTCTTCCTAATAAATCAGTTTATGAGGCAGATTTTACGCCCCCCTTTTAGAAAAATAAAAGAGTGACCCACTGCCTAGTCAATGTATAGACCAGAATTAGCGCCCTCCTCCCAGGTGGCCAGCCGCTTTTGTCCCTCTTGTGCGGGCGTCTATGGGTAGGCCTTTCGGTAAGCTGTTCGCGTTTGTAGACGCCTTTGAAACCGCTTTTTCAAAGGGCTATAGCTACAACGGTCTTCACATTGACAGCTTGCAAAAGCTTGTTTCCTGCATGAAAAAAAAAATGTCACACTGGACTGCGAACAACATGGTCCGAGCCTTGCCAATCAAGTAAAGTTTTTTTCTGCTCACCCATTGCATTTTTACACAAAGGTACTCCACAAGGAGCGAGCATCTTTTCGTGAAAAGAGGAAGTACCTGACGCTCAGGCGCATTCCCTAGGCTTGCAGCCCAATGTTCTGTGAGGCGCTTGTGAACTATAAAACTTTTTTTTCTTGGGGATGAAAAAGGACGTGCGAGAAATTATTGAGAATGCATTGTTGTAAACAGATAGTGAGTCACTACTCGGAAATGCGTTGTATGACGTGTGTGCAGAAAATAAAAGAATTCCATTTAGATGCCCCGCAGGTCGCGGGTTCGAATCCCGGCTGCGGCGCCTGCATTTACGATGGAGGCGGAAATGTTGTAGGCCCGTGTACTCAGATTTGGGTGCACGTTAAAGAACCCCAGCTGGTCAAAATTTCCGGAGCCCTCCACTACGGCGTCTCTCATAATCATCAGTGCTTTTGGGACGTTAAACCCCACAGATAAATCAATCCATTTAGATGCCGCTCGTGATTATCGTCTCTTAGTATGATGTTTTGAATTATGGGCTTTATTTACAGAGTAGTGCTTGTATAAGTGTTGGTTCGCCGTGGAAAGTGTCGCAAGCAATGGCTCACAACTGAGTTCATCGTTCCACTCTTCTACCACTTCACATCGACAAAGTGTTTCAGTGCCGTCACACGCTCACTTTCGGCATCTTGTCAACCTGACGATATTACAGTATAGTCGCGCGCCTGCGCAGACATCCTGTTTTTCAGAAGCTAATGAAAATATTTTCTTGGTCGCCATTTGAGGCCATGCACGAGAAAAAAAAAATATATTTTAAATGTTTCACATTGGCCGCGCGCGCGGTTGATTGCGGTCTCTGTGCAGTGCATCGCCGCCTTGGGTGACGTGCAAACGTGTGCCAGCGTCATATTTTGGTTTCCTCCCAAGGCGTTACGCACTAGCCGGCGCGTTCATCACACTTTTCTATTCTAACCACTGTACCCCACGGAGGAAGGAAAAAGGTAAGGAGAGGGCATGCCCAGCCGGCGCAGGGCGTAAAAAATGTGGCGGAAATGACATCATGGCGGCCATAGTCAGTAGGCACAATGGCGGCGTTGTTATGGTTACGTGTTGCGCAGTGAAGCTGGTCTAGCAGTGAGCTGCCGCGGCTGGCGGCGGAATGTGTGCCTCCCCAGGTCTCGTGCTGAGCCGTGGCGGACAATATCTGTGCTCTGCGCCGCGTTATTGGTTACGCAGTGTTCGTATGGCTGTTACATTACTCTTAGCAACGTTTACAAATCTCTTTGTCCATCACGGGGTTCCAACAGTGCGCAGAACAAGTGCATATCCATGTGTCGTGTGGCAGATGACGCGGATGAAGCAGTTAGTGTTCAGCGAAATGGCGTTGGGCACCATGACGAATCTGAATGACGACGAACGCCTTGCAGGTCAGTGACGGTAGAGCAGTGCTCCTGCTTCTGACAACGGACGACTCTGTTGAGCCCAGCAAAATGCCGTGAGGACCATGTGCACATACGTAGTTTCGTGTTGTGTGTGTACAGTAACAACTTGCATGTGCGCATTAAAACACATTTTCTGTTCCGCTTGGTACACTCTCCACCAGCACTGCATGTAATCTCAACGTAACAGCAACCACGTTCAACTGTCACTAGCACCGTGCTCAAAGTCACCACGGTCGCAGAATGCTGACGCAGGTGAGTTTCACGCGGAACACGGACACAGTGGCAGGACGCTGCGTCAGTCGCGTGGCGGAATGCAACAGTAGAAGGCGCACGACCGATCGTGTTGTCTGTACAGTTGCTGAATTAATGACGTGAAAGCACTCGCCGTTGTCAGTGCATCTAGCGCGCGCTCTCTCGTAGTTGCTTCGTTGTCAGCGAGCTGTTACTCTTTGTTATTACTCGGACGAAGCGATTTCGCTGAAGGTGTCCCGCTGGCTCTGAGTGATGAGCCCAGTTCCATTAGTTTCGGATCGTCACGACACACGCGCTGCGCAGCCCACGTGCTTTCCGAGCCGGAGAGGGAGTCGCGCCTTCTGCTTCGCATTCATATGTAAACAAGAGAGGAGAATTTGCCTACTCAATATGGCCGACTTCCGGCTTCATCGCGGCTTCACAACGAGTGACGTCAGGGCCTCTCCTTACCTTTTCCTTCCTCCGTGCTGTACCCCAACACAAAAACGCCTGCTGCGCCGCACGGAAGTGACGTCATGCACTTTTTCGGTTAGGCGTTTTGTTTGAATAGTTGGAGTGTTTAGCGGTACGTCTAGACGTAATGATAGAAGGAGTAGAAGTTACGTCAAAACGTAAAAGTAAAAAAAATGTTAGGTCCAGCACACGGTGTAAGAATAGTTTAGGTGAGAGAACGCCCCCGCTCTTCGCTTCGCGACAACGCTCTGCTTCTCAGCTCCCTCAAAAGATGGCGCTAGCAACTAATGCCCTTTCGGCGCAGAAAAGGAGGCAAAGCTCGGAGCCACTTTAGCTGAGGATCGGTATGTAAGAAGCAGTTTTGCTTGGCTATGGCACCGAACGCGGGATTTGTAAAGCAGATCATTCAATTAAATATGTTCTTTGACCTTTCTGCCTTATAACATCATATGATTGAATTCATCAAGCATGCAGCATTCAGGTTTATGTAGCCGGTCCAAGCAGCGCGTCTTTGGCAATGTTCCAATCGTCTGACCGATATTAATAATTGCGGAGGTGGCCAGAGGTTTCTGCAACACCAAATATCACGTCAAAGAACGTTCGCAATATTTACGCTTGCCCTGTTCACGGTTGTAGGCAGTCAAGAGTACGTGAAGTTACATTCAGATTTGATTTTCCGCCTCTCACGAGGGTTTTATTATGCGATAACATGAGCGTTGGCGATAAGCGCGAGAGAAATTTAATGAGTTAAAGGAATAGACATAGAACTCTAACTACATCTTGGCCAAAAAGCGGCTTATGAATTGTCACATCCCATTCAACATTTTCTTGTTCTGTGTAACATGCATGTCTTCGGCAATCAAAATTCGACGCTTTCCCATGTATATACATTTTAATATTCTTTATGACTCCTATACTTGACGACACGGATGCACATATTTGTGTGGGTGGCACTCCTGAATTTCATTTATTTGGAATGGAGCAGTAGTACATTTATAAATGAAACACTTCACATACACACAAAAAAGGTTACATCACAGCACACCCTTATCACAGTATACATAAGCATTATTGCACACATAACATATTACACATACACATCTCTCTTCTCCTGAAGCAAAGAATTATACAAGTTTCGACAACTTACGCAAGTCTTGGTTCTTTTCTACATGCTTATTCTTTAGCTGTCTGCAATACTGCCGCATGCGTAAGCACACATAATAGTGCAACAGCTTGGCAAGAACATCTTCTTTATGAGCAGCACATGGAAACGTGAAGGTGAAATTTTCAAGCACTGCATCTGTCGTGCGATCATATACATCTCTCTCACCAGCGTGTTTTGCTAAGTGCTCCTCAGCCTCTTTGAAAAGAAGGAACAGATGCACATTCGGATGTGTGAGCCCCCCTCTCGTTTTGCAATTTACCAAGTTGGCTTCTGGTAGCTTTGAAATACCTTTCTGCCCAACCAAAGCATCCTTACAAATTGTACAGGAAGTTTGAGTGGCAAGCTTTCGTGACACAAATCCAGTGACATAATATACAATGCAGTCTACGACGGCAGCATCTGAATAATCATGCTCAAACACCTCATCGCATTCCCACGTTTCCTCACTGATGAGGCCATCTAGTTTTTCCTTCAGTTAATGCATTTTATCAGTGTGCTGGAAAGGTGCAGATTGGAACACTTCTCTGAAATCACTCAGGGTCAGAAAAGCAGACTGGTTTTTTTCAGAAACTACACAGTTACCAAACTGTGGTGGCTTAAGCAAAGAATACAAGGAAAGCATACGGTACAGTTGCAAAAATGTCGGAAATGTTGGATGCTCATTTTGGCCCCCTGCTTGTCTTATGATACCAAAAAAGCATTCCAACGGATCCTGGTTCATTTTGGCTGTCAGGACATACTTGAACTCGCACTCTTTCAAAAGAAATGCTGACAGTTCCTGAACAGACTTAAGTGTAACATGCAGGCCTTCAGCAGTAGACTGCGTTAAAAAAAGATCTTTGTGAATTTCACCCCTCACAACTTCCTGCTCTCAGCTATCAAGCCACTTAGATGCTGACTGTAGAACATGAAAGTCTTTGCTTTCAAGGGTGAGGCCTTCTGCAGCAAAGCGATGATTGAGGGCATCAAAAAGATCATTCATTAGGAGCGTAAACTCTACAGTTGCTTCGACATTCTCAAGCCATGGTGCGCCTCTCCGTGCATAGAAGGAAATGCCCTTAGCAACTGAGTTGCTAAAAATTGGCGTGGCCAGCTTCACTCGCATTTTCAGCATATGTGATGGATTGACATGACAGAAACTCAATTTTGGGCATACCCTAAGCTCTGCTGCATTTTTGGTGTCAGCAACAAAAAGTGCATCATAGCACGACCACTTAATAATTTTCTTGTCATAAAGACGATTTCTAATACACTTGAACAAGTGTGGGGTATCTGCCACGGCATACACTTTTCTGGATGGATCTAGTGGATGCTCGAAAGCATTCACGACATGTCCTAGAGCACCACTTACGCCAAGCTGCTTCCACATGGCCCTATTAGTAGATGCACCGTCACAGACCACACCATCAACATAAACTCCTGCCTGCTCTAAATGCACAATGCACTGAAGCAACAGCTGGGCAAGGAGTGTACCCTTAGTTGCTCCTTTTGATGCGAATACTGCCACCGGTTGTAAATAGCTGTCAGCAAAAGGAGCAAAAGCAAACACTAGACCATGGTCGGCCAGCTCATTGCTTTGTCCACCTTGGTCTCCATAGTCAACAAGTCCAGCATATGTCATGTTCTTCGAGTTTACAGTCATCTCTTTCCTGACTTGTATCTCATCTAGAATGAGCATACGTCTGCGTTGAAAGGGAGTCTTCTTTGCCAATTTAATTTTGAGAGCTTTAAAAAAGTGCTCATCAAAACCACATTTGAGCCCCACCATGCTTATATATCTTCTAATGGTGGATGTGCATGGCATTGGCAATATGTTATTGCTTCGTAAAAATGCGTAAGTAGAGGGGCTCCTGATGTTCAGCAAGAGGCATAGCAGCAGCCAGTCATCTGTATAGCGCCTATTATTTTTTGTAGTGCACTTAGCTGCAGATATACATTCTTGCACAAGAAGCAGCTGCATTGGTGGGATATCGAGAGATTGGAGTTTCTTTGTGATATCCTCCTCTTGCAATTTAATTATTTCAGCTCTACTCTCCTTCAATTCTTTAGTGATTAGATGGTTGCGCTTCAGCAGCCGTGCTTGGGCCTTCTGCAAAAGAGACCTTGCATGACGCAAAGAATCAACTTTGTGTTTCTTGGTAGGTGAGACAGACAGCCTGATGCGCTTCAGTGGTTGCCTCTGTATCACTCGAGCAGCTTGCCGCTCTGCATGGATTCTGAGGGTATCAAACAGACTGCTGCATGCACGACACATACTTCCCTCCGGTAACAACATTTGGCACCTTTTATGCCTCCATTTGCTTTGGCAGTCAACGAAAGCAGACTCAGGCTCCACAGAAGGAAAGTCCTTCAAACTGGGTCCCCCACCACAGACACGTACACTGTCAACAGTTTTCAAGAGATGTTCAACTTGTGATGTCGATTCAGCAACATTATTTACACCCACTGCACTACAATCAACCGGCTTGCCAAATATATACACTTGCACAGCCATGTCACTATTTACATGCACAGTTTTTCTGTTAAAAAGCACACATGCCCCATCACTTGCGCGCAGCAGAGAGGCGTCGTGGAACACGAGGTCACGATACCCTTCCAAGTCAATGCGATGTACACCCCACGATGGAGTCGGAAGGCACAAAGTTGACGCTGCGCAGAACATTTCATCAAAAGCTGAAGTGCCGGGGTCACTTGCCGCGACGACATCGCTGTTTTTGTTGACTTCATCTGAATTTTGGGCTGTTGCTGCTTGTTGCTGGGTTTGAAACCCGATGCTGGTACCGCTGCTGGTCCCGCCTGTGCACGTAGAGCAAACTGTACGGCAAGCATGCCGCCTTGACTGTTTTCGAGGAGTCTTCATCTTCTTTGACAAATAACTAGGCGCTCCTTCAAAAATAGTTGGCAGGGCGTCCTTTGGAAGTCCTGCTCTTCTGTTGCCAGACATCAGAACGTGGTCATTCAGTTTTGCAGACCACGTTTTCAAAATAAAATGTGGAGCGAAATGTTTTTCGCACACACGGTCTGTCCTTTGAAGCACGCGGTCTTTGCGAGGGATCGCCCGTCTCGATGCTTCAAGCTGGGCTTGGTCGTGCGGTGGCGTAAAAAGTGAAAACTTTTCTTTACACGACTTATAGCCGGTATTGCAGTAAGGTACAAAGCACTTACCCATCGCGAAGCACACTAAATCACGCGACCACGTTCACAAACACAAGTCACATTTTCGACGTGAAGCAGCGTTGAGTGACGGGACAGCAAGGGGCGCGCGGCGGGGGAGCAAGCAAGAGGTAGGATGGATGGATGGATGTGGCTGTACCCTTTAGATCGGGCGGCGGCTAACGCCACCTAGCCGTAATACTTAGTGAACTAACCATTACATTAATCTTTTTTTTTTTTCCTTTAAATAATGAAGTTCAGGATTCGTACTTCGCAGTGAAGGGTTTAATTTTCACTCGTGCCTTGACTTTAGCCACCAATCAGATAACCTCCTTCTAGTTAAGTCTACCCGTTTAAAGTCTATTTTGCCCTCGCTGTCCCTAAATCCCAGTGCTTTGAAAAACTCTGCGCCATCATCCTGAACTATAGGGTGAAGCCCTTTACAGAACATTATCAAGTGTTCGGCAGTTTCTTCTTCCTCTCCACACGCACTGCATACTGTGTCGACCCCTTCGTATTTGGCCCGATATGTCTTGGTTCGCAGTACTCCCGTCCTGGCCTCAAACAGTAGAGAACTACCCCGAGTATTATCATAGATCCTTTCCTTGGCAATTTCCTGCTTAAAAGTTCGATAGATCTCTAGTGCGGACTTCTTAATCATGCCCATTCTCCACATGTCAGTCTCCGTTTCCTTCACTTTTTTCTTAACCGATAGTTCTTTTTGGTTTGGCCACCTGCTGTTTTCTAAGTATTTACCAGTCAGCTTCCTGGTTCGCTTCCTCCATTTTGTATCGACATTCTTCATGTACAAGTAGCTGAAAACCTTCCTAGCCCAACGCTCTTCCCCCATTTCTCTCAATCGCTTCTCAAATTTTATCTTGCTGCTAGCTTCCCTGCCCTCAAATGATGTCCATCCCAAATCACCTTGTACTCCCTGATTTGGTGTATTCCCGTGAGCTCCTAAAGCAAGCCTACCTATTCCACGTTGCTTAATTTCTAATCTTGCTTGAACTTCTGATCTCATGCACAAGACCGCATTGCTGAACGTCAGCCCAGGAACCATGACCCCTTTCCATATTCCTCTCACAACATCATACCTATTGTAATTCCACAGTGCCCTATTTTTCATGACTGCTGCATTCCTGTTACCTTTAGTCGTCACGTATATTTCGTGTTCCCTCAGATACTCCGTCCCATTGCTTGGGACGGAGTATCTGAGTAGGTGGCTAGCTTGGCGCGCCCTCTCTGGAGGAGCTTCCTAACCAGAACAGCATGTGCCTCTCCTCGCGAAGCCGCCGCTATGCGCCGTTCTCTCACCTAAACTACTCTTGCACCGTGGTCCAGCATGACAAGAATACAAAACCGTCTTGTTAATCGTTCCGAACCGATAGGCAGCTGCGGGGTAGTAGGTTGAACCGCCACAAGTAGAACTGGTGAGGTCGGTGGTTCGAGCCTTACTGCAGTATTTGTTACTCCTTTTTTTTTTGTTCATGCATGTATTGTTTTAACTTATGCACATCCTCATCGGCCTCCCGTCAGCCTGACTTGCTGCTGGTGGTGGTGGTCCTATGCACATGCCCTTTAATATTGGACGTTTGATGACTCTCGATGAATCGGGTATATTTACTATGATTAAGTGTTTTGAAAAAATATTGCTCTTAATCGGCGAGACGCAAATGGACACGCCCCGCCGCGGTGGTCTAGTGGCTAAGGTACTCGGCTGCTGACCTGCAGGTCACGGGTTCGAATCCCGGCTGCGGCGGCTGCATTTCCGATGGAGGCGAAAATGTTGTAGGCCCGTGTGCTCAGATTTGGGTGCACGTTAAAGAACCACAGGCGGTCGAAATTTCGGGAGCCCTCCACTACGGCGTCTCTCATAATCATATGGTGGTTTTGGGACAATAAACCCCACATATCAATATCAACAATCAATCCATCCATCAATCAATCAAAAGGACACGAAAAACTCAAACGCAGCTGGCTGCATTGGTTTCTCCGGCACACATGTAAGGAATGTTGATTTCCACGGTTTATCAAAGTTTTGATGACAGAAAAGCGCACAGACACCTAGTCTCAGGAAACTTATGTCGCTCAGTGTACCATCACCTGGCGAGGTAACCAGCAGGGCGCTTCAAAGTACTGACGTGCCACCGCAATGATTTAGGCAATCAGCACTTGATAAACGATGCCCAAGGAGAAGTGCCGACGGCGTTAACCCATGTAACTACAAAACAGCCTGTCTGCCTTGCTGAATAACACGCGCGACCTGTGACAGCACGGGATCATTTACGTAGCAACGGATGAGAACGGCCAGGCTTCGTAAGAACACTACAATTAAGTCATTTCCATCCTTAGTAAGAACACTTCGCAGACGCACTGGGGTTTCATGCATGTGCGTCCAGTCAGTCACACGTGAGCTGTGCAAAAGCATTTGTTTCATCGTCGACCTTGTCCTTAGCGACAAGCAAAACTCGGCAGCAAGAACACTTTCTCCTTTGACAACACCACGCTTAGCATTGCAATCTAGAAAATGCAGTGCGTCCAACGACTGTAATCCGCACATCATACTGAGAAACTTTATGGCGCACACGCTCAGATGAAGCTGCGGCGCGGTGGATGGCCGCGCTAGCTCCAACCACCAGGTTCAACTAAGCATCCAGCAATCACATGAAGCAGCGACGACTCTCCAGTCCTCCTTGGGAGTGGCCTAGGCCATGGCCAAAATTTCATCGGAGTTTTCACCATCAACACATCGCAGGCGGCTACTATCTCGCAGTGTTTACCTTTCACAGCCACAGCGCCCATGGCGCCCCCTGTATTCAAAATACTTGTAGTATGTAATTAAATAACAAACCTAAGCTAACTGACTCGTTCAACACCTGCTTAGTAAAAGTTTTGTAGGTTTATGCATTACGCACGAATATTTTACACACTTATGTAGCTTTAAGTAATAATTTTTTAGGTGACGTCACTTCCGTGCGGCGCTGAAGCCACTTCTGTGTGGGGATGGCTGCTGCGCGGCGCAGGAGATGCTGCCTTGCATTTTATAACTAAGGTATTATTGCACACTGAGAATGGATGTCACAGTAGCAGACAAAATGTGCTGCATTTGTACGTTTTACAAGATTATAAGCAGCACGACATTTGTGGACTTGGATGGTGACCACTTCAGTTCGAACTGCATCGGTCGACGATTGCCCCGCCGCGGTGGTCTAGTGGCTAAGGCACTCGGCTGCTGACCCGCAGGTCGCGGGTTCAAATCCCGGCTGCGGCGGCTGCATTTCCGATGGAGGCGGAAATGTTGTAGGCCCGTGTGCTCAGATTTGAGTGCACATTAAAGAACCCCAGGTGGTCAAAATTTCCGGAGCCCTCCACTACGGCGTCTCTCATAATCATATAGTGGTGTTGGGACGTTAAACCCCACATTGCAATCAATCATTGGTTGAGCGGCTTTAGCTAACGGTGTGTCTGTGGTAGCTTCTTTAAAAAAATTGCCTCTTTGCAAAAAGTGTGCACATATGCACTTAGTTACGCTGTATAGAGTACCTCGTACTCTAAAACGTTACACCCACTTTTTTTAAACTCTCTACCTTTTGGGGTACGACGGGACGCCTTTCAGCTCTCCCTTAGTGGAGTACCGAATACTCTAAATCATTAACCACTTTTTTTTTAACACAATGCGAAAGGTCACTAAGAGGCCCACGGGATGGCCTAGTACTCCCCTATAGTAGAGTACCAAGTACTCTAAATCGTTCACCAGTTTTTTTTTTTTTTTCTAAACACATGTCTGTGTATCTGTTCTGTTGGCCCGCCTCATGCGCGCGCCGCATTCTATATTAGAGTTTTAATCTCTTTGGCGTGATGTCCCTGGCGGAAGGGATGAAGCACCTTTCCTTCCTCCGTGGGATGAAGCATTAAGATAGGCGTTTGCTAAATTTCAGAGGATGCCTTGTATTAAAAATATTGCTTGTTGAATGACAGCGTAATTTACGTAGGGTTAATGATAACTACGTTTACGCCTTTTTAAAACTATTTTACGTTATTTTATGTTGCATATAAGCTTCGAAAACGTAAAAACCTATTTGAAGACACCCCTACTTGAGTGGCGCCACCACTGTAGTTCCGACGACCGCCGCTTCCCAAGTGATAGCCGATAATCTGGCAGGTACGGGAAATATAGGAGGTGTTGCCCCAGGACAGATCTTGGCCATATTGGCCCTACACGTGACGTTTGCATGCATATGTAAGAATTTTCAAACTGTCAAAGCTCATTGTGGCCGCTGTGGCATTTTTGCCACAGATATGCACACAGCACAGCCAGGCTTTCTAGCCTGGCCCAGTTTTGCTTTCCAGCCCGGTAGTACCGGCGGCGCAGTTATGTGGCTTCGGCGACTAAATTAGCCTCCAAGTTGCTGTATATTAACTCTATGATACCCTACGAGTTGCGGCCAAGGAGTTTGCGGTTCATGATGCTCATGATCATGAGCCTTCACGGTCACGATGATGTAACAACTCTATGGATGGTGGGAAGAAAAATAAACTGAAAAAACAAAAGCGCCATGCAAAAAGAAAAACGTATCCGCCCAAGTAGCCTAACAAGCGACCTTCACATCAGAGCTAGCAAGGTTCAGTTCAAGTCAAAGAGTTATAGTTCAAAGCGTTCGCAATAGAGCTTATCGCATAGAGTTCGCAATAGAGCAAAGCTGTGCGCTTGCGTTGCGCATGCGTCGTACGCTCACCTCGTGCGCGCACCCATTGAGTCGTGACTAAAGGCCTGACCACACACATTTGTTGCAGCGCGTTAGCGCGGGGCTTTTTGACGCGGCGCCGTGCCCTTTCTCGGTGAAGAGAAAGGGCGCTTGGCTACGCAAAGCTGCGCGCTTTCTTTCTCCATTTGGGAGAGGGCTCGGGGCCGCGTCAAAAAGACGCGCTGCAATTGATACGTTGGGTCAGGCCTTAACGCTAACTTACGCCCCGAACAGCTGCAAGCTTTGCGTGCGGTATAGCTCGCTCGATTCCTCTACGCTCATGATGGTGATAGATTGGATGTAGCCTCAAAATCAAGATGTCCTAGAGAACAAATATGCAATAAATGAATGTTCACATGGTTTCAAACGTTGGTTTGCAAATTTATCAACTCCTGGTACAACTTACAGACTGAAATTTGTATAGTTTATAAGTGTTGTTTTTCGGCAACGTGTGAATCTACAGCATTAGTTACTTAAAGCAGGCACCGCCGATGGCTTGTGAAGAAACTGCTTAATGAAATGTAGCATTCATTATTTAATGGAAACATTGCCATTTACACACTTTGCTAAATTCATTTGGAAAATAACGGGACCCTACTAAGCTCACTAGAGTTTCAAATCGCTAGCAGTCAAAACATGGGAACGACTCACTATTAAATATAAGACCACCTGATGTGCACTCAGTAAATTGGCATTACACTGCTTGAGCGAGGAATCCCAGCAGTGTGTCAGTATGCTTGTTTGGATTGCTTCATTATGTTTGTTCAATAAAAATTTAAAAAGCTCTCCACAATGGTGAGACCTACAGTCTGATAGTTGTGCCCGCACATAAAAATAAGCAAACTAATCCATTCCAGCTAGAGTCGTGCAGTTCAAATCACCACTACAGGAGACCTAATAGGGTTGCGTAGTCAAATCTTCAGGGTTACAGACTGTGAATTAGCTCGACTCGCCAATTGAAGCAGTCCCCATTGTTTGTTATGGGGCACTGTAGCCGCACTGCATACTATATACTGGGAAAAACGGAAAAACAGGTAACTTGCATCAACTGGTCTAATGGTACTACAGGTGTCGGTATTTGCATAAGGGCATGAACCTCAGTGAGAATTAAGACGCCATATATTGCATATACTTTATATTTTGCCCGAGAATATGACCAACACCGAGAATCAGAGCATCTTTCGATAAGCGACAACTTAGACTCCAAATTGTGCTTGTGAAATAGGTTGCCCAAAAATAAAGCTGCAATACCTTGTCAGCAGCACCTGGTAAAAAGGTTCCAGCAAAGAGTGTTAACCTTGTGCTTTTAATTTCAGTAGCCAAGACTTTCGGGTGTCACATGCAAACAGGGGGCCTCGCAACTGCCAAAATCTTTTTCAATTAGCTAGCAATATATTCTCCCAAAGCAGAGGCACACATGTATGCATGAGGTTCTACAGGTACATTTTCCTCGATCGAGGTGTGTCTACATTTGCATACTTGACGCTGTATTCTCTAAAGTAAAATGCATGGATGCTTATGCTTCAAATTCCAGTGCCACTCTTTTCGTTGATCAAAACATGCCTTTACCTACAACTGGCATTTCCCTAATGGTTTATTATAACCTACTGGCACATTTCCTCGCGTATTCATGCACCGCTGTCTTAAGAGTTGTGGTGCACGAACATTCAAAGCTGTGTAAAAAAATGTCATACTATTCAATTCATTTTTCATATAAGTTATAATTAGCAGAGTATTTTTACGAACAAACCTTGTACACTCAAACCTCATTATAACAAACTTGCATCTTACATAAAATAAGTTCGTTATAGTATTCAAAAATTCACTCTAAAGGTTTATTTTTAACACTATATCTATTGCAACACTATTTTTCATTTATTTCGTTACAACCGATATTTGGTTATATCTGGTTTCATTAGAACGATGTTTGAACATATATTTAAAATGTGAGCTGCCTACAATCAAGCATAATGACTGGAGCAAAAATTAATATCTAGTCTCAGCTGGCATATGATGGTATTGACCACAAGAGTGCAGCTTATATACCTCAGAGAAGGAAACATTCACAAAACTTTGTGCACTTTCCGCAGAGCCTGACATTCACCGACAAAAAAAGAAAAAGCTTATAGATGCAGTGTGCTACATTTGTGCTTTCAGAAAGAATGCCCGACAATGTGCAATATGCCATACTTCTATTGATAAGAGATGTGGACATTGTCCAGTATCAACTTCGAGAACAATTCTTGATTGATTGATATGTAGGGTTTAACGTCCCAAAACCACCATATGATTATGAGAGACGCCGTAGTGGAGGGCTCCGGAAATTTAGACCACCTGGGGTTCTTTAACGTGCACCCAAATCTGAGCACACGGGCCTACAACATTTCCGCCTCCATCGGAAATGCAGCCGCCGCAGCCGGGATTCAAACCCGCGCCCTGCGGGTCAGCAGCCGAGTACCTTAGCCACTAGACCACCGCGGCGGGGCAGAGAACAATTCTTTGTTACTCTAAAGCTATTTAATATGAATTTCATTATATGAACTTCAAACAAATGCTTTAAAACTATTAACACTGCCCAAAATATCATTAACTACCTATTTCTGATCTTTCCGAAAATCCCATGACCTATTAGTGTTTTACAAATATTATTCTGTATTCTTGTACAGATATTAAACAGAAGGGGCATCACAAGTCAAGTGTCAAGAGCCGCCGAGTTTTTCTCATGAGCAACTTGCACAGAGAAGTTTGCATTCAAAAGTTGGTGTTCATATATACATACTCAAGTACTGAATCTCTCGTCTCACTTGCGCAACTTGGAGAGTTTGCCATATCAGGAAAAGCACTCTCGAGCTGAGGAGTGGTTGAAGTATTTCCTATATCAACTCCCGGAACTTCAAATCTTGAATAAACTGCTACGAGATGTGCAAGCTAGCCGTGAAGTTTTCAGCGTAGTCATGGTACTAAAGACTGATATTGTCTGCCTTCTGCCTATATTGCAAATAATCAAATGGAAAGATTGACCTAGTTCTTATTAACAACTGTAAATGGAGATGTCTGCAGCAGAAAAAGTGGATGTGACCTGAATCAGAACACAAGTAGGATGCAAATTTGAACAGAACATTCAGTCTTAAAGCTACGAGGCCCCAATGAGAGCAGCAAGGAGTGGGAGCGTTGAGCTAAGGGAAAGAGCAAATAGACCAGGTAGTTCTTATGTGCATGAAAACTGCAGCTACTGTACTAAGTATTTGCATGCAACAGTACAAGCATATATTGCAATAAAGCGAAATGCCAGTCATAATTTCCGTAAGACTGCCCTTCATTAGCCTTCAAAAGCTTCCTCCACATCACCCCCTTAACAAAATTTACGGTAGAATTTTTTCACAATTACCGATAGAGTTCTGTTCCTAACAGTTTTTGGACACAATTGCAGGAGCCCTTCCAAAACTATTTTAGAGTAAGACTTTGCACAATAAGTGATCGGACCTGCCAGTTCCCACAATTCTTTTGGACATTTCATTTAAAGCCTAGTTACACTGGATTTATGCTATAACGTATTTGTCACTGAAATGCATGTTTCAACAATGCTTTACAAAAAAATCCATGTATCTCCACAAAACGAGTCATGACAAGCGGGCATAGCCGTTCTTACCATAAATCACCGGCGACGTTGCCCACTCGCGCATGTGAATGAGCGACCATGCGCTAGTTGTGTCATCGGGGTCACCGCTGCTTCTCGAATGCCGACAACGATAGCGCGTTTGACGAAGATCACAAGCTAGCGCGTTTCTCCCCAACGAGCTAGCGCGTTTGACGAAGATCACAAGCTAGCGCGTTTCTCCCCAACGAGCTAGCTTGCGATCTTCATCAGCCTCGCCTTTAGTGGGCAAAAGTGCGTTCACGTTCGTTTTCATCTACGGCAGCAAGAATGTGTGGTCTGGAACGTGCTTGTTCGTCTTGGCATATAGTGGGTACAGACGCACAACAGACAAGCTCATCAGCATCACCAACACCATGATGCATAGCAGGTACCTTGCATTGTTATCAGCATCACTCTTCACCATGAGAACGAACAACACACAATGAACAAGCCAGAACCCTATGATGCTTCACCCTTGATAGGATTGCAAGATTTAGGAGCAGAGCTTGCAACCACCCATTACCATTCTGACTCCAACACATTAAAAGGAACATTTTAAAACTATCACTAGTTAGATATGGGACTTCCATATTGAGTAGCTACTTGCATTCGCATGTTGAGATCTGCAACGCTCACTTCAGAGAAGCTTTTCTCAAAGCTTAGCTGGACACCAGCCAGACGTAGCTTTGCGAACACGAATGAGTTGCAGTGCACATTGGGAGCAGCCATGTAAAGGCAACATATCGCCATCTTTATTATGAACACTGAAAACTAGCAACAAATGTAGAGGAGAAAGTCCACCAGGCACTATTTCAAAGCCAGTCAACAATCATCTATAACATCTATGGCATTGCGGGGAGCCCCTAACGCAAATGCAGAAATTACGTTACTCTCAGCACAATTGCATTTCGCACACCTCGAGCTTGTTATCTGTAAGGCAAAAAAGGCACATGCTTTACGAGAAGCGCAAAAATGGACGAGACACAAGATAAGATGAGACTACACGAGCGCAGCAGTTTTCTCTCTTGCATCTCATCGGTTCTTGTGCTCCAATCTTTTCCGCAACGAACCAGCACGCCCAACAAAGCATTCTATTATTCTTCACGAAGACTGAAAACATTGTTTACCTTCCATAAGCCTTCATAAACAGGGCTTTATTCTTGCCTTATTTTTGAGACAAACATACAAAAAAGTGGTCAAGAAAAGTCGGGCAGAAGAAAATCTTACAAAAATGTTTTATTTTGTTCTTGAGCAATAAGGACCAAAGCCTGCACGCACGTCTGCGGCAAGGCCAGGCCGGGTGAAGCGCAACCATTTTGAACATATTACTACTTTGCCACGTGCACAGCACCTAGCAAAGGATCGCATGGTGCAAAAAAAAAAATAGTTGAGAGACCAGTTTATATCACAGTCACCGGCAAGACAGCTTGGTAAGTGACACCGTAGAGAAACCAAGAAGCCAAGGTGGCACTTGGCACAGGAAAGCACAAACTTGGCACACTTCTTTTTAGACCTGCCCAGAGATCAGACAGCCCAAACCGACCTCACACACGGCACATTTTAGAGCCCGGTGGGGCTCAACACAATGGACTAGTGCTCACTCTCTTGGAAAAAAAAAATCTAAAAACTTTATACAGAAAGCATGCATGCCCTTATATACAGTCTTTTGTAAATCAAGACGAACAAACTAAAGCAAGCAGAAAAACAATTGAAAGCAGTAGACTGAAAACAATGTTTGAAAATGAAGGCATGACCACGTGGAGTGTCCTTGCTGGAGCTGCAGTACTTTCAAGGAGATGCTGTCTCCTTGGGCAGAATCTTCTGTGCTCATCTGAAAGTTTTTTAAAAACTTTCTGTAACACTCGATCAAACAGCCTTTTTAGTGAACATATAATACAGTTGTTTTGACATATGGTTGAATCTTGATATGAATCTCATGGGTCACGAAAAATATTGGTATCAGCCAGAACTGAAAACAAAGCGATCAAGCCAAGTTAGTATGTTATTTCTATGCCTATACGTTGCAAAAGCATATTGGTAAGTTGTTTATTAAGGGGAAGAGGCACTTAGCCATCAGACATCTTACTATTTAAGCTAGGGTGATGAAAACTTACGAGATGCTGTATTTACATGTGCAGATGTCAAATATGAAATCAGTTTTTATGTACCTCTTATCATTTTGTTTTTAATTAGCCATTAATTGAAAGATCTTTTGATCACTTTTTCAGTTAATTGGCTAGACAGATCTTGCTTAATTAAATGTCACTGCATTCTATTATCAGCAAAGAGTGCAAAAAGCAAGTTTCATGCTCTAGCTTTCCCACAACAAAAGTTATGAGGTTTAGAAGTTCATCCTTCCATTATCAAGGAACGATAAATTTGGTATTTCATTTTTTCTAAAAATTTATGCTGTCCTATAGTTGCATATGGCACTTTCTTGCACTCACTAAGCATCCAGCTTCTCATCAAGATAAAATTTATCGAATTGCAGTGTACCAAAGCTGAGAAGCGCTTGTCAGAAGAATGAAAGGTGGCCAAAAAACTGAAACTGAGAAAATGGCAAAAAACAAAGCTCTGTATTTTCAAAAAATTCTACACAAACAAAAATGCTTCTCTTTGCATATAAATGCCTTAGAAAGCACCAGGGCAGTAGTCTCTCACACTTTTGTCGTTGCCGCCGCTTTGCTTGTAGCAGGAACCTGGAAGATGCTGAACGCTTTCGCTCGGCACTCATGATCCGACGAGAATCCTCTTCTGCCCATTGCTCGCTCATGGAGTTTTGCTCTAGCTGAAGTTCTTTGAGGATACGTGTGGAGGCTTCTCTCATTCCTGAATTGAAGCGCATCACGGCCTCAGCAACTGCAGTCTCAACAGCTATGAGTGAAGCATGCTTCTCTCTAGGCATTAGAGACCATATGAGAGAATGGAGTGCCTCGTTTGCACTTTGTGTCTTGCCTCTTTGGCAGCGTTTTAGCGGCTCCTTTTCATTAAGTCACTCGTAGACTGGAAGTAGTGCATCACGGACATTTTGTGGAAAGTTGTAGGTGTGCCTTGGTAGCGGTTCTCCCCTTGCAGCAGCAGCATTCTGCTTGCACCATGAGTCACTGCCACTTGGGCACAAGGTGTGGTTGGACCTCTCATCAGTCGATGTCACGTGATAATATGTGGCCATGGCTGCCCGGAGCATTGCATCTACGTCACCAACATTGTACTTCAGAACCCAGCCATAGTATCTCGACAATCTCTCCATGACATCATTTGTCAAGCAGCCTCTTCCACTTAGTGTTTCACCAGAACCCTTATGCTTTTGAACAAGACTGCGAAGTGCAGTACCCATTAGTTTTCGAACATGGTTTATACAGTCCTCTTTTTGAACCTGTCATCATCATCAGCCTGACTACGACCACTGCAGGACAAAGGCCTCTCCCATGTTCCGCCAGTTGATCCTGTCCTGTGCTTGCTGCTGCCAATTTATACCCACAAACACCTTAATCTCATCTGCCCACCTAACCTTCTGTCTCCCCCTAACCCGCTTGCCTTTTCTGAGAATCCAGTCGGTTACCCTTAATGACCAGCGGTTATCCTGTCTACGCGCTACATGCCCGGCCCATGTCCATTTAATCTTCTTCATTTCAACTATCATATCCTTAACCCCCGTTTGTACCCTAATCCACTCTGCTCTCTTCTTGTCTCTTAAGGTTACACCTACCATTTTTCTTTCTATTGCTCGCTGCGTCGTCCTTAATTCAGGCTGAACCCTCTTGGTAAGTCTCCAGGTTTCTCTCCGTAGCCAAGTACCGGCAAGATACAGCTGTTATATACCTTCCTCTTGAGGGATAGTGGCAATCTACCTGTCATAATTTGAGAGTCGTTGCCAAATGCGCTCCACTCCATTCTTATTCTCCTAGTTTCTTCAATCTCGTGGTTTGGCTCCACGGTTATTACCTGCCCTAAGTAGACAGTCTTTTACAATTTGAAGTGCACTATTACCTATCTCGAAGCGCTGCTTTTTTCTGAGGTTGTTGTACATTACTTTCGTTTTCTGCAGATCCATTTTAAGACCCACCTTTCTGCTCTCCTTGTCTAACCCCGTAATCATGAGTTGCAATTCGTCCCCTGAGTTACTCAGCAATGCAAGGTCCTCGGCAAAGCGCAGGTTACTAAGGTACTCTCCATTAACTCTTATCCCTAACTGTTCCTATTCTGGGCTTCTGAAAACCGCCTGTAAGCACGCGGTAAATAGCATTGGGAAGATTGTGTCCCTCTGCTTTACACTCTTCTTGATTGGTATTCTGTTGCTTTCTTTATGAAGCACTATGGTAGCAGTTGATCCCCTGTAGATTTTTTCCAGGATATTTATATATACTTTATCGACGCCCTGAATCCGCAGTGTCTGCATGACTGCTGAGATTTCTACTGAATCAAACGTCTTCTCGTAATCTATGAAGGCTATGTTTAGTGGTTCGTTATATTCTGAGCATTTCTCTATTACCTGATTGATAGTATGAATATGGTCGATTGTTGAGTAACCTGTTCGAAATCCTGCTTGTTCCTTTGTTGATTGAATTCTAATGTTTTCCTTACTCTGTTAGCAATTACCTTTGTAAACAGCTTGTATACTACAGAGAGCAAGCAGACCGGCCTGTAATTCTTCAAGTCCTTGTCATCTCCTTTCTTATGTATTAATATGATGTTAGCGTTCTTCCAAAACTCTGGTACCCTTCCCGTCAGGAGACACCTCGTAAACAGGGTAGCTAGTTTTTCTAACACAATCTGTCCTCCATCTTTCAGCAGATCTGATGTTACCTGATCTTCACCAGCAGCTTTGCCTCTTTGCATGCTCTCCAAAGCTTTTCCGACTTCTATCGTTACTGATGGGGTGTCATCTGGGTTACTGCTAGTTCTTATAGTATTAAAGTCGTGGTTATCCCGGCTACTGTACAGATCTTTTTAAAACTCCTCCGCTATTTTAACTATACTATCCATATTGGTAGTTATTTTGCCTTCTTTGTTCCTTAGTGCATACATCCAATTTTTGCCTATCCGAAGTTTCCTCTTCACTGCTTTGACGGTTCTTCCGTTTTTCAGAGCGTATTCGATTCTCTCCATGTTATACCTTCCCACATCGCATACCCTACACCTATTAATCAACATTGAAAGCTCTGCCAGTTCTATTTTACCTGCTGTACTTGAGACTTTCATGATTTGATGCTTCTTAATGAGATTCTTCGTTTCCTGGGAAAGCTTGCCAGTGTCTTGTCTAACTACCCTGCCTCCAACTTCCACTGCACACTCCATAATGATACTCGTCAGATTATCATTCATTGTATCTACGCTATTGTTGGTTTCCTCACTAAGAGCCTAGTACCTGTTCTGAAGTGAGACTGATTTCCTGTACTTTCCCTCTCAGTGCTAGCTCATTGATTGGCTTCTTACGTATCAGTTTCTGTTGTTTTTTCTTCAAGTCTAGGTGAATTCGAGACCGTACCATTATATGGTCACAGCATCGTACCTTGCCAACCACTTCCACATCCTGCACGATGCCTAGGTGTGCACTCATTATAAAGTCTATTTCGTTCTTATTTTTGCCATTAAAGCTCCTCCGAGTCCACTTACGGTTTCCTCGTTTTCGGTAGAAGGTATTCAAAATCCGTAAATTATTGCGTTCTGCAAATTCTATTACTAGCTCTCCTCTGGTATTTCTAGTACCGATGCCATAGTCTCCTACTGCTTGGTCTCCAGCCTGCTTCTTCCCTACCTTTGCATTAAAGTGTCCTATCAGTATGGAATACTGTGATACTGTGTTTTTACCTTACTCATTGCCGATTCCATGTCTTCATAGAAGCTTTCAACTGAAGTGTCATCATGGCTGGATGTAGGCACGTAAGCCTGTACCACCTTCATCTTGTATCTTTTATTCAGTTTAATTACGATACCTACCACCCTTTCATTATAGCTATAGTATTCCTCTATGTTGCCAGCTATGTTTCTGTGAATTAGGAACCCCACTCCCAGTTCTCTTCTGTCAGCCAAGCCCCTATAGCAAAGGACGTGCCCATTCTTTAACACCGTATAAGCCTCATCTGTCCTAACCTCACTGAGCCCTATTATATACCATTTAACACCCTCTAGCTCCTCGAATAGTACTGCTAGAGTTCCCTCGCTAAATAAGGTTTTAGCGTTAAATGTTGCCAAGTTCAGGTACCAATGGCGGCCTGTTTGAATCCAGAGATTCTTAGCACCCTTCGCTGCGTTACAGATCTGACCGCCGCCGTGGTCAGTTGCTTCGCAGCTGCTGGGGACTGAGGGCCATGAGTTATTTGACGCATGCATGCGGGAAGTAGTGGTCAGATACTGCACCAGGGTGGCCAATCCTTCTCTGGTGAGGGAGTGCGTTCCCGGTGGTGGTTACCGGTGAGGCCGCACCCCAGTCCTCTTAATGCAGTTCCATCACCACGCGGATTTTTTTTTTTTCCGGTTGGGAGCTGCACGGCGCCGAGATTTGAACCTCGGACCTTTTGCATGCGAGGCAGATGTTCTAACCACTAAGTCATCGCTGCAACTTTTGAACCTGTATGAAACGATAAACTGTGGAGTCTTCAACAGCATGAAATGATCTACTGTCCCCATCACATGCCATCACTGTGTACCGCAAGCCGTGACGGGAAATTGAGCGCTCAAAGAGAGTGACTACTGCCTCCACTCCCATGTGGCCGATCTTCGCTGTATTTTTCTGCGCGCTTGCGGCCGGCATAAAAATTTGAAAGGACAACATAGTCTAAAACATAGCCAGAAAACAGCTCTATAACAACACCCACACCAATGTGCGACAGATGGCCTCTGGTTATCCATGTACCATCCATGTTATCCATGTACCATCATAACAGATGGCCACATTACCTGGGTTGTCAAAGCACAGATCTTAGTATAATGTTTTCACTGACATGGAGCAATCAGAGAGGACCTTGTCTGCAGCTCTTGTTGACACGGGATTCAGTTTATTTTTCAAATGGCTCTGTTAGCTTTTGTGGTGAAGTCCCCTGTGAGAAATTCCAATTGCAGAGAAGATGTCGTTTAGAGCTGCCTGGCTATTCCCTGTGCTTTGCACGGCACGAGACGCACATTATTGACCTCGAATGCAGCGCATTTAGCCTGACCGGGTACCCTGCCAGAGCTCCACTCACTGTCAAGTCCACAGTTGCGGCACTCTGAAATCAGCTTCATCACAAGTCCATATTCATGCTCACCTTTTTCAATAGAAATGGTCCCACTGCATCCCAAACTTGTGAGCGGTGCGAACTTGCGATACGGCTTCGGCATGATGAAAGGTTCAAGCCAGGTTCAAAAGGTGGCCGAGAGCGTAGGCCTGCCTAACGCACTCGCCCGGTGGTTGCGGCGCGCTTCATCAGGCTGGTTCGGCGAAGTGTCTGAATGTGCAGACTTGAGAAACGCTTGCTCCAATTTCTCGCTAGCTCGCGCGGTTTCAGGAAGCCGATGAGAACAAAGACATGTGAGTGAGACACACTCGCCGCTTAAAAGGTATGTTCTATGTTAAAAGGTATGTTCTAAAGGTTATAAAGGTATGTTCTAAAGGTTATAAAGGTATGTTCTAAAACTATTGCAAGAGTTCTTTTACTTCGTTATAACTAATATTTTGTTACTTCCGTATTCGTTATACAGTCGAGCCCGACTATAGCGAACCAGTTTATATCAAATTATCCCATGTATCGAACAATTCCTAAACACGGTAAGTTTACATTGAGAATATATAGCAAAAGTTACTGTTTTATCGAACGAAAATAGCAACGACAACTGATATATCAAACTCTATGTGCCTAAAATGTGCCTCAGCAAGCTGGCTTTCCCTCGCGGTGGCGGGGAAAACTGCCGGCGCCACCCTAGAAAAAGTTTGTTAGACCCGGTTGTGTGCGGGAGAACACCCCCTCCAAGAAACGATCCTGGCCCGCTCGCAGCGCTTACAGCCAATCAGAGGCCTACGTGCTTTCTCAGAGGCGGAGGCGCGGAGGCAGAAGAAGTGAGCGCCATTTCTTCTTTCTTTATGCTTGTGTGCCTGCTGCTGCCGATTCAGCATGATCTGTGGTGTTGCCGGTTGGTGCTCTGTGAACTGTATTCGCGCGCTGTCATCGTGGCTTGTGCAAAGAGGCAAAATTTGCCGTTCGCCGTGAAACTCGAAATCATCAATCGGGTTGAGCGCAGTGAAAAGAAGTCCGACGTTGCCGCCGCGTACAAAATCCCAAGGAGCACCTTGAGTACTATAAGAACAAGGCAGACATCAGGGTCAAGTCAGACGAAAAGCCAGGTGCCCGTGGCGCCCGCGACGTATGCGCGCTGCTGTGTTACAACTGGTTTGTGGATGTTTGGTCGCGAAACATCCCGGTGTACGGCCCTATGATCGAGCAGAAAGCCAAGGACCTTGCTTTCCTGCTTGGCAGGAATGATTTCCAAGGCAGTTCAGGCTGGCTTCAGCGGTTTGAAGAACGGCATGACATCGTTAACAAAGCTGTTACAGGTTAAAGCAGAGCGGCGGACCTGGACAGCGTAGAAAAATGGTTTGAGGAAAACTGGCGAGATATCGCAGCAAGATATGGAGCCCAAGATATCTTCAATGCAGATGAAACCGCTCCATTTTGGCAAACGTTGCCAAACAAGACGCTTGCGTCTCGTGGCGACAAGACAAGCGGCGGCAAGGCAAACAAAGCTTGTGTGTCCGTGCTGTTAGCAGCTAATTTAAACGGATCGAAAAAGCTTCGACCTCTGGTTATCGGAAAAAGCACGCCGCGGCGGTGTTTTCAAAATGCGCTGTCGCTTCCAGTTACCTACCGTGCAAACTCAAAAGCGTGGATGACCAGGGAGCTTTTCAGCAGATGGCCATCGTCATGGAATGATGATTTGGTAGGCGAAAATCGCAAGGTGTACCTGCTCGTGGACAATTGTTCATCGCACCACTGCTGTACGACCTAGAGCAACATCGAGCTGCGTTTTTTGTCCCCGAACACTACGTCTGTACTACAACCACTGGATCAAGGCGTTATAAAGGCAATGAAAGCTGGCTATCGGAAGCAACTGGTGGAGAGAGGCTGCTGCAGAACCTTCGTGTCGGCAGGGAGCTTAAGATCGACTTGCTCGGAGCTATTTCTATGTTGAGTAGATCGTGGGCAGATGTCAAGAAGGAGACGATCCAGAACTGCTTTAGGCATGCCGTCTTCCGCATGCCTGGTGATGACACCCCAAATTCTGACAGCACTGAAGACACCGCAGGTGTTTTTGCCGAAGTTTGGAACGATCTGGCAGAGTTCCCGGGTGCTATCGACTTATCGACATTCGACAAGTTCGTCAGTGCGGACGATGATGTCCCCATCATGGGCCAATTACAGGATGAGGATTACATTGCAGACGTCGTGCCGACCACGAGCCAAAGCGACAGCAATATAGAAATCGACGACGGCCCATTGCCTACATCCTCCGAAGTGATTAGTGCAGTAGAGTTGGTCCGGCACTATTGCTTGAATGTGGAAGGTTGCGGCCTCAGCTGCTCCGACTCGTTGGACAACGTGGAGGCGTGCGTGCTGTCGCAGGCAGCGAAGTCGTTGACACAGAAAAAAATTCGGGACTATTTTGTTCCACAGTAGGGCACGCAAGTAAGCCACCATATTAATAAAGTACTTTTCTTCTAGTTTGTTATATGCCTTTGTGTCAGAACCTATACCGGGCCTATATCGAATTATGCCATATATCGAACTAATAACCGTTTTTTTGGCGAGTTCGATATACCCGGGTTCGTCTGTATGTGGATTTGAATATTCGTTTGCATGTAACCCCCTGTAAAGATGAAGGAAAGAAGTGGAAATTTAAGGGCTCATTTTCCTCGTTAGACAATAATTAGAATTTTTTTTTTCATATAAATATGTCTTTGTTCTCATTAATATTGACCCCATAAAGGTGGTTTTGCCGCAACAAAGAAGCGCAACGAAGAAGCCACGAGAACACTTATCCATGGGAAATCCACCCTGCAGTGAAGCCCCACTTTAACATTGCAAGATATTGCTCTTACATCAATTCACTTCCATTGAAGCCAAAAAAAAAAAAGGCATTTGCACAGGCCTTCTTTTAATTTTTCTTTAAACATTGAGCAGATTTGTTACAAATATGCCCATTTATAATATGCAATATATATTTGAATTCGATTCAAAATAATTAGACTTTTTTAAAAACACTAGTATTTGCTTTGAATGCACTTCCAAACTTCATGAAATAAGGCTCAATTCTCACAGCACTACAAAAGGACACACATGGGACGAAGTGCCTTTTGTTGTCCCATTCAGGTGCTTCATTTCATCAAGTAGGCATCACAAACTGGCCCAAACCTCTAACTCTTCTGAAGCAGACTATTTTCACAAGGCTAGTGACAACACATTTTGATGTCGTATATTGAATTCTTTATAGTTTCTAATCAGTAAAAATAAATACATTGTTCCTTTAGGGGGCCAAAGAATTAATTTACAATGTTTTGAAAATTTCTTTGAACCAATGTAGCCTAAGTACAATAAAACTTGGAAATGTGTGACATCGTGCACAAAATTTGAAAGCGAGATTCAGACCTAGATTTTCTCCTGCATTGACCAAGCTAGGATGGCAAAATAACTACAGTAGAGTGGTAAATGGTACTCTGAGAATGCTCAACAGATTCCCTATTTCACTTATGTCCCCTAAAAGGACACTGAAATAATGTTTACTTCGGAGTGAAAAATCAACGTTGGAGAATTAAAATGTTATTATTGTCAACAACAGTGCTCTGCATATCGAAAAACTAAGGTAAATGCACAACACTATACACGCCACGAAAGGGACATTTTGAAATTATCTCAATGACATCAAAGCGTCCGACTACTATTAACTACTTGCAATCAAACTAGTCGCTTTAAAAAAAGGAACCTACATTATAACACGTCTGCTTCTCCATTAGAACCGCTTGGGGTTACGGCAGGGGAACGGGGAAAAGCTGCTCCTGCTTACATATGGGCGTGCAGCATTTGCACTACCTCAATCTCCTCAGCTGTGAACTTCCAGTGGTACTACATGCATCCTGCCGGCACCCTCACTACACACACTACGTGATGAAATGAGGGGTTGCGCACCATCAAGACCCCCTGGCAATACCAAGCATGCTGCAATGCTTTATTGTCAGTACTTACTGCACGCTGTTTTGCATGTGGCCGAGCACAAGTGCCACGATGTGGTTGAAGGTCATTCGCGAGAATCCGCCCTGGGACTGGCGCACGCAGTCCACGTGCCTGCGTAGCTCTTGCCTGCACCCACAGGTCAGAATTAGTCTCGGTACCCTTATTTCACCGACTAGGCGTGCACAGACAACTCTCGACCTAAACAGGACACCTCCAACCAAGCCCTCAAAAAACCTGGGACGTTTAGGTCTCCGATCGATGCCACTTCCACAGAGTAGACATAGCATGAAGCAACATAGGGCTGACTAATTTTAAGGAAAACAGATTTTTCGAAGCAGAGCTATACCCAGACATGAAGCATTAGCTTTGGATTCAGATCAGAGCAAGTTTTTAGTATACAAAAACCAACTGATACAACAGCGGAGTTGGTATTTCCTCCCCAGGGCTAGGAACTTACTTTGCTTGAGAAATAGGAGTAATTTTTATCTATATTTACAAACAGCTGACCCTGATCGTAAGGAAATCACCTAGCCCTAATAGCTTCGTTCTTGCAAAAAGGATGCCACAAACACAGAATCGCTATGTGACCGGTGGTGCTATGGAGGACTCTAGATTTGGAGCAATTTCTGTAGCAGCAAAATTTTTCTTCAGGAGAAAAGTTCCATCTTGAAGTACTTTGGAGCAGGTAATTTCACATGTTGTAGAACATTGAAGAAGCAAGTTCATTTGCATTCAAGCATTAAAACGATTATAGTGCTCTTACGAAAAACTAAAAGCCAGTCAGATTCGGTCACACGCTGTCTAGTCGGAATCACTGATCGAGAGGTCCGATTGAAAATCATCGTCGCGGCCGCTGTCACTGCCATCCCAAAGCGCGTTGGCCTCCGTTTTGGCCAGCGCGTTCGAATTTCCCATTTTATGGAAGCTTTTCTCAACAAAGCTGGGAGAAACTAGGGCCCACGACACTGCGATACCGATGAACCTGAGCGTTCGCACATAATTGAGAAGGCCTTCTTCAGCACCAGGAAACCTGCATTAGCAAGTGCGCACTCTTTCGCTTTCTCCCATACCGATCGAGCCGGTCGACACACGTCGAAGAACTTCATGCTGGAGTCCTTGGCGGTGGCACGATTGCAGTTTTCTTCGGCCAACTTCACAACAGCGAGCTTGAATTTTGCTGTATACCATATTACTGTAGCCAATCGCAAGAGAACAGTAAAAATGCGAAAGATGGATGGCGAAACCTAAACTTCCAAAATCAACCAAGCACGCGTTGCAGAGCGGACACAGAGAGCCAGGGGAACAGTTGGCACAGCAGGCCGAACTAGCGCTCGCACGCCTCCGGTGCCATATTTGCCCGTGTCGTGATGCAAGCGTGCATTATCACGGTGGTAGAGATGGAGAGAAAGGGGGCAAATGCTCAAGCAGTTCTGGCTACCCGTCAACAGGTTTGAGAGTTCGTGCACGGTATTCTAGGAACCCTAGTTCAGGGGAACACCTCGGAACGAAGGACTTCGCACTCGCAGCCCATTTGGCTGCGCTCGCCTCAACGGGCGTGCCTACCTAAAGCATCCAAAGATCCAAGGCCCCTTCGTGAACGTGCCGGCGAGCTGACTCGGGCGGGTTGGGGAGCGCAAAATGTTCGAGTAAATATTTTTTTTCCCCGTAAACATGACAAAATATTAGGGGTGCACAAATCATGCGAGTAAATACGGTACATCTGCGTAGTTATCAGCAAAAGTGGTAGACAAATGTCGCGACACACAACAGTGTTAACGATACAGATTTACACTGTCCCTAATGCTCCCCCCCCCCCAAGAGTACACAAAAGTGAAAGCCAAGTAGCTTTTCTCCTCTATTAATTGTGTTGCTGAGAACTTCACGACACATAACTTAGCGGGGCTTAGACAGCCAACTTTTTCAGACACTCCTTTCTCTCTCACCGAGTCTCTTTGTACTGTAGAGAGCAAACTTTTGCAGACACTTCTTTCTCTCTCACCGAGTACTCTTTGTACTGTAGCAAGAGCATTTTCGCAGCACTTCCACAGTATCACTGGCGCATCCACTAGGCTGACTTGAAGGTCGAGATCTGCTTTCGACCCGGCATCAGCAATGTGTCCGAAAATGCTTTCAACATGAAGTCTACCTAATATAACAAACTTTGTTTTTCCTTTTACATTGAAGTTGTATACTACTATTACACGGTTTCTGAAAGCGGTTTTCTAGGAGTTTAACAAGTCTCTCTTCAGACTTCTGCGAGCCACTGATAAATTCCCTGGTTACGTGCTCATCAAGTAACTTGGATGGCAAACTGAGGTGTGATAGATGATCTAAAAAACTGCTATTACACTATTATTATGTGAATGAGCACGTCTCGAAGTACAAAATGAACACGCGAGCTACGATATAATGCTCACAATAATGCTACGCAATAGCAGCTTGTAGTGAGCCAGACTCCAAAAACGAGCCAAGTGGTCAAGTTATTGAACAAGAATATCCGAGGTTTTGTATAAACCCAATGCGCACTTCTCCTGTTTGAAAATGGGTGCCAAAGATAAGGCAGTAGACATGCAGCAGTCATTTGCAACAACATATGCTCATCATATTAGAACATTATGAATTCAGCAGTGATCCAGCCAGTTTATATTTTGGAGCAATTTTTGGAGCAAAAAAAAAAGTGTTTTGGAGCAGATTTGGAGCAGGAGGAACTGTGTTTTGGAGAAAATCTGGAGCAGACAAAACAAAATTTAGGATCATTTGATGCAAAACATAAATATTCGGAGAACGTTCTTATTAGTGCGCTGCAATTTAGACAAGGCCGACAAATGCTGCTGTAATTTGGACAGGGCCAACAAATGATGCTGAAGTTTAGACAAGGCCGACATCTAGAGAGCTGCCATTAATTAGGTTTTTAGCACCCAAGTCAAAGAATGAAGGCAAAGAAAATTATCATTGCAAGTGAGAACATACTCTGACCATCTCTGGAGCCGTCAACGCGAAAATGATGTCAAAAAGTGTTCCTGGAGCGGCCATACTCTTAAACCAGAGTTTTGTAAGTACAGTTGCGTAATATCGGTTCCCAAAGAGTGAGCTGCCAACCTCATTCCTATAACATTGCAATTTGTTGCTATCGCATTCACTGCTTCACCCTTGTGGTGAACAGACTTTTTTTTTGTCATATGGCGACAACAGGGATTGTTCTAACGTCGTTGCAGATGTGTCAAAGCACTTCTTTATTAGTGACTGATCTCACCACTCAATTTATATTTGCACTGGCTAGGCATCGTGTTCAGTTGACTGGAGACGCGCGACGAGTGCTCGCATATGTGCGAGAAACATGTAGTAGCACCACATTGCGCTAGATGCGTTCTACGTAGATATTTAGGCTTAACTTTACGATTGGCATACCAAACAACGTTGAGCAGCGCAATTAAGAAGCATCAACTTCTTTGCGAAATATCGAACAAAATGTTTTACGGCCAATTTGCTTGAATAGGCCGTTCATAGCGCGCAGTGCCGATACCTGCAGCCAATTGGCCATGGTGGCTACGTTAAGGTATGCGAAGTTAACTCGTAAACGAAGGGGAAAAATAATAAAAAGACGTGAGGCGATATCGCAGGTCCCGTAACAAACAAGACAGGCTAGCAATGGCATGATAAACTTTCACTAACAGAAAGACACAGCGGCACCGATACTTCAGTTACGCTGAATATAATGACAAAAAGCACATTGCTGGAATGGAGCAAGTAGAGGGCATTGGCGGCATTATGGAAAGGTGCTAGTTGCGTTTGTTACGACCAATATTTTTAGGCCAGAAACGGTCCAATGTAAACAGGTAAACCAGTAAACTCAGGCGCAGTACGCGCAAGCTGTACTTGATTGTGCGCAGCAAGGTGCAGGGATAGGGAATTGTAGCAAAATGGCACAATTGAAACTGTTGGATCACCCTTGTGAATTGTGCGCATTGCAATAGGATCTTTGAATAAATATATTAAACATTCCCTTTATTTTGCCTATATCGTTCACCTATGAATTTAAATTGTTCATTAGTACCTCTGAAAGCTATGCAGTGTTCATGCATTTTCCACAAGGGAGCACACTAACAGGCATTCTCTACATCAGCCTACATGACAAATGAGCACAGGAATCTGTTGAATCTAGCAGTTGACATGTGACTGGGCCTGACCGTTACTGAGCCTCTCATTGATTTGTTGGTTCAAGGCAAGAGACTTCAATTGCAAGTCAGAGAACAAATTTTTCATATACCACTGATTTTGAATTTTTTGCATGTGAAGGTAGCGTTAGCCAAATGAAAAATGCATGAAAGCTGTGGGGGCGAGAGGGGGGATCCCTGGGATTAACACGCTCAAGAACCCCTCGGCTAGAAGAAAAAGCCCCTGAATGAAAACATCTATTGTAAATTGCTCCTATCCTCTCCTGCCCTTTCCTTTGACACCCAGAGCTGCGATTGGCCAAATGCCATCACATGCCCATTGCATGCGTTTTCTTTTCTTTGTCTTTCTTCTAAGGCTCGACCTCCAAAGTGGTGCCCGACATTATGAGCAATTCGATTAGCATAGAAAAATAGCAAAATGAAAAAAACTCACTCTGAATAGTCCGGCTTCTTCTTCTTTAACATCAGTATTATTTTTCTAATCTGCAGTTCCTCCGTCTGAAGCAAAAAAAATTACACTGGATTCTTGAATTTCATACACGACACACAAGAAGAGAACAGCTTCACTTTTGTAGGCATCAAAATTTAGAGGCAAAAAAAAAAACTTGAACAAATATAGTGGGCAACTGCAGTGTTAGTCTCAGTAAGACTTTTAGGATTGAAAGAGCACTGAAAGCCTGAACAAAAAAAGAGAAGAGTCCCTACAGAAAAATATTCTGCAAGTGCCAAACTTTGTGCTGAAGCTACCATGCGTAATACACAGAACATGTCACAGGCATTTTGGTGATGATGCTGCTATAAGCAAAAAGGATGAGATTCTCCCGGCTTCTTTCCAACAAGCCAAACAATTGTGGTGAATGACACTTCCCTCAAAACACCAGTGTCTAAATATGCAGGGCCATGCTTTGCCCTGCGGTGAGATTTGGGAAGCCAGCAGAAACCCAGACAGCAAATTTTCACACGAATGTGAAGGCATGCAGGTTTTTCGATTTCAAAAAACTTTTTGCTTTATCTTATGTGGTGGTCAATAGAGGCATTAGTGCATGTGCCTTCTGCACTTCTTGAATCATTCTACATAAACAGACGACGACCGTTCGTGGGACCCCTCAGAAAAGTTAAACTTCATGATTCTGCATTTAGGTCACCTCTGATTATAGGTCCACTCCCGAACTTTGGAAGGCCATTTTATGAAAAAAAAAACGACTTATAATCTTCAACATATGATAGTAGTTGCTAATAATGTAGATAGCATAAATTACTACATTTCTTGGTCTATTAGTACCGTAGCATATGTTTAACCCAAAGTAGTGGTGCCATAATGGATCAATTTTAGACAAGGACTTTGTGAGGGCCAAGTAAGTAAAAATGTCACAAGAAGTTTCCATGCCTTGTTTAGCGGAGTTGTAGACAGTTTACCTGTGCAGAGTTGCAATGATGACTCCGCACAGCTCAAAGTAAGCTCGTCGAGAAAAAAAAATTCCTATAGCTTGGCATGAGCCAAAGTGAAAAATGAACAAGTTTTCCGATTTCCCTCAGATGTGAAACAGCACAAAGGTAGGCCCGCCCTCTCACTAGCCCATCAAAAGCATGGCAGATGACCTTACTCTTGGTCGGGGATCCTCCATGGCTGGAGCACATGGACTCGACAGCTGAGGAAGCGGCAGCCTGCTCCATGCGCCAGTAGAGGTCGTAGAACTCCGGAACCTGAGGCCACTCTGCTGAAAAACATTTTAGAGAACGGCTACAAAATCAAATTTTCCAGCGTTCATTCTGCCTTGTATGTCAAGGTGTACATGTTTGACAGCAACTATTCAGGCACATTTGGAGAGTTTGTGCTTAGTCATCACAACCACATTAGTCCATTGATTGATTTGTGGAATCTAACGTCCCAAAACCACTATTTGATTATGAGAGACGCCGTAGTGGAGGGCGCCGGAAATTTAGCCCACCTGGGGTTCTCTTAACGTGCACCCAAATCTGAGTACACGGGCCTACAACATTTCTGCCTCCATCGGAAATGCAGCCGCCACAGCCGGGATTTGATTCCGCGACCTGCGGGTCAGCAGCCGAGTACCTTAGCCACTAGACCACCGTGGCGGGGGGAACCACGTTAGTCCAGTCTACTAAACTAGACGCACGTGAACATGTATGTATGGAGCGTTTTGAAAACCAAATATTAATCCCTGGTTCCTGCCACTTTGTCGCGCAAATGAGTGGAATTCTCGGCACAAATTGAAAGCCATTCTTGTTATGCCTACAGATCTTTTCACAGGAGACGAAAAAAAAAAATACTGCTATGTTGGGCTGCGCACGGGAGTACAAAGCCAGACAACGCTGCCTCGGCAGTGTGAATTTTGTGGAGTCGCGCCTACTAAGCGCAGCCTAGAGAGGAATATGGTGGCGCCCCGGGGGCAGCTTGTGAAAAAGGTTTATACAAAAGCAAAATCCGGCAGAAGCAACGCTCAATGAAGAAGTCCAGCTCATATTCCTATACGTGCAACAGGAAGCTTTAAAGAGCTTTAGGCCTAACGAGTTGCTACAACTGCATACTAAAGTACGCCCAAAAAGCAGCAACGAGGACACAGTTCTTTGAAGTTGCCCTACCCCGCTCACGGCACGAAGCAGCTCAGCGCAAAGTCCCAGCCCTATGTTGAGCCACAACACGAGAAAGCCTGGAACGCCCTCTTGTAGAGCTAAGGGACAAACCCTATTTTACAGCAGTTGAGCGAATAGCAAAAATGTCGGCGCAAGGCGAATTGAAATATTAAATTTGAGTGCAAATCAACATATTTTATGAATAGCTGTCAAATATTCTTCAAATGCTTCTAGGTTAAAGCGCTGGCGGGTGGTGTTTCATAGTTGTGTTATCAAGAATAAGGCAATCCAGAGGCCAAATTGTACTTATGTACACAATTTTGTGCAACCGAAGTGTTTCTAACAACTATTTTACAAGTGAAAGGCCACAATGTTATTTCCTCAGCCTATCCTCCTCTTAGAACTTTTGTGGAAATCCAAATTATTTGGCGAACATGGGCATGCTTCCTTCAAAATCAGAGTTTTTCGTACTTATAGACATTAATGTATAAAAACATAAGAAGTTTGGATCCCGAAAGTCATCATCCGACTTTTTCAGCTTTTCCACACCAGAACCTTCCGGCCATGGATTCTGCGACGTTACACCAACAACATCCACAGATTGCATGCATACCACCTCACAGCATACAGAGAGATATGCCCGTGGTATGGAAGCACACCGGTGCTCTACCGCATCACGTGGGAATGTACGGCACACACCGAAAAGCAGGAAGGGGACAACAGCAGTGAGATGTGGGAGGCAATGCTGTCCAGCCCGGCCCTTGAGGACCATTGGAGGCTGGTCGGGAGGGCTGAAAGGATGGCTAGAGCCAGCGGTGCCTTGGAATAGAGGCCCGACTACGCAGCGTTGCCCCGTTTTAGTGGCAACGAAGTCTTTTTCGCAAATAAAGTTTTGGTATTCTGGCCTAAAACTACATTAATCAAAGCCCACACTTTGAACACACAGGTTCAATCCAGCGCTTTTGTGAAATGATCCGCTAACAGTCATAACCGAACCTTGAAAATTGCTTTGCCACAATACCAAAGTGTAATGCGGTGAAGTATATAAAAATATGAAGAGGCCATTGTAATGGCATAGTGTATCTCAAATGTCGGAACCAGCATTTTTTTTAAATTAATACATTTGCAATTAAAGCAGAATTTAAAAGGCAGCTTTGCCACCGTGTGAAAGTGCGATGAGCTTAAGCATATAAAATAATCTGAAAGGGCCACTGCCAATCTGACGATTGTATTTGTCTGAGAAGTTCGAGTAATTACAGTGCGAATTTAATCAAATAGCAAACACTATTAGAAAAATATTGGAAAGTTTGCATATTCGCGCACCCCTAATATTCTACATAAAAACTGGCCACCCACAAAGATATCCGACACCCTCAATTCAAGCTTCCCTATGCACTATGGGCTATGTACCTTGATCTCTAAGACTACAATTATGCAACTCGCCATAGAGATGTGCAACTCGAAAACAAAGGGCTCAACCTACTGATAAGTATAGAATCCATTGCCTAGCTGTAGTGGTGTAGCCATTATTTTTCCCTTTTTTTTTGTGGTGTGTGTGTGCACGTGCACATTTGCATATGTTCTCAGGAGGACTTTCGGCCCCTGAAATGAGACGCACCTGGCCTCTTGACCTCGTGGTCAACTGAGGGTGCCTGGTTGGGCCTCGGCTCAATGGAAAGTGCGTGTAGCTCTTCTTCGAGCTTTATGCCAGCGGGTGGTGATCTCCGAGGGAGCATAGGGGCTGGCTGTTGCTGTGGCCAGTCTTGCTCTCTTTCGTCTTCGGCCTGGCCAATCTCGGGGGCTGCTTCCTCGGGCTCCTCAATTTCCTTTTCCTCTTCCTCCTTTTCGCCTACCTGCACCTTTTCCTCAGAGCTGCTGCTGCTCCTTGACTTCTGGTTCACCTGCACAAGAGCACAACTCATCAATGACTGATGTGCTGCATTTGACGACGTGGTAGGAAAGACAACATATCAAAACACTCGAGAGGTTCCAAATGCGACAACGAAAGACTAGGTACAATGAAACTACAGCGAGCAGGCAGTAAGAAAAATCCAAGCACAGCACCGACAACTTGAACACTCTTAACCTTAAGGGGACCTGCAACAGTTTTCCAAGTAGCCATGGAATGGATTCACTAGAGGAGCTTATAGCCTCACAAAGTCACCGCCACAAATATTTTAGGATCTGTCCAGTATAAGCGGACTTACAAGGATTTGTCGCACCCTGCAAATTAATTCTCTCTTCTGTCGTCCCGAGGAAAGTGTAGGAAGCTAAGCAGGGAGGCATGGCACGGGGGAAGAAAACACTTCAAGCGTGCCTTGTGACCTTGAGTACCTTATTTTTCCTCAAATGCACGACCTTCCAGTGTGATCGTACACACACAGGTAAACAAGTCGCAGCCTCCTGTAGCTGTCCCAGTAAAAACCAAGCATGCCATGCTCAAGTCAGCCAATGTCAGACAATTGACCTGCGAATGATTTTTGAGCCTGTAGCATCATCTGTCGAGAGAAAAAGCGATTTCTCGCTGACTGAGAACAAATGGTCAGTTCCAGGCCGCGTGCTGCACTATAGTATTTGGCTCGTGTGTTCTTGGGAGTCGCGATTGCCCATCGGCAGCCTTTATTGCAAAAAAAGTATAAATGTACAATTTCGCTATTTCAACAACAGTCCATGAGATGTTTTTAACTCTATTTCAACAAAAACATCTGATCCTGAAATGAGCAAACACCTCATAATTCAAACATAGCTAGCCATATAACACGCTTTTAAAACCAATGGTGACAGCAACCCGCCGCTCAAAAAGCTGCAGCATTGTGTCTATGGGGTGCTCAACACTGGATGTATTGGAAGAACCATTGTAGTCAGTCCTATCGGACTCGGACACACGTTCGAATAATTTGAGAAAGGCTAATTTCAGGATTGAAATAAAAGTTTTGTCTGATGTGTAACAGGCAAGATTTCCTTACAAGGTCAAACTAACCTGGGGTGCTATTGCAGAGCAATGCCTTCAATGCCTTTTATGCTTTTCACTCCTGCTCAATGGCCCCATTGATAAGCAGACTGTTGGTGAGCAAGAGTGAAAAGCATAACACAAGGGGCGCTGTGGCTACATGATTAAAAGTACATTTACTTTAATTAAAATGAATTGCTAATTCTTCATCACAAAAGCATCATTTCACCAAGCTTCGCACTCTTCAAATTTCTTAAGAGTTTCCCTTGACATCTTACACTGTTAAGAAGATTCATTCGTGCACACGCAAGGATGAAGAAACAGCCACTAACCTCATGCTGCATTGTTGGCCCAAGTGACTCTTTCTGCAGCGTCTCATATCTGAGATGAAGCTTCTGCATCTTACGGCTGCAACAAAGAGTTCCAAAACACATCAAAACACACTTCTAGGAATTCACAATCTGCTAACGCTAACAAAAAAACGTCCTGAAATAGAATCACACATTTCCTTTCTTCCCACAGCATCGAGCGAACTAAATATTTCTGTTTCCGCAAGTGCATGCTCAGGTAGCATCCATCCTGCCTAATATAAAAATACCAGGCCTGTGCAAAAGGTGCAGCACCGTCAGAGCGAAAGCTAGAAGAGCAGCCTTTCAGAGCGCCTTCTAAACACTCATTGGGTAACTGCTGCAAGCACACAAGCTTGATACCCACTACAGCATTAATAATAAAAATTTTAGGTTAGTAGGCCGGCATTCCCTATGCTATTTTTCGTCATTCTCAGAAGCGTAGTATCCGCAAAACATTTGCCAGGAATTTTGTGCCAATTGTTCATGCAGCAGCTGACGACGATGAGGAATTATGCCTGAAGTGGGTGTGCGCCACAGTTAATAGTAGAACAAGAACAAGCTTTTGTAATGGGTTGGAGCATTGGACGGCCCACTCGTTACGCTACTCGCATTGTGCAACGACTGGTTGTTCTTTCCCTGTTTTAAAACGCTTTTAAGTCGTATTACCGCGATTGCTTTGCCGACGTAAAGACTGCCTAAGGCAAGTTTACCAAAAAGTCACTAACACTGGCGTAGCTCAGTGGTAGACTACTGGGCTGGCACCCAGCAGACCCGGGTTCGAATCCCACTGTGTCATTGGCACTAGGGTTTTCTTATTTCCTGCGACAAAGGTTATGGACACCGGCGAAGGCGGCGCTGCGAGAGACCCGAGTTGTGATCTAACAGCTTTCGCTGTAATACGCTGTTGCAAGACAATGGTATGCAATAAACAACATTTGCTCGACAGTTAGTAAAATGATTGATATCACAACTCTACTTTGCAACTGCTGCAATTTTCGACGGGGAATGAATGTTTCATGCATGTCATTGTCTTGCAGCAGGGTATATATCGGGCAGACTGGGTGCTGCCTGAATAAGCGCTTGAGAAAACACTACAACGCGCACCAGGTTTTCACTTGTCTGCCCATTGGGGAATGTGTGTTTGCGCACCAGAATTTCCACACACACCTGTTTCGTACACCCATCATGGTACGAACATCAGAGACATTGCTGAAGCCCCTTTTTAGATTCGAAGCAGCTCTTCGACTCGTGTGTAAGACCGTATGTATGCGCATCCTTATGAACGCGCAGCAATGCGTGCCCCTCGTCACAGGTGTTGGCACGGTGCCAAGTACCGTATAAACCGGAATATAAGTCGATAGTTTCAATAAAAGAACGAGCTAAAGTTGCCCCTCGTCGGATTTATAAGCGTGTCTAGCCGACAGTGCGATACTGTCTCGCAACATGTGGCTTGCATGTGCATGAGAAGCCGGACACTGCTATATCCACATCCAAATCTAATAAGTTGTTTTTTCCTTCTCTCTAGTCCGTTTTTTTTTGCGTTCGTGATTTGCCTCCGATCTGTCCGAAGTTTTCCCTCTGCTTGACATTGGGTTTCTTTTATAGTATCTTTTTTTCGTTCACTAAATATGAGTAGCGGTACGAAAAGGCAGTACTCGGCTGCGTTTAAACTAGAGGTTGTTGAGTTTGCAGAAGCAAATCAGAATATGGCTGCTCAGCGCCACTTTGGTGTATCAGAAAAAAGCCTGCGCTATTGGAGGGTGCAGAAAGGAAAGCTGCAGATGTGCGATTCTCGGAAAATGTAATCTGGTGGGCGAAGTGCGGTTCATCCACAGCTGGAGGATAGGCTAGGGAACTTTGTGTGGGAAGTTCACGCGAGCTCGCTGCCAAAGACCGTGGATACCATTCGCAAGAAAGCTGTGTAACTCGCCCGAGAAGCTGGGCTCACATGACAAGAGTTTCATGCACCAAACTCTTGGGTGCGTTGATGCATGAGACGCAAAGAATTTTCCTTCCAGTGGCGCACATCCATCTGTCAGAAGTTTCCAGACGAGTTCAAGGACAAGCTTATAAACTTTCAGGGCTTCGTGAACAGACTTCGAGAGCAAAACAACTACATGATGGGGCAGATTGACAGTGCTGATGAGACTCCCGTGTGGTTCGACATGCTTTCATCGACCATGATCATGCAGCGTGGCGCCAAGGATATGAAGCTGGTGTCCACTGGCAATGAGCACTCGCGCTTCACCGTCATGCCGGCGTGCATGGCAGATGGTAGAAAGCTTCCGCTCTTCATCATTTTCAAACGCAAGACAATGTTGAAGAAAGTGTTCCCACCCGGTGTTGTCGTTTGCCATAACGGGGATACATGGACGAGGCCATAATGCTCGAATGGATAGAGTAGTCTGGAACCGTCGGCCAGGTGCACTGCTCCGTCTTTGCAGCATGCTGGTGTTAGATGCGTTTTGTGGTCATAAACCGACGCTGTGAAGCGTGCACTGGGCGATAGAAAAACTGACCTCGCCATGATACCAGGTGGTATGACGTCCACTCTCCAACTGCTCAAGGTTGTGCTAAACAAGCCATTCAAGGAACGAGTGCGACTGGAGTACCAAAAGTGGATGTTCAGCGACAACCCAAAGACACTGACGGACTGCCTACAGAGGCCTCCGCTTGCGACTGTTTGTGGCTGGGTGCTTTCCATCTGGTGTTCCTTGCCAGATGCCATGGTGGAAATGCTTTTAAGAAATTTTCCGTGAGCAACTCGCTGTACGGCATGGAAGACAACGCACTGTGGGAGGCGGCCAGCTAGAAACTCTCGTCTTCAGAAGACAGCGGTGCTTCGTCTGATGAATAGGAACAGTTGTGATAGTGGTTGAGGGAAGCTCCGACGATCGGAGGTGCGGTGCGCCCAATTCGCAAATAAACCTCGTTTGGCAGTTTTGGGTTGTTTTCCTTTTTTTCATTTTCGGTAACCTGAATTTGGGGTGTCGACCTATATTCCCACTCGACCTATAATCCAGCATGCTCACCACAACGCGCACAGCTGCAGGCTACTCCACCCGCTCGCAACACCTCTCGCTTCGCCCTCTCCACCACTTGCAACGCTCGACCGCATGTCAAGTGATTGATTGATTGATATGTGGGGTTTAACGTCCCAAAACCACTATATGATTATGAGAGACGCCGTAGTGGAGGACTCCGGAAATTTAGACCACCTGGGGTTCTTTAACGTGCACCCAAATCTGAGCACACGGGCCTACAACATTTCCGCCTCCTTCGGAAATGCAGCCGCCGCAGCCGGGATTCGAACCCGCGACCTGCGGGTCAGCAGCCGAGTACCTTAGCCACTAGACCACCGCGGCGGGGCAACCGCTTGTCAAGTGGAAACACTCTTTCCACTCACTTATCTGCAATGAAACTTGCGTGAAACCCAACCTACCACCTGCCATGTCTTTGCGTTTCAAACAAACGCTTACTCGAGTAGACGCTACACTGGGTTTTCCTTCAAACCATTCTTCCAGCACCCGCGTCGACGCTCGTTTTAACCAGGTCAACGCTGTGCATATCACTGCTGCTTCGTATCTTATTAGGGTTACCTTCAGGGAGATGGTCGTAATTTTTTTTTTATAGAACACCGATGTTTGAGTAATTTCGCACTCTATAGCGCTTTTAGATTGCATGGTTGCATTTCTGGACACCAGCAGATTTCAAATGACTCTTCCTCGTGTAACCCTCTTTCCTCTCGTGTTTTAATTTATATATATTTCTTCTATGAATAAACCAGAGTTTCAGTCTGCACTTGTTTGTGCGCCATTTTACTTTGTTTGCACTGCCAAGTTGTCATAATGAACCTACACTAATCATGTCTATCAATTTTTCTGAACTACATGTGTTAATTTCAGACCCCCCTCCCCTTTCACTATCAGCAGAGGACTCATAACTTTCACTAGTCCACAAGAGGTCTCCAAAAAATTCATGGCTAAGAACCACTGCTTTATACGATGCCTTGGAGCATTATAGGCATATTAAAACATAATTTTAGACTATGTAAAAGAAATTTTCTGGAGGGTGCAGATGAAATTTAAGAGCTGAATCTAGCCAGATCTGACACGAGCGTAACAAAATGCAAGCAAAATGAGTTTTTTATACAAAGACAGGAAAAAGAACACCACTGTTTGGACTTGCATGTTATCTTGCAATGATGCAAGATAACATGGCTTCAGAGATGAGGGGGCAAACAAACACCTGCGACATGCCTCACCCTGTATTTTGTAGTACCTACAAAAATCAGGTGCAAGTTGGCTGGCGCAATATGTACTCTTCACAGAAAGGATTCGTCTAAAAAACTTTCCTGCACCAGAACTACCATAAACAGGACTGAATAAATTAGCATTCAGAGCTTTTCCAAATACTGTAGAATCTCTACGATACAAATTCGAAGGGAGCCTGCAAAATATTCCTATCATCCAGAATTCGTATGAACCAAGAAGAAGTTAAAGTTGATAATGAAGATCAACAATAACTTTATTGGCAACTACAACTACTTCTTGCTGAAAAAAAGTCCACGATGTTCTTTTGAACTTCTTCGTCTTCACTGTCTCTCAATATTGTGCTGCGGTTCCCTCACTCACGCTGCTGGCGCAGCGCGTTCACACTTGACATCAAAGAGAGCGAAAGTGGCCAAGCTCACTAGAAATTCACTCGCTTTGCCGCTTAAAAATATTAACCTTGCCGCAAAGTCGACCAAAAAAAAAAATCAGTCCTGAAGATTTCCTACTGGAGAATTCAAGCGAAAACGCCACAGCAGCCGGAAAACCATATCAGCGTAAGTCGAAAATGCTCAAATTTGTTCTGCCCCTCGTACATGCCACCATCTCTGCTTGAGAATTCATTCCATTTGGCCCATTTTCTGAGCATTAAAGTTCGTACAGAGTTCTAGCTATGCATGAAAAGCATTTAAAAGAAACAGTTTACACCTTTACAAACGTGATTTCGAAAGATACGCGAGCAGAAACGAAACAAGCGGACGCAGTGGCGGTGACGGATTCGGCTGGCAGTGTAAAAGTGAGACACGTTGGGGGATGGCGATTCGCTGCTGCTGCACCTTCTTTTTCGGTGTTCTCAGCGATCGCAATCAAAACAAGGCTCTCAATGAACATGTCTTTGTCAACGCCATAAGCTTTGACGCGCAGCACAGGTAGTTCGCAATAGCCCTGACGCGATCCACTGCCGACGCCTTTGCCGCGATGTTTATTTGTGGCTGGTTATTTACATCACTTGGTTTGGGAGCAATAGCAGCCGGTGTAGCCAACGATGTGACACAAAAAGGCAATCTGCCTTTTTGTGACCAGAAAAACTGGTCTCAAAACTGTGTTTTATATAATGCAGTGGCAGATCCAGAGGGGGCTGTAGGGGCGATCGCCCGCACCAAAGCCTGTCAACACCCCCTCCCCCTCTTCAATGCTTGCCATCCACCTGCTATCACCAGTTAAAACAAATGAGTGGGACCACACTGTGACCACACATTAACAGTATTTGTGCCATTACAGGATTTTGGTGCCAGTAAAAACAAAAAGTAATGACCATGCCCCCCCCCCCCCCTTCCGGTGTTAATTCAAGCGACCACCCCCGCTAAAATGGGTGGCTGGATCCACCCCCGATATAATATAGTCCATCCAAAGCAACCTTCAAATTCATATCACGAAATTCGCATCAACCGTAATCGTATCATTTGAGATTCAACGATGCGTTCAGGTGCTTCCATTGCTAAGTCCAACTGCGGTGTTACAGCGATTACTGAGCTCGGCCGTGGGTTAGATTCAGACAATGGAGGTTGTAGTAAAAAACAAAAACAACAAGGAAACAGCAAAAGAAGGGGGAGAGAGCGCTATTCTGTTTCGTCCTCATCATTTTCGTGCTTTTTATTTTCACTATGCATTTGTACCCACTCCCCAATGGCAAATATAGTGGTTGCATTTCAATGAAGGCCAAATACTAGACGCCCTGGTACCAAGCTTCAGATGCATGTTAAAGAATCCCAGATGATTGATATTTCCGGAGCTTCCCACTACCTGAACCTCATAATTGAACTGCTGCGCCTTGTTTCAGCCCTGGCCAAGTACCCAAAAACTTACACATGTTCTTCCTGGATACATGCCAGCCTCTCCTGCAGTTCAAAAATTTCGATGTCTCGTTTTTTCAGCTGTAGCTCCACCTCAGTAATCTGCAAATCAAGAAAATGCAGCTCTAACCACGACAAGAACGTTGCCATAAAAGGAGACTCAAGGGCAAGCTAAATGTTTAATCATCTTTTTGCTCAGTTTCAAGGCTGCAATGGCAGCAGCACTTGTTGCTGCTTCTCAAGCGACTTCCAGTCACTTCAATTCATTCAGCGAACCGAAGCAGAAAGGTATTTTCAAGTTGTACTGGATAAGAAAACTTTCCCCTTTTAGGTAAAAAGAAGGCACCTAAAGTCAATGACTAATTCATAATGTGTGTAGCTAGGAATAAAATTTAAAATATTTGGCCAGTCACAGGAAAAAAAGCTGTAAAAATCAGTTATTCACTGAAGCTTTTGTTTCTTGCAATCGCTACTACGTTACAAAACTCAGGAGGCACCCAGGACCTGTGTTTGTAAATAGCGCAAGTGTCTATAACCTCATTTCTGAACCTGCTGCACATTGCGTACTACACTGATTCACACGGTTCTATGAAAAAAAAATGGATGTCATTCCCATCCTAGAAATGTACACACTAGTTCTCTAGCACCCGTACAAAATGTCTAGTTTTTAAATAATCTAAAAGTCTGTTCACTCACATCTTTTCCACGGAACTTACTTTTACAGCCTGCTTAAGAAACCCCTTTAAGACATGTTTTGCAGAAACGACTGCCGGCATTGCCGAGCCATAAACTATTGCAGAACGAATCGAGGCCAAATTACAAAAACTGCACATCAGATACAGTTCCACAACTTACAAGGAACGTCGACAAACCTACACTCTCGTAATTCCCAACATCCAATGAAGTCTAAACTACCGTATTTACTCGCATAATCCTCGCACTTTTTTCGCCAGAAAACTGATGCAAAGTTGGGGGGTGCGTGAATTGCGCACAGAAAACTTTCGACAAAAACGCAGAGAGCGAAAAAAAGAACGAAGTGGCCGCAAATCGGGATTCTCACGCCAGCAACTTACAGCAACCTTTAAGAAGTTCTAATTAGAGCTTACCTTAACAATAAAAGCAGAGGTTCAACACAAGGCAAGATTTATTTGAGACACAAAAAGTAGAAGCATATAGTCGAGAATTAGAATACCAAACGCGAGGCTTGTGGGCGTTGCGGGCGTAGCGGTCGGCGCTCGGCAGGAGCCCTCAAAAGGTAAGCGTAGGACGTCAGTATTGGGCTGATGGCTATTCAACAGAATCGTTCACAGTTTCCTTCTGAAGAAATAAAGTTTATCATCAATCCCAGTTTTAAGCATGCAGCAGGCCCAACGCGTCTTAATGGCTTTCAGCTGCCGTCACCAGTAGCGAACACAAAACTCGCAGGCTCCGAAGGGCCTACCGGCGGCCCTGTTGCCGTTGTTTAGCGCATGATCTATCCCTTGCAATTCGAAGCAGCCATGTGGCTTCAGTATCGCCCCATAACGCGACGAAGATTGCCGACACAACATACAAAACACGCCACAACACGCAACGTTACTAGATCCTGCCTGGCGCACTGGCCACTTCGGCTTGGTTTGGAATGAATTTCTGAGCAATAGTATGCTTGATGCTTAAGATATGGCGCCAGATAGCGCGCGCTATCAACATCAGTGGCTGGAACGAGCAGACGACATTATTGCGGGAGTTTTCGGGGGTGCGATAATTACTTGAGGAAAAAAAATCGCATTTTTCTCGGGCGATGTGGGGGGTGCGAGAATTATGCAAGTGCGAGGCTTACGCGAATAAATACGGTAATGCTGTGAAGACTGCTTTTCCAAAGGTAATTTTGAAAAAAAAATGGATTAATAGAAATCATCACTTCCAATGTTCAGTTCTCTAAAAGACCCTGCATCCATTCCAGCCCGCAATCTGTGCGATACCCTTGCCAGCCCAAGCCACCCACCTCGTCAAGCTCTGATCCTTCAGTCTGGGACTCTGCGTTCTGTGTTGGCTGTACCGCCTGTGTGCCTAGTGACTGGCCATGCGGCGGCAAGGGCGTTTGGGTACTGTCATCTTTGCAGCCGGGTTTTTTCCCCTTCTCATCGTCTTCCTCCTCATCCTCTCCTTCAATGGCAGTCAGGTACGAAGTGCTGCAGGGCGAGCTGGTACGCACACTCTGGGCACCACTGTCGCTGTCCACCGGGGAGTCACTCTGGTACCCAGCAGCATTCTGTGAAGCAGATGATCAAGCTTTTACTGCTGCTCCTGTTGCACAAGTGTTCAACTGATGGGACATTTATTAAGATTATTAATGACAACCATACCAGACTGTTCATAGCACCTATTTAAGAGAAAATATACAAGCACCACCTCCTGACCTGTGCACGCCTGCCATTCATTTGTGCGAGTCATGCCAGGTGTTTCCTGCAACTATACATACTTTTTCCTTTTTAATGCAAGTACTAAGCACATTAATAATGAAGCTTCCCCAGGCACAATGTCAGAATATTGCCGCCAGCACGTAGTGGGTTGACAGCAAGAGCGGCTCTAAATCTGGAGGAAAAAAGAAGATCGCGTTTTTCTTTGCTCGAGAGCCAGCCACGACTGACGCATCGTCCTAGTGCTAGCTACCTGGTGGTTTAATAAATCCCCCAGTACTTGTGACTCATCGTGACAACTGGTGGAGGTGCTGGGTAGTCTCACGGATGCTGCAGACCCCCCCAGGAAGCCGCGATACGAGTCCAGTGCCAGTCAATACTCCCGTGCATCGGACCAGCCGCCGAATCAGGGGATTGCCTCCGGAAGCCGACGATACTGCTCCCACCACGTCGACAAACATGACCAGCGCTTCGGTGCAAACCTCGGCGACCGGCACGGGAAGCACGACGTCGAACCGCTACACGTTGGAAAGCCCACGCGCACCGGCGACGTTCCATGGCTCGGAGCACGAAGACGTTGAGGACTGGTTGGCGGATTTCGAGCGCGTAGCCGCCTTGAATCAGTGGGACGACGCGGCGAAACTGGGTCGTGTCTACTTCTATCTCGAAGACGGGGCACGTACGTGGTATCAAAACCGAGAGGAACTGCTGACGACGTGGCCCGAATTCTCTCGTAGACTTCTGCAGACGTATGCCAGTGCTGATCGCCAAGAACGAGCTGAACGAGCTATTCTGGCCCGCGTCCAGCTGCCAAACGAAACTGTGACCACGTTCGTCGAAGACATGACGCGCCTCTTCCGACGGGCCGATTCAAGAATGACGGAGGACAAGAAGTTGCGTCACTTGATGCGCGGTGTCAAGGACCAGCTTTTTGCCGGCCTCGTGCGCAGCCCTCCGAAGACGGTCGCGGAGTTCTTGTCCGAGGCCGTGACAATGGAAAAAATGCTGCAGCAGCGATCCAACCAATACAACAGGCAAGTCAATGGCATGTCTACTGCCGACATTTTCACCGCCACTAGAACCAACAACGACTATCTACGTGAAGAGTTACAAAAGGCTGGTGTAACACCTCATCCTACAGTAAACTCTATTACAACTGTGATCAAGGATGAGCTGCACCAGGCCCTCCGGGACACCTTGCCTCATGATACAACTGTGCCAGCTCCTGCTGAATACCGCCGTGAGACAACCTACGCAGAAGCTTTGAAACGCCCTGCTGCATCGCCGCCATTATTCGTCCATCCTGTTCCTGCTGTTTCACTACAGTCAGCGCAGCACATGCCGTACTACGAAGGCACGTACACGCCACCACCGTTGGCCTTTGTCCCTGGTGCTTCTGTCGCCCATCGTTCAGTGCAACCAATTCAGTACATCGACGATCGGCGCACGTCTCCTCGAAAGTCTGATGTTTGGCGCACACCTGATCGCCGGCCTCTGTGCTTTCACTGTGGAGAAGCTGATCACTTGTACCGCCAGTGCCCATATCGCCGTCTTGGGCTTCGCGGCTTCTCTGCGTACTCACCGCCACCCCGTTACGGCCAGAGACCGCGCGACATCGAAAACTACCTCTCCCAGCAGCATGCACCACCATCTGCCGGGCGCCAGTCGCGCTCGCCATCACCGAGGCGATTTTCATCAACGCCCCAGCGGTATTCTACCACACGGTCTCCCAGCCCCCGTCGGGAAAACTAGACCAAGCGACCTCTGGGGGCGGGGTCGCTGAACGTCGAAGCGCTGAAGACCTCCCATTGACGCAGAACTGTACAGAAACCGGTCCGACATCACATACTGCTGCAAAGGATGGCCGACTTTCACTCGACATAGCAGTGACAATTGATGGTTGTGCAGTTAATGCGTTAGTGGACACCGGCGCAGACTATTCCATACTGAGCGGGAAACTGACAACGCAGCTGAAGAAAGTCATCACGCCGTGGCATAACTCGCAGATTCGGACAGCTGGTGGCCACGTCGTTACTCCACTGGGTGCCTGCACAACTAGAGTACAGATTCAAGGGTACACATTCGTAGCAAGCTGCCTTGTTCTACGCGAATGTTCCCGTGACGTCATTCTGGGAATCGACTTTCTACAAGAAAATGGAGCTATCATTGATCTACAAGAGCGCCGCATCACGTTCTCAGCCCAGCGAGCAATCAACGTGCAAGATGGTGGAAGGCGTGTCGACGTACTCCGTATTTCTGAACAGAGTGTGACGCTTCCTCCACGAACAAGTGTTCTAGTCGACGTAACATGCTGTGGTTTGGGCGATGGCGATGAGGTGGCTGAGACAAATTTAGAACACCTCCTGCAGCAAGGCATTTGTGTAGCTAGAAGTGTAATACACCTTCGTGATGGTCTATCTGAATTGCTCGTAACCAACTTTAGCAACGAGCATCGACATCTTTTCCGTGGCACTTCGATAGCGTTTGCCCACGAAGTAGCAAACGTCACCAACTGTTTCACGTCCGAAATAGTGGATACCGCCGACACGTCAATGAGTAATATTGACATCAATCCTGATCTGCCCACCGTTAACCAGACTGCACTACGAGCGCTTTTGTTCGAGTTCAGGTCTTGCTTCGCAACTTGCTCAAAGATCCGCCAGACGTCCATCACTCAACACAGGATCATCACGTACGAAGACGCACGTCCGATACACCAGAACCCCTACCGCGTGTCGGCCAAAGAACGTGAAGCAATACGTACGCAAGTCACCGAGATGCTTGACGATGGCGTTATTGAACCATCGAACAGCCCGTGGTCATCTCCAGTCGTACTTGTCAAAAAGAAGGACGGGTCGCTACGCTTCTGCGTCGACTACCGAAAGCTTAACAACGTGACGAAAAAGGATGTGTATCCGCTGCCACGTATCGACGATTCGCTGGATAGACTTCGTCGTGCCCATTATTTCACTTCTCTCGATCTCAAAAGCGGGTATTGGCAAATCGAAGTAGATCAGCGAGACCGTGAGAAAACAGCCTTTGTGACTCCAGACGGCCTATACCAATTTCGAGTGCTCCCTTTTGGCTTGTGTTCAGCACCGGCAACTTTCCAGCGAATGATGGACACTGTCCTCACAGGGCTCAAGTGGCAGACTTGTCTTGTCTACCTTGATGATGTGGTGGTCTTCTCTACCACGTTTGAGCAGCACCTTCACCGCCTGCGCAGCGTGCTGGAGGCTATCCGATCGGCGGACCTCACACTAAAGCCACAGAAGTGCCACTTCGGCTATAAAGAACTAAAATTTCTTGGACATGTAGTTAGCGCCGAAGGAATCCGTCCCGATCCGGACAAGCTTGCCGCTGTTGCCGAATTACCAGCTCCTGTCGATAAGAAAGCCGTCCGGCGCTTCCTTGGTTTGTGCGCCTACTATCGCCGATTCATTCATGGCTTTTCACAGATAGCAGAACCTCTGACTCGTCTCACAAGGGACGACACGCCGTTTGTCTGGGAAAACGAGCAACAAGCAGCTTTTGATGAGCTGCGACAGCGCATGCAATCAGCGCCCGTTCTCGCTCATTTCGACGATGATGCTGACACGGAGGTCCATACCGACGCTAGTAACATTGGGCTCGGTGCAGTGCTCGTTCAGCGTCAAGAGGACATCGAAAGAGTGATAGCCTACGCCAGCCGCTCTCTATCCCGTGCCGAGGCGAATTATTCCACTACGGAGAAAGAGTGCCTCGCGGTCGTGTGGGCAATCACCAAGTTCCGTCCGTACCTTTATGGTCGTCCCTTCAAGATAGTGACGGACCATCACGCGCTCTGTTGGTTGGCAAGCCTGCGCGACCCTTCAGGTCGGCTAGCACGGTGGAGTTTGCGGCTGCAGGAATTTGATGTCACCATCGTCCATAAGTCCGGCCGTAAGCATGAGGACGCTGACACACTGTCACGCGCACCCCTTCATGTCGTCAGTCAGGAAGCAGAGGAAGACGAAGGCTTTCTGGGCGCTGTTAGTGCATCAGACTTGGGCAAACGACAGCGAGATGATGCAGAGATTCGTCCAATCATTGATCATTTAGAGGGCCAGGACGCAATTATACCACGTCATTTATCCCGCTCGTTGACGTCGTTCTGCCTACGACACGGTGTGCTGTACAAGAAGAACGCTCGTTCGAACAATCGTGCTTACCTCCTGGTGGTTCCTCGAGACATGCGAGACGACGTCCTCTTCGCTTGCCATGACGAACCCACATCCGGTCATCTCGGCTACTCAAGGACACTTGCCAGAGTGAGCGAGAGGTACTATTGGCCAGGACTTTCAGCAAGTGTAAAGAAGTACGTAAAGAGCTGTCGGGAATGTCAGCGCCGAAAGCAACCATCTGTTAAGCCAGCTGGTTTGCTTCAGCCCATTGAAGCACCCTGCACGCCGTTCGACCAAGTCGGCATGGACATTCTCGGGCCATTTCCTATGTCTGCGGACAGCAACAAATGGGTGATCGTCGCGACCGACTATTTGACACGCTACGCTGAAACCCAGGCGATCCCACGAGCCACGGCTTCTGAGGTAGCACAATTTTTCATGCGCCACATCGTGTTACGACACGGTGCTCCTTCCAGTGTAATAACGGACAGAGGGACGGCATTCACGGCGCAGCTTACGGACGAAGTTTTCAAACTGAGCAACACCAGACACCGAAGGACAACTGCGTACCACCCGCAAACCAACGGACTTACTGAACGACTGAATAAGACCCTCGCAGACATGATCTCAATGTACATCGACGTACAGCACAAAACATGGGACCGGATCTTGCCTTACGTGACCTTCGCGTATAATACCGCCGTGCAAGAGACCACGCGATTCACGCCATTTCGGCTTCTCTACGGCCGCGAAGTGCAGACCATGCTAGACTCAATGCTACCGTGTCAGGACGAAGACGAGTTGGCAACAGACGCCGAAGAATTCGCAGAGCGTGCCGAGGAAGCCCGGCAGCTCGCGCGACTGCACATCGGCCAGCAACAGCAGGCAGACGCACGACGCTATAATACCCGCCACAGAGAAGTGTTTTACAGCCCCGGAGATCAAGTTTGGGTGTGGACGCCCGTCCGCCGCCGTGGCCTTAGTGAAAAGTTGCTGAGCCGGTACTTTGGCCCATATAAAGTGTTACGCCGCGTCAGTGACGTGAACTACGAAGTGGTTCCGGACTCAACACCCCATGCACGGAGCAGGACACGGCTGAGGCCGGACGTCGTTCATGTGTTGCGCATGAAGCCATTTATTGCGCGTTGTTCGTAACTTTTCCTTTACCGTACAGCGTTCTTTGTGTTTTTTGTTTATTTTGTGAACTTACTTTCTCGTTCATTGACGTTTCCTATGTTGGCACGCTCTTCAATTTTTACTTTCACTTCATCCGAATTTCCATTTTTTTTTTACGTGCCTATGTAGTAGCATCGCGGTGCTGCTATGTACTTTTCTTTCCTCTTTTTGGTACTTGTTTTTTTTTCTTTTCGGAAGGGGGGATAATGCCGCCAGCACGTAGTGGGTTGACAGCAAGAGCGGCTCTAAATCTGGAGGAAAAAAGAAGATCGCGTTTTTCTTTGCTCGAGAGCCAGCCACGACTGACGCATCGTCCTAGTGCTAGCTACCTGGTGGTTTAATAAATCCCCCAGTACTTGTGACTCATCGTGACAATATGTGCCAACGTTTGCTAGCAATTTGAAGTTTCCCAACTGAAAACCAGCGACACGACTATGCAACTAAAGGTCCAGTAGACGAATACCGTAAAATTAAGCCGCCCCTTCAGCGAATAAAAATTACCGGGCAAAGTGGAGTGGATAATTTTTTTCAGAACAACCAAAATTTCAAGACGGCAGTAGCAAAATTTTGTTGCAAGAAAAAAACAGTGCATGTGGACTTTAAAAAGACTTCTTGTTAGTGGCACAGTGGGTTACAATGTTGGCATGAAACAATGGCAATGTGGAAGCATGGCAAGGAAGCACGTCAGATAGGCCAACGTAACAGCTATAAGAAACAAACACTGGTCTTGGAAGCTAAAATTTGCCTATTTCTTCATGGTACCACCCTGGTACACAGACATCAAGGGTCACACCTTTGCTTGCAGGACTCTGTAAATTGTCAGGTTCATTGAGCACCTTTATACACCCAGTTCGGTGAGCAACCTTCATGCAGGGCTAATTTCAATGACTAATTTCAGGTTCAAGTGCTTTGCATGGGTGCATTGTATGATCGGGGTGCCAAGTTAGGGGCGGGCTTTCATAGAAAAGAGTGTAAACTTGGAATTGGCAATTGTGGAGGCGGTGATTGCCCCGAATTTACCTTTATGTACATCTTGATCATTTACTAGCAGAAGAGCCTACTCATGTAAAGGAACCTCTTTAAAGAACAAGGATAGAGTAGGTGCATATATAGTAGGCATTTTTAATTCTTGAATGGCAACTTGCCACTGTCACTGCTCACCACTAAAGAAAAGTCTGCAAACAATATTCTGATATTTCTAACATGTGGAACGAAAATGTGGAAAATCGGGAGCCCTTCCCTAATCGGGTAAAAGGGGGTAAGAGGCCTAGGCATGGGCATACTTGATATACTGCTTTTCTTTATCGGTAAAGGCCTCCACCTAAACGCTGTTTTTTTGCTGAATCAGCATGGAGTCTCATGGTGTAGCATGGGCCAACGAAAATACGATCACACGATCATAGAAACATGGGTTAGAAATTGTTTTCTTGAAGTCTATAGACTCTTCAAATTTGGACTTCCTGGTATCGACTTTACACTTTGTCCAGAGGATCACTTTAGACCGTCAACATGAAATATTTTAATTGATAATGAGTTTTGCAGAATACCGCAAGGTGACAGAAGGGTTAAAGGGCCCCCAAACCACCGGTCAAAATGTGGTGGGCAAGTTATGCATGGGTCTACAGCGAACATGTCGCCACGAGAATTTTTTGAAACTGCGCCATAATGCACGTTTGATGATCCAAACCCGGCAATCACTCCTTTTGGTTTTTTCCTTCATTACGCTCTACTGGTCACCTCTCCCAAAGCCACTTTGCCCTCCTTGTCCCTCCCAGGCTCGAGAGGCATACATCATCGCTTACGTGCTGTTCGAAACACCGTCCTATTTCAGCTGGCACGACTATGCCCACTCCGAGCTTGTTCGCTAACCGCTGTTGTCTTGCTGGCCCGTGCTTTTGCACACACACATTGAAAGGATTGCCAACATGATAAATCTGTATGGCGACACGCAGTGCCATAGCACGTCCGCGCAATATTAGACGACGTTTCTTCTGCAACGCGACTAACAACAAACGAAGAGTGCCGGCAGGTGTGTGCAGACTAACCAGAATACGTAGGTTTGAGCATGACCAATCGCAGCATGACTTGCGCTACGCATCACAGATTCAACTTCTCGATGCCAAACGGAGGTTAGAAAGACCTACAGAAGAGGTGGGGAGGGGGGGGGCGGGTTGTTTCCTGGAACCTGTGGCGTGCCCGCAGCTCATAGCATTGCCACGTGCGACATAGATCGCGACGATAATCTTTACACAATAAGAGTAGTTACCCTAAATGTCTGAAAAAATATAAGAGATTGTTTAGGGGCTCTCTTGGACATTTCAATGAAGCACCATAGCGAATTACTGCTCCCAAATTATTTTCGTATAGTTGGAAATGCATTATTGTGCTTTAGGATACACATTGAGCAAGCATGGGTGGTAGCCTAATATTCAAGGTACTTATTTTGGGTCATGGGGACCCAGGTTTCGAACCCCAGCCTTGTAAAGAAAATTTATTTGATTGAATTTTGGTGCACACTAGCTGCGTGATTGAGCAGGATTTTTTTTTGACATCACTGTCATAAGCTACACAAGTCAGTCAATAAAAGCTTCACTTAGAAACTTGATAAGTGATGGGGTTTAACACCCCCCAACCACGACTACGAGAGATGCCAATAGTGTAGGGCTCCGAAAATTTCAACCACTTGGTTTCTTTACATGCATCTAAATTTAAGCACACGGGCCTCAAGCATTTTCTCTAATAAACATGCAGCCGTACTTGATCCCAAACAACTACGGGTCAGCCAGTGAGAACAGCAACCACCAAACCAGCGTGGCAGGTGCTTTAAAACGTGAGGGGACTTTCAGAAGATACAGTGTCTGATAATATGAAAAATAACTCCAGAAAGAATGCTTACCCATTCGGTTCGGTGATGCTATTACAGCGCTCATTTGTCCACCTATCCTATTCTACCAACATGGACTAATCAGAACCGAAGACTTAGTTTGCTGCAGCGCTGTGGCTGCACAGCCTAAACATAAAAGTTTGGACAGTATTGGTTCTGTTTGTACTTTATAAATAGAAAGTTTATGCATATGAGGCAAAAGAGTTTCTTTTTTCATCCTCTGCATGTTACAACACAAGCAAGTGGAAACTGTTTCTTCAATTTTATAAAGCCACAAAAATAGTTTCATACAGAAAAATGTGGCAAAATCATCGTACAAATCACAGCTACAACACGCAGAAAAGTAAAAATCCTGCGATATTGCTCGTAAAGGTCATAAGGACAAACAATAGGCACCGTGCATGGGCACTACATCTCGCTTCGCAGCAACGTGCACTCGATGATTATGTTGAATTTGCTCTTCTGCGCTAGGGACACATGAAACTGAGTATAGAGTTTCTGAATGCATTTTGAAGAGACTGGCAAGGTACCCTTAAGGAAAACCCAACAAGAAAACTATGCGATTTCAGTAAACAAGCTTTTTTTTCTTTTGATAATGGAAATCTGAAGCAATGACAATTGTTAGGGTGAACATTCAAAAACCATAATATGATAACGATAAAATTCATACTGGAGGACTTTAGAAATTTTGACCACACTGGGTTCTTTAATGTGCACCTAAACGTAATCTCAAGCATATTCTTTGAAGTATTACAGCACACTGTAAAGGTGTGCAGACATAGGAACAAGGAAAACCGACAACTGCAAGGTTGCACCGTAAATGCCTCCTCTCGTTTGTTCAGGCAAATTATTTGTTGGCCGCCAGCTCACTCCCCTCTATTTTGCAACAGACAGAGGCTTTCCTGCATTTGAGCCACTGTTGGTATTTCGCGAGACTGTTGGTCTAGTGGGTCATCTTCCTCTAAGGGCCTCGAAGCAAGTCTACTATTTTGGCCGGCTAGTCGACCAGGACTTTGCCACCTTCCCCCGTATCGGCAAAGGGAGCTTGTCCTCCCCGTTGCATTAGCACCGAACATCACTGTAACGCGTCTTTTGCTTTGTTTACGTCCTGATGAGGTTCCGCATGGTGTATTGTACATGAACTTCGGCAACAGTTTGTAAAAGAATGCCGCCTCATTCAAGTTCTAAATGTTTCCATCTTCATACTGCTGAAGTAGGGCGCTCAGCCGATGCTTGCGCCGTCCGTCCACGGCGACGCTGTCCACGGCTTCACTTTCCCCAACAACCGACTTTGAAAGCACTCGTGCCGTTTCATTAATCAAGCTAGGTGTTGCTGGACTTCAAATCTTGCTTGCCCATTTAGACTGCTAGGGCTTTGGCTTTTGTAGTCAATGCAGGCCCATTTAAATGTACTTCTAGCGTTCTTCAGCCATTCGAGAAGAACTCTTTTTACTTCAGGATACATAGAATAACGTTTCGCTTCTGTTAGGCTGAGAAACTCTTCTCGAAGCCTTCCAGTATGACATCCTTATTTTTTAAAACCGTTGATAATGTTGATGGTGGTATTCTGAATTGTCTTGAGATTCCAGACTTCTGCCGGCCTCCTCCTTCCACGTCCCGTATCAGTTGTACTTTCTGCTCCAATGTCAGACACATCCGTGCAGGTATCGGCAGTGCCATTTTCACTAGATCAGTACACCCACACAATGCGCACGCACAACATCACAAATTCCCACAGACCTCGCACTAAACACGCGCATGTACGTCTTCTTAACACGGATGGAAATAACCCAGGGGTCAGGGAGCACGCCAAGCCTGCGTGCTGGTCACGTGAAACAACCGCTTAGCCGCTACCAGCGACGCAGTGATAAGCAGCCAGCTAGAGTGCCTCGATACACTTGTCCGCCTCCGCGTCATCGAGGCACTTTTCAGCTAGCATGTTGGTGGGAGCCTCCATACCAAGGTAGGGCGTAGACGGGAGGGTTAAATCCGCGCCACTGGGACTCACGCCATTTGCATGAGTCTGCACTGGCGTGCTTTAGCCTGGCGAGGCTAGCACAAACATCGCTCGCTCAGCGCAAGAAAGGCCGCTCGGCTCGGCGGCGGTCGCTTGCCCGCGGCCCTGACTGCACATTCGCAGAGCAAGCTATTGACATGCTCAGAGTAACCGGGTCTAAAATACAACTATTGGGGCCAGGACTGCGTGACACTTCGATAAAAGCAATCATTCGAATAAAGCCACTTCTGTGTAACGAGGGTTTACTCTACAGTGTAAGTACAGGTGTGGCATGCACAGGAAGCTCCCCTTGAAATATAAGACTGGAATTCGGACAACTTCACAAGCATGATGTCAAGCAACTTCTAACTGCACCTTGGCACCGACTGCCAGTCTGGAGAGTCCGTCACAAAGATCGGCCGCAGGGAAGGTGTAGTAGCAATCACCATCGCCCTCATCATCGTCGTCAGGGTCTACATAGTAGAACGAAAGCAGGTCCTCATCATTGCATTTGAATCCTGGGTGCCCGTCCAAGAAGTCTGTCAAAGTGTTGTACGCAGCCAAAACCTGGCGAGCTTGCTCAGGTTGCAGTGCTTTCAGCAGGTCCTCCTCCTGGGATGGGCCATTCTCCAGCAAGACAGCTTGCAGGTGGCTGCACAAAGCAGTAATGATAGTTGATATGCAAAGCTATTATGGTACAGTAGAATGAGAAAGCAGGCAAATTAGAAATCACACATTACATCAGACAGTGCAGAGAGCATCGACAGACTCAAAAAGCTGCAAAGGTCTTGGTCACTTTCACACTAAGTTGATCCTTACGCCACTCCTTGCATATGTGTTATACGAGAAACGTGCAGCCCACCTGGTGCAACAATCCACTGCACCAATGTGTCGCCAGCGTCGCAAGTGGTCACTTAGGCTTTCACTAGCATGCTATGAATATTCTGTGCGTCTGCTATGCCCGCAATGTATGCGAGGACATCCGCGTGAAGGGTACATAGATAATAAACGGCAGTGGGGGATTGTTTGGGGCCACAAAAGAAAAGACAAGTTATACGGGGTCCATCACATTTTCGATGCAACAGAGCATGGGCATGTAATGGTGTTTCAAAAGGGAGATTCATGCAGTCGGCCTGCGTAAGCCTGGAAGCATAGCCCACTACCATTGATGTTTGAAGGCATTCTTTGTTTTCTTTAGCCCGTTTATGCTGAGTAAACGATGGCATTTGTGTGTGAAATGTGTTAGACAACCTTTTGTGACGGCCGCAAGTAATACATACAATTGCTGAACTTCACGTAATGCATTTAGTAATGTGTGGCAGTTCTGCAAAGTTTTCTGTGCAGTAGATATGCCTTAGCTGTCACGTAGTGCAGCTTCACTTGTGCACGTGATGCTATTAAGAGGGAGAGGTTGAGGAAAAGAACAGACGCAACTTCTGCAGCCCTAAATTGGAGCACAGCTCAGCGCCTGTAGGGGTGGGGTGAGGGTATTAAATATGTGGACAAGATAGAAGAAGAGAAAAGGCATCCATGACTGAGGACGTGTGTCCCCAAGGAAGCGAAAAACCACCTTGAAGAGTGGTGCCACGCAGGAAAGAGGAGGCCCGTTTGTGTAGCCGCGGGCAGACCATGGCGACAGAGTGCCATGGTCCGCGAGCAAGCGTACAAGGAGACAAACTTTCAAATCTTGCAGTCCACAACACATTTTGCAAAGCATGCTGGGATTCTGCCTTGCAGTTTCTGTTCACGAACTGCACCACTAGACAAACTGCGGTACAGCAGAAAAATAGCATGTGAGGGAGAATTGCTGGATCTATCCATGGCTTTCCCGTAATGAAATGTAGACTGCAAAAGCAAGGAAACATTGACTGCTGACACTCTGTTCCGCTAGCACTGTACAAATATTTCATTTCATTTCTTTTATTTACCACATCACAGAGTAGAAGGCATGGGAAGAAAAAGCTCAGCAGAGCTTGACTAGGTTTCACAGCCTGTTAGCCCAAGTCCTGCAGTTGCAGTACACACAATTTCTAAACACACACACACACACACACACACACACACACACACACACACACACACACACACACACACACACACACACACACACACACACACACACACACACACACACACACACACACACACACACACACACACACACACACACACATGCACTCGCACACAAAATATAAACATTCATTACATATGCCAAGTCATCAACGCATGAAACAAAATAAGCCCTCAAATTACTTCATCAAGAACACTCCATGTCATACATCGATCAATGTGACATTTTGTCCTAAACCTTTAAAACAGGAAAGAGTCATTCTGATCATTTGGTCCATAAACTGAAAAAGGCTAGTTCAGCTGTTTAGTCAAGACTTGATACTTTATTTCATAATTATGTCGAAGAACTAGGCACAATTTACACAGACTAAAGACTTTTGGAATACGCAGCAACAGTTTGGAATTGCTGTGCAGGAGGATAACCTCTAGGCAAGTCGTAAATAAGGCATGAAGTTTTCTTTTGCTGAAGATATACCCTTTCTAAACTTGCGAGCGTAGTAGTGCCTCATACAAGCTGGCTATAATCAACCAGTGACAAAAACAGATTTGATTTGAAGCAACAGTTTGATTTTTGACAGAAAGGACACGATTATTACAGTGTAAAAGAACAATGAAGCATGACACAGCCAAGCATACATTATTGACATGGACATCCCACAGCAACTTTTCAGTGAACCAAACAGCAAAGGTTTTAAAAGCTGACAATTTCTATGTTTCGGATCCAAGGCTTAAAGGGGCTCTTTGGAGCACGTTCGCGCAAATTATGCACTCCAGCAGGTTTAACTTCATCGTGCAGTTTGGAGTAACTGCCACTGTGATTGTAGTACCTTCTAACCCGCACCCTCCTTGCCATGGCCTTAGAAAGAAAAATCAATGAATTCCAATACACCGAACTACAGTTAAACCTCGTTATAATAACACGGGCTGTAGCAAAATAATGGATATAATGAGCGAATTGTTATTCCCCTTGAAAGTTCGCACAGAAACCAATGTATTCAATACCTTGTTTCAACGAGGTAAGAAATTTTGCTAGGAAATAAAAATTTGAACCAATGTAACGACAGTGCACAATGCAACTTTGAAAAAATGCACAACGCGACTATACTGTATTCAGCAGTTCAAAACTCCCACCCCACATACTCCAGCAATGCTCACAAAGCTGACAGCGTGCACAGTTTCTGAAGAAGAGAGCATTGCACGTGCACTGCTGTTCTGAAGTCTGTTTAAAATGCCAGCAGTGTATTTTGAAATGCAATAAATATGTGCAATGCACGAATTGTCTTTTTTACTTGTGAAACGCAGTTATTTTGTTGCATACCAACTTGCGGGGATATGCTGCGTACCACCTTGGGGAGAGACGCTATTTCACCCACTATTCGTTTTGGGCAATTACAAAGCATAACATTTGCAGTAAATGCCAGCTGCAGCTATAACAAAATATTGGTTATCCAAAAAAATCGTGGCAACCCTCAAATTTTGTTATAACGAGGTTGTACTGGATCTTGCCGTCCCTTTTGTATCCGATGTGTCCAGTCTATTCAACAACTACCAATAAATATTTCAAATATACGAAGCACTAGCAATGGGTGGTTTGCAAGTCACTCGAGAAAGTGACAAACGCATTTTAAAAAGTGGGGCAAGCAAATTTTAACATTGTTCTAAGAGAAGCAGATCATGCAGATGAAAGTTAGAAAAGCTACTGCTTCACCACAATGTGTTGCTGGAAAATTCACAAAAAGACTAACAAGAGACTGGCTTCTGTGACAGTCATTACACGCATTTTCAAACGATGAATGTGAACCAACTCGACCAGTTTTCAATTGTGCTATATGTAATTTCACCACTATTGCACACAGCTAATGTTAATAAAAATTAGAACGAAGCACACATTTAAAGAATATGAATGAGACTGACCAGCTCACCTTAGGATATCAGCGGCATCATCGTCAGTTAGAGGCAGGGGTTCTGGCATTTGATCCACACTGCAAAAACGGAAAAGAAGAAATTTCAAGAAAAGATTTTTAATACCTTTTTCAATAAGTGTTTGAAGCATTATTTAGTACAAAAAATATTCCACATTAAGCTCGTAGGCTGCTGTTCATATAGGCAGAGTTCGTTTTCTAGCTTTTCTTTTAAAAACAATGCATTAGCTCAAATGTGTACCACCACGTGAGGGCAGCTACAGAAAACTACAATGAGGGGGAGTTGCCACATAGGCAAGCACACTCTCGGCAGCATATTAAAAAAAGAACAAATGCAAGTTCACTTTCTTAAAGATTGGTCAAGTAACTGTGCCAATTGTTATATGTAAACGACATAGTTGACAGAAATGAGAGATTTCTGCCAAATTTGAAAAGATCAGAGTAGCAGTGAGCATGAAATTTATGCTCCCGGACTTACTCCTGCGTGGAAATAGCCATGCTTGGCTAATATGTTTAGTTTCGTTCATTTCATTTCTGCTGGGTTTACATTAAGGACTGCGCTCCTCTAAAGGATTATCGGTGTGCCAGATTTCTTGAAAACATACAAAGGACAAGCAACAGTAGTATAAACTACCAAATATTTCTTCAACTACACCTAAATTTCAAAATCGTTGAACTGACCATTATTTTGTTTGGCTGTGCACAAATAGAAACTATTGGTTTAACAGGGCTTCAGTGCATGAATCGCAAGCAAAAGAGAAAACTTATTGTGACTTCACAATTAAACCAATCTTCATGTGCAATAAATTAGGTGAAAAGCTGCGCTTATAAAATGACTTCCCCAAGAAACGAGTTACTGAACTCGTACATCTTAACGAGTATGAAGCGACAATCTCGCAAGGCAGAGACTCGAAAAAAACAAAAAAAAAAACAAAAGATTCTCATGTCCAGTTTCCACTTTCCCTTATGCTTCCTTGTCTCTTCCTTTTTCAAGGGTTGTAAAGATGTATACTATTACAAGTTTCAGTTGCAAATAACTAGCGCAAATTTCTGTGTTGAATTGTTGAGCAACATCGTAACGATGCGGCATAGAGCTGCAGATCAATGTGTACCTTAGCTTTGGTTTACATGTTTTCCCTTATGCATGAAAAAAATGATGCCGATTCAACTGAAATTAACTGTGGCCTAGTGCTCAGAAAACTGTCTCTCTCATCACATCATGAAGTTTCTTAAAATTAATTAGAGGGAACTCTGGTGCCGCGATCGTTCAGCAACCATAAAAATGATGGGTAGTACACGGATTTGCCTAGTCTTCATACCTGCGTGTGGCAAACCGCACTTGTGGCTTCGTTTATTGCAGTGTATCGGTTGTGCTTCGAAGTGAAGAACGAACCCTTTTGAAATTCATGAGCCGATTTTAAATGGTAAGCCTAAAGGAATAACGTGGTGAAGGGCAACTGCTGCACATTTGCAGATTTTTCGTTCCATAAGAGAACAGCTCGAAGTTGCATACACAGAGCCAGAAGTACAAAGATTAGACAAATCCCTGCACTAATCATCATACCCATGCTCGCTGAAGCACCGTGCGTTGCAGCTCCCATAGGCACTAGCGCCAGAGTTCCCTTTAGTGTAAATTAAGGAAACTATGCATCACACCAGGCAAAGAAGAAAAAAAGCATCACTACTATTGCAAAGCAGGAAAGCGCCTACAGCCCTACTGGTTCTCCTAAAAACATCAATTTTTTCAGCGAATAGGCTTGCATGGTGCAACAAAAATCTATTCAACTTGCATTAAGTTAAGTGTGACATAAGCATGTACTCTCCAAATAGAAGTGGTTCCGTTCTCGCGATCTCCTAGGATGTTCAGTTCATAATCCTTCCTACAATTCGAAGAACCCAGGACCCACCTCGTGAAAATTCTTAACTAATGACCCAACACACAGTAATGTTCAAACACACACATTTATAATAACTGTTAGCAAGAGGGGAAAAGAGTGTTCTTTTGCAGCTGTCATAGTTACACATTACTTGTCAGCTATTGCTTGTTATACTTAGGCAAAAGTATGTGTGTATAAAAAGAACATGAAATACAAGGCATCTACAAAACAGCCTAAATCTGACACTGTCAATTTGCAAACATGTTGCCAAAGACACAATGTTTTTATTTACAAGTAATTGAAAGTTGTGCTACTGCAGTCACAGTAATCTAATGACATGTTTTTTCTATGCTGGTATACTTGCATGGCTGATGCGACCAGGGTAAAGGAATGCCAAATACAAGTACTATAGAGAAATTTTTTTCGTAAGTTCAATAATTGTTCAATAGCTTAACTAGGCCAATAGTAAATGGTAATGATCACGTGTGCTTCAAAATCTCAGTTATTTGATTTTATGCACAATGACCCTCCCACAACCAAACACGACTCCTGGGGATGATCACGACAGCAAAAACGCTTTGCAAATGCACAATGCTTGCAGAAAAAAAAAAATGCTTCCTTAACACAATACATTTTGTTTCCACAAATAGTCTCTAGTATTTAACCTATCAACTTTAAATTGATGGCTGACCTATATTCAAGATATTTTATTATGCTCAAATATGCTCTAGACAGTTTTTGCGGCTTGAATACAGCATTCGCACATGTATGCTTGAACGAAATGGTGCCTATAGCAGACTTCATACCAAACACAAGGGCACTGCACAGCAATAATGTAAATCTAATGAAACCTGTTGATTTGCACAAAGCTGGCCAAAAAAAAAAAATAGGAAAACATTTTTATTGACAAGTAAACTCAACTTATGAAACTGCTATTGCGGCTATCTAACGTCTGTTTGGTATGAACATCCATAAAGGAGGTTGCCATTACCTGTAGGTCAGCACAAGTTTGAGAACAGCCGAGCAAGAAACTAACAAGTGGCTCACTTGTCCAAAACTGAGGTGCTGTCCGGTGATGACCAATCACTGTAAGGCATACTAGGCATCCTTTCAGGTAACATCGGAAGCTCGCCCTTACTGCAGATAATCACCCAAATAAAACCACTGGTCTACCTTTGAAACGCCACTTCGATGCTGCTGATCATCCCTCGATCTATATGCAACTATTGTACCAAAGCATGGCAGAGGACAACTGCATTTAGCACATGACGGGCAGCAATGTTAGACTATCGTAATTTAACATTTTCGCGAAGTTCGTCATGTTTTTCTCTATGAATACATCCTGCACGCAGCTTAGGTTACGCATTGACCTGTTTATGGCAAGCATGAGCCATACTATAAGGCCAGTGCAGCCCATTCAAGTTCCCGTGATTCGTCAACAAAAATTTACACAGCGTGGGAAAAGACTCAAATGCACGAAAAGAGTGCTGACATGGACAAGCGCCAACTTTACTACCGATTTTTGTTCAGAAAAAGGCACATATGTAGCAAAAGATTGCACAGCTCTAAACAACACACGTCTACAACCGTGCATGATTACTTGCAAGTTACAAAATTAAAACAAAAGAAAAGACTATCTCGCGAGAGCATACCCCTGAAAAAGATAATACTTTTTCGTGCAAGCGATGGAAAGCACGCCGATGCACGTTTCTCTGAAGCAAGCAATGTGCACCACCTCTACGATTTCTGGTGAGCCAATTCTCGCTTTTCTAGATTACCTCCAATTGTAGGCAGGCAGGCAACCAAACCCCTTACAATGCGCGCTCAAATATTTAGAGTTGCCGCTCTGCCCATTCCATCAGTGTTCCTGTAGGCATATATTGAGGCATCTTCATGTTTGGCCAACGTATTCCATTCCGCGGGACGCTAATACATACACCACATTGTCAACACCGTATTGTGCCGTAATTCATTTTTCCCACAAATTTTTCCCATGGTACATTTATAGAATCAACATTTTGTAAGGGTACCAACTTTCCCTCAAGTGTTAGAAACCAAAATTCATGTGTAAACATATCACAAAGACATAGTGTGATGCAGTTATGACCTGGCAGCCAAACTAAATTTCACTGCAGAAAAGAAGCAAAAAAAGAACTAGGGTACTCGCAGTGAGTGCTTGTGAGCCGACCACCCAGTCATGCAGCCGTTGGTCTCACTGTCACTAAGAGCTTGTTGTCTGCACAATGGCAAGTTTTCATTAACAAAAAAAGATCTCTTGAAGATGCCATGAAAAGGATACATATGATTCAACACAAAAGCACATGAGGACACGTCCACTTGCACAAAACACCCAGTTGGCCAAAAGACCTGGTGTGCTAGGCAAGTTTATGTCTTAGTTTGTCGAGAACTTCTTTGGTATGCGCTGAAACAGTGAAAATATTACCTCAATCTGTCATACTATTGTCGAACACTAAGGTGGGCCAATCAAATAAAATACTGCTATGTATCAAGCAATCCTTGCATACTTTTGAACAATACATAAGCAGTCTTTAAAAAGGAAATAGTTTTTTTTTTCTTTAATTGAGAGAAACTTGTCAAACTATGAGCAACACCAAGATGTCGCACGTGTCTTGTTTTCATGCCTCCACCGTTCAGCAGAGGCCTTAAAAATGTACAGATAACAAAACCGCAGCGGATGGAAGATAGCACGGGCAACGTGAGAGTGATGCAAAATTTTACATTCGAAGGAGATGTGAGCAAGGTCCGCACAAGAACTTTTCGTACCAACACTAAGGGAGAAAAAAAAAACTCAATCACTCTCCACAAGTGACAAATCAGAAGGGCATCTACAAACACAGCTAAGCATGACCTCAGATATACAAAATATACCATATCTCTGAGGCAGCTCAACCTACCTCAGCAATGATAACCACGTGCACAGAATGTTACATTAGGTGCTATTTTAAGGCTCCTAACAAGGCTAACAGCCTGCAAAGCAATCTCTGCAAGCTAATGAATTCAGTGAAGTGCAATTTCTCGGCAGTTATTTCACGACATCATCAGTGCCAGTGCTATGTACATGCTTTCTTAAAATATGCTTTTTATACTCACTTCATCCTAAGTATTGCAAAGAGTTCTGGTAGGTTTGCTTCCATGTTGCTGCAAAGCAAATCTTCAAACAATGCAAAGCAGGGGTCTTATTGCAGAGTGGCAAGACATGCTGAACAAGGTAGGAAAGCAAGTCAAAAGGCAAAGCCTGTAGTTTGAAAACTTGCCACATACTCTATGCGTTATGTACACCATGTTGCAGAAGCTTGTGCAGCATGTTCCAGCCTTAGTAGTCGCAGACGTAGTTACCTGCTAGATTAGAGATGCCTTACACTAACCGAGTATTTTTCCAGCACGTACAATTGGCATTTTGGCGACCACTAGATATTTAAAATTTTTCCCGGCAGTCTGTGCTCCCACGGGTTGCATTTTTTATGCTACTTTCACAATATTGCTTTACCTCATTTACACAATTAAAAGCAGCAAATAGTTTTGATTAAGCCTTCCTTGGGTCCTGTCACACAATTTCTTAGGAAAGGTTTCCATATTTCAGCATCTATTAAGATAGCTCTTTCTTTGCAACAAGACAAAAAATTGTTTCCAAGTAAATACATCAGTATTTTCCATTACATTACGACTGAAGGCAATGTTTCATGTATAGCAAGTATCACAAAACTGTCATAGAAGCCAAAGCATGCATAGACTTGACAACATGTGCAAGCTCACTTTTACATACATGTACATTTGTTGAGTGCGAAGAATAGCTTGCGCTTGTCAGTACGGACTCGACCAGTTGGACTGGCTTATGTGACCATTAGCCTGAAGCAGCAGTTAATATGCTTTCTCCTATACCTGTCCACAAGTGCACTCATGCTAGGCCTTGGTTCGGAGCAGCCTTTCATTCAATCATTCAGCTTATAGACAACTTCCAATTACTTATCACAAGTGTTATGAATAACTCGGTAAGCATGAGTCAAGCAGCGGGTTTCCAGGCGCATACCGTCTAGTAGAAGCGTGCCGGTGTGTGCAAGCACGCATCGCTTGCCGATGCGAAACTGCCAATCCACATGAGGCGCAGCAGGCACAAGGCGTGTAAGCAAGCGCTCCCATGAATTAGCAAACGAAGGCATGGTTTGGGCTTGCAAGGCTAAAAACGCACCCGTTCATCGCCGCAGGACGCCGCATTTTCAGTACAGAAGTTTGAAAACATTCACCGACAAATCAAATAACAGTGCCATAACTGAAAAAAGTGGCCAAGTAGCAACATTTCTTATTCACAACCAGCCATGCCTAGGGTTATCTAGCATATTTTATCACTATGGGCGGCTGGAACCTCCCTTACTCAAATGCTACTTGTAGAGTTAAGAAGCAAAAACATCTGTTTTGGTGTTTATAGATGGATAGGTATGGTTGTTAATTTTGAATAATGTTTCAAGGACATTCTCACATTTCGCTAACAAGGTGTCAGCGGCTTCTTAACCGGCTTTGTCGTAGTGGAATTCTCAAACTGTGAAAAACCAATGCTACTCTCAATTGCAACCTGAAAAACTCATTTCTGAGGAACGGAAAAAAAAAAAGACATTTTGAAACGGCTGAAAAATCTTGTACATAGAGAATTTTGCAAAGCCTCCTTCGTACTTTTTATAAAGAACCAAGGTTTCAAAAAATAATCCACATTACAAAACGCAAAACCTGGGTCACCTTAAAGGCTGGGTCACCTTAAAAGCAGCACCCAGAAACTGGGATGTATTTCACCAGTAGACGTGTGCATGAGCGAAGTTTGCAAGCCTGGAAAGTTTAAATACAAATTCTTAAGCAGTAGATATATCAGATTTTCCCACTCGGGATCACGAGTTCCAACACATTTATTTTCTTGCGATAAAATAAGCAGATTTGGTGCAACTAATTTGCATGTACAAAAGAAAGGGAACTTCCAAGAGCTTTTTCTTCGTTATACAGTATCAATAAGAACTAACACAGTCTGTCAATGCTTTTTTGGTAAATAAATTCCACCCACGTTCCATACAGAGACAAAGGCAGCCGCTAGGGTCACAGTGATCAATAACGGGCCCTCCGTACGCACGCACTCCATTCAGCCCAATGCTGTGCTGGTTCGAAGCAACAGCTTGTCTTGCGCCAAACCGCAATTACTGAACTACCATTCATACTTCACCTGACATGCAACATGATTAATGCATGAGGAGGTGAAAAACTTTCGCATACTTTTTAAAAATAGCAAGACTACAATGGATCAAGCCATGTCGTTCCAGTGCGGTTTCCCACTCCAGAAAACGGAGTGCGAGAGATTTTCTTCCGAGCAAAGGATATTTACTTAAGACTTCCGACACTGGGAAGGTCTTGTAAACTTACAAACTCGCAAAATGCAATCTCACAAGGGTTGAGCCAGCACCGATCGCGCTGTTTATATTCAGACTGTGGGAGTTTGATACAACTATATAGCAAATAAGAAAAGCTGTGCATTCATGTTAACAGCTTGCGAAAACTTCATCCATTTTGCCGCAGCCAACCTCGCTGCATCGACAAAACTTTAAATGGGGAATAACAAAACTTTTGCAAGGTAACGTTCCTGTGCCGTGTGAATTATTGTTCTGTTCATTTGCTACATCAAGGCTTGACAAGTTCACGTCACATAGACATTGCACGTGTAATAGTGTCACACATCACATTACGAAACTACGCAACAACACTCTGGTATCTCATATGTATGCACTGGTGGCACTTTCTCAAATGACACGAGTTACTAGGACACGCTATGTTTGCACTGCACGATCCAATAAATTCATTTTATTCAATAAATTCAATAGCTTCATGTGGAACCGGAGAAGTTGCTGCGTTGCACTTAGGAGCTCGTCTTTCACAGCCTGCTACTTCATCTGTTAGGCTGGCTGTGCCCGTGCACAGTTCGACGTGCGTCGCATCTGAGGGCGTGATACAAAACACAATTTAATTGCCCAAGGCATTTGGGAGCAGCAAAAAGATAGGACAAAACAAGCGGCGAGGCTATGCAGAGATATTTAGCTTACCTTCATCGCCAGCTGCAGTTGTATCGGATGTTGCCATGCTTGAAGATAGCAGAATGTCTACTCTTGGAAGGTCGGCTGAACAGTCGACACCTTTTAGCCGCTGGCTTCATTCTCACTGACCGGGATCGTGGCCATCGTGGCTTCGGCTTGCTTACATATATATACACTGGCAATCCTTTGAACAAGCTAGGAAAGGCCCCGGCCCGCAACTTTACCTTCTCAGGTTGCAACAACACGCCTTCATCATTTACGAAGTCATCAAGTTTGAATAAAATGCGTGGTGTCAAAATGTTTCTTGCACACACTCGCGTGTTCACATTCGAAGTTAAATCTGCCAGCTTACTGTCACGTTATCATACGTTTCCGTTTCTCTCTATCGCTGCCTGTCTTTGGTAAAGAGAACGACACCTTTTCACTCCTGCTTCCTTAGCGGGAGCGGCAACCCAGTACGCAGCAAGTCTTTGGCATCATCTCTTATGTGCACAATCCTTGTCCTCGCACATTATTAGCACAGTCAGAGAGCACTTGGAACGGTCGTAAGCCACACAAATTTAGAGAAACCATGAAAGCTGAACACCGATGCCACCGGATTCAGCCCTCTATGCAGCAAAGCCAGTGAACACCCGCAAAGCTCCCAACGCGCGCGCTCCTAGCGCTGTCATGTGAGCAGCCGTGGCGACACAGCAAGCTCTCACCATAGCAGTTGTGACCAGAAAAGCATTGAAGGACTCTGACTAGACCAAGAAAGTATAAGGGGTGATACATGTAGTGCAGCTGAAGACAAACTGCCGCCGGCATAGACCGAACCTGCAACCTTCAAGCACCGCTTCCAATGCTCTACCCCTCAAGGTACACCAGCCGTCATCGTCCCATATACTCTATTGGGTATATCTGAGCATTTGAATAAGGAAGTGTAGGTGCCACTTATAGCCATGACAGTGAGTTAGCTTCCTGCCTGCTGGCGTCATGTAGCATGTGGTCTTTTTACAAGCTGGCAGCTGACTTATACCTCCATGCGACACCAGTAGGCAAAACAAAATATGTTCCATACTCACAGTCACGGCTATTATCAGCCCTGAACAACACTCCAGCATTGATTGATTCATTTTTGGGGTTTAACGTCCCAAAACTACCATACGATTATGAGAGACGCCGTAGTGGAGGGCTCTGGAAATTTAGACCACCTGGGGTTCTTTAACGTGCACCCAAATCTGAGCACATGGGCCTACAACATTTCCGCCTCCATCGGAAATGCAGCCGCCGCAGTCGGGATTCGATCCCGCGACCTGCGGGTCAGCAGCCGAGTACCTTAACCATTAGACCACCGACGCAGGGCACACACTCCAGCATTTAAATTCAGATAAACTCAATAAAGTGTATGAGAAGACAACCACCGCTGTAGCTCAATTGGCAGAGCATTAGACGCAGCATTCAAAAGTTGCAGGTTTATCCCTGCCAGCACAAAATGTTTCTTTTGTCCACTAATTCTCCCTTTTATGCATGTCATTACTACCACTAACAACACCTACACTTTCCTTCGCTTGATTGGCAGTTCCAAAGAGCTCTTAAAATTCCCCTTTGTCCAAAAATAATTAGAATGTCAACATGTAGAAATCAATTACAACATGTGCATACATGATTTTCACCCTTTTGTGCAGATTTATGTTAAAGAGACGGCGTAGAACGAAAAACAAGCGATTCCTTTCAGAGGTGCAGAGAAGCGTGGAACTTATGAGCGTGTTTCCAACGTGCTCGCTCTTAGAAGGGCAAAAAAGTTGGGGAGGGGGGGGGGATGGCGCGAACACATTCCCCCCCCCCCCCCCCAACACCGCCCCTGGCATTTGCCTGGCGTAATTCAACCGAAGCACTGCGGCACTCGATATAGCAACACAGTTTGGTTAACCTAATAAATGTTGAAACTAATAATTGTTAGAATTTACGTCCAGAAACGCGATACTATTATGATGGACGTCGTAGTGAAGGGTTCAGGACTTCGACCACCTGGGGTTCTTTTGACGTGCACCTAAAAGCACACGGGCCTCAAGCATCCACCGAAAATGCGGTCACCACGGCTGGAATTCGGTCCCGCGAGAGGGGGGCGTGAAACAAACCTAAACTACGCCTACTAACTGCATTGAGTGACTTATCAAAGATATAAAGGAACGAAACGGTACTGACACGCGATAACATTGCATGTCGAATATGGCGGTGTAAATAAGCACATTGTTGCGACCGCACAATACGAAAGGGGTTGAAAGAAGATGTGAAACGTCCTTCAAGGGCTACACTTACGAAGGATGGTTAGCAGAAGCACAGCTTGACGATCCAAACGAAAACGTGGCCTTGTGTTTTTTTCTTCGATCGCGTTTCGTGGCGAACATCTCCGTCCTGCATTCGCCATTACAAAACACGGCATTACGGAACAATACGGTGAAAACACTAAACTACACCTCTGAAGAAGTTATGCGACAGCTATAAAATGTTCTTAATGAGTAAATCGCAGTACTTAACAAAAGGGCCACGTCTAGGGCACTCCCGTTTCCGGCAGTACAGCCAAGACACTTTTCTTTAGTTTTTGAATACGCCGCGTATGCGAGTCTCGCCTCATTGCGTCTCGGAAGGGTGAACCGCTTCCCCAGGCGAATAACTGGAAGCCGTGAATGAAATAAGGAAGAGCTCACCTGAACTCGGTCGGACTCCGATGGAACAGTACTGCAAGCTTCTGGACGATGACAGCCACGTAGACGTTCCAGATGCGGATGCCGAACGAGGCTCATGCAGGCTCAGACTCGCGCTCACGAGCCACGGGGTACTGTCTTCACTTGCAACCAGCGGCCAATCAGATGACGCAAAGCGGCAAGCCGTGATACGCGTGCTCGAAGCGCTTCTTCTTTTTTGCCGACGCCGTCTCATTTCAATATATCAGCGACTAGCAAAGGCACACATGGTAAGGAACTATAGTTTAAAGTGTTCACACACCTTCTGTAGAGTTAAGCCAGTTCAGCCACAGAAGGCTCAGCCGTTAAGCCAAGCTGTCACTTCGCCGGTTCGCCCTCGCCTTCGCTAGGTGTGCCATAACTCTCTAGATGTCGCAGCAAGCGTGTAGACAGTTTCGGTTTGATTTTTGTGAAACTGAAACTCCTGACAAGTACATGTAGTTGCCCCCTGGCTGGTTTTAGAGCGGTGATCAGCACAGATTTGCATATTAGTCACAGTTTATTAGGCATGTACCAGGTACTTGCGAAGGTCTCATAAAAACTGTACGGTCCACGTTGCTCAAGAAACGTCGTACAAGCGATCGAAAATAAATATTTGAGTATGGTCAGATACGATCAATCGCAACCTGCGCGTGATCGAAAAGTAGAAAAACGCTCTAAATAGCTGCGAAGTCGAACAAAGCCAATTAACAAATGCTACAGCCGCAGAACGACGCTCTCTAAAGCAATGGCCCAAGCCCTTCCCGCATACTTTTGCACCTAATACTTTTTTTTACGTCGCCCCGTCGCGGTGGTCTAGTGGCTAAGGTACTCGGCTGCTCACCTGCAGCTCGCGGGTTTGAATCCCGGCTACGGCGGCTGCATTTCCGATGGAGGCGGTAATGTTGTAGGCCCGTGTGCTCAGATTTGGGTGCATGTTAAAGAACCCCAGGTGGTCGAAATTTCCGGAGCCCTCCACTACGGCGTCTCTCATAATAATATAGTGGTTCTGGGACGTTAAACCCCACATATCAATAGTTTCTTTTTTACATCAACTGCTGTTTTCGGCCAAGCTTACGATAACTGACAGTTTTACAAACGATTGTAAAAAAGAGAGAGAGAGAGCACTAAAAAAAAACGTATGGCTTCACCATCACTGTGAAACACGAGCGTACGTCACATGGCGAGCGCCTCGCCGTTCATTGAGTTCACTCTATGTCACTCGTCAAGCGTTATATATATATATATATATATATATATATATATATATATATATATATATATATATATATATATATATATATATATATATATATATATATATATATATATATATATATATATATATATATATATATATATATATATACATATATATATATATATATATATATATATATATATATATATATATATATATATATATATATATATATATATATATATATATATATATTGTTATGGCGTATATTAGCAGGCACACAGCGAGTATACACAATGGCGGCAGTAACGGCCAAGCACGGACTCTCAGCGCGAGCGGCGTCCTTTTTTGGGTAGCCCCACTAGAGAACACTTGAGAGTTTGACCCACTTCAGTGTTCGGCGGCTTCTCTACAATTACCCCGGGGTCGAAGAGGGAGCCACCGGGCGACCTAACAGCTTGTCACTACGAGCGGGTCATAGTAAGCCTTCAGGCGCTCCACGTTGACTATGTCGCGCACGCGACGGCGCATGTCCGAAGATTGTTCAATTGGCTCGACAAGATAGTTGACTGGAGATGTGCGCTCGATCACACGGTAGGGACCTTCATATTTCGGGAGTAGTTTGGAAGAAAGGCCAGCTACAGAGGTCGGGATTGAGAGCCATACAAGGGAACCAGGAAGGAACGTGGGTTCAGAAGTGGCGGAGCCATCACGAATACTCTTCTGCTGCTCTTGCTCATGCGTCGTGAATGTCTTGGCCAGCTCGCGACACTCTTCAGCAAGTCTGGCTGTCTCGGAAATAGGTGCACACTCAGATGGATCCGGCGTGTACGGGAGTATCGTGTCGATGGTGTGTGACGGGTGCCTTCCGTACAGCAAGAGGAAAGGTGAAAAACCGGTCGTGCTCTGAGGGGCGGTGTTGTAGGCGTAGGTGACGAAGGGCAGTATAGTATCCCAATTCGTATGGTTGGCGACGACGTACATCGAAAGCATGTCGCTGAGGTTGCGGTTAAAGCGTTCGGTCAGACCCTTCGTCTGCGGGTGGTAAGCAGTTGTTTTGCGTTGGACAGAATGGAACTCCGTGAGAATGTCTTCGACGACTTCTGACAAGAAGACACGGTCTCGATCGCTGAGAAGCTCCTGAGGTGGACCGTGGCGCAGTATAAATCGATGCTTTAGGAAGGACGCAACAACACGCGCAGTAGCCGCAGGGATAGCGGCGGTTTCGGCGTATCGCGTTAAATGATCTACGGCGACGATGGCCCAGCGGTTACCAGCCGACGTCAGAGGAAGTGTTCCTTACAAATCGATACCTATGCGCCCAAACGGACGCTCAGGGCAAGGTAATGGTTGCAGACTGGCTGGCGACATGTGTGCTGACGGTTTGCGGCGTTGGCAAGCGAGGCAGGAGCGAACAAACTGCTGCACGTAGCGGTACATCCCGCGCCAGAAGTAGCGTTGTCGAATGCGACGGTAGGTTTTGAATACCCCAGAGTGCGCGCATTGCGGATCAGAATGGAAGGATTCAGATATCTCTGACCGCAAACTGCGGGGTATCACGAGTAACCACTGCCGGCCATCGGCGTCGTAATTGCGTCGGTGTAGAAGGCCGTCACGGATGGCGAAATGGCGAGCTTGACGACGCAAGGCACGCGTGGATGGCGTTGCGGATGGATCAGAGAGCAAGTCGATGAGCGGGCCGATCGAATTATCCTTTCGCTGTTCGGTAGCGATGATGTCAACATCAATGGCAGAAACAGCAGCCGAGGATACTGAGCAGAGCGCATCACCTTCAGGCAGAGGGGAGCTCGAGAGGGCGTTGGCGTCAGCATGCTGGCATCCGTTGCGGTACAGCACGCGGATGCCGTAGTCTTGTAAGCGAAAAGCCCAACGGGCGAGACGGCCTGAGGGATCCTTCAATGATGAAAGCAAGCAGTAGTGCATGATGGTCGGTGACGACATCGAATGGGCGACCATACAAATAAGGTCGAAACTTTGTAAGACCCAGACGATCGCCAAGCACTCTTTCTCCGTGACGGTGTAGTTTGTCTCGGCTCTCGTGAGCGTACGGCTTGCATATGCTACGACATATTCAGGGAATCCGGGTTTGCGCTGCGCGAGGACAGCGCCGAGGCCTACACCACTGGCGTCTGTGTGCACCTCCGTCGGGGCCGTAGGGTCGTAGTGGCGTAGAATGGGAGGAGACGTCAGCAAATGGCGGAGCTTCGCGAACGCGTCGTCGCACTCAGACGACCACGAATTGAGGGTCCCGTTACTTCCAAGGAGCTTCGTCAGCGGTGATATAATCGTAGCAAAGTTTCGTATGAAGCGTCGGAAGTATGAGCACAGGCCCACGAAACTACGCAGTTCTTTGACGGACGCAGGTTTGGGGAATTCAGCCAGGGCCCGAAGCTTGGCTGGGTCAGGAAGAATGCCATCCTTAGACACGACGTACCCTAGGATGGTGAGTTGCCGTGCTGCAAAGCGGCACTTCTTCAGATTTAGTTGCAAGCCGGCATTTCTCACACGTGCGAAAACTTCTTTCAGACGTTGGAGATGCGTGGAGAAATCTGGGGCGAACACAACAACGTCATCGAGGTAACACAAGCACGTGTGCCATTTCAAGTTGCGCAGAACGGTGTCCATCATGCGCTCAAAGGTCGCAGGTGCATTACATAGACCAAACGGCATGACGTTGAATTCGTACAAGCCGTCGGGTGTGATGAACGCAGTCTTCGGTCGAGCGTCATCAGCCATGGGTACTTGCCAGTACCCCGAGCGCAGATCGAGAGAAGAAAAAAATTCGGCTCCGTGAAGGCTGTCAATTGCGTCATCGATGCGCGGCAGTGGATAAACATCCTTGCGAGTGATCTTATTGAGCCGTCTGTAGTCCACACAGAAGCGCACAGAACCATCTTTCTTCGCGACAAGAACAACAGGAGACGCCCATGGACTGTCCTAGGGCCGAATAACGTCGCGTCTGAGCATATCATCAACCTGCTCGTTAATTTCCCGACGTTCAGCAGGCGACACGCGGTAGGGACGTTGCCGTAATGGTGGATGGGCACCAGTGTCGATACGATGTGTAACAGCGGACGCGCGACCGAGAGAACTTCGCCCAACATCGAAAGAAGAATGATATTCTCGCAGCAGGTCCAGAAGCTAGGAACGCTGTACCGACGTAAGATTGTCATCAATGTAAGGGCCAAATACATCAGGAGATGATGAATCATAAGTGGAAACAGCGCTGACGGTACACGAACTGGGACAACGCGAGTCATCAGGTACGTCCAGGACTTGTGCGTTATCCACTGGTTCCACTCTGCCGAGACATTCCTCTCGAACCAAGGTAACAGTGTACGGGGATGGGTTGGTCACAAAAATAGCGGCGTTGCTCTGGGTGATTTGCATGGTCGCGAAAGGTACTAGCAACCCTTTTCTCCGGCAAGCACGGTCGGATGGCGAAACGAATGCGATTGTGTCGGAGAGTCCAGCACAGCAGACAGATACACCCATTGCCGAGCTTGGAGGCACTACGGTATCGTCTTTTATGAGAACCTTACTCAGATTCGAGGGACTGTCTTCCGGCGTCAAATGCGAGAAGGGTGAAAGTTCAATTTCGGCAGCGGCACAATGGATGACGGCGTCGTTGCGGGAGAGAAAATCCCACCCCAGGATGACGTCATGAGAGCATGCAGGAATGATGGTGAATTGGCCGACATACAGAACGTCCTGAACGACAACGCGAGCTGTGCACTCTGCTGAAGGATGTATACGTTGTGAACCGGCAGTACGAAGGGACAACCCAGAAATTGGCGTCGTCACTTTTCGAAGCAAGCGGCAAAAGTTTTCATCCATAACGGATACTGCACCTCCAGTGTCAATAAGAGCAGATGCATGAACACCGTCCACAAGCACGTCTATGATATTAGATGGGCGGCTCTGAGGGCTTTCACATCGCAATAGCATCGCAGTCCTTGCCTCGGGAACTGCGACGACTAGTTTTCGCGCTCATGAGTAGCCGAACTTGGCCTCATGGGGGACAGGGAACGACGTTGTGGAGACGGCGACCTTCGAGGAGATGGACCTGGGCGAGACGGCGGTGGCATAGACGGTGGTTCGTCGTGATAGGGACGGCTGAGGTGGCCAGCAATAGGCGAAGAAATTGGAGCCGGCTGTACACGATGGCAATAACGGGCTACATGACCGGCGTAACCACAGTCAAAGCAGATGGGCCGGTTGTCGGGTGTGCGCCATCGGTTCGCTGGGGTAGGTCCTGTCCATGACGCAAAAGCCGATGGACGGAACGGTGGCTGGAAAGGCTGCAGGAGGTGCTGAAGCTGAGTCTGAGAGGTCACGTCAACATACGTAGCCGGCATAGCCGCTGCAAAGGATGGAGGTCGTGTGGCAGCTTCGGTGTAAGTCAGTGGGGCGGGCGGTTGAACGACTGGAGGCGGCTTGGCGACAACTTGGGCGTAACTTGGGGGCGCAGGGGCCGGAAGCTGTAGTGGTTGGTATGCAGGCATGACCTCCGCTATTTCCTGCTCAATTGCTCAGCGGGTCGGTGGAAGAATGGTAGTGGCCGATTGTTGAGCAGCCGGTGGGTGGGCAAAGGGCATGAGAGAGAACTGCCGCGCGATTTCCTCACGTATGAAGGACTTGAGGTCTGCCAGCAGTGCCACCCGATCACAGCTCGCCTCCAAGCCTGCAAGCCCTGCATCTCGTGGGGTGGAGCGACGGGTCATCGAACGCTGCCGGCGGAGCTCCTCGCAGCTCTGGCACAGCGTGATGACCTCAGCTACTGTGCCTGGGTTTTTGGCAAGCAGCATCGTGAAGGCATCATCGTCAATGCCCTTCATGACGTTCCGGATCTTGTTTGATTCGGACATGCTGTCATTGGATTTCTTGCACAGGTCCAGGACATCTTCTATGTAACTGGTGAATGATTCACCGGCCTGCTGAGCGCGTTCGCGTAAGCGCTGCTCTTGCAGCTTACGAACGGCAGGGCGGCCAAAAACGTTGGTAACAGCGGTCTTGAAATTGGACCAGGTTGCGAAATTGGACGCGTGGTTGTTGTACCACAAGCTTGCAACACCCGCAAGGTAGAACACCAAGTTTGTCAACTTGCCGTCTTCGTCCCATTTGTTGGAGACGCTCACGCGCTCGTAAATAGCGAGCCAGTCCTCCACGTCAGTGCCATCGGCACCCGTGAAGATGGGTGGATCTCGGATCC